>NC_052153.1:42016127-42616127 GCF_902713615.1 Scyliorhinus canicula
CCCCCCCCCCCCCACCTCCGGCTGCGCTCCAGCATCCCCTTTTTAACTCGCGGGGCCTAACCCGCCCATACAAAGCCCGAGATCACCTTGTTGACCCGTTTGAAAAAGGACCGAGGAATAAAGATGAGGAGACACTGAATCACAAACACGAATCTTGGGAGGACCGTCATTTTCAACTGTACCCTCCCAGCTAGTGACAATGGGAGCGCGTCCCACCTTCGAAAATCCTCCTTCATTTGGTCTACTAGTCGGGCCAGATTTAGCTTGTGCAGCCGTTCCCATTCCGTGCCACCTGGATGCCTATGTACCAAAAGCTTCCTCCTACCACTCTAAATGGCAGCTCCCCCAATCGCCTCTCCTGTCCCCTTGCCTAGATCGTCAACATCTCACTTTTCCCCATGTTCAATTTATAGCCTGAAAACCGGCCAAAATCCCCCAGAATCCTCATAAATTCTTCCATCCCTTCTAGTGGGTCCGACACATTTAAGAGCTGGTCGTCTGCTGGTCTGGGGGTTCCGACTCATACAGCCTGCTGTAAAACTCCTTAAACGCCTTATTAACCCCTGCTGAATCTCCGACCAGGTTCCCATCCCTGTCCCTTACTTTCCCAATCTCCCTGGCTGCTTCCCTCTTTCTGAACTACTGCGCAAGCATTCTGCTGGCCGTCTCTCCATATTCATAAATCGCTCCCCTCGCCTTCCTCAGTTGCTCCACCTCCTTCCCTGTAGTTAACAAGCCAAACTCCGCCTGCAGCCTCTGTCGTTCCCTTAGAAGCCCTGCCTCTGGGGCCTCCGCATACCTCCTGTCGACCTGTAGTATTTCCTTGATCAGTCGGTCCGTCTCTGCTCTGCCTACCTTTTCCCTGTGGGCCCGTATTGAGATCAGCTCCCCTCTAACCACTGCCTTCAGCGCCTCCCAGACCACTACAGCTGAAACTTCCCCCGTGTCGTTGACTTCCAGATAGTTCTGGATACATTTTGTCAGCCGCTCACAGACCTCCTCATCTGCTAAAAGTCCCACGTCCAGCCGCCAATGCAGGCACTGGCCACCAGGAAAAAGAAGGCAGCCGGACAGACTCAATTTGTGAATTTTACCTTTTGAACTTTTTTGTTATTGATTTTTCACTACATGGTAAATTCATATACATATCATGTATTGTGTACCAATATTAGATATCTTTCCCTTTGTAAACAGAAAAGAAATGTTAAAAAATGAAGGCGGAATGTAATGATATGTATATAGTCAGGTTAGTGAAGGGTTAATTATTACATCTCTGTGTAATTCAAACACTAGAGGGCACCACCACTTCTCTGTATATAAATCAGACCATGAGGGAACTCTGGGTATTAGTGAAGAAGAAAGCATGATAACAGCATTAGGAGAAGATTAGATTAGACAGAGTTAACACGAGGTTAGATCATAGTGTAGTTAGTGACTATTTAGATTATTGAGTACTGCTGATCAGATTCAATATTACTTAATGATTAACAGTAGCTCAGTAGAGTATGCAAACTTCATTTAATCAATAGTTTCCTAATGAATTAGTTTTGTTTCAATCTTATGATTGGTGGATTCTTTGGCAACAACATATTGGATCATTCTGGAAGAAAGACAAAGAACACAACATATTACCACCAAGGGTAATATAATAATCCCACAACACTTTCCAGCTGGTGAAGTACTTTTTCAGTGTAGTCATTCTTGTAATGTAGGAATTGGACGACACGGTGGCACAGTAGTTAGCACTGCTGCCTCGAAGCACCAGGGGCCGGGCTTCAATTCCGGCCTTGGGTGACTGTCTGTGTGGAGTTTGCACTTTCTCCCTGTGCTTATGTGGGTTTCCTCCGGGTGCTCCGGTTTCCTCTCACAGTCCAAAGATGTGTAGGTTAGGTGGATTGGCCATTCTGAACTTCCCATTAGTGTCCAAAAAGATAGATGGGGTTATTGGGTTATGGGGATAGGGTGATGATGTGGGCCTAAGTATGACAATCCTGATTCTTTTGCTGCCAGTCTGGGCTCAATAAAATTTGAGACGGATTTGCAGGTATCAATTATTGTTTTTTTTAACCAGCTAGCTGGGTGACTCACTCTATTGGGAGAGCAGGACACCACCAGTCTCCTACCTCTTCAACAGCCAGAGTGCAGGACAAAGGAGCAAAACATCTAATTTCATATACATTCAAGTTGCATCGTTTCACATACATACGACCAAATAAGGCAACGGTACAAATGCAAAGCTCCCATAGGCTTTCTCCACATTCCTTAACCTGGCCTGAGGCCCCTTTTCCCAGTATCCCTGGCAACAAAGAAATGGTCTTAGTGGCTGCCCATCCCTTGAATCCCAGTTGATGTTTAAAAGTCCACTAACCTAACTCCTTATTCTACTGCAGTAAAAATGTACTCCTAACTTGGCCTATCTACCCATTATGCCTTTCTGTTCATTTCCTCATTCCCTCCTTTTATAATTTCATGATAACCTATTGGTCCAATCCCTAGCTGTGTTCAGAATTCCCCTCTCGCAAAATGCTGCTGAGAAGGCCTGCACGCAGAGGGGCAGGGGACTGCTGTAGGGACTAGAGTCCCGATAGCGATTTGGCGGGAAAATGGAGGTGACAAAATATTGGTCGCTGCGCCATTAAAGAAGTAGTATCCATGATCCGTATACAGGCTAGCATCACAATCAGTATATCGGTTGAGCAGGAATCCCCCAGTAGCCCAGTTTATCCAGCTTTGGAATGCCCATTCGGCCTTCCTAGCAATGCGGAAAGCCCTAATTCCCACAGTGATATGAGAGAGATTCGCCCAGCCACAAAGCTGAAGGCCTGCCTTCAGCGGGACACAAGTGGAGTTGTAACAGACGCATTGACCTGATGTCAGGGTTATGCGACACTTCCGATCAGTACAAGTGGAGAACAGACATGTTATATTCATTTCCATCTCTGCCAGCAAACAGCCATACCCCTCACTGCTGAAACAATTCTCGTACGACCGGGAATCTCTATTGGGAGTGAAGTGGCTAGGTATATACGCCCTCCACCGTTGAAGCTTATCATACTGTGAATGGGAGTCATCCCGAGGAAGGGGAAGGCAAATAGCTGGTGGGGCAGAACCCGGATCATAAGGAAGAGTAACTTGCTCGGGCGGTGGCTCGGAACGCTGACAGGGAGTTCCCCAAAGCGGTGAGATGGAAAATAACCTAGACACCGATGCGGGTTTTGGGTAGCGGACAACCGGTCCCTGGCCATACATGCGGTGGTAGATTTGGTAGAAGAGATTCATTCTGCCCAGGTTTCCCTCGTTCTGGGTCCTAAGTGTAGTAAGTATACCTCCTGATAACTTGCGTTCTCGTCGTGCCTCCCTTCTTTCTCGTTCCGTCCTCGTGCTATTCCTCCTCTCTCCCCTACAACCCTTTCCTACCCCCTCCACACGGTCTGATTTTACCTTTATGGCACCAGTCTTATCACATCCAAAATCAAATGTACATTTACTCCAAAACAAGGCAATGTCCACACAATGTTACCTTCCCAACGCCGGGTCTGATATAATTGTTTCATGAGCCCTTCATTGTCCTTTAACTGGATAACCTTCCATGAGTCGATACTGTGCCCTCGTACATGGGGGCATCGGAGAACGTCACCTCTGCATAAGTGAAGTATCCTTGTAGTTTGGTCGGGATTACAGGTATAGATGGTGTTCCAAGTGAGGCAAAGCCGAAGACAGCACAGGTGGCCTGTATCCAATCCATCATGCTCCACACCTGTAAAACAGCGCTGGAGAAAGGGGGCAGGTTAGTGATCGACCATTTTGCAGTGGTGGAGGTAGACCCAGCACACCGCCCCTCCACTTTAACTGCAGCGGGTGTGGAAAGGAGAACTTGGAAGGGCTCCTGTCACTGTGGCTCCTACCCTTGCCGAGTCCAGTTGTTAACCATGACATAACTACCAGGCTGCACTGATGTTTCATTTTTCATTTTTCAAGCGAGCTATGTAATGGAGACGGTGACAGGTGAGCCACTCAAACCTGGCTATGGAGTTCCTTGAGGGCTTTAGTGAGGGCTAGAACATAGTTAGTCCTTTCTTCAGTCATGTGGTGAAACTGGACCAGTCTGGGAACAGGCAGGTTCCAGGGTGTTCTAATGGGCCTGCCATTAAAGATCTCAGCAGGAGAGAGCTGGGCTGATCCCGAAGGTGTGACCCACAGCTGGAAGAGGGCAACGGGGAGCAACTTAAACCATGTTAACCCCCTGTCCACTCGTAATTTGGCCAAATTGGTTTTGAGGGTCTGATTGTGTCTCTTAACCAGGCTGGCCGTCTGTGGTGACCAGTACGCACAGTGGAGCTGCTGACGTATGCTCAACTGGGAGCAGAACTCCTCGTTAATCTGTCCAATAAAATTGGGCCCGTTATCAGAACTTAACTGAGCTGGTATTCCGTACATAAACAACTCATCACATTTTTGGCTCTCCGTCCAGCTTCCTTCTGGTGTGATGGTCACCAGTAATGGGATGTCATCTTGGTGAGTAATGATGGGCCAAGTCCATTGGCATCATCCGAGCCATAGCCAGCTTACAACACATATTAAGGCATCCAATGATTATACAGTATACAATTATAATAACAAGTATTATCAATCCATGCATCAGGTAAAACCCCATGACCAAGCTATGAGAGCTAACTCTGAGCTGAATCCTGCTGTAGGGTTTATATCCCTCTTATAGTTGTACTGACTGGCAACTATCCCTCATCCTTGTCATTCGTATATACATGTCATGATTTGTAAACTGTGCATGGAAACCAATGGTAAATGCATCCATCTCGCAGATCAGTGTTGATAGACCCTTTGTGTTGTGCTTTCCTCAAGTCCAATCACCGTGAACCATAGCTGTCGCCGCTCAGGAAGGTAACACAATAGCTATTTCCATGTGTCCCACTATCTCCAAGGCATCTGACTATCTTGGGGTAGCAGCACTGTAAAAGCTTCCTCATGTCCCTTAGAAACAGCACACAACTCAGTCCATCAGCGACCAAAAGGTCCTTTATCCCTCACTGGGTTTTTTTTATGTAGGAAGTGCTTTCCGTTTCTCATGGGAATGGTAAATTATGATATCACTTATTATCCACTGATTATCTTGCTTTATTAATTGCAGGAGCTTCAAACAATCCTGTTTCTATTCCTGACTTCCTTACACTAACGTCGAACATTGTACTGAACCATGTAGCTTGCCAGCCCTGGCTTCCTTGAGACAATAGCTCAGTTTTCTTCAAACCCCTTTTGTCCATTATCATTTTCCTTACAGCATGAAATGTATACTTGCTATTTTTCATTTTTTTTAATAACACCACTGGCACATTTAATACAGTTAACTTTTTATGGTTGCAACCCAGTTGAATCCATACATAACAGTCCCTAACAACTTACAGGACATTTTGTCTGTAATAACTGTTATAATCTCCAATGCCATATTGGTTGCTGCATTGGTTACAATTCCCCTCGCGGCAGCAAGCTGCCAAGATTCTTAAACTATTGTCATTTAAAATACGGGGGTTCCTCATCAGTCGCTGCTGTCTGCTGAGACCCTTAATAACTCCACCGCGTAATACGCCCCTCCTGGAGACCACAGATCACCCATCAGCTAACGTCCAGTTAGAGATGTCTGACCGGAGGTTTCACTATTCAGTAATAATTTGATATTTTGATTTGTTGCTAACCCGTAAGGTTTTTCTCTATCATTTAATTCCCTCAAATATGTAGCCAATTGTATCATTAACTTTTTTCCCATACTGTCTGAAACATTCTTCTCCGGAGTGTTGTTCAGGTTCGTCATCTGTATTATTGTTGCTTCATCTGATACCCAAATGAACAGGTCAAAGGCGGAGAGGGCCCTATTTCTTGATTTGTATCTTCCTATCCTTGCTTGGATATTCCAGAAATAACCTCTCCAGGACTTCCGGATTTCCATTGCCATCATTCCTCTTTTTCTAACTCAGTGATTCAACCAGGTCGAAACTTTCCCTGATACATTTCGGATATTGCTACTGCATCGACTTCAATGTTTTAAATTCTGATTGTGACAGGATTTTGTTTGAAAGCTTGTTCCGAACATGACATTTTCACTGTATCATCTGTCCTATCGATGCTGCTAACGGGTTTCAATTCACTGGTATCCTGACACCCACACCCAAACATTCCTTTTTCCCTTGTCAGAGCGGTTGGGGGATATGATCTATCCTGTGGCACGGCATCATTGCAGTGATACAGTCTCTAAGCACTGTTAGGCTAATTTTACGTCCTCAGGTCAGCACAAACTTCAATCACCAGTATTGCTTTGAGCCGAAGCATTTCCCCATTTCTATCGTTCTAAATGCAATATCAAATCGTCTGACTACGCTATATCTGTCATTCTCCTAGGTTTCATATGATTACTCCTTGACCAAACTACTGGGCTACAGGACGTGCCACACCTTTGACACGATGTTTCATTATGTTCGCAATGAATCATTTTAAACTGGGGACCAATTCTCTAATGCAACTTCCCCTGCGTTTCTATCAGCTGTGATTAAAAGTACAATTTACTTTTGCTGCTCCGAGGAAAAAGAGGGCCTGCATACTCTCATGACCATTCTTCCATCGGTGTCTCAAATACCCCAAAGTTCTCATGATTTGCTGAACCCCGTTTTGTGAAACAGGCGCTGTGATTCTAGTAACTTTCTCTCTCATCCCAACACTGGCCTCCCTGCCTGCCTTTGACACTGATTACCCTAAATAGCCGACTTCGCTCCTGCCAATCTGGCATTTCTTTAACCCTATTTTAAATCCTACTTCACTAAGTGTTTTAATAATTTTGATCACTCTTTCAACAAGTGTCCCCCTGATCATCATCTCAAATTAACACATCATCAATATATACTAAAGCCAAATCATGTTTAATCATCTCCCTTGCTATTGCCTGAAAGTGGTTCAGGGAATTAACATATCCTTGTGGCAATTTACAGTATACGTAATGTTTATTGCCAAAGGTATTACTAGTTTTGCTTTCCTTATCTCCTCTAGTTATCAATTGGTGTTTATATCTTAATTTTTTCTCTTTTTTTGCATCTATTTTTATTAATCTTTCCCTGCCATCAGATTCTCATTTCCTGATACTGCAAGTAATACTTCTAATCTAAGCTCCAGTCCCATATCTTTATTCCTTAAAGCTCCATCTGCAATGTAGTCCAAAAAAAAATCCATAGTCTTTGCTGTATGAAAATCCCCGATCAGTAAATTCGATGTGTAGTGAGTTTCCAGAGAAAATACTGAAATCTCTACAAATTTGGAACACACCGAACAACATTTTTAATTGTAGGTACATCATGGCTGCCTCTAACAAAGGAGCACATGGCACACACCGAATGCCTAGTCTTCACATTTCAATATAGATTCCTTTGTTCTCTTATTTCTTATTTAATTTTTTTAGCAGCCAAGACTATGCCGAGTTGAAACTAATCATTTACAAATCCCAATTTATACATTTTGATTTTGCTTTTTGTTTACTTCCTGAGAATTATGTTCTAATTAACTCCCACAATGTTAATCGTTATTACTGATTTTCTAAAGAACTTTCAAATACTTACCCCGTTTTAAATCTCACTTTAATGGCTGAGTATACCTCCTAATTGATGTGCAACTTCGTTTTGCAAAACACAACATTTTAAAAACTAGGAATACCAGAGGATGTTCACAAGTTCTTATTAAACGGACTCATTAATTCTTTGGAGATCTCCATTCAAACAAAAGGAATTCAAATCATTATACTTTCATTCATCTCAACCAACCGAACAATAAAAGTTTGAATTTTTCAAAGAAACCAGAATATTATTTTACCAAATCCTGAGAGCTCCACTTTCTGATACAGTTCTAACTTCCCAAGTCTCTGGTTCCCCCTAGTGGCCATTCATCTACCAATTCTTTGTTTCACTCAAAAAACATATCTCCCAACAATAAATTTTAACGTAGCCAATTCTAATTGTACGGAATTGAATTGTCTCCAGAACATTCCATCAGCACTCTTTATTGAATTGTCTCTGTGACATTCCATCAACCCGTTAAAGACCTTAACCGAATTAAAGTGTAATTTAATATAACCAATTTTAATTTTCAACTCACATGCAACTGACTGACTAGGCAACATTCCGACAGTCACCAGCTGAATTGTTACTCCGTATTCACTCAATCATGTTCAGCATGGTAGCATGGTGGTTAGCATAAATGCTTCACAGCTCCAGGGTCCCAGGTTCGATTCCCGGCTGGGTCACTGTCTGTGTGGAGTCTGCACGTCCTCCCCGTGTGGGTGTGGGTTTCCTCCGGGTGCTCCGGTTTCCTCCCACAGTCCAAAGATGTGCGGGTTAGGTGGATTGGCCATGCTAAATTGCCCGTAGTGTCCTAATAGTAAGGTTAAGGGGGGGGGGGAGTTGTTGGGTTACGGGTATAGGGTGGATACGTGAGTTTGAGTAGCGTGATCATTGCTCGGCACAACATTGAGGGCCGAAGGGCCTGTTCTGTGCTGTACTGTTCTATGTTCTATGTTCTATGTTATAACCCCTCAGCCGTACCTGCATTCTTCTAATCCGCCAGACTGACCTTTGATTTAGTGGAGACGATCTTACCTGATCAAATGCGAGTGATTAGACTGTAATCAGAATATGAGAGAGAGGAAAACCGACATGGCAATTTTCCAGCTACTCATATTGTGGGCTGATTTCCTCTTTCCCCTTCCGAGATCAGTCCAATTCTGATTTCGCAGATGAGAGATGATCATCTGGAGAAATCCCGGATTTCAGCAGCAAATGACAATCCTGATTCTTTTGCTGCCAGTCTGGGCTCAATAAAATTTGAGACGGATTTGCAGGTATCAATTATTGTTTTTTTTAACCAGCTAGCTGGGTGACTCACTCTATTGGGAGAGCAGGACACCACCAGTCTCCTGCCTCTTCAACAGCCAGAGTGCAGGACGAAGGAGCAAAACATCTCATTTCATATACATTCAAGTTGCATCAAGTTTCACGTACATATGACCAAATAAGGCAACGGTACAAATGCAAAGCTCCCATAGGCTTTCCCCACATTCCTTAACCTGGCCTGAGGCCCCTTTTCCCAGTATCCCTGGCAACAAAGAAATGGTCTTAGTGGCTGCCCATCCCCCTCTTCCTTCCTTGAATCTCAATTGATGTTTAAAAGTCCACTAACCTAACTCCTTATTCTACTGCAGTACAAATCTACTCCTAACTTGGCCTAACTACCCATTATAACTTTCTGTTCATTTTCTCAAGTAGGGTGCTCTTTCCAAGGGTCGGTTCAGACCCGATGGGCTAAATGGTCTCCTTTTGGACTGTAGGGATTCTATTCTATAACAATCTGCACACAGCAAGCTCCCACATACAGTAATGTGCTGACAACCTGTTTTTGTCACATTGATTGAGGAATAAATATTCGCCCGGACATCAGTGATAACTTTCTTCTTCAAAATATGCCATGGGAGGTTTTGCAACCACTTAAAGAACAGACAGGACCTCGATTCAACATTTTATCTGGAGGAGAGAATCTCCAACAGCGCAGCACAAACTCAGTACTGCATTCGAGTGTCAGCCTTGAGCATTGTGTTCAAGGGTTGGAGCGGGACTTGAACCTGGTTCGTCCTGACAGAGAGATTAGCGCATGCAACTGAGCCACTGCTGGCTGTTCTCCTAGCCCCTGAGAGTACTTTTTCTCCCCTATGTTCTCTAATTCTCGGAGTGTTCTCCCCCTGTGCCTGGAGGAATATGAGAACAACAAAACCAAGGAAAGAACAAGGAAATTGTAGAGAATCTGGAGGCATGATCTGGCATGCGTACAGCTGTGTGGAAATATTCTATTATCATACTGGGAGGTAACAATTGGCATATTTTCATATTCTCATGGATGCTGAGGTACTATGACTCTTCAAACTATTCAATCATACTCTTGAACATCGGCGCCCATTGGTTGGGATTCATCTCATCAGATTGATAAGATAAGGAACTGCCTGAGGTAATGCCAACATGGTTCCTACAAATGTAAAGTAAAGGTCACTTCATTAATGCAACAGACTTTGCTTTGTCTAAGGGGATTGCTTAATAAACAACAGAACATATTTGGAATACAGTATAAGCAGAATTGTGATACGAATCCAAGGCTAATGCTACTAGCTTACCTCATAAATAGCTTAAATACATCTGTTCCTGTATGCAAATAGCTTCCTGCTGCATAGTCTCTGACCAATTGTTTCACCTCAATAAACTTACATTGTTACGGGGGTCGGTTAGTTGAGTCGGCTGGACGGTGGGTTCATAATGCAGAGCAACGGCAACCGTGTGGGTTCAATTCCTGCACCTTACCGGAGGTGCAGGTCCCTCAGGTTAGATCACCACCAGTCAGCTCTCAAATGGGAGATCAGTCCTCTGGGACTGTGGTGACATTTACACTTACATTGTTAAGCCGCCTTTAATATAGGAAAGCTTCGCGGGAGCACCATTATGGAACCGAGTCAAAGGAGGCGAACTTCGGAAAAGTAACTGAAAACCTAGTCAAAGAGGTAGGCCTCTAAAGTGGTTCTTAGAAGAGGAGTGGGAACAGTTTCGGGAAGGAATTCCGGAGGTAAGGGATAGCTGAAGGCACAGCCAGCATTAGTGAGGGAGGAAGGGTGTGGAACCACACGAGGGTCCAAATACTGAGTTCTTGAGAATTGTAGTCCCAGCAAATCTTAGGGAGATAGAAAGGGAGCGAGCTCCTGGTGCCATCAGAAAAGTTAAGCTTTGTACTCTCAATGCTTTCATCCAAATAATAGATAAAGATGGCGAAAAGCAGAGATTATAAATACGTGGAGATTCTCCAGGTGATTTAACCCCGTATGGTGTGTCTACCATTCATAAAAAAATCTACCCTGTATTATGGG
Organism: Scyliorhinus canicula; assembly: GCF_902713615.1. Taxonomy (NCBI): domain Eukaryota; kingdom Metazoa; phylum Chordata; class Chondrichthyes; order Carcharhiniformes; family Scyliorhinidae; genus Scyliorhinus; species Scyliorhinus canicula. The sequence goes on from NC_052153.1 coordinate 42,027,076, forward strand.
CCAGGGTTTAGAGCACCCCAAAGAATATCATGGAGTTCACCTGACCCACAAGCTTTAAATAGATTTTGGTAATGGGGAGCACAAGGGCCCACTTTAAAAGTGTGGTGCAACAGAGAGCTAAAATATTTTAAAACAAAAACAATGTTTATTCTATGAATCCAGTTAACATTTTGTAAACACACAGTAAATAGTTTATCAACTACTAATCCTGACCACCCCCCCAAAAGATACAATACTCTATAGATAACCCTTGATAACTTTCCAAACAACACCCACAAGTTAAACCCTTATTAAAATAAAGACAGCAGGTTTAAATGCTCTACAGAAACAGGTATTTCTTTGAAATCATCAATAATCTGGAGACATTCCTTAGCTTGTAGAGAGAGAGATCATTGTACAGCTGCTTACTTTTAATGCAGCTATCCACCTCTGAAAATAAAACCAAAAAACACACTGCAACTGCCAGCTCAAAACGAAAGTCAAAGACAGGCAGCCCAGCTCCACCCACACACTGACATCACTGCAGCTATTTGATAAACACCCATTTCTTAAAGGTACATCCACCTGACACCTGCAAATACAACTCATGTACTTATCTACTGCCTTCAACATGAAAAGAAAACCCAAAGCGCATTAGAGTGGTATTATCAAAATGATCAACCCCAAACACAAGAACCCCCACAGACCCATCACGGCTGTTGACATCTGACCTTCGGTTGTAGTAAAAGCAAGAAACCTGTTATCCATCTCTTCACCGCCCCCCCCCCCCCCCCCCCCCCCCCCCCCCACACACACAGTTGCCCTTTACTAAACAATAGAAGAAACTTGCAATTGTGTAACACTTTTCGCACCGTCAGGACTTCTTCAGCACCGGATAGAAGATCACTGTTGTAATGTAGGCAAATGTGGTCACCAATCGGTATACAGCAAGGCTAGCAAATAGCACTGAGATGAATAATTCATTTTAGCACGAGGCTTCCAGGAGAACTCCCCCTCATCTTCTGAGTGCTGCGTTATATTGCACTAGTTTATTTCTGAGCTAGCCAAGTGCAGTTCAAAAGTAAGTACAGCCTGTGTTTGAGGCAGATGTCAGTGTGCTAGTTGACTGCCACGTTGCCTCCATAACAACAGTGACGACACTTCAGAGTACTTCATTGGCACGGTGGCACAATGCTTAGCACAGCTGCCTCACAGCATCTGAGACTAGGGTTCACATAGAATCATAGAATTTACAGTACAGAAGGAGGCCATTCGGCCCATAGAATTTGCACCGGCTCTTGGAAAGAGCACCCTACCCAGGCCCACATCTCCACCCTATCCCCATAACCCAGTAACCCCACCCAACACTAAGGGCAATTTTGGACACAGAGGGAAATTTGGCATGGCCAAACCTGCACATCTTTGGACTGTGGGAGGAAACCGGAGACCCGGAGGAAACCCACGCACACACGGGGAGAACATGCAGACTCCGCACAGACAGTGACCCAAGCCGGGAATCGAACCTGGGACCCTGGAGCTGTGAAGCATTTGTGCTAACCACTATGCTACCGTGCTGCCCCTTAATTCAATTCCGGCCTTGGGTGACTGTGTGGAGTTTGCACGTTCTCCCCCTGTTTGTGTGGGTTTCCTCCAGTTTCCTCCCACAGTCCAAAGATGTGCAGGTTAGGTATAATAATGATCACTTATTGTCACAAGTAGGCTTCAATGAAGTTACTGTGAAAAGCCCGTAGGTGCATTGGTTAAGCTAAATTCACTCTTTGTGTCCAAAGGTTAGGTAGGGTTACTGGGTTATGGGGATTGGGCAGGGGAGTGGGCTAAGGCATGGTGCACTTTTGGAGGGTCAGTGCAGACTCAGTGGGCCGAATAGCCTCCTTCTGCGCTGGAGGAATGCTATGATTGTCTGTAAAGTGCTTTTAACTGTCCTGAGGTCATGAAGCAATAATTTCCTTCTCATACAGGGAAGCAATATTTTGGGATTTCAGTTTTGAATAGGGCAGAAGCAGGAAGTAAAGTCATTTAAGAATGCTGCGGGCAGGTCACAGATTCTATTTTGGAACGGCACACCCAGAGTGCCTCGTTGCTAGCATTATAATGATACCACAGATTTGAGGTAAACGTAAAGATCTTTCTTTATTGTCAGTGGATTGTGAAGAAACAATTAACAGATATGAAATCTTGTGCATCATTGCCAATGCAAAATACAGCAAAAACCTGCTAGAGATTAGTTTCGATTTGGTCACAAACAGAAGTATTTGCTCTCTTACTTCTATAATCAGAATATCTTATTTTAAATCTTAGATTGTGTGTTTTCAATTCAATAATTCATCAGAAAACTTTCATGAATTTAAACTAATCCTCACAAACTTACCTCAGATTAATATAACATTACAAACTAGGGTTCATATATTCACACAAACGTTATATTCACACAAATTAACGTTAGTTAATTCAGTCTCTGATTTATGATTCCTGGTTTCTCGTTAAGATTCCTGGTTTCCCATGTGGCAGGCCTATGGTTTCTAGAAAGGATTCAATGAGTTAAAGCATCTCTCTCTTCATTTTGAGAATGGGCACATTGACCAAGGCACGTATTTTCATTTCCTGAGTAACAACTTAACTTCGACCCACCATATGGCCCAGGTCAGTTACTTTTTCCGTAGCAAACTCACTCTTAGCTAGGTTCACTAGAAGGTTAGCCCTCCCAGACCCTGGGACGCTGACTCTACATGGTCCAAATAGTCCTTTGAGGTATTACTGTAAATTAACAGGTTGTCCAGGTATTGGTTGGTTAATCCAGCAACAGTTGGTTAATCCAGCAACTACGTGGTTTGTCAACCTCCAAAGGGTTGCTGCTTCATTTGTTAGGGTGAAGGATATGACTTTACATTGCTATATTCTATCTGGGGGAACAGGAGCTGAGATTTCGCTCGCTCTGGGGGACATGGGGGCTTGCTTGCACCCTTTAAAAAGGCCAATTTTATTGAGGTAGGCAGTGTGACCTACCTTAACCATACAATCCTTGATGTGAGGGATTGGATATGAATCGGTTTGAGTCACTATTTACCTGCCGAGGGCCAATGTTGAGCTGTTTTGACCTATCCAGATTTGGGACTAATGCACTAGGGGAGTTACAGCTGCTCTGGCTGGGCGCGATTATGTCATTGCCTCACATGTATTTCATTTTTTTCTCTGCTCTGAGCTAGCTTGTTGGGGTTCAGTAAAGCGACGTCAGCAAAAGGGAGAGAGCGGACTGTTAGTCTGTGGATACATTGTTTTCTCCACTTTAAAGCCACTTTAAAGCTTCATTAAGGTAAGCTTTAAAAATTAAAAAAAATAATTTCTACTGGTATAGATTGAAGGTCTTTTAACTAAAGTTATGGCAGGTGGGGGGAGGGGGAGATCTCAGTCCTGTGCGTTGCATTGCCTGCGTCATGTGGGAATTCATAGACACTCCTTACAGTCCAGATGACCAGGTGTCTGGGAAGCACAACCAGCTTGACCAACTTGAGCTTTGGGTTTAAGAGCATCAGCTTCAGCTGGAGGCACTGGGCTGCATTTGCGAGGTTGGGAGTTATGTGGATAGCACGTTTTTAGATGTGCTTGCCCCTCAGCTTCAGGAAGTGCAGCCACAGAGGGGATGAACCTAGAAACAAAGAGCGGGCAATGACATTGCTAATTATGTGCTATAGGTGTGCTATAGGTCCCTAAACAGTCAGGGAGATATCGAAGGTCAGACATGTAGACAAATCTCAGGGAAACATAAAAATAACAGGAAATAATAATAGGGGAATTGAACTTCCCCAATATTAACTGGGATAGTCAAAGTATGAAAGGCTTAGGGGGGTGAAATTTTTAAAATGCATCCAGGTGAGCTTTTTGGGCCAGTACGTATAAATCCCTTCAAGAGAGGATGGACCTTGTTTTAGGGAATGAAGCCGGGCTAGTGGTAGAGGTTTCAATGGGGGAGCGTTTTGGTGACAATGTCCATAACTCTGTAGGATTCAAGTTGTTATGGAAAGGTACAAAGGTGAAGAGAAATAAAGCTTCTGAATTGGGGGGTGGGTGGGGGTGGGGGGGGGGGGGGGGGGGGGGGGGCAGTTTTATTAGTGTTGAGGGAATTCCACAGCTCTTCGACCTCACTCCCCTAACTGACCACACAACACTTGGGAGTTCCAGTTCAAAATCTTTATTCAGCAGGGAACCTGTTTACCAACATGTGGCCCACAAATTCCCCAGACAAAGGGATACAACAGTAATTATACCTTTAAATCATCTTGTGATTTGCATATACCAATCAAAACTGTACATTTGTCAGCACGGTGGTGCAGTGGCTAGCGCTGCTTCCTCATGGCGCTGAAGTCCCAGGTTCGATTCCGGCTCTGGGTCACTGTCTGTGTGGAGTTTGCACATTCTTCCTGTGTCTGCATGGGTTTCACCCCCACAACCCAAAGCTGTGCAGGTGGATTGGCCACGCTAAATTGCTCCTTAATTGGAAAAAAATAATTGGGTACTCTAATTAAAAAAAAAAACTGTACATTTGTTTAGAAATTATCTATATCCATTCACAGTTAATAATTAAGATAATATGCATAGTTATCCAATAGCAATTTGTGCACATCTACTTAATTATAATATTCAACTACTAACAAAGCATGTATACATGGCTTATACTACTAGCAAAAACACAGGTCTGTGGTCCTTGACTATCTTAATAATTTAATAATATTTATGTCACAAGTAGGCTTACATTAAAACTGCAACAAAGTTACTATGAAAATCCCCTAGTCGCCACTTCCGGCACCTGTCTTCCGGCGCCTGTTTGGGTACACAGAGGGAGAATTCAGAATGTCTAAATTACCTAATAGCATGTCTTTGGGGACTTGTGGGAGGAAGCCACAGCACCCGGAGGAAACCCACGCAGATATGGGGAGAACGTGCAGACTCCACACAGACAGTGACCCAAACCAGGAATCGAACCTAGGACCCTAGCGCTGTGAAGCCATAGTGCTAATCACGATGCTACCGTGCTGATGTTATTCTATCCAGTGACCATATTGTGGTCCATCAAAACATATCTGTAGTCCTTGACTATTATCCGGAGCAGAGTCTCAACAATGGCATATATCTGTGCTCTATCCAAATCCCCCCCAGTTCATACATTTATTGCTTCCATTGCTGTGCAACTTTGGCAGTCTCTATTTTGTCAGTTTGTCAGTATTTTAGTTTAATAACATTATCAAAATACAGAACACATTATAACAAGGACACCAAACACATGGCACCCCAGAACACACTTACCACCTCTCCCCTCTCCCCGACCTACAGCAGCAGAAAGGCACACCAGCCCAACCCACCAGAATAGGCCACTCCAACACAGGGCACAGCGGAGGAGAGCGAGAAAGAACGGGGCAGAATTCAGCCCGGAATAACCCCTGCACATCATAAACCAAACCGTACAGAGCATATCAAAAGCCAAGGAACAACGGCACCAGCTGCCGAGGCAGTGAACCTCCCCCCCCCCCCCCCCCCCCCCCCCCCCCCCCCCCCCCCCCCCCCCCCCCCCCCCCCCCCCCCCCCCCCCCCCCCCCCCCACCCTCCCCAGCCACAGAGACCCACATCGGTGGAAGGGCTCCCAGTACTTATACGGGAAAGTATGCAATGAAAGTAGTGCATGCATATCGGCGTTAGAGTGTGCATGCATAAAGAGCATATGCGTGAATGACTGCACGTGCGTGTCTGTCAGAGTACACGTGCATGTAAACGAGCAGCCCAACTTAGCAGAAAAGGTCTCGCTGGCACAGGGTAGAACGGAAGAAGGGGAGGGAGTATCCCCACCCCCATCAGTAGCGTGCACCAAAAGAAAACAAAAAACAGGCAGAAACATAGTGAAGACACTAGCCCAAATAGTAGGCAGAAAACCAGCACCAATACAATAACAAGCATATGAGCAAACATTAAACAACAATAAGCAACAGTACAAGGACACCCAGCCATTAGCATGGCCTTCCAAACCCGAACCAGAAACAGTCATTATTACACGGAGAGTGGCCAACAGCCTTCAAGGTCATGTCATTACGGCCTCCGAGGTGTCCAGTTGAGGCGAGCCACCCCCGCCCTCCTCCTGCAGTCCCAACATCTGGTCACCTGCTCCAGCCAGCTCCTGGTCCAGATCACAGAAGTAGGAGGGGCAGGAACGACATATGGCTTCCAAACTTAGAAAGGGTAAACAGTCATCAGACCAAACAAAAGCAGCATCAGATGGTAAATCAGTCCTCCAAACCTCCAGCATGTTGTAGTTGATTCACGCTACCACCCCTCCTCCCAAAGCACAGGCAACACCTGTAGTGATCCTCACTTGAGTGTGTACAGAAGGGGCTGATGGGAAATGGAAATACCACCAGGGGGCAGCACGAGGTGACGCCGAAGGCCCTCCCCCTCACTTTGGCTGGAGAGACGGTGAGGAGGACAGGGACGGAAGTTGAGCTCAGGGCTGTTAGTGTGGTCAGGCCTAGTTGCAGAGCATAGAGAAGCATTATCTTTACAAGTTCTGTAAGTAAAAGCTAATGCAGTCATTTATTGTGTCGCACAATAAACCTTCCTTCAACTGCTGAACGACTACTAGCATTCTTTCAAGAAACATAACAGCAGGGCACCTGACTGCCTCCCTCTCCTGCAACAAGTCAGTTAGATGAACCAACCACCACCCTTCCCTCCCCCTCCCTCAGAATGGCAGCAGCAGTCCATCAAACAAGTAGAAAAGGCAATTATTAAATCCAGCCCCAGACCAGGCCTCACGAGCAGAATGTACTGTCTCCCTCTTGTTTGCAAATGCCTATTTTAAAAAAATAATCTTTATTGGCACAAGTAGGCATACATTAACACTGCAATGAAGTTACTGTGAAAAGCCCCTAGTCGCCACATTCCAGCATCTGTTCAGGTACACAGAGGGAGAATTCAGAACGTCCAAATTACCCAATAGCACGTCTTTCGGGACTTGCGGGAGGAAGCCGGAGCACCCAGAGGAAACCCACACAGACACGGGGAGAATGTGCAGACTCCACACAGACAGTGATCCAAGCCGGGAATCAAACCTGGGACTCTGGAGCTGTGAAGCAACAGTGCTAACCACAGTGCTGCCCCAGTCCTCAGCAATGGAATTGAGTCTCCATGTGAGCTGGCCCTACCGTGTGATCAATGATGTTATTGCATTCTAATTGCATTAGCCTCACTGAGGTGAGACTAATTCTTAATTGGCTTAAGGTGTGTGGTAGTCACCACTGATGTATATATTGTACATAGAGGATGTCGATGTAGGTGCTTTATGGTAAGGCTCCTGTACTACAGGTACGGGGGTAGTTCCCTGCCTGCTGGCTCCCCCCAGTAGGCAGAGTATAAATATGTGTGCTCCCCGTACAGCAGCCATTTCGTCAGCTGCTGTAGGAGGCCACACATCTCAGTGTAGCAAAGCCTCGATTACATCCTACTCTCGTCTTTGTGTAATTGATAGCGCATCAATTTATTACACCGAGTTTTTCAGAAGGTGGACCTCCGCATCAAGCCGGATCTCCTGCAGCTGCATCCGCAAGCAGACAACACCAAAAATGACTTTAAACATTGGCTAGCCTGTTTTGAAGCGTACATCGGGTCTGCGCCAGACACAATCCCAGAAGCACAGAAGCTCCAGATCCTTTACACACGGCTGAGCTCCTACGTCTTTCCACTCGTCCAGGACGCGCCGACCTATGCAGAAGCCATGGCGCTACTGAAGGAATACTACGCTCAGCGGACTAACACACTCTATGCCAGGCACCTCCTCTCCATGTGGCATCAACTCCCTGGTGAGTCAGTGGAAGATTTTTGGCATGCCCTGGTTCCCCTAGTTAGAGACTATGACTGTCAGGCCGTTTCGGCCATGGAACACTCGAAACTGCTAATGAGAGACGCATTTGTTACGGGCATAGGGCCCGACTACATCCGCCAGCGCCTCTAAGAGGGGGCCACGCTCGACCTCGCGGAAACCAAAAAACTAGCGTTCTCACTTACGGTCGCATCACGCAACATTCAGGCCAATGCCCCCGACCGCGCGGCCCACCCCCCTGTGCATCGTGGAGTCAGCAGACGGCCGCCCCATTGTGGACCCCACCAGCGACCGCCCTCAGCCAACCCCATGCCTGTGCCGCGCGGCAGCCAACCAACCCCGGGTGGCCCAAATGCTACTTCTGTGGGCAGTCTAAACACCCCCGACAGCGCTGCCCGGCCCAGAGCGCCCTCTGTAAGGCCTGTGGCAAGAAGGGACATTTCGCTGCAGTGTGCCAGGCCTGCTCAATCGCCACTATTGTCCCGGCACCCCCCACGTGCGGCCAGTGGATGCCGCCATCTTGCTCGACTCGCAACACCGTGCGACCCGTGGGTGCCGCCATCTTGAGCCTCCCAGGACCAATGGGCGGCACCATTTTGTTTTCTCCACGACACATGCGGCCTGTGGGCGCTGCCATCTTATCCGACCCAGGACCCATGCCCCCCCGGGCAGCTCATCCGGCCGCTCATCGCCTGCAATCGCCGACGACCAGCCGCGTCTCGCCTCGGTCACGATTGACCAGTCTCGACCACACAACTTTGCAACTGCTTCAACTAAAGTGAAAGTCAACGGACACGAGATCTCCTGTCTGCTGGACTCCGGGAGCACTGAGAGCTTCATTCACCCCGATACGGTAAGGCACTGCTCCCTCGCGGTATACCCTGCTAACCAGAGAATCTCCCTGGCCTCCGGGTCCCACTCCGTGGCGATCCGGGGGTACTGCATAGCCACTCTCACTGTCCAGGGCGTGGAGCTCAGCGGCTTCCGCCTCTACGTCCTCCCCAACCTCTGCGCTGCCTTGCTACTTGGCCTGGACTTCCATTGCAACCTCCAGAGCCTGACCCTGAAATTCGGCGGGCCCCTACCACCCCTTACTGTGTGCGGCCTCACGACCCTTAAGGTCGACCATCTTCCCTTTTTGCAAACCTAAACCCAGATTTCAAATCCGCCGCCACCAGGAGCAGACGGTACAGCGCCCAGGACAGGACCTTCATCAGGACTGAAGTCCAGCGGCTGCTTTGGGAAGGCATCATCGAGGCCAGCAACAGCCCCTGGAGAGCCCAAGTGGTAGTTGTGAAAACTGGGGAGAAAAACAGGATGGTCGTTGACTACAGTCAGACCATCAATCGGTACACGCAGCTCGATGCGTACCCCCTCCCCCGCATATCTGATATGGTCAATCAGATTGCACAGTACCGGGTTTTCTCAACTGTGGACGTTTGCCACAGGATGAACATTTGCCATCAACCACCACTCTCTGTCTTCTTTCAGCTAGCCAATTACTGATCCAAACCGCTAAATCACCTTCAATCCCATACTTTATTTTCTGCAATAGCCTACCGTGGGGAACCTTATCAAACGCCTTACTGAAATCCATATACACCACATCAACCGCTTTACCCTCATCCACCTGTTTGGTCACCTTCTCAAAAAACTCAATAAGGTTTGTGAGGCATGACCTACCCTTCACAAAACCGTGTTGACTATCGCTAATCAACTTGTTGTTTTAGAGATGATTATAAACCCTATCTCTTATAACCTTTTCCAACATTTTACCCACAACCGAAGTGAGGCTCACAGGTTTATAATTACCAGGGTTATCTCTACTCCCCTTCTTGAACAAGGGGACAACATTTGCTATCCTCCAGTCTTCCGGCACTATTCCTGTCGACAAAGACGACATAAATATCAAGGACAAAGGCTCTGCAATCTCCTCCCTGGCTTCCCAGAGAATCCTAGGATAAATCCCATCTGGTCCAGGGGACTTACCTATTTTGACGTTTTCCAAAATTGATAACACCTCCTCCTTTTGAACCTCAATTCCATCTAGCCTGGTCGACTGAACCTGAGTATTCTCCTCGACAACATTGTCTTTCTCCAGTGTAAACACTGACGAAAAATATCCATTTAACGCTTCCCCTATCTTCTCTGATTCGACACACAACTTTCCACTACTATCCTTGATTGGCCCTAATTTTACTCTAGTCATTCTTTTGTTCTTTTCTCAGTGTAATAAAGCCTCGATTACATCCTACTCTCAAATTTGTGTAATTGATCGTGCATCAAGGTGCACGTGATCAATCTGTGATTGGTCTAATAGGTTTGTCAAAGGTCATGGGCATCTTTTGTCATTCTTTCCCATAGTCCCCTATTTTGTGCAAAACCAACAAAGCTAAATCTGGGGTTTTTCACAGTAACTTCATTGCATTGTTAATGTAAACCTACTTGTGACAATAATAAAGATTATTATAGATTATTATAATTCCGATTCCCTGTTTTGATTTCCTGCCTCTATTCTCTACCCTCAATTACTTAATCATATCCAGTTTGATGCATCCCTCCAGTTACTTATCTTTCCCAATCATGAGCCCTTGAGAAATCTTGCAGTCCAATAGAATATTCTTTAAAACAGAAATCAAATATTTTGATTCCAGGAATTAATATGTTATGATTGCTTGTTCTTTATCTTAAATTATATCATTTAAAAAAGTATCTTGCTAAATTACATCGCATTTTTCACACTTCAGAATTGTCCCAAGTTCAAAGAACAGTACTGTTGGGCTGACAGCTTTCCATTAATGTTTAGTTCATCTCTGCTTCAAAAGAAACTTGTTCTTATATCCATAGAAACCACCTAAACTGTGAGTATTTTAAAAAAACTGTTGTGGACGGGAAGTTAATGAGTTACCAATTTAGTAGCATGCTGGGAATATTGACAATATTTTAACACTGCTTTTGAGCAAAAATAAGTAGGTCAAGTAATGTAAACTAAATACTGCTTAATATTTTGTACTCAGCCTTATTATGATAATAAGTTGTTCTTCCGAAGAAAACAAAATGCGTACTCGAATTGTTTTTAAACCAAGGGCAAAACATTCATTTTCCTCTTGTGTATGTTCCCAAGCTTTATCTCTTCAAAGTTGTTTATTTCACACTATAAATATAATGGTTTTCGACTGCATAACTCAGAGAGCAGTGCACTAGCTTTTGCAGCTGGAACACTCTCTCTCCACAAATGTATCTGTGTCAATAAATTTCCTTAAATCGAACCTCGAGGAATTTATCTTTATTATGATTTCCATGACAACTGTCTTCTAAAATCCCTTTAAATGCCAATTATACTTTATCATCATCATCGTTCTCATCTTCTGTCAAATAGATTCCACTTTTTTTAACATGTTTTTATTGAAGTTTTTTGTAATATACAGAACAAAGGTAAGTGTGGACATACATTTGAAAACAAAAGAAAATAAAGAGAACTACATCGGTCGGCTTCTGTTATTTACATAGAATCATAGAATCTACGGTGCAGAAGGAGACCATTTGGCCCATCACGTCTGCACCGGCACTTGGTAAGAGCACTCTACTTAAGCCCACACTTCCACCCAATTCCCATAACCCAGTAATCCAACCTAACCTTTTTGGACACTAAGGGCAATCCACCTAACCTGCACACTTTTGGACTGTGGGAGGAAACTGGAGCACCCGGAGGAAACCCACACAGACACGGGGAGAACGTGTAGACTCCGCACAGTGACCCAAGCCGGGAATCAAACCTGGGACCCTGGAGCTGTGAAGCAACTGTGCTAACCACTGTGCTACCGTGCTGCCCACATTTCCCTCTTCCCTCTTTCTTCCTCACCGCCCTCCCCCTCTAGCCATCTGGCCTGCTTCTTTCCTCATCTGCTCTTGTGTCCTGCTCCAGTTATGTTGCCGTGTATTTTGTTATTTGCTGGGCACATGCCACCTTATTCCACCCCCCCCCCCCCCACTCCCGCCTGTTTGTTATACCGTGGCTACCCTCTCCATACCATTGGCTAATTGGCTGTTGGCTACAAACAGGTCTTAGAACAACAGGGTGAATGTCTCCCATGTTTTGTGGAAGCCCTCTTCCGACCCCCAGATGGTGAATTTAATTTTCTCCATTTGGGGGAATTCCTATAGGTCGGTAGTGTCATGTGAGAGTGCCTTTAAGAAATGGATGTTTAAGCAATGTACCTTTAAGAAATGCAGTGATGTCAGAGTGTGGGTGGAGCTGGGCTTTTAGCTCAGCCATTTGAAGTTTTAGTTTCAGTTTGAGAGAGCAGCTGAAAAGTGCCTGGCTGGTTTGCTTCAGGAAGGAAAAGAGCTGGTTTGGTGATTTCTGCAAATCCAAAGACTATAAATATATTGAATGTAACCTGTTGTGCTCCTATTTTTGAAGGGTTGAAGTCTTTTGGAGGTTTAAAAGAACAGTTTGCAGGATTGGGTAGTGTTGTATTATTTTCGGGGTTATCTTTGAAATAAGGGGTGTTAAGAGATCCAATGTTTATTTAAAAGGTTAAGTTGAGTTAATGGAATAAACATTGTTTTGTTTTAAAAACCACGTGTCCATAATTGTAATACCACACTTAGGGAACAAGCCGTGTGCTTCAAAAGCAACAATCCATGAAAGGGGGGGGGGGAGTTGGTTGGACTCCATGATACATTTTGGGGTTCTGAAAATTCCTCTCCCATAACAGTAGCCAGTCTGCAGCTTTGGGTGGTGCTGCTGACCGCCAGCTGAACAGGATTCTACGGCGGGCGATCAGGGAGGCAAAGGCAAGGGCGTCCGCCCTCCTCCCCAGGAATAGATCTGGCTGTTCTGATACCCCGAAGACCGCCACTTTCGGGCATGGCTCCACCCTCTTCCCCACCACCTTGGACATTGCCTCAAAGAAGGTTGTCCAAAACCCAACACGTCTGGGGCAACACCAGAACATGTGGGCGTGGTTGGCCGGGCCTCCTTGGCACTGTCCTCCACCTCCAGGAAGAACCTACTTATTCGGGTTCTGGTTAAGTGGGTTCTGTGTACCATTTTTAGCTGCATTAGGCTTAGCCATGCGCATGTAGAGGTGGAGTTGATCCTGTGCAATGCTTTGCTCCAGAATCCCCACCCTATTTCAAACCCCAACTCCTCCTCCCACTTTTCTCTTGTCTTGTCCAATTGGGTGTTAGTCCTCCTTAGTAGTCACCCATACATGTCACTGCAATTCCCCTTCCCTAGGATGTCCGCATGCAGTAAGTCCTCCAACAATGATTGTTGCGATGGTCGTGGGTACGCCCTCGTTTTCCTGCATCAGCAGTTTTTGGCCAGCATGGATCTTAGTTTGTTCCCCCGTCAGCTGGAACGTCTCTGTTGTGTCCCTTCAGTGTTGACAGACTATGGTCAGTGTAGAATTCCCTAACTGTCAGCATCCCCCCGTCCTGTCTCCACCTTTTGAAGGTGGCAATCAATGTCGCCGGCGCGAACCTGTGGTTGTTGCAGGTGGGGCCTTGTCGGACATTTTGGTTAGCCAGAAGTGTGGTTGCAGTTGGTTCCACGTCCAGAGTGTTGCTATCACCACTGGGCTCATTGAGTTTTATTCAGTGGGCCCAGAGGGAGGTCCCTCTGCAGGAGCCCTCCTCCATAAGCACCCATTCGATTTCTGGCTCTTTTATCCACCCCTTTACTCTCTCCGGGGTTACCACCCAGTGGCAATATTGCAGGTGTGGGAGGGCTAGGCCCCCCATTCATCTGGATCGCCTGTACTCTCCCTGCCAGGGAGAGTGGGAGTGTGTTCCATTTCTGTAGGTCCTTTTTTACTTCCTCCATCAGGCTGGTGAGGTTGCATTTGTGGATCACTGTCCAGTCATGAGCGATTTGGATCCCCAGGTAGCTGAATTAGTGTCGAGCTTGTTTGAATGGCATTCCCTCCAGCTCTTCCCCGCCTCCTTGCAAGTTCACCAGGAGGACCTCACTTTTGTCCAGTTTGAGTTTGATTCCCTCCATGCTGCTTTGTGGGTCCGAGATGTAGAGGAGAAGGTCATCCACATGGAATGAGACTCCATGCTCTCTGTCCCCTCTCCAGATCCCTTTCCAATTCTTTGCCGCTCAAAGTGCGATCGCCAGTGGTTCGATCGCTAGGGCGAACAACAGAGGGGACATCGCCTTGTGCCACTGTGCAGCTGAAAGTACTTCGAGCTGGTGGTATTTGTCCGTACGCTCGCCGTGGGATCTCTATACAAGAGTTTGACCCAGACGGTGAACCCCGCCCCAAGCCCAAACTGCTCCGGTACCTCTATGAGGTACTTCCATTTGGCTCTGTCGAAGGTCTTTTCTGCGTCCAGAGGGACAATCATCTCAGGTGTTCTCTCCCCGGATGGGGTCGTGATCACATTTAGCAGGCGCCTGATGTTCAATGTTACCTGTCTGGAGCACTATTTCACACACCCTGCGACGCGGCCTAGTCTGTCCTGGAGAACGGATTCGAGAAACGGCAGCAGGGACAGCAATGAAGGGTATATCGGAAGGGACTGTTACTTTTTGAGTTGCTAACTGTGAACCAACATGTTGAACACTTTGTGTGGGATTGCACTGCCTCGCTCTGGGGGCGAGAGAAGAAAGAGAGGGAGGAAGGAACGAGGGCAGCACAGCCCAGGAAAAGGTGAGGGGAATAGCAAATAGGGAGCTCAGCGAACGACTGACGGGAGGACGCACACCTAACCCCGGGAGGTGGGGCCACCACACCCGTGGGGAAGCTAGCACCGGAAAGCAGGCAGGAAAGAGAGGCAGTGGTGCATCTTCCTCAAGGGGTAAAGCGCCTGGCAAGGGAGGGGGGGGGGGGGCAGATATCGGTAACAGGGGGACGACTAGGGGAAGAAACAGAGGAAAGGGAGAGGGGGAGGGACAGCTATAGGGAAGGACGGGGAGGAAGACAGGAGGGGGAGAAAACATCACAAATGGAAAACAGCAACAGAGAGAGCAAGGGCATTAGGCTGGGCAGCATGGTAGCGTGGTGGTTAGCATCAATGCTTCACAGCTCCAGGGTCCCAGGTTCGATTCCCGGCTGGGGCACTGTCTGTGTGGAGTCTGCACATCCTCCCCGTGTGTGCGTGGGTTTCCTCCGGGTGCTCCGGTTTCCTCCCACAGTCCAAAGATGTGCGGGTTAGGTGGATTGGCCATGCTAAATTGCCCTTAGTGTCCTAAAAAATAATGTTAATGGGGGTTGTTGGGTTACTGGTATAGGGTGGACGCGTGGGCTTGGGTAGGGTGATCATTGCTCAGCACAACATTGGGGGCTCGGAGGTGCACAGCCCCCGTTAGAAGTCTCGAATGTTTTGTTGACCTTTTCTGGCTCCGCTTCTAGTTTGTCACTGCTGTCTCTAATCAGAGTTATTTCCCTTGTGGCTGCCTACTTTCTCAGCTGGTGAGCCAGCAGGCCGCTGGACTTGTCTCCATACTCGTACAGCGTCCCCAGTGCCTGACGGAGTTGGTGCACTGCTTTCCTCATGGTGTGCCGGTTCCAGCGGCCTGCTGGCTCACCAGCTGAGAAAGTAGGCAGCCACAAGGGAGATAACTCTGATTAGAGACAGCAGTGACAAACTAGAAGCGGAGCCAGAAAAGGTCAACAAAACATTCGAGACTTCTACCGGGGGCTGTGCACCTCCGAGCCCCCAGCAGGGACTTGAGGATGAAGCAGGTCCATGATGGCCTGGACATGCCAGTCGTGGGGGAGGCTAGAAGCACCAATAGAACTGGGAATAGTCATGGAGACTATTAACTCCATGCAGGAGGGGAAGGCTCTGGAACCCGACTGTTTCCAGGCGGACAGCACATGTCTTGCACCTGCGGGAGGTGTTCATAGATTCACTAGTGTGGGGCATCCTGCTGCCTGTGCTAGCACAAGCCTCAATCTCGCTGATACCCAAGAGAGACAAGAACCGAACAGACTGCTGGTCCTACAGATCTACCTCGCTGCTAAACGCAGATGTGTAAATACTGGCCAAGATTCTAGCTAAGAGGCTGAAGGACTGCGTACCAGAGGACTGCATACCAGAGGTGGTAGCAAAATACCAAATAGATACCATTTTTAATTTTGTCTCGCATTTTCAACTAACGCCCATCCTGTTCTTGTCTCTCCATTCACTCTGCCTATCCTGACGACCAACAGGGCCACATCGGTCCCTGGATGGGTTTCTTTCTTCAGATTCAAAATTTAAATTATTCCGATTCAAACAAAGGGATAAAACAGTAATCAAACCTTTAGTTTATCTTTTCAAAAAAATTATTTTATTCCAAACATATAAACAAGAACATTAATAAACCAACAAAACAGTCAACAATATTTAGTTTGTACAATTTTATCTCATTTTATTCTTACGTCCTTCCCCGCCCTTCTTACGGCTCTTCCCCACGATGAACAGATCTTCAAGCATAGTCGTGAACAATCCCTAACGTGTCCCCAATCCTTCCTTCAACCCCCTTAACTCAAATTTGATCTTTTCCAAAAATAGAAAGTCATACAGGTCCCCCAATCAGTCCGCCACTCCTGGTGGCATGTCTGCCTTCCAAATTAACAAAATCCTCTGCCCAGTAATTAGGGATGAAAAAGCAATTATATAGGCCTTTTTCCTTTCCATCAGCTCTGGCACCTCCTGGACACCAAAAATCGCCACCATTGGGTCTGGCCCGACCTCTACCCCTATAATCTTGGACAATGTCCTAAACACCACTTCCCTGTGCCTTGCCAGCTTCTAACATCACCCAGAACATTTTCGCATGGCTCGCCGGCCCTTGCCCACATTTTTCACACATTTCAATCACCCCACGAAAGAACCCGCTCAGTCGTGCACGAGCCATGTTGCACCCTGTGCACAGTCTTAAACTGGATCAGGCTCATCCACAAACAAGAAGATGTGACGTTCACCCTACGCATAGCTTCTCACCGCAAATCCCAATCTTTTTCCTCCCCCCAGCTCTTCCTCCCATTTACAGTTAATCTTCGCCATTTGTGCTCCCCCTAGTTCCCCGAGCAACCCATAATCTTGCCCTTTCCAGGCTAGTCTGAGAGCATCAATTGCTCCAGCAGAGTAAACCCAGGCAGCATAGGAAACATCCTCCGCTCTTTTTTTTTACAAAGTCCCATACCAGCAGGTACCTAAACTCACTCCCTCTTCCAACTCAAACCTTTCTCCTAGCTCATCCAGACTTGCAAATTGTCCTTCCAGGTGCAGGTCTCTCACCTTCTCCAGTCCCACCTCTTTCCATCTTCTATACATTCCATCTGTCTCCCAGGCTTAAACCTCTGGATATCACACAGTAGTGTCAACATCAATATCCTCCCCCAACTTATAGTGCCTCCTTAGTTGTTCCATATCTTAACCATTGTTGCACCACTGGGCTCCCTGGGGCAAATGGCAGAGGGGCGGTCACCAAAGCTCTCAGGTTGGATTTCCTGCAGGACTCCTCTTCCATCCTAACCCACTCTGCACCCTAATCTTCCCACCTTACCTTCTCCACATTAACTGCCCAGTAATAGTCCAACAGGGTTGGGAGTGCCAATCTCCCCTTTCTGCCTCCGCCATTGTAACAGGGCCTTCTTTACCCTTGGCACCTTTCCCGCCCGTACAAACTCCGAGATTACTGTCGCTAATTTCTGAAAGAAAGACTCCGGGAGAAAGATCGGGAGGGCCTGGAAGACAAATAAGTACCTTGGTAACACGTTCATTTTTATGACCTGCTCTCTCCCCGCTAACGTCAAATGCAATGTATCCCATCTCTTAAGGTCCCCCTTATTCTCTTCCACCAGTGTTATCAAATTCCACTCATGCATCTTGGCCTAGTCCCTTGTCACCTGTATCCCCAGGTATCTAAACCCGTCCCGAGCCACTTTCAATGGTCGCGCCTTTAAGTTGATCTTCAGCCCCACCTCGTTCACCTGGAATATCTTGCTCTTCCCTACATTTAATCTATATTCTGAGAAGGCCCCAAACCGCTCCAGTATTCCCATGATCCTGCCCATGCTCTCAAGTGGATCTGACACAAACAACAGCAGGTCATCTCGATGTTCTCTGTTCCCACACACAATCCCCCGCCACTCCGTAGACTCCCTAAGGGCCATCGCCAAGGGTTCAATCGCCAACACAAATAGCAACAGCGACAGTGGCCATCCTTGTCTCGTACCTCTATATAGCCCAAGATTTTGTGAACTCATTCCGTACGTGGCAACACGTCCCACTGTGGCTGTATAGAACAAGCACACCCATGCCACAAATTTCGGTCCAAATCCAAACCTGTCCAAAGTTTTAATGAAGTACCTCCACTCCACCTGGTCGAAGACTTTCTCCGCTTCCATGGAGACAACAGCCTCTGGCACCTGCCCCCTCAATAGAACCATTATCACGTTCAAAAGCCTCCTAATATTACTAGAGAGCTGTCTGCCTTTTACAAATCCCGTTTGGTCTTCCACAATCTAGTACACATCCCTCCATCCTTCCCGCCAACACCTTGGCCAGCACCTGCACGTCAGTATTTAACAATGAAATGGGCCTATATGGCCCACACTCTAACGGAACTTTGCCACTTTTTGGGATTAATGTAACTAGCGCCTGAATTAATGTCTCTGGTAACTCTCCCTTCCCCACAGCTTCGTTAAACATCCCCAACGAGTGTGGAGCCAATTCTGTCGCAAGCGCCTGGTAGAACTCTGTCGGAACGCCATTGGGCTGCGGTGCTTTTCCTGACTTCATTCCCCTAATACTCTCAATCACTTCCCCCAGGCCGGATGTCTGCCTCTTCTCCTCCTCCAGCCTCGGGAACATTCCCATGTCCCCTCCCATTCCATCTAATGCTGCCCTTAATAACTTCACAAAGTATCTCCGAAATGCATCATTTATTTTTCCTGGTTCTGACACTACCTCTCCCCTTCTGTCCTTACTTTCAAAATTTCTCTGGACGCATCCTGCTTTCTGAGCAGGTGGGCCAGCATATGACTCGCCTTCTCCCTGTACTCATATTGCACCCTCTTACTCTTCTTAACTGCCCTCCTGCCTCCCCCATCGTCAGCCTATCAAACTGCCCCTGCAACCATGCCCAACAACATCGTCCAGCTCACCACAGAGAAATCAATCCTCGAGTATGACTTATGTACCTGTAAGAAGAAGGAACACTTCTTCTTCCCAGATTCCTAAACCTCCACGGGTCAACCATTCCCATTCGTTCTATAAACCCTCCCAGCTCCTTTGCCATCTTCAGCCTTCCATTGATTTGAGGCATGGCCTGTCCACCTTTGACTCCATCACACTATTGAAATCCCCGCCCATAATCAACTGCCGAGTATCTAAGTTCGGGAGCACTGCCAGCAGACTCCTAATAAACCCCACATCATCACAGTTTGGTGATCCTTAACTGATCCTTAACTCGGAGGTGTGTGTCCTGCAAGATCACCTCCGCCTTCAAATCCTTCAGGTATGCAAAGGCCTCGGATCTCTTAATTGGCTCAATTAGCCCACGAACATTTCACGGAACAAATGTTATTTGGGGTCTATGCCTCTATTCTCCTCTATCATCCGCTATCGTTCTCAATTGGTCGCATCTCTCCTAATACAGGCCCATCAATGGTGGCCCCTCTCTTTGTCCATGATCATGCTTGATCTCCACCTCCACCGCATCGCAATCACGTCTACCCCGTGTTATATAATTTATTATATAATTCAGCAAACACACACATCTGTGGTTCTTGACTGTCTGTTATTCTCTGCAGTGACTTATTGTGGTCTTTATAAACATGTCTGTAGTCTATGATCTATGAGCTGGAGCAGACTCAACAATGATGACTCTGTGGTCTATCCACTTGGAACGACACGGTGGCACAGTGGTTAGCACTGCTGCTTCACAGCACCAGGCACCCTGGTTCAATTCCGACCTTGGGTGACTCTGTGTGGAGTTTGTATGTTCTCCCGTGTCTGCGTGGGTTTCCTCCAGGTGCTTGGGTTTCTTCCTGCAGTCCAACAATGCGCAGTTTTGGTGGATTGGCTCTGCTCAAATTGCCCCTTAGTGACCAAAGAGCTGCAGTTTAGATGGATTGGCCATGATCAATACTGGGGTTATGGGGATAAGGCGGGGGAGTGGGCCTAGGTAGAGTGCTCTCTCGGAGGGTTAGTGCAGATGATGGGCCGAATGGCCTCCATCTGCATTATAGGAATTCTATGGAACAATGGATAAAACCCCAGGCCCGCATACGATTTATCCCAAGCTGCTGTGGGAGGCAAGGGAGAAGATTGCTGGGGCCCTGACAATAATTTTCAATTCATTTCTGGCCACACGAGAGATGCCAAAGGACTGGAGGGCAGTTAATGTGGTACTATTATTCAAGAAGGGCGGTAGGCATCAACCAGGAAATTACAGGCCATTGTACACAATTTGGCAAATAGGATCCAAAATTGACTTAGTGGCAGGAGACAGAGGGCGATGGTCAAAGATTGTTTTTGTGATGGAAACCTGCGTTCAGTGGTTATTTTTCTCAGAGCAGAAAAGGCTGAGGGAGGGACCTGATTGAGGTGGATAAAATTCTGAGGGGTCAGTAACCGGGGGGCATAGATTTAAAGTAATGGGCAGGAGATTTAGGGGGAATTTCAGGAAAAGCTTTTTCACCCAGAGGATTGTGGGAATCTGGAACTTACTGGGCGGGATTCTTCGGCCACGCCTGCCCGGCGACAGCGAATTCCCGACCGAGGTGAATGGACTTTTACATGGTCCCCGCCCTGTCTGTGGTGATCTTGTGGTAGGAGCCGGGGAAGAATTCAGCCCACTGCCTGAGACAGGAGCCCTCATAACATTTAAGAAGCATCTAGCTGAGCACCTGAAATGCTATCGCATACAAGGCTTCAGGCCAAGTGCTGGAAAATCAGCTTCGGTGCTTGATGGCCGGCACGAACATGGTGGGCCTAAGCGCCTCTTTCTGTCCTGTAAGAACTCCATGACTCGAAGGTGGCTATATCCACTGCTCATCTGCTAGGTCGGCTGATACGCCACTTCCATCTTCCGGAATTTCTATGGCGGCCAGCCAACAGGTGGGGGCTCGACCCGAGAGGCCCCCAGCCCCTCCTCATCACCTGACTCTCCCTGGCTGCCGTCTACTATCTCTATCCTCTGGCAAACACTTACTAGTTGGCTATGTTCTCGGCTGTGACATTTCTTTAATATATTAAGGTGCAACACCCAGTCTTCCTTTCCCCCGATCAGGGTTGCGGCCAATAAATAACTTGCCTTACGGATCCTTTTGGGCAAGCGGTATGGACGATTCAATTTAATTCTGAAAGGGTCATTTGGCAGTGCAGCAGCAGCGGCTGGTCCTGTTCTCCCAGATGAAGTGTGCAAGTCTCATTGTGTCTGTGTACTGGCTGGGAGGCACGTTCCTTAGCCACAGCACAGGCAGTTATTTCTGGTACATGGACACATGCTGCACCGGTGAGATACTCTCCCCTGGGCTTCCCAAACGTTTATTTTATTAGTTTTGAGGGGTCTCCCACGTCTGTAAATTAATTTAAATGGACTGAAACCTGTGGACTCGTTCAGGGGAAGCCCTGGTGGCAAACAGCAGGACACCTTACCCCTTATCCCAGCCTTGAGAATGTTCTAGGCAGGACGTCCACATCATGGTTTTTAGGTTTTGGTGATGTCGCTCTTGTCATAATATGCACCCATGCACATCATGAGGTAAGAATAGGCAGTGACAGCAACCCAGGTTAGCCAATCAACATTCAGGAGAGAACACAACCAATCACCAAACAGAATACCAGAGGGGGGGCTTCCAACTATAAAACACACGAGGCATCAGCACTCCGCCTCTTTCCACTGGTGATAACTGTAGTGACAGTCAGAGTGTATATATCAGTTAGCACCTTCTACACGTGGATCAGAGCTAGTCTGGTCTAGTTAGTTAGAGTTAATACACTTAGAGTAGTAGAGAGTCAACCCACAGCCGAACCACCGCCTACATTTGGTGTCTGCTTTACAGTTCATCTGCATCCTGTTGCAGTCCGTGTTACCCCAGGGTGAATAACATGACAGCTCTAGCTCCTGTTGTGTTTGAGGGTGGGAGCTGAAAATTTCTACTGGGTTATACCCAGGCTGGGGACAACTTCCTGAAAAACATGGGATATGAAATTTCTCCTCTGACCTAATTAGATTTATTTTGGCAGACCGTTCCATGTAAGGAACTGAGTCAGTCCCTCGACCGTGGCTTTGGTTGTGATCTTTCTGAAGGGGAACTGGTTGGCCAGTCCATGAAGGTAAAGAGGTACTGATGGCCTGTCGTGGTTTAGGGTAGTGGACCTAGACAGGGTTCGATTAAATGATCGGCTCCAATAAGAAAAGCTAGGTTTAAGTTAAGTTCAAGTATGGTTTAAAATCTACGTGAGAAATGGCACTTTAGTCACAATACTAAACTAGTTGATGCTATTGTTATTGAACTGACAAACAACCCTGACACATCTCTGCAAACTTGTGTCTTCTTCGTAAAGATCAATCAACTTATTAACACCACCAGGAATAACAGCAATAATTAATTTATTTGCTTGTTTTCACAATCTTTTTATTAATTGCCATTTTAATTAACACCATCAGGAATAACAGTAATAATTAATTAATTTGCTTGTTTTCATTATCTTTTTATTAATTGCCATTTTAATTAACACCATCAGGAATAACAGTAATAATTAATTAATTTGCTTGTTTTCATTATCTTTTTATTAATTGCCATTTTTATTTTTTATGCATTTTTGCCTAGAGGTCAATGATAAAAGTGCTTCACAACAATACTTCCATTTCATATTTTAAAAGTGTAGGTCGTACGACAGGGTGAAGAAATGGCAACCTGTGCACAGAATTAATCAGATTACATTTTTTTGACACATAGCTGAGGCTAAGTCAGTGATGGGCAACCTTGGCTAGTGAGTGGGCCGCAAGATTGAAATCAGGCTCGTTCACTAACTATAACCCCAGGAATAAGATTGAATATATTTAACACATGCCTAAAATGTCATAATGAGTTGGAGAAAATGCTTAATCATTTATATATTAATAGAACTCTCATCAACTTCAGGTGGAGCACATGGCTTTTGCAGTCAATGTTGTGGTGTGTAATCAGCAGGCACCTCACTTCAGCTTTGACAAAGAGTCATTGGACTCGATACGTTAGCTCTTTTCTCTCCCTACAGATGCTGTCCGCCCTGCTGAGATCTTCCAGCATTTTCTCTTTGGTTTCAGGCACCTGACTTCACTGGCCCTTGCTTTATGTGTGGATCACGCCAGTCATACCGGTGGGGAAAAACGCCACAAACTTAAATCAGCGGAACTTGGCGACCCTGCACGCTGGCAACGGCCAACAAAATGTCTCGTGGGCCGCACTCAGAAGGCAGATGGGCCACATGTGGCCCTCGGGCTGCAGGTTACCCGTCACTGGGCTAAATTATATGAGGTGTGTGGCCCCGTCTCTCCCAGCCAAAAGCGCAGTATGGGATGGGGTGGGGAGGCAGAGGTGATGGAGATCACGCAGGGGAGGAACAGCAGCTCTGCAGCCATTTAACAGACAATTGGCCATTAATAGGCAGGAGGTAGGCTTTCAGCCCCCCCCAGGGACAGGAAGTGCTGCCTCAGAGAGCTGCCTGCAAATGAGAGTTTAGTCAAGCCAGCATGGCCTCTGCAGGTATAGCACTCGGAGTTTTAAAAGGTATTCAGCGATGAATTGGAACTTTATGTTTTGGGCGGTTGGGGGGCACAGGAAGGGCTTTCGTGGGTGGACATTTAAGACATCATGGGGGCAGGGGTGGGGAGCCTGATAACATTTTGGGAGGCATCCAGTGTTAAGAGTATTTGGGGCGGGATTCTCCCAGCGGGAGTCTAAGTGCCGACGCCGGAGTAAAAACCAGAGTGTTTTACTCCGGTATCGGCGCCCGTTCCCAGACCCCTATTCTGGGGCCTCCGTGGGGCTGGCAGGGGCGTGACACGAATTGCGGGGGGTGGGGCCTCGGCGCGGCATCGGAGACCCGGCGCCATGTAAAAGCCTTGGGTCCCGCGCATGCGCAGTTGGGCAGGCGCCAATGGGCGCATGCGCAGTGCCCGTCCTCCCCCAGGCTGCCCTGCACAACAATGGCGCAGGGCTATAACATTGCCGGCAGAGAAAGGGAGGCCCGCCGACAGAGAGGCTGGCCCGCCGATCGATGGGCCCTGATCGCGGGCCAGACCCCTTCGGAGCCCCCCCCGGCCGTAAAAAAACGGCGGCAGCGATTCGTGTCGGGAGTTGGGCGGGGGGGGGGGGGGGGGGGGGGTAGAATAGCGGGAGGGCGGGAAAAATGTCGGGAAGGCCCTCCCGCTATTCTCCGACCCGTTGTGGGGGGCGGAGAATCGCGCCCATTGACTTAAAAAATATTTTTTGAGTTTAGATGCCCTGTTGTACTTGCATTTTTTTCACCTCAACCCCTGTTACTACCGCCTTTGGAACCCCTGAAGTTGGGATGAAATGGAGGTCCCCCCCGCCGGAGGGCATTGCTCGGCTGGCATAATCAGGCCCTTTAAGTACTTAAATAGACTGACCGCGCACAGCTGACTAGCAGCTGGTCCTGCCTGTGGGAAACGTCTCTGGCAGCCATAGGGAGCTGTCCTATAGCATTTACAGTGCAGAAGGAAGCCGTTCGGCCCATCGAGTCTGCACCGGCCCTTGGAAAGAGCACCCTACCTAAGCCCATACCTCCATCCTAACCCCACATCTCCACCCTATCCCTGTAACCCCACCCCACCTTTTTTGTACACTAAGGGCAATTTAGCATAGCCAATCCTCCTAACCTGCACATCTTTTGACTGCAGGAGGAAACCGGAGCACCCGGAGGAAACCCACGCAGACACGGGGAGAACGTGCAGGCTCCGATCAGACAGTGACCCAAGTGGGAATCGAACCTGGGAGCCTGGAGCCGTGAAGCAACTGTGCTAACCACTGTGCTGTTGTGCTGTCCCCTTGATGGTCCTGATGCACTCCTCAACAACTTTCTCCAGCCCATACTGGAAAATCCACCTAAAATAGGAAAGTGCAGGCTCAAGAAAATAATTTGCGTTGATTTCTGAAATTGTGCAGCAGGTAGATTCAATGCAACCCCCCACCCCCCGAAAAAAGTTGGGATTCGTTCATGGAAAATAGAAAGCTAATCAGTTTGTGGAACAGTGCAAATTGGACCATTACATATTAGAATCAGTTATACTCCAGTTTGCTCCTTCACCCAGTCTCGAAGAGCCGTCACACGAGCATAGACACCTGGAAAATTAGCTTCCGCGCATCCAAAACCAAAGCTCACGATTCCAACAAGAAACCATGTTCCACCAGGCTCCAGGCAGACTAGTGGGCCTCCAGAGTCACCCTGGAATTTAAAACAAAGCATAATAAATATTACACAGTAATTATCGGGGGAGAAAGAACTCATCTATGGTTCCATTCTAATTTTACAAAACAATGTCCCTTTATTAATTAAACCTTATACCTCTGTGAAAACACTTGAAGTGAATACAGGTAAAAATCGCTGTGAAGTGTCCCTACTGTTATTGGTGCTATTGCCCATGACGCAAACACGCCCTGCGTTTTTTTTGAGGTGTTCTCTTTCCCATCTCTCTTGTTAAGTTCCTTTTTGCTGAACCATGTGAATTTAAGTCCCTTTCACTGGAAGGTTTTCAGAATCCTTTGCTAAGACTAAGGACAGAATTTTCCAGCTCTATTGGCAGCGAGGGGGGGGGGGGGGCAGAAGACGTGTGAGCCAGTCAAACGCTCATTCACTTCGGCAGGACTGGAAGATCCTTCAGGTGGCAGGGGCTGGAAAATTCTGGCCTAAATCCTGCAGCACATCCTGACAAAGGTGGACATTTAAGTTGACAACTTAGAGCTGTCTGATTCAGCCCTTAATTTATCTTTCCAAAGTTTGACTTCAGAGTTCAGTCTCTAAACAACCTATTTGCAAACAATTGCACAAATTAGCTTTAAAAACAAATACTTTGTAGATTCATAGTTTTCATAAAATTCTTCGTAGACAGCCCAGTCCACCACGCGGACCTGCCTCCCATCCATTGACTCTACACCTCCCGCTGCCTTGGGAAAGTGGGCAACATAATCAAAGACCCCTCCCACCCGAGTTATTCTCTCTTCCAACTGCTTCCTTTGGGCAGAAGATACAAAGGTTTGAGAACACACACCAATAGATTCAAATACAGCTTCTTCTTCGCTGTTACCAGACTCATTTATAATCTTTATTATTGTCGCAAGTAGGCTTACATTAACACTGCAATGAAGTTGCTGTGGAAATCCCCCAGTAGCCACACTCCGGCGTCTGTTCAGGTACACAGAGGGAGAATTCAGAATGTCTAATTCAAGCATGATTTTCAGGATTTGTGGGAGGAAATTGGAGCACCCGGAGGAAATCCACACAGACACAGGGAGAACGTGCAGACTCCGCACAGACAGTGACCCAAGCGAGAATCAAACCCGGGCCCTGGCGCTGTGAAGCCACAGTGCTAACCACTGTACTACCGTGCCGCCCATCTTGAATGAACCTCTTACGGACTGAACTGATCTTATGGCCTGAACTGATCTTTCTATGCATCTTCTCTGCAGTTGTAGCAATATATACCATATACTTCACCCGCTGTCTATGTTTATGTATTTTCATGTATTTTCATTATGTATCCTCATGTACTTATCGTGTGTTCTATGCTTTCATGTATGGAGTGATCTGCCTGGACTATACGCAGAACAGTACTTTTCACTGTACCGCCATACATGTGACAAATCTAAATTAGTATTTTCATCAAATTATTTCATTGAAATTATGGCTTGTACACCGAGGTCTAGGTCATTAATGTATATTAGGAAGCACACAGGTCCTAACTTCAACCTCTGGGGGAACCCCAATATAAACATTCCTCTAGTCTGAAGAACAATTGCTAACCCGAGCCTCATGTTCTGTCACTCAGACAATTTTGCCTCCATGTTGCTACTGTCCCTTCTATTCCACAAACTCTAACTTTGCTCACAAGGCTGTTGTGTGGAACTTTATCAAATGTATTTTGGAAGTCCATTTACATCATATCAACAGTATTGTTCTCATCAACCCTCTCTGACACCTTCTCTAGAAACTTAAGAAAGTTAACAATAAACAACCAAAGCTGGGTTTCCTTAATTGACCTGAATTTGCCCAAGTGGTTATTCATTTTGTCCTAAATTATCATGCCGAGAAGCTTCCCCACCACCGAGATTAAACTGACTGGCTTGTAGTTGTTAAGTTTATATCTACACCCTTTTTTAAACAAGGGTGTAACATTCCTGAGTCTCAGGAAGACTGGAAACTTATAGCCAGAACCTATAGTCAAACTTATAGTCAGGGGCTGGTTTAGCTCACTGGGCTAAATCGCTGGCTTTTAAAGCAGACCAAGCAGGCCAGCAGCATGGTTCAATTCCCGTACCAGCCTCCCCGGACAGGTGCCGGAATGTGGCGACTAGGGGCTTTTCACAGTAACTTCATTGAAGCCTATGATTTTAATTTCATTTCATTTCAGAACCTTTGTCGTTTCCACTCTAGCTTCTCATAGTACCCTTGGATGCATCCCATTTGGTCCTGAACCTTAATCAACTTTAGTCACCATGGGACTTCCGGTGACGGCGGGCGGGAGGCGCGCGCGCAACGGAGGGCTCCCGTTCGGGAACGGCATTTCCGGGGCTTTAAGCCCGGTCCCAGGGTCCATGGAGGCATCAAAGGCACGGAGAAGGCGCAGAGGAGGCACAGCAGAAGAAGATGTCAGTAAGAAAACGGGCGTTAAAAAAGCAGCTGAGGGCCCGTCGGGGAGTGGAGAGGTCACCACGGGGTCACCAGGGAAAAAGGAGGCTGGAGCACCAGGGGAGGCCGCATTGCTTACGGCTGAAGAAATAACTACGGTGATGGCTGCGGAATTCGAAAGGCAGTTTACAAAACACTTGGAGGCGATGAGAAAGAGATGAGGGAGGTTTTGAGTGTGCTGGTGGAGGAAGTGATTTCCCCGGTGACGACGGCGGTGGCGAGTGCAGTGGCGAAGGTGGGGGCGCAAGGGGAGGCACTGAAGGTAGTGGAGGAGACGGTGGCGCAGCACGGTGATCAACTTACCTTAATGGGGAAGGAGATGCGGAAGGTGATGGAGATTAACAAGGATCTGCGAGGAAAATTGGAAGACCTGGAAAACAGGTCCAGGCAACAGAATTTGAGGATTGTGGGGCTGCCCGAAGGAGTTGAAGGACTGAGGCCGACGGAGTATCTTGCCGCGATGCTGGCGGAACTATTGGGGCAGGGGGAGGATCCCTCCCGATATGAACTGGATCGGGCTCATCGGTCGGGGAGGCCTGTACCAAAGGCAGGTGAGCCGCCAAGGGTAGTGACTCTGTGCTTCCATAGGTACAGTGTGAAGCAGAAGGTCCTGTGCTGGGCCAAGCAGAAGCGGGTGGTGCAGTGGGCTGGAGCTGGTATACATGTATACCAGGACTTTACGCTGGAGCTGGCGAGGAGGCGGGCTGCTTTCAACTGGGTGAAGAGGGCACTGTACATAAGCAAGGTGCAGTGCGGCATTGTATATCCAGCGAAGCTGAGGGTGACTTATAAGCTCAAGGACTGTTATTTTGGAACGGTGGAAGCAGCGGAGGAGTTTGCGAAGGCAGAAGGACTGTGGCAGAACTGAGAAATTGAGAAATGGCCATGTGCCGATGTAACCTCAGGACTATATTTTCTGCTTTTTTGTTTCTTCTTTTTTGTTTTACTGCATGCGGGTGTGTGGGCTAAAGGAGCCAATGGTGTGTATATTTGGACAAGGGAAGTGATGGGACTTTCACTCGAAGTGAGGGCTCTTTGGGGTGTAGGTGGATATGCAGGGTGTGTGTGCTAAAAGGGGATTTCTGGGTTTTCCTAGGGCCGGGCAAGGGGGAAAGGGACCTGGGCGGGGGCCTCCGCGATGGCCGGTTTAAGCCGGCCAGTGAACGGGAGTGAGGTGGGGGGAGAGGCTGCGGCCATCGGAGCCTGGCAGAACAGGGTCCGAGTGGTCTAGCCGGGGTGGAAAATTGGGGGGAAGGAACCGAGGTTTGGGGGAGGAGTTTTACAAGAGCCAGTGGGCGGGAGGAGTTGGAGGGGACGGGAGGAGGGGGTTTAAAACTCTTGGGTACCACGTACGGTACTCTTTCAGAGGTTTGACGGCGTTGAGTGAGAAAATTGGGGGGAAGGAACCGAGGTTTGGGGGAGGAGTTTTACAAGAGGCAGTGGGCGGGAGGAGTTGGAGGGGACGGGAGGAGGGGGTTTAAAACTCTTGGGTACCACGTACGGTACTCTTTCAGAGGTTTGACGGCGTTGAGTGGGGGGGAAGGGGGGGGGGCAGTGGACTCTATGGTGACCATGGGCGGTCCCGGATTCCTTTTTCTTTTTCTCCTTTGTTTCTTGTTTCCACCGTGGGAGGGTTTGTTTATTGGATGCATATATTGACAGGTGGGCCGTTGTTTGGGGTGGTGGGAGGATGGGATTATTGTTATTGTTAAGGGGATTGATTTTGTATTTGTTACCGTTTACTGTTTGTGGGTGGGGTGTGAATTTTGGAGGAAAATGTGAAAATGGAGAATAAAAACATTTTAAAAAAAAACTTTAGTCACCATACCCAGTACCTCTTCCTTATCAATTTTAAACTCTTCAAGTGTCTGAACTACCACCTCTTTCACCATGACCTGAGCAGCATCTTCTTCCTTGGTAAAGAGGGATGCAAACTATTCATTTAATACATCAGCCGAAAGCCTATGTCTCTATGCATAATCCCCCTTTTGGTCCCGAAACAACCCCACTCTTCATTTTACCAGAGTTTTACTATCTATAATCCTATAAAAGATTTTGGGATCCCATTTCATGTTAGCTACCAGTCTCTTCTTAAAAACTCTCTTTGCTTTTCTTATTTGCTTTTCTAATTACCCTCTGAACCTTCGATATTCATCTTTGTTCTCTATTGTATTATCCACCCGTCATAGAACAAAGAACAAAGAAAAGTACAGCACAGGACCAGGCCCTTCGGCCCTCCAAGCCTGCATCGACCATGCTGCCCGCCTAAACTAAAATCTTCTAGACATCCGAGGCCCGATCCCTCTATTCCCATCCTATTCATGTATTTGTCAAGGTGCCCCTTAAACGTCACTACCGTCCCTGCTTCCACCACCTCCTCCGGCAGCGAGTTCCAGGCACCCACTACCCTCAAACTCCTTCGTTCCAGTGAGAACAAACCGAGTTTATTCAACCTCTCCTCATAGCTAATGCCCTCCATACCAGGCAACCTCCTGGTAAATCTTTTCTGCACCCTCTCTAAAGCCTCCACATCCTTCTGGTAGTGTGGCGACCAGAATTCAACATTATACTCCAAGTGTGGCCGAACTAAGGTTCTATACAGCTGCACATGGCTTGCCAATTTTTATACTCAATGCCACGGCCAATGAAGGCAAGCATGCCTTATGCCTTCTTGACTACCTTCTCCACCTGTGTTGCCCCTTTCAGTGACCTGTGGACCTGTACACCTAGATCTCTCTGACTGTCATTACTCTTGAGGGTTCTACCATTCACTGTATATTCCCTACCTGTATTAGACCTTCCAAAATGTATTATGTCACATTTGTCCGGATTAAACTCCATTTGCCACTTCTCCGTCCAAGTCTCCAGACGATCTAAATCCTGCTGTTTCCTCTGACAGTCCTCATCTCTATCCGCAATTCCACCAACCTTTGTGTCGTCTGCAAACTTACTAATCAGACCAGTTACATTTTCCTCCAAGTCATTTATATATACTATGAACAGCAAAGGTGCCAGCACTGATCCCTGTGGAACACCACTAGTCACAGCCCTCCAATCAGAAAAGCACCCTTTCATTGCTACTCTCTGCCTCTTATGACCTAGCCAGTTCTGTATCCATCTTGCCAGCTCACCTCTAAGCCCGTGTGACTTCACCTTTTGTACCAGTCTGCCATGAGGGACCTTGTCAAAGGCCTTACTGAAGTCCATATAGTCAACATCCACTGCCCTACCTGCATCAATCATTTTTGTGACCTCCTCGAAAAACTCTATCAAGTTAGTGAGACACGACATCCCCTTCACAAAACCATGCCGCTCGCTAATACGCCCACTTGCTTCCAAACGGGAGTAGATCCTGTCTCGAAGAATTCTCTCCAGTAATTTCCCTACCACTGATGTAAGGCTCACCAGCCTGTAGTTCCCTGGATTATCCATGCTACCCTTCTTAAACAAAGGAACAACATTGGCTATTCTCCAGTCCTCCGGGACATCACCTGAAGACAGTGAGGATCCAAATATTTCTGTCAAGGTCTCAGCAATTTCCTCTCTAGCCTCCTTCAGTATTCTGGGGTAGATTCCATCAGGCCCTGGCAACTTATCCACTTTAATATTTTTCAAGACGCCCAACACCTCGGGCGGAATTCTCCGCTCCCGGGAAAAATCGGGAGGGCCGTCGTGAACTCGGCCGAGTTTCAAGACGGCCTCGGAGGCCGCTCCTCGCCCCCTAATCTCCCCTCCCGGCAGGGCTAGGAGCGGTGCTCCGTAACTCTCGGCTGCCGGGGCGTCGCGCCAAGAATGACGCGGCCGGCACAGCTAATGACGTCAGCCGCGCATGCGCAGGTTGGCCGGCTCCAACCCGCGCATGCGCGGCTGACGTCATGACGCTGACGGCACGAACCCGCGCATGTGCAGTGGCCGTCTTTCCCCTCAGCCGCCCCGTAAGACGTGGCGGCTTAATCTTGCGGGGCGGCGGAGGGGAAATAGTGCGTCCAATTGGGATGCCGGCCCGACGATCGGTGGGCACCGATCGCGGGCTTGTCCCCTCCTGAGCACAGTCGTGGTGCTCTTGCCCAGATCGGCCGCCTAGAAGCCCCAAACGGGCATCTGCCGCCCGTTTCACGACGGCAGCGACCAGGTGTGTTTGCTGCCGTGGAAATCGGTGAGCGGCGATTCTTCCGAGTGAGGGGGGGGGGGCGAGAGAATCACTGGGGGAGGCAGGGGAGGCATAAAAAATGTCGGGGGGCCCTCCCGCGATTCTCCCAGGCCGCGTGGGGAGTGGAGAATTCTGCCCCTCATCTTTTTGGATCTCATTCTGACCCAGGCTATCTACACACCCTTCTCCAGACTCAACATCCACCAATTCCTTCTCTTTGGTGAATACTTAAAAACTTACTTCATCATCTTCCTCTCTATCTCACTTATTGGATTGGATTTGTTTATTGTCACGTGTATCGAGGTACAGTGAAAAGTATTTTCTGTGAGCAGCTCAACAGATCATTAAGGACATGAAAATAAAATAAAATAAAATAAAATACATAATAGGGCAACGCAAGGTACACAATGTAACTACATAACACCGGCATCGGGTGAAGCATACAGGGGTGTAGTGTTAATGAGATCACTCCATAAGAGGGTCATTTAGGAGTCTGGTAACAGCGGGGAAGAAGTTGTTTTTGAGTCTGTTTATCATCCAGGGAGCTCTGGATTTGTTTGCTCCAACTTTCCCTTGGAGGGAATATACCTTGACTGTGCCCAAACTCTCTTTTTAAAGGGCATACATTGTTCAGTTACAGTCTTGTGTGCCAACTTCTGATTCTAATTCATCTGGGTCAGATCCATTCTCACCCTGATGAAGTTGACTTTCTCCCCAGAGATTAATTATTCCTATTCCGGATTGTTCCTTGTCCTTTTTCAAAGCCAACCTAATAATCACTGTCTTGTCCCATGAATGTTCCCCTAAGGACATTCGATCCATTTGGCCCACCGTTCTCATGAATCAGGTCTAGCATGCCTCCTTTCTTGTTGGACTGGAAGCATACTGCTGTACAAAATTCTCCTGTACACGCTTGAGAATCTCTTGCCACTTGCTGCCCTATAAACTACTGCAACCCCAGTCAATATTTGCATAATTACCATCTTCTATTATAACTATTCCATTATTCTTTCAGCTATCTGTAATTTCCTTGCCAATTTGTTCTTCTTCTACATCATCTCCACTGGTTGGTGGCCGATAGGCTCTATTGAAACATGCAATAGCACCTTTTGATATTTCTTCACTCTCGCAAGATAAATTCTGTCCTTAACCCCTTTGGGGCATCCTCTCTCTCTTGTATTACAACGTTCTCCTTTACCAATACTGCCACCGCTCCCCCTTTACTATCTTTCCTGAACATCTTGTATCCAGGAATAAATAATCTTCAATCTTACCATTACTCCACCAAACCATTTGTAAGTTGAACGCCACTATTTAATCTCCCTTTAACGTTTTCTTTCCACGGAGGAGAATTTTAATCTTTCTCTTCTCTTCATATCACTAATCTTCTTCACCCCAGGACATTCTAGGAAATCTCCTCTGTGCTCTCCACAAGGACTTATTAACCCCCCCCCCCCCCCCACCCCCACCCCCGATGTGGTTCTAATTAGACACAATGGCCAGAATTTTACTAGCACCAGGGAGGCAGTAGAATTGTGGGGAGCTGCATTGGATTGGCTTCCATTTTTTAAAATTCATTCATGGGATGGGCATTATTGGCTAGGCCAGCATTTATTGCCCATCTGCAATTGCCCCTGAAAAGGTAGTGGTTAGCTTCAAAGGATAAAGTACAAATAAAAGTACCCATGATGTGGAGATGCCGGCGTTGGACTGGGGTGAGCACAGTAAGAAGTCTTACAACACCAGGTTAAAGTCCAACAGGTTTGTTTCAAACACGAGCTTTCGGAGCACGGCTCCTTCTTCAGGTGAATCTGAATTCTTCATTCACCTGAAGAAGGAGCCGTGCTCCGAAAGCTCGTGTTTGAAACAAACCTGTTGGACTTTAACCTGGTGTTGTAAGACTTCTTACTGAAATAAAAGTACAGCACAGCACAGGCCCTTCGGCCCTCCAAGCCTGTGCCGATCATGATACCCTAAAGAAAAACCTACTGCCCTTACTTGGTGCCCTGACCTCCCTATTCATGTACCCATCAAGATGCCTCTTAAACGTTGCTAATATATTAGGAGCAGAAGGCTCCTCAAACCTGCTTCACCATTCAGTAAGATCAAAGCTGATCTGATTGTAGCTTCGACTCCACATTCTCACCCAACTCCAATATCATTTTACCCCCTTGCTTATCAAGAATCTAGCTCCCTCTGCCTTAAAAATATTCAAAGTCTCTGCTTCCATTGTTAGGGTAAGAGAGTTCCAAAGACTCAATCCTCTCAAATGAGCAACCACTTATTTTAAATCAGTGACCCCTGCTTCGAGATTCTTCCACAAGATCAAACAGACTTTCCAGATCCACCCTGTCAGGATCTCACATGCTTCAATCAAGTTGCCTCTTACTCTTCTGAACGGCAGCGGATACATCCTTTCCTCGTAAGACAATTGTAAGTAAGAGTCTAGTAAACTTTCTCTGACCTACTTCCAATGCATGTACAGCCTTCCTTAAATAAGGAGACCAATACAGAACACAGTATTCATTTGGTCGCACTATTGCCCTGTGTAACTGAAGTATAATCTTTTTTTATTCCTTGTTGAACCATTGCTGACCATGTCATAGAATCCCTACAGAGCAAAAGGACGCCATTCAGCCCATCGAGTCTGCACTGATGCTCCAAAAGAGCACCCTATGGAGGCCAACACCCCCTCCCTATCTCCGTAACCCCATAACACAAAGTAACCTTTAAGGTACTAAGGCGCAATTTAGCATGGCCAGTCCAGCTAACCTGTACATGTTTTGGACTGGGAGGAAACCGGAGCACCCGGAGGAAACCCACACAGGGATGCAGCAAGTTCTGCAGTACAAGCATGTTACCAATGTGGGACCAGAAGTGGAAAAGACACTTGCTTCAGTGAGATGCAGGGTCCGAATCTGCTTCTTATTCCCAGTTCCCCATGTAAAATTGAATCCAATGCTGTCGCTGATTTCTAGCAAATGATTTCAAGGATTAGCATAGCATCCTCACTTTTATAATTCCTCCATTTATAAACCCATCGATCGTGTATGATTCTTTTTAGTAGCCATTTGTTAAATAGGTTGAAAAATATTGGTTTAAAAGCTACCTGACAGGAATCGACTCCCCCTTCTAAGAAGCCAGCACACAGCATTCTGTGAGTGATAGCATTGTGATAGCTAACATTGCAAATGGTGTCAGCGATGATGTCCACATTAGCTTTTTGAAGGATTGTTGGCCATTGACCTGGAGAAAAGAAATCAAATCTCTTTCACGTTCTGTGCTATCTCCTCCCGAAAAAGCATTACATCTTGAGGAAAGCACGGTAGCATAGTGGTTAGCACCTTTGCATTTCCTAACGGCGTCAACATGGCCTCAGGATCAGCAATTCTGGCCCCTGCAGGGGGCCAGCATGGCACTGGAGCGACCCATGCCGCTTCAGCTGCCGATCCCAGCGTCAACTGGGCGCCGCGGAGTCTGTGCATGCGCAGTGGCTCCCTTCGCTGCGCCGGCCCCGACGCAACATGGCGTAGGGCTACAGGGGCCGGCGCGGAAGAAAGGAGGCCCCCAGCCTGAGAGGATGGCCCACTGATCGATGGGCCCCGATCACGGGCCAGGCCACAGCGGAGGCTCCCCCCGGGGTCGGACCCCCCCCCCCCCCCCCCCCCCCCCCCCCACAGGCTGCCTCCGGAACCTTCCACGCTCAGATCCAGCCGGGTAAGACCAGGTTAGAAAGGCCCCGGCGGGGCTCGGGTTTTTTGTTACATCCGCTTGACCCATCCCGGGCGGAGAATCGCCGAGGGCCCCGTAGAGCGGCCCCCAGCCGGCGACATGTCAACTGCGCTGGCGCCAATTCTCCGGCCTGCAGAGAATCGCGTCCCGGCATCGGGGCGGTGTGGCGCAATTTGCGCCGGTCACGGCGATTCTCTGGCCCGGCCCCGGGCTGAGAGAATCCCGTCCATAGTCCCAATAATGGAGAATCCAGCCTGATGTGCCTGATTTTCTACAGAAAGAATTTGAAAGTAAGGGATACTTTTGAAGCAAACTGCACTAATCTGTCAGGTTTATAAATAAGAACTGCAAAAGGTTTGGGGAGCAAAATGAGAAGACAGATTCATTCACATTGTCATTTAGCAAATCAACCTAAATAGTTCTAATCTGGATAGTTGTGGGGCGGGATTAAGAACATAGAACGTACAGGGCAGAAGGAGGCCATTCGACCCATCAAGTCTGCACCAACCCACTTAAGCCCTCACTTCCACTCTATCTCCGTAACCCAATAACCCCTTTTAACCTTTTTTTAGCCACTAAGAGCAATTTATCATGGCCAATCCACCTAACCTGCAAGTCTTTGGACTGTGGGAGGAAACTGGAGCACCCGGAGGAAACCCACGCACACACGGGAAGAATGTGCAGACTCCGCACAGACAGTGACCCATCCAGACAACCCAGAATCGAACCTGGGACCCTGGTGCTGTGAAGCCACAGTGCTATCCACTTGTGCTACCATGCCGCCGAGTCCGAGAATCACCGGGGAGCGGCGTGAATCCCGCCCTCGCCGACTGCCGAATTCTCTGGCATGTTTTTTTGGCGGGGTTGGGAATCGCCCTGCGCCGGTCGGCGGCCACTGGCAGGGGCACCCCCCAGCAATTCTCTGGCCCGCGATGGGCCAAGTGGCCGCCTGTTTTCGGCGGGTCCGGCTGGTGTAAATCACAACAGGTCCTTACCGACAGGACCTGGCTCCACGGGCGGCCTGCAGAGTCCTGGGGGGGGGGGGGGGGGGGGGGGGCGCAGAGGGAATCTAGCCCTGGGGGGTGCCACCACGGTTGCCTGGCCTTCGATCGGAGCCCATCGATCCACGGACGGGCCTGTGCCGTGGGGGCACTCTTTCCCTCCGCATTGGCAACTGTCAACCTTCGCCATGGCCGGTGCGGAGAAGAACCCCCCTGTGCATGCGCTGGGTTGATGCCAGCACATGCTGGTGCTCCCGCGCATGCACCAACTCGCGCTGGCCGGTGGAGGCCCTTTGGCACCGGTTGGCATGGTGCCAAGCCCTTCCGCGCAGGCTGGTGCGGCGCCAAACACTGTGGTGCCGGCCTAGCCCTGAAGGTGCAGAGGATTCCGCACCTTGGAGCGGCCCGACGCTGGAGTGGTTCGCGCCACTCCGCGGCGCCGGATTGGCACGCCCCGCCAGTTCGCGGAGAATCCCGTCCGGGCCTGTATTCTCCAATTCTGAGGCTATCAGCGGGATTCTCCGACCCCCCCCCCCCCCGCCGGGTTGGAGAATGCCGGGGGGCAATGTGAAACCTGCCCCACCGCCCCAATGCCGGCTGCCGTATTCTCTGGCGCCAGTTTTTGGGCGGGGTTCACGCCATGCCGGTCGGGGGCCGTCCCAATGGCGTACTCAGCGATTATGCCGTTTCTGAGGGGGGCGGAGCATCTGAAAAACGGCGCCGCTCCGATATCAGCGCAAAAACGGATTCCCCGGCAAATCGCCAAACGCAATTTTGGGTTCGGCAATCGGAGAATCCGGAGGGGGGATTCGGCAATCGGAGAATCCAGCCCGTTGTATTTCACATTCACCCCTCCAGATCACCAACACACATATTCAAAGCTTTAGTTTCAGTTGATAACTTCACAACAAATCAAATAATTTGTCAACTGACCTCGGAAATAAAGAGACCCCCATCCTGTGATTGAGCAGCTTTTCCCAACAGGAAAGACCTGGTTACGCGATGGGAGGCAAACTGGCCGGATGTAATCTGTGAAGTTGAGAGGGGAGGAAAGCTCCAGAACTGCGATGTCAAAATCAAGTGTCATTGAATGGTACCTTGGATGTCTGATGATTGTTTTGATGTTTCGAGCAATGCCCATTTGTACATTAACTGAGCCCATGTAAGCTGTCCAAATTGATGGATTGCTGTTTTCTCTTTAAATAAACAGGGACAATAAAATATGAATGACATTGTGACAAGCATTAACTTAAATTCTATCAGCCTTTTTAAAAGGTGCATTACAAAATTCAGTTCGATAAGGTTCTAAGATTCACAACTCTATACTAAACCATCTTGTCTTGCTAAGATTTTAGATCAGAGACTGATATTGAAGCGAATCGTGTTTGGACCAAACAGGACATGGCTTTAGTATTAACATCCTCTGTATTTCTATATTGTTTGCGTAAAAAGTGAGGTTTATCAAAAAAAGGGATTCGGGTAATTTTGTATTTCAGCCCTTCGAGCCTGCTCCGCCATTCAATCAGGTCATGACTGATCTCTTCCTGGTCTCAAGTCCCCCTCCCTACCTGTTCCCCATATCCCTTTAACCCATTTTTAAAATCAGAAATTATCTCCTTTTATTAAACCATTTAATGACTTAAATTCCACAGCACTATAGGGCAGCGACTTCCACAAATTCTCCACCCTCTGTTCCTCCTCATCTCAGTTCTAAATCTACCGCCTCTCAACCTATATCTGTGGCCTCTCGTATTCGCACCAGTCGTCTGAATCAGCAATTCACTTTGTGCCGTTCCCCTGCCCTTTCCCCATAACCCTGCACAGTCTTCCTCTTCAGGTAACAGTCTAATTCCCTCTTGAATGCCTCAATTGAACCTGCCTCCACCTCAGGCAGAGCATTCCAGATCTTAACCGCTCGCTGTGTGAAAAGGCATTTTTTTCATATCACTTTTGCTTCTTTCGCCAGTTACTTTAAATCTGTGCCCTCTCGTTTTCGAGCCTTTACTAGGCGGAGGCAGTTTCTCCTTATCAACTCTGTGCTTGTGGTAGTATGACTAGGGGTATCACGGTACCTTAGAAGTGAGCTGCTATTGGCGCAGAGGAACCCGCTGCCCATTGGCCCGGGTAAGTCATGTGCCTCTCAGCCGATTGGCTGAGAGGTAGGTAGCTCCGCCTACAAGTCGGGATATAAGAACCCGTGCTTCCCGGCAGTCTGCCATTCTTCTGTATGTCTGCTGCCGGGCACACATCTTGTGCATTAAAGCCTTTTGTTTGGATCTCATCTTCGTCTCGTGTCCAATTGATGGTGCATCAATTTAATGTACAAGTTTTAAAAGATGGAACTTCGTATCAAGCCGGAGTGCCTTCGACTCAGCCCGCACGCAGCAAATGCAACAGCAGCATTTAAACACTGGCTGGCGTGTTTCAATAGTTACTTGAGCACAGCCGAAAACCGCCCAACGAGGGCCGTGTACACGCTCATAGAGGACACAACTGACTATGACGCAGCTATGGACTTGCTAAAGGGACATTTCATCCGGCCGGTGAACCAGGTCTACACACGGCACTTGCTGGCCATGAGACAGCAATTCCCTGGTGAGTCTTTAGACAAATTCTACCCTCCTCGTTCTGGGGAGAATCGGCGCCTGGCCACACGTTTCTGCGGCCGAGCATACCGACCTTTTAATTAGAGACGCTTTCGTTGCGGGTATTCAATCTTCCCAGATCCGGCAGAGACCCTTAGAGAAAGAAACTTTAAGCCTCACTGAGACACGGGCCCTCGCCTCCTCTCTAGATGTCGCTAATCGCAACGCCCGTGCGTATGCTCCCGACCGTGCGGCGGCCCCCTGGGCAGCATGGAACGCGAGCCCCCCTCACCTCCGCAGACTCGGAACCCCCTCAGGCCTGTGCTGCAGGGCGCCACGATAAACCCACGGGTCCTCCCTGCTACTTTTGCGTCCAGGCCAAGCACCCTCGTCAGCGCTGCCCGGCCCGCACCGCAACGTGTAAAAACTGCGGCAAAAAGGGCCATTTTGCAGCCATTTGCAAGTCAAAGTCGGTCAATGCAGTCCCGAGCAGCGACCGCGGGTCCCCCCCATGCTACTCACGCGCCCTGTGCAGCCTGCGGACCTCACTGCCCCTACCCCCCCACAAGTGATCACCGGGCGCCGCCATTTTGGCCCCCCGACGCCACATGCGATCCCCGGGCGCGCCATTTTGGGCCCCCGACTACACGTGCGATCCCCGGGCGCCGCCATTTTGTTCGACCCCCACCACGTGCGGCCGACGGGTACCGCCATCTTGGATCGGCATCGAGGACCCCGCAAGTGACCACTCGCTGCCGGATGACGACTCGGAGTTCCTGCCACGACTCGTCTCAGTAACATTGGATCAGTCATGGCCCTGCAAGCTTTCCATGGCGACCACGAAGATCCTCCTCAACGGCCACGAGGCGAGCTGCCTGTTGGACTCTGGGGGCACGGAAAAATTTGTCCACCCCGCCATGGTAAGACGCTGCGCACTTCCCATTTACCCGGTAAAACAAAGAATCACTCTGGCTCTGGTTCGGTGCAGATCACAGGGTGCTGCATAGCGGACCTCACGTTCCAGAGGAGGAAGTTTAAAAACTATAAGCTCTTCATCCTTCCCCACCTCTGCGTGGCGGCCTTCCTGGGGTTAGATTTCCAGTGCAACCTCCAGAGCTTAACATTCAAATTCGGCGGCCCTATGCCCCCCCTTACTGTCTGCAGCCTCGCGTCCCTCACCCCGGATTGCAAACCCGTCGCCACCAGGAGCAGACGGTACAGTGCCCAGGACAGGACCTTCATCAGGTCCGAACTCCAAAGGCTTCTGAAGGAAGGGGTTATCGAGGCTAGCAACAGCCCTGGCTGGTGTTCAAGACCGGGGAGAAAAATCGGATGGTCACAGACTACAGTCAGACCATCAACAGATTTCCGAGGCTGGACGCGTAACCTCTCCCACGTATCTCCGATCTGGTCAACAGGATCGCGCAGTACAATGTTTTTTCCACGGTGGACCTTATGTCCGCCTACAATCAGCTCCCCATCCGCACGAGTGACCGAAAGTACACTGCGTTCGAAGCAGATTGTCGACTCTACCACTTTTTAAGAGTTCCTTTCGGTGTCACGAATGGGGTCTCGGTCTTCCAAAGGGAGATGGACTGAATGGTTGACCAACACGGTTTACGGGCAACCTTCCCGTACCTCGACAATGTCACCATCTGCGGCCACGAGCAGCAGGACCATGACACCAAACTCCGCAAATTCCTCCGTACCGCAAAACTCCTTAACCTGACCTACAATAAGGATAAATGCGTGTTTAGCACCGACCGTCTAGCCATCCTCGGCTACGTAGTGCGTAACAGAGTGATAGGCCCCGACCCCGAACGCATGCGCCCCCTGATGGAACTCCCCCTCCCCCACTCCCTCAAAGCCCTCAAGTGCTGTTTGGGCTTCTTTTCATATTACGCCCAGTGGTTCCCCAATTACGCCGACAAAGCCCGGCCACTCATCCAGTCCATCACGTTTCCCCTGTCGATGGAGGCCCGCCAGGCCTTCAGCAGCATCAAAGCAGACATTGCAAAGGCCACGATGCGCGCTATCGACGGGTTCCTCCCCTTTCAAGTCGAGAGCGACGCATCTGATGTAGCTCTGGCGGCCTCAATTAAGCGGACAGACCCGTGGCCTTCTTCTACCGGACCCTCCACGCTTCCGAAATCCGCCATTCCTCGGTCGAGAAGGAAGCACAGGCCATAGTTGAATCTGTGCGATACTGGAGGCACTATCTGGCCGGCAGGAGGGTTATCCTCCTCACGGACCAATGGTCAGTGGCTTTCATGTTTGATAATGCACAGAGGGGCAAGATAAAGAACGATAAGATCTTGCGGTGGAGGATTGAGTTGGCCACGTACAACTACGACATCTTGTATCGTCCTGGGAAGCTAAACGAGCCTCCCGATGCCCTGTCCCACGGCACCTGTGCCAACGCACAAGTAAACCGCCTCCGAACCCTCAAAGCGGACCTCTGCCACCCGGGGGTCACCCGCTTTTTCCATTTAATAAAGACCCGCAACCTGTCCTACTCCATCGAGGAGGTCAGGACAGTGACCAGGGAATGCCACATCTGCGCTGAGTGCAAGCCGCACTTCTACCACCCTGAACGAATGCACCTGATTAAAGCTTCCCGCCCCTTTGAACGTCTCAGCATGGACTTCAAAGGTCCCCTCCCCTCCAACAACTGCAACACGTACTTCCTCAACATGATTGACGAGTACTCCTGCTTCCCCTTCGTCACCCCCTGCCCTGACATGACCACAACCACCATTATCAAAGCCCTGCATACCATCTTCTCCCTGTTCGGTTACCCCGCATACATTCATAGCGATTGGGGGTCCTCATTTATGAGTGACGAGGGTAATGGACAGGTCGAGAGGGAGAACGGTACGGTCTGGAAGACCGTCCTGCTGGCCCTACGGTCCAGAAATCTCCCAGTCTCCCACTGGCAAGAGGTCCTCCCAGACGCCCGCCACTCAATCCAATCACTTCTCTGTACCTCCACTAACCAAACGCCTCACGAAGGTCTTCTTGTTTTTCGCAGGAAGTCTTCCTCAGTGACCCCGCTCCCGACCTGGCTGGCTACCCCTGGGCCCATTCTGCTCCGGAAACACGTGCTGATGCACAAGTCGGACCCGTTGGTCGAAAGAGTCCAGTTCCTCCACGCAAATCCGCAATATGCATATGTGGAGTATTCCGACGGCCGACAGGACACGGTCTCCCTCCGGGACCTGGCACCCGCCGGATCTCAGCCACACCCACCAACACCAGCCCCCCCCCCCCCCCCCGACCCCCACTGCCCCCAGCACCGACGCACCCACAGCTCAACGGACAGGGACCCCCTCCCCCGACCTGGCCCCCGCTAGCTCCGACCAGGGGTCCGGACACAGAAACAAGATCATCGCTCCCGGAGTCACGGACGACCACCGCTCCGACATCGCCGGCACCACTACGCAGGTCAGGCAGGACATCGAAGGCGCCCACTCGACTGATTGAATCGATGTGACCTACGGGTGGACTTCTGCCTGCGGATGGAATCTTGTGATGTTCATTTGTTCTTTACCTGTTCACCCATTCTCTCTCCCCCCCCCCCCCCCCCCCCCCCCGGTTATGCACACTGTACATAGTTGTTGTTTTTCCTTTTGCACATAAGTTACGGGTCAGTGGGCAGCCACCGATACAACGGTATGGCCTAAGCATCTTAATGTGACCATCAAGTCACTCGGAACACGATTGGAAGTAAACTGTGGTTTTAATAGACTTACAACTGAGCCTGCCTGTGACCAGAAGAACTGAGGCAGGCTCACACGGCTGCAGCACTTTATACTTCCGGTAGTGGGAGGGGCCATGGGCAGAGCCGAGGGTGGAGCCCTGTACAAGCTCCTCATCTCCCCCTGTGGGCAGAGCCGCGCAACAGCTCACAGACAGAGCCCACAAGGACACAATACAATACAGTGTGAATACAGAGCCCACAATACAATACAGTGTGAATTACATTCACCACACATCTCTAGTCATTCTACCAATCTCACGTACTCACGGGACACCAACCCCCCTCATGCCCGCATTCCCCCCCCCCCCCCGCGTCTTTCTCAACAAGGGGTGAATGTGGCAGTATGACTAGGGGTATTATGGTACTTTAGAAGTGAGCTGCTATTGGTGCAGAGGACTCGCTGCCCATTGGCCCGGGTAGGTCATGTGCCTCTCAGCGATTGGCTGAGAGGTAGGTCGCTCCGCCTACAAGGCGGGATATAAGAACTCGTGCTTCCCGGCAGTCGGCCATTCTTCTGTACGTCTGCTGCCGGGCACACATCTTGTGCATTAAAGCCTTTTGTTTGGATCTCATCTTCGTCTCGTGTCCAATTGATGGTGCATCAGTGCTCACCCTTCTTGATTTTGATTAGTTCCATCAATTCTCCTCTTGGCCTTCTCTGCTCCGAGGAAAATAGTCCTAACTTCTCCAATCTATCTTCATAACTTTAGTTTCTCATCCCTGGAAATAGTCTTGTAATTATTTTCTGCGCACTCTCAAATGCCGTTACATCCTTCGTAAAGTGCGGTGCCCAGACTGGATGCTATACTTCACCTGAGGCCAAACTACTGACTTACATCAGTTCATCAGAACCTCCTAGCTCTTGTGTTCTATGCCCCCAGTAATACAGCTGAGGATACTGCTTGCTTTTTTAACTGCTCCCTCAACCTGCCCTGCCACCTTTAATGATGCACATGTACAACCAGGTCCCTCTGCTCCTCCACTCCGTTTGGAGTTGAACTCATTATTTTATATTGTCTCTCCAATTCCCAAAGCCCTACACGTGTTTCCTTCTCAAGTCTATATCAATTCCCTTTTGAATATCCGTGACTGCCAAATAAATCTTTATTTTTTGGATCATCGCGCGTAGCGTCGTCTCAAAGTCTTGCACTGCGCTTGTGATGTACCGTTGTGATGTACCATTGATT
The DNA here is from genome assembly GCF_902713615.1 of Scyliorhinus canicula. NCBI lineage: Eukaryota > Metazoa > Chordata > Chondrichthyes > Carcharhiniformes > Scyliorhinidae > Scyliorhinus > Scyliorhinus canicula. The sequence continues at coordinate 42,071,218 of NC_052153.1, forward strand.
TCAGATGCTGCAATGGCATGTCAAGTGCATGAGGCCATAAGCAGGTGAAATCATGTCTTGCCAATTATTGTCCTGCACTATTGCTTGATGCAGGTATCTGAGTTGCTCTGTTCCAGACCCAGCAAAACAAAGAGGAAGCATGCCCATCTCTTATGCCAATTCATCCCAGTTTTGCCTCATATTCACCAACAGTCTGTTAATGAAATAACAAACCAAAGGATTAGGTGGAAGATTATGTTATGTTATGTTGAAGAATTAAATCACAAAAAATGATTATTATTCTGCAATAGGTACGCATAAACATTCAAGATCATAGATCATAGAATTTACAGTGCAGAAGGACGCCACTCGGCCCATCGAGTCTGCACCGGCCCTTGGAAAGAGCACACCACTTAAGGCCATGCCACCACAACCCAGTAACACCATCTAGCCTTTTTGGACACTCAGGGCAATTTAGCATGGCCAATCCACCTAACCTGCACATCTTTGGACTGTGGGAGGAAACCGGAGCACCCGGAGGAAACCCACGCAGACAGGGGGAGAATGTGCAGACTCTGCACAGACAGTGACCCAGCGGGGAATCGAACCTGGGACCCTGGAGCTGTGAAGCTACCGTGCTGTCCCCTTCAAAACAAACGTAAAATATGTTTCTGTAACTTGTATGTATACATTTATTATCATTAAAATGTTCTGTTACTCAACAAATACTGTTTACTTTTTATGATTTTAATGGGAGAAGTGATGCGAAACTTCTGTTAACAAATTCATTTAAAACTGGAAGAGCTGCTGAAGAGATGGATTCTCATTTCAGACATGTGCGTGCACACACACATTCACTATACACACACAAACACTCACCATACACACACACTCACCACACACACACACTCACCATATACACACACACTCACCACACACACACACTCACCATACACACACATTCACTATACACACACAAACACTCACCATACACACACATTCACCACACACACACACTCACCATATACACACACACTCACCACACACACACACTCACCATATACACACATTCACTATACACACACACACTCACCATATACACACATTCACTATACACACACACACTCACCATACACACACACTCACTATACACACACACTCACCATATACACACACATTCACTATACACACACACACTCACCATATACACACACACTCACCACACACAAACACTCACCATATACACACATTCACTATACACACACACACTCACCATACACACACACTCACACCATACACACACATTCACTATACACACACACACTCACCATATACACACACATTCACTATACACACACAAACACTCACCATACACACACACTCACTATACACACACATTCACTATACACACACACATTCACTATACACACACAAACACTCACCATACACACACACATTCACTATACACACAAACACTCACCATATACACACATTCACTATACACACACACACACTCACCATACACACACATTCACTATACACACACAAACACTCACCATATACACACATTCACTATACACACACACACTCACCATATACACACATTCACTATACACACACAAACACTCACCATACACACACATTCACTAGACACACACACACTCACCATATACACACACACTCACCACACACACACACTCACCATATACACACATTCACTATACACACACAAACACTCACCATACACACACATTCACTATACACACACACACTCACCATATACACACACACTCACCACACACACACTCACCATATACACACACACTCACCACACACACACACTCACCATATACACACACATTCACTATACACACACAAACACTCACCATACACACACATTCACTATACACACACACACTCACCATACACACACATTCACTATACACACACACACTCACCATACACACACATTCACTAGACACACACACACTCACCATATACACACACACTCACCACACACACACACTCACCATATACACACACACTCACCACACACACACACACTCACCATATACACACATTCACTATACACACACAAACACTCACCATACACACACATTCACTAGACACACACACACTCACCATACACACACATTCACTAGACACACACACACTCACCATATACACACACACTCACCACACACACACACTCACCATATACACACACACTCACCACACACACACTCACCATATACACACACACTCACCACACACACACACACTCACCATATACACACATTCACTATACACACACAAACACTCACCATACACACACATTCACTAGACACACACACACTCACCATATACACACACACTCACCACACACACACACTCACCATATACACACATTCACTATACACACACAAACACTCACCATACACACACATTCACTATACACACACAAACACTCACCATACACACACATTCACTAGACACACACACACTCACCATATACACACACACTCACCACACACACACACTCACCATATACACACATTCACTATACACACACAAACACTCACCATACACACACATTCACTATACACACACAAACACTCACCATACACACACATTCACTAGACACACACACACTCACCATATACACACACACTCACCACACACACACACTCACCATATACACACACACTCACCACACACACACACTCACCATATGCACACACACTCACCACACACACACACACTCACCATATACACACACACTCACCACACACACACTCACCATATACACACACATTCACCACACACACACACTCACCATATGCACACACACTCACCACACACACACTCACCATATACACACACACTCACCACACACACACTCACCATATGCACACACACTCACCACACACACACACACTCACCATATACACACACACTCACCACACACACACTCACCATATACACACACATTCACCACACACACACACTCACCATATGCACACACACTCACCATACACACACATAAACTCACCATTCACACACACAGACATTCACCATACACACACTCACCATAGACACACACACAGACATACCATACACACATGCGCACCATACACACACACACTCACCATACACACTCATCACACACTCAAACACTCACCACACACACATACACCAGACACACAAACACTCACCATATACACACAAACACTCACTATACAAACACTTACCACGTACATACACACACACCACAGACACACAAAAACTCACCATACACACATGCACACTCACCGTATACACACAAACACTCATTATGAACGCACATGCACACTTGCCATACACCCACACACATACCAGAAACATACAAACACTCACCATACACACACAAACACTTACCATAGACACACACAATCACCATACGCACACAAGCACTCACCATACACACACACACATTCACTATACACACACTCACTATACACACACACCATACACACAAACACTCACCATAGACACACAAACACTCACTATAAACACACATACACACACACACCAGACACACACGCACACTCACCACACACACACACACTCACCATATAGACACAAACACTTACCATACACACACACAATCACTATACACACACAAGCACTCACCATAGACACATAAACACTCACCATAGACCCACACACTCACCCATACACACACACACACCATATTCACACACACACACACACTCACCATACACACACACACACCATACACACACACTCACCATAAACACACACACACCATATACACACACACACTCACCATACATGCACAAACACTGACCAGATGCCACACACAAACATTCACCATATACCCACACACACACACACGCACCATATACACACAAACACTCGCTGTATACACACACATGCACACACACTCACCATACACACAAACACTCATTATATACACACACACACTCACTATATACACACACACACACTCACCATACACACAAACACTCACCATATACACATTAAACACTCACCATAGCCGTACAATCACACATACACATCATAAGCAATAACAGTTGCCTCTGACATGGCTTTTCTACCCATGAGATTCCACTCGAGAGCTGTGAAGTGCTCATATAGCTAACATCACCAATTCCCTATTAGCAATAGCTTTCAGCTGTGCAGCCAGAGGCTGCTCACAGTCAGAGGGAGTAAAAGTGACCTTCAGCATATTACCACGGACAGGGCTCTATCCTGGGGTATTTGATGGGAGGCAGCAGCTGAAGTCGCCCCCGCTATGGTGATACACAATCCGAGAGGGTGGCCTGTGGGACCCATGGGAGCTCCTCAAAAAATCCCTAGCCCAGGGGCATCTCCACACCGATGGAACCCAGTTCTCCGACCAGACCCATTGCCTCCCCCAGTACCGAGACCTCCTCCCCCTCCACCCCGAGCAACAGGGCAGCAGCTCCAGTGCCCCCAGGCTCCACGCCCGATTTTGAAGATAGCTATTCACCTCCTCCGATCCCCTCAGCAGCCATTGTGCTTGGTTCCTGTTTTCAAATAGGTGTGCTAAAGAACGCCCGCATACCCTCTTGCTGGGGAGCCGGTTCAATCTCCATTAGATAGGGCGTCCATCCCAATAATGAAATGGAGTTTGTCCTTAATTGGTCTCAATTGGAGTCTCACCATGTCTAGACGGGTTCAGGTTCCCGCCTAAGGGAGAGGACTGGTTAAGTTGGAAACAGATCGACGCCTGGCGTGGCACCTGATTTTTGCTTATCCCACGACCTAACCGGCTTGCAAGGATCCCCCGCCAGGCGAGACGCAGACATTGGATCATGCCCTGAGTCTATGAAAACTCTGTAGGAATATTTCCAGCTCATCCCGAGCCTCATCAATGCCTTGCAAGGTGTACATGTGCGATGTATTCTCCTGTACATTTTAGTTAATTTTAATTGAGCATTGTTCTGCCATTTACGTATTTTGTGGTAATTCGATTTCTACTACCTAAGCAGCCTCTGAAGACACAATTATTTCTTTGAAGTACCCTACTTACCCCTTTATTCTCACTCAAATCCAACTCCACTGACAAGTGCACATCACTTCCAATCCTTTAGCCAATTTCTTGTGTCCATTCCCCCTTTTCTACCTTCAATACCCAAACCTTCAAGCTTAACCGGCAGCTTTTCACACAAATATTTGTCAAATTCTTGTTGAAAGTTCAAAATATAACAAAAAATGATAACTGAAGTTCTATTTATAGAGTTTAATGTGCCACTTGTTTTATTCAGCCAGGCAAATGAAGGATCAGGAACCCCTGTACTCACAGAAAGCAGTGGGCTGCAGAGACGAGCCATCTGTCAGAGATGATGGAAGCACCACAGATGTGTTGTCCGATCCGGAGGCTAACCTGCCAAGGCCATTCACCATCTGCCGAGTCTGTGCCACCAACAATTCTACTGGAGAATGCAGCTGAGGAGCCACAAGCTGTATAAAAGATAGGTATGTTGAAAATCTGGCACTTTGATCCCAAAACAGTGGGTGGCATTTTCCAGCCCACCCGGAGCATATTTTCCAATGGTTGAGGTGGCCCACCATTGCTTAGCACAGGGCCTTCCGATCCTACTGATATCTATGGGGCTTTGTGTGCCCCGCACCTTCCGCTGAGGAACGTGCCACGGGGAGGGGTCGCCACCATTGGGATCAGAAGATCCCCCCCAGCGGGAAGGGCCAGAACATTTTGGCCAATAATTCAAAAGAAAAAAAATCACATTTTAATATTTCCCATCTACTTTAAGATCGCAGTTCTGCATATGAATGGAGAAAGGTTAAACTACAAGTATCACACTCACCATTGAGACTGATTCCCTGTGGTCAATAAAAAGGATTTGCACAAGATATTCAAGTTTTAAGACATTCAGCAACAAACAAACTAAAAACAACATTTGCTAAACATTATCTTGTAGGCAACTTATCATAGTTATCATAGAATTTACAGTGCAGAAGGAGGCCATTCGGCCCATCGAGTCTGCACCAGCTCTTGGAAAGAGCACCCTACCCAAGGTTAACACCTCCACCCGATCCCCATAACCCCACCCAACACTAAGGGCAATTTTGGACACTAAGGGCAACTTATCATGGCCAATCTACCTAACCTGCACATCTTTGGACTGTGGGAGGAAACCGGAGCACCCGGAGGAAACCCATGCACACACGGGGAGGATGTGCAGACTCCGCACAGACAGTGACCCAAGCTAGAATCGAACCTGGGACCCTGGAGTTGTGAAGCAATTATGCTATCCACAATGCTACCGTGCTGCCCCTAAAGGAGCTTCAAGCAGCAGAAAATAACTTTCCCCATTAACTTTTACCACAATCTAAAATCCCACGCCTGCCACCCTGTCCCTTAAGTAGACATTCAATTTTCCCAGACCCAATCCAAAGTGATTTATTAGCTTCTGAGAGTTTACTTCCATTCTTTTCCTTTCCCATCCTTGTAACTTTTAACCCTAGAATTGTCTTTCATGGTGTCAGTTTTTCCTGAAGATTCTCCCACCAGCTAATGCTAGGTGAATCTTCCAGTCTTGTTTTAAATCATCATGAATTTGAGGGCGGGATTCTCCATGAACCGGTGGGGTGGGCCACTGTGTGGGCGGGCCACGCACGTTCTCCCTGTGTTTGCGTGTGCTGGCGTCATCCCAGCGCTGGCACGGGGGGGTTCTTCTTCGCACCAGCCATGGAAAGACTGCTCCCAAGGCGCAGGCCCGCCTGCGGATCGGTGAGCTCCGATTGCAAGCCAGGCCACCGTGCGGGCACGCCCCCGGGGCCAGATCCTCCCGCATTCCCCCCCCCCCCCCCCAAGGACTCTGCAGGCCACCCGTGGTCTCACCAGTAAGGACCAGTTGTGATTTCCACCAGCAGGATCAGCCGAACACGGGTGGCCACTCAGCCCATTGCGGGCCGGAGAATCGCCAGGGGGGCCGCTGCCAGCAGCCGCCGACTGTCGCGCTGTGATTCCTGCCCCACCAGAACCCCGGCGCCGGTGCATTCAGCAGCCAGCGGGGGTGAGATTCACGCCGCCCCCCCCCCCCCCGGCAATTCTCCGACCCGGCGGGGGTTCGGAGCATCCCGCCCTTGGTCTTTTCAATCTGAGTGCAAGATCCCACCCATATCCCTGGCATACAAAACTGTGAGGTTCAGTGATCTGCATTTTAAGAAAACTTGTCGCCTGACCCTGGGGACTCTCCCCATCTCCATGGCAACTTGAATCACTTGAGCCTCATATGCAGGTAATGTTGCTGATTAACTATCCTTGAGGTCTCATGTTGGAATTAAATGGGTGGTTAAAAGCATAAGTTTACAACCAGACATTGTCAACAGCTTTTGGCACTTTGGAGACTCTCAAATGCCCTCAGGGATGGGGATTAAATTGTGGCCCAGCCAGTGACGCCCATAATCCAAGAACGAATAAAAAAAGTGTGAATCAAAATGTTTCTTTTATTACAGAGAGAGGTGAAGATTCCATCATAACGGATCACAGCACCTTCAGCAGCACAAACTAATCTGTCAAATCTTCTAATTTTTTTAAAATTAAAATTTTGAAATGGCGACAAGTGAGACACCTATATGTGCATTACAAGTCTGAGGAGATGGAGGTCAGGCTCCCATTATTTTACACAGTATGGGAGAATTGCCATGGGAATCTCCCAATTTCTCATCAAAGCTTATTCAGATCGCTGGAAACCTTGGAGAAGTGGCGCAGTTTAAAAAAAATATCTATTTTTAAAATTTAGAGTACCCAATTAAGGAGCAATTTAGGGTGGCCAATCTACCTACCTTGCACATCTCTGTGTTGTGGGGGCGAAACCCACGGGGAGAATGTGCAAACTCCACACGGGCAGTGACCCAGAGCCGGGATCGAACCTGGGACCTCGGTGCCGTGAGACTGCAATGCTAACCACTGCGCCACCGTGCTGTCCGTGAAGTGGCATAGTTGGTTGATTTTCACCACTGGTGATATTTCACTGGGTTGGTTCCTTTGAGATCACAGGCGGAGCACCGCACTCTGAAATTCCAGCTGAGTATCTAAAGGCAGGACATACATTCCCTGGGATGAATTGCAAGAATCAGAAAGACGAGATTTTACAAAAGAAACAAACTGACATGGAAGGATGAAAGGAAAGCGATTTGAGAAAGGAAGCAAATGCATAATCTTAATTGGATGGGGCAGATTGCAAGGGAAGCAAATTGATATCTTTCTTTGTATAACTCCTCTCCTGATTTTGCCAGCTTTCCATGATTATCATTCCTATTTCTCTTGGGAAATCGACCTGTCGCTGTTGGTCCTGTTATATTACTGAGAAGCTGAGGGAAGGGCCATGGCAGATAGTGGAAGACCAAGGTAAAAAAAATGATCAAATCGTTTAAGTTGTAATTTGGGATACTAATAATATAAGTAGGCTTACATTAACACTGCAATGAAGTTACTGTGAAAAGCCCCGAGTTGCCACATTCCGGCGCCTGTTCGGGTACACAGAGGGAGAATTCAGAATGTCCAAATTACCTAACAGCAACGTCTTTTGGGACTTGTGGGAAGAAACCGGAGCACCCGGAGGAAACCCACGCAGACACAGGGAGAACGTGCAGACTCCACACAGCCAGTGACCCAAGTCAGGAATCGAACCTGGGACGCTGGAGCTTAGAAGCAACAATGCTAACCACTGTGCTACCATAAATACAGAGTTATGGGTTTTTTTAGGGGAAGGGTGGCTTTTAGCAGGAGACAGAACAATGAGTCCTGATTCCAGTGCAGGAAGGCATATCGAGCATCAGTGTGTTTAAGAGCAGTGGAGAGAAGCTAATAAAAAATTCCAAAACTTGTGTTTATTTGCATCACAACATTAGATGGTGTAGCCATGCTGGCCACGCAAAATGGACACTGAGCCAAACTAAAATGGACGACAGCAGGGAAAGCCTGTTTAGTGAGAACAGACAGCCTGCTCTCAACTAATTAGCATTTTGCAAGCAGCAAACCAGTTTTCTGGCCAGGTGCAGATCTCCAAGCCAAAGGTGTTAATGGCAAAGCGCTTAACATTCCGATGAGGCAGCCCAGATCCAGGCGCACACAATGGCAACATTTCCATCTCAATGTAGCACTTAATTGGTGGAGTAGACAGAATGGCACCAGAGTAACGAATATCGAAACCACCCCCCAACATCGAGGGAAGCCCCGCATTGGAGGATTTCGAAGGTAGCCGTTTGGAAACGTTCCAATCGGTACCGAAAGGTAGAGCCCGCCTAGAAGGGGGCAAGGACATTAGAGAGGGGTATAAAAGCAAATCCCCCACAGAGCCCGGTCTGTTAAACTCGTGCTCCGGCTCTGACTGACATCTTGCATCCTGACTCCAGCCGTTGAGCACCAGCCGCCGAAACCGTAAGTTCAACGCTCGCTACGCGATCCAAGCCCACTAGACTCCCAAGTACCAGAACGCTTGCTGAAGGCTGCAGTACAAGACCAGGACGAAGGCCTCGTTCTCTGACCTTGCCTGTTCCTGTTAGATAAGTATTCTGTTTGCTTAAGTTTAGTTATAGCTTAGTCTCTTAGTGTGTGCATGAGTATTTATTATAACTGTATAATAAATATTGATCGTTTGAACTTTACTAATCGGTGTATCGTCTTTATTACTTTGAACTTGACCTTGGAATACTTGTGACGTTGCCTATACGGCAACTGGCGACTCCAGAGCTAAATAATTACATAGAACAGAGCCTAGTAGTGTTAAGCACACGTCGAACTCGGAGGCGTGTTAATACACTCCAATAAACGCGTTTTACGCCCATAGTAAAACGTGCAACAATGGAGAACCGTCTGCAAGTCTGCAGATCCCATGTAAGAGACTGACATCAGGGACAACGGCATCCCAGACAGATGCCTGCATGAAATACTTCAAAAAAAATAAATTTAGAGTACCCAATTTATTTTTCCCAATTAAGGGCCAATTTAATGTGGCCAATCCTCCTAGCATGCACATCTTTGGGTTGTGGGAGTGAGACCCACGCAGACACTGGGAGAATGTGTAAACCTTCCTTTCCCTGTCATTCTTCCTGCTCCCCCATCACTTCCCCCACCACTCTCCCTCATCCTGTCACTCTCCTGGGTCTCCTCACAGATTCACCTGCTGCGCTCCCCTTCCCCTCATTTCCCCTGCCTCCTTCACATCTTCACCTCATAACATACTGCTCCCTCCTGCTCGGCCTGGGAGTGAGAGCACAGTGAGGCCAGTGGGAATGATAAAAGAATGACAGTAGCAGCACAGTGAGTGACAGCATAGAGAGACCAGTGGGAGGATAAATGTGTTTGTGCGTGGGTGGATTCAGAGCTAACTGACCGAGTTCAGTTTAAGGGCAACAAGGTAGCACAGTGGTTAGCACAGTTGCTTCACCGCTCCAGGGTCCCAGGTTCGATTTCCCGGCTGCAACCACCAACGGACGACCTAAATATTTCCCTGGGGAAAATGGAAGAGGCGCCGTTGCCAGCGCCCGCAACACCGACCCGCCTACAAGAGCCTGCCTCAATCCTCACCCACATAGTCTCCAGCCCCGCACCTTTTGGGCGTTTGCTGCCCAATAATAACACAGCAGATTTGGAAGAGCCAAACCTCTGACTGCCGCCCTCTCTGAAAAACCGTCTTCTGAATCCTTGCCACCTTACCTGCCCAGACAAATGACCAAACCACCCGTTCCATCCCCATAAAAAGCGCTTGTGGCAAGAAGAACGGTAAACACATTCATCTTTACCGCCTGCACCCGGCCTGCCAACGCTAGGGGGAGGCTACCCCACCTCAATAAATCAACCTTGACCCTGAACAGCAGGCTCGTACAATTCAATTTGTGGAACAGGGCCCAATCCCGAGCCACCCTCAGGTACCTGAAGTGAGTAGTCACCACACAAAACGGTAATCCCCCCCGAGCCAGCTGCCATCTCTGGTGGGGAGAGCAAAAAGCACTCGCTCTTCAAATTCAATTTATATCCCAAAAATGCTCCAAATCGCTTAAGAAGTCCCAATATATCCCCCTCTGTGGGATCCGGGTTGGGAACATACAAGAGACCAGAGCCGCCTCCCCCCACATACCTTTATTTAAAATAAATTTAGCGTACCCAATTCATTGTTTCCAATTAAGGGGCAATTTAGTGTGCCCAATCCACTCAAACACGGGGAGAATATGCAAACTCCACACAGACAGTGATCCGGGGCCGGGATCGAACCTGGGACCTTGGCACCATGAGGCAGCAGTGCTAATCACTGCGACACCGTGCTGCCGCTCCCCCTCATGCCTAACACAAGACCAACAAAGATACCCCTGCACACCCAGATCTTCTAAGCAACCAAACATGCTAAACGGCAAATGCTAGGGGAGAAAACCCTGACCCAATGTTCCACCGTCCCCAAAACATCCCCTCCCAACCACAACATAAGAAATCAAAGTCCGAACTCAGTTCAGTCCTAGTCTTTCAGCCCTCACAAATGCCTCCGTTTCCACCTCCGTCTCAAAGAAATGGCCCTTGGAGTTATATGTAACTCTCAGCTTCACTGGGTAGACCACCCTGAACTGCACATCACTCCTGTACAGCGCTGCCTTCGCCCTATTAAAGGCCAGCAGCCTCTTGCCAGCTCCGCGGTGATGTCCTGGTATATACGAATACTATGGTCTTCCCACCTCACCTCCCGATTCTGCTTGGCCCATTGCAAGACCCTCTCCTTCATCTGATAACTGTAAAAACATATTATCACATCCCTTGATGGATCATTCGCCTTTGGCTTGGCCAGAGTGACCGATGAGCCCTTAAAGAGAGAGATGTTCTCTACCCCAACAACTTGGTGAACCTCCCCGAAAGGTACTCCGTCGGCCTCGGGGGACCTCTAGCCCCTCAGGTAGTCCCACGATCCCAAGGTGCTGCTGCCGTGACCTGTTCTCCAGGTCCTCCATTTTGGCCCTCAGCCCTTTATTACTTTCCTCCACCTTCTCCAACTCTTCTCCCAGCGAGGGGAGCTGGTCGCTGTGCCGCGACAATGCCTCCTCCACTCCCTTCAACACCTCACCAAGCTCCTGCACCGTCTCCGACACCTTTCCAACAGCCTCCTTTATCGTGGTCAGCGAATCCTCCACTGTTTGAGCGTTCCCGTCATCTCCTTCCCATGCCGCTTAAAATGCTTGGCAAACTGCCGCTCAAACTCCACCACCATCACCTCAGCCAACGTGTTCACTGTAATGGCCGCAGCCCCTCCCGTCCCAGCGAGTTTGCATCCGCCATCTTTCCTCCCACAGAACTCTGCACCAAACTTCGACTCGCATGGGGATTCACGCTTGTCCCTCTACGTGCCGTATTCTTTTGTGGGATTTTGGCATCCTCTAATTCCCACAACTTTACCAAAACCCGTTGAAAAGGGCCAAAAAACAAGAACTCTAGCAGGAGCCACCCATCGTGTGACATCCACCTATATGTTGCCACCGGAAGTCCCCTGGCAGTGCTGATGAGGGAAGACATTGCAGTGTTGGAAAGAGAAGATGTCCTTGCAGGGGCCGGGACAGAATCCATTTGGTTACAGTTGAGAAGCAAAATGGGTGTAACCATTAGTTAAGTATTCTATATGGCTTTAAATAAGGAGAGAGAGAGACATAGAGGAGCAAATCTGCTCGGGGCATCACAGAAATGTGCACGAGGTACACAGTGGTGTTATTGGGGGACTTTAATTTCCAGAGTATTGATTGGGAAAACGTTAGAGTAAAGGACAAGGAATTTGTGAAGTGTGTTCAGGGAATCCTCCTTGATCAGTCGTTTCTCAGTCCAGCTGGAAAGTGGACATTTTTGCATCTGGTGCTGGGAAATGAGGTGGACCAAGACGGCCAAGGGCGGGATTCTCCAATTGTCGATGCTGAAATCACATTCGGCGATTGGCCGGATAATCCCTTTTGATGCCCAAATTGGGGGCGGAGCCTGTTTTCAGATGCCCCGCCCCCTCAAAAACTGCGTCATCGGTGAGTACGCTGCACGCCGTTGGGAGAACCTCAGGGCGCCACCTGAAGGCAGTCCCCCAATGCTCTGTGCCCGATGGGCCGACTTTCCAATGGTGTGGATCACTTGGTCAACCTCACATGGTGGCTGCGGACTGTGTCCAATGCCACCACAGTCGGGAAGGGGGGAGCCGCTCCGCTGGGGGTACTAGTGGAGGGTGATGTAGGGGTGACGAGAGGTATTACAGGGGTGCACTATCTGGCAGGCTGGGTCCGCATGCAGCCGGCGGCATGATGTATGATGTGACCGCTGGAGGTCGCCCCATGCGCATATGGCCACGGACCTGGCAATTCTCCGTCCGTACCTGCAGGGAACGGCGGGGGTTTTACTTGGCGCGGCTGCTAGCCCCCCCCCCACCTGGCGGAGAATTGATGCGGGGGCAGCGCCAACCTTTTGGTCGTAATACTAGACACATAGACCGGGATTCTCCGACCCGGCAGGGCATGAGAATCGCGTCCTGCTGCCCCGACGCCGGCATCCCCATTCTCCGGGGCCGTCTTTCGGACGCCCGCGGGATTCCCGCCACACCGGTCGGGGGCCATTGATGTCCGGAGTGGTTGGTGCCGGTTTTCACGCCGGCATGGTGGACATAGCCCCATTTATTAGAGAATCCCGCCCATGCTCCGGACATAGACTCAAAATCGGAGAATCCAGCCCCAAGAGTCTAAAGGGGAGCATTTGGGTGAAGGGTGACCACCATATCATAAGGTTTAAATTAATGATGCAGAACAGCATGGAACATTCTACAGTAGAAAATTTAAATTGGAAGAGGGATAACTTCAATGGGATGAGAAGCCAGGGCAAAATAGAATCAAAGTCTGGCAGGGAAAACTGTAGTGGAACAATGATCTTCCAGAAGGAGATGCTTCAGGTGTAGGGCAGAGTGAAAGGCAGGATAAACAAACCAAGGGATGGTGAGCCAGATGGAGAATATGGTGAAACGAAAAGGGAAGGGGCGGATTCTCCATTCCCGCCACCTGCCAATGAGATTTCCCATTGCAGCCGCCCCACGCCGCCGGGAAACCTCCAGGCATGGGTGCGCTGCCGGCGAAACGGAGAATTCTACTGGCGGAGAATCCCACCCAAGATATTGAAGCATGTCAGTTAAAGTTTTCCAGGTGAGAACTCGGTCAAATGCAATAAGTTGAGAGGATAAGTGAAGAGAAAAATCAGACTGGTAAAGAGAGAATAGAAAAATGAGCAGTTAACATACGTGGTGGTATGATTAGCATAGCTGCCTGCCATTGGTGCAGAACACCGGCTTACCATTGGCCCTGGTCGGTCATGGGCCTCTCGACCGGTTGGTTGAGACCAGTCATGTGACGGCTCCCCGATTGGTCGAGAGGCTGAGTTAACCCCGCCTCCAGGGCGGGGTATAAATACCCAGTACTCCCGGTGGTCGTCCTTCTACTGTAATCGACCGCAGGGCTTAACATCTAGTATATTAAAGCCATACTTTTGTTCAGCAACTCGTCTCGCGTTCAATTGATGGTACATCAACATAAAAAGGGAATGCAAAAATCTTCTACTGACATGTAAATAGTAAGAGGTGGAATGGAATGGATCCTATTAGGGACAAAAAGAGTGATATATGCTTCGAGGTAGAATATTTAATAAGTACTTTGGACGCGATCTATTGGCCGCGTCCCGCGCGGAATTGGGACGGGACCCGGCCAGTAGATCCCGGGAGAGAGGCCTCTTCCAGGATTGCCATGGCTCACCAGGCCTGGTATGATCTAACGGGATCTCATGAGATGTCTCGGTCTGGACCCTGCCCACAATGGGGTGGTGGATGGGGTGAAAATGGAATGGCACGAGGTACTGGGTAGTATATATGAAGGTGTTAACAAAGTGTGAATTGCAAGAAATTTCTTTACCTGTCACATTAACAAAACTCATGTTTGCTAACATCTGTGGAAGTGACTCAAAATTGCCAATGAATGTAAAGGTACAATAAAGGATAATTTACCTGAACTGATAATTTGGATTGTAGAAGTTGTGACTGTGGCGGCTGTTGTGATAGTGGCGGCTGTTGTAACAGCATCTAAAAGAAGTAGAAACACTTTAGAAATTGTTTTTGATTGATGGGTGTCCCAAATGAAACACAGCACACAAACATTTCAAGAGAATAAACTCCATGGAAACCATTTTGTTTTCATTTGCCAGTTATAACGGAGATTTTGCAGTTCAATCATCTTAAAACCAAGCCTTGAATGTTGGACTTTCAGACTTCTACTTTATGCTGACTATTTAAAGATGAACTATGATCTGTTTAAAAGCACATTTTGTTTGCAAGCAAAATTTAAGCTGGATAGGAGCCATTTCAAAGAGGAATAACAAATGAACTCACAAAATAATAGAATCTTATAGCCCACAAGATGTCCATTCGGTCCATTGCGCTTGTGCTAGCTCCTTGATAGAACGTTGCAATTCAGGCGAATTTGCTCTTTTTCCATAGTCCTGCAAATCTTGCCTGATTAACTATATATCCAATTCCCTTGTGAAATTTACCATCGACTGGACATCCTCCTCCCTTTCAGGCAGTACATTCCGTATTATTGGCTACCATTAGTTTCACCAGTTGTTGATTATCCCTCAATAGCTTGCAACAATTGTATCACAATACTGAATCATTCAATGTGGTTGTAATCATTGAGACACATTAGAATGATCAGACAATCCCTACGGTGTAGAAGGAGGCCTTTCAGATCATTATGCCATCGATCAATCCATCCCCAGAACAACATTTTGTTTTAAATTGGTAAGTGTCCTTTGAGATGTTTGCTCCTTTTAGTTGTGATACCCCTTTACTTCCTTTCTTTGGGAGCTGGTTTAGCACAGGGCTAAATCGCTGGCTTTGAAAGCAGACCAAGACGGGCCAGCAGCACGGTTCAATTCCTGTACCAGCCTCCCCAAACAGGTGCCGGAATGTGACGACTAGGGGCTTTTCACAGTAACTTCATTTGAAGCCTACTTGTGACAATAAGCGATTTTCATTTGTCCTGATTTGCTTAAGTCGTTTTGATTTGTTTTAGAAGAGTCATGCAGATGTGCTGAAAGCCTGTTGCTGTTTCCTTGCTTGTTTGCTTGGGCGAGTCCACTATTCGACTTTAAAAAACAAACACTCAAACCGCAACATACAATGAAACTAATACAAAGGATTTCAAGACATTAATATGAAATTGAGATTCAGATGCTGGAAATACCTGCAGCATTCTGAGCCATCAGGGCAGCTATAATAATACAAATTTATCAGATAAATATTCAAATTTGTTATACTTAATTAACTACTGTTGGCCTGTATCATGTTTCCACCAATTTTAAATCAAGTTAAAGTTGGAGCAATAGCTTGACAGCTTTATTGAAACACTAAGCAGAAGGAGATAGAAGTGTAAATGTGTTATTTCTTTTTTAAAATAAATTTAGAATGCCTGATGATTCTTTTTCCAATTAAGGGGTAATTTAGCGTGGCCAATCCACCTAACCTGCACATCTTTGGGTTGGGGGGGGGTTAAACCCACGCAGTCACGGGGAGATTGTGCAAACTCCACACGGACAATGACCCAGAGCCGGGATCGAACCTGGGACCTCAGCGCCGTAGGCAGCAGTGCTAACCACTATGCCACTTGCCTCCCCAAATGTGTTATTTCAAAACACAAATCTAATTTTTCTACAAAGAGCTGAGGGAATTACTCTGTTCCTTAGCCCTGTGCACACACACTGTACTCACCTGACCCCGCCACATTTCTCATGGTCTCTGTTGTCAGTCAAAGACAATGGGCGCGATTCTCCGCACTCACGGCGGTTCGGAGAATAGCGGGCGTCGGAAATTTTTACGGCGACGCTGTTCCGACGCCCTCCCGCTATTCTCCGAACCCCGCAAAATGTCGGAGTCGCCATTCCCGACAAACGCCTCCTTCCCCGCCCCTGACACGACCAGAATCGCCACTGATAGCCCCCCCCCCCACTATTCACCGGCCCGGATGGGCCGAAGTCCCGACGTCATGGCGCCCTGTTTGCACGTCGTGAAACACACCTGCTTTTTAAATTCGTCAACCAGTCGGCCTGGCTGACGACAGCTTGGAGGAGGTCAGGGCACCACTCTGCGCACCGCTCAGCGCACCGCTCAGCGCACCGCTCAGCGCACCGCTCAGCGCACCGCTCAGCGCACCGCTCGAGTCTGGCCACAACGGGGAAGGCATCCCTGAGAACGGGAGGGGGTACAGAGCGGGGGGAGTGGGGGCGACGGGGGAGGCAGTGGGGGCGACGGGGGAGGCAGTGGGGGAGACGGGGGAGGCAGTGGGGGAGACGGAGCGGGCAGTGGGGGAGACGGAGGGGGCAGTGGGGGAGATGGAGGCGGCAGTGGGGGGTGACGGGGAGGCAGTGGGGGAGACGGAGCGGGCAGTGGGGGAGACGAAGGGGGCAGTGGGGGGCGACGGGGGAGGCAGTGGGGGGACGGGGGAGGCAGTGGGGGGCGACGGGGGAGGCAGTGGGGGGCGACGGGGGAGGCAGTGGGGGAGACGGGGGAGGCAGTGGGGGAGACGGAGGGGGCAGTGGGGGAGACGGAGGGGGCAGTGGGGGAGACGGGGAGGCAGTGGGGGGCGACGGAGGGGGGGGGTTAGGTAGAGAGTGATCCGTCCAACCCCGTAACAAAATGTCTGCCAGCATGCCATGGTGTGCCGGTGACGAGGACACGGCCGCTGGTTCCCCTGTGGCTTCCGGACACAGGCCACTGACGCACCCGTGAGGAGGCCATAGTTTACTGGCCGTTGGATGCAGAAAGTGACCAGGGATTAGGCTGACCGCGTGTCAGCAGCGCGACCAGGCCACCGGGACACACTGGTATCCCATGGCTGGCGGCTGCCGAGGTGTCGACTAACCTCCGTCTAACATGTCCCGTTTCTCTGCCTCCCACCACCCTTCTGTAGGTTAGCACGATGTATGGGAACAGAACGGCTATGTTCTGCGCAGTGGTTGGGGCCGCTCTACTGGATTTGGAGATGCAGCAGCATCCACACCCACAACCCGCAGTGGATGCAGGGCCAGCTGCAGCAGCAGAGGGAAGGGCCGAGGAGTTGCCAGTCGTCGAGCAGCATGGGGGGGGAGGAGGAGGAGGAAGAGGAAGAGGAGAGAGTGAGGGTGCAGCCACGGCGCCAGAGGCGACGATCAAAGCCGAGGGTGTACCATGTCCGGGTCTCTTTCCTAACAATGACGGACATCACCTGCAGGAGAAGACTCCGGCTGAGTAGGCAGACGGTGATACATATCTGCCAACTCCTGCTGTCGCACCTCGCCCCACGTGGAACGGGGGGGGAGGACACGCGATCCCGGTTGCCATCAAGGTGACGGTCGCTCTGAACTTCTATGCTACCGGCTCCTTCCAGTCTCCGAGCGGGGACGTCTCCGGGATCTCCCAGTCATCGGTGCACAGGTGCATCCGGGATGTGACCGACGCCCTCTATGCCATCGCGGACCGCTACATCACCTTTCCCAAGGACCAAGCAAGTCAAGACTCACGAGCCCGTGGATTTGCCAGTGTGGCCGGGATACCGAGGGTTCAGGGGTCAATCGACTGTGTTCACGTCCCGATGCGCCCGCCTGCTGTGGACAAGGAAGTGTTCACAAACAGAAGGGGGACATACTCCATTAATGTCCAGGTGGTATGCGACCCCCACATGAGGATCATGAACGTCTGTGCAAGGTTCCCAGGGAGTGTGCATGACTCCTACATACTGGCGCAGGTCGTTCATCCCTGCGATGTTTGAGGGACGTCCCCCCCGGCTGAGGGGCTGGTTGCTAGGCGACAGGGGTTATCCGCTGAGGTCTTGGCTGATGACGCCTATACGGAGGCCTCAGACCAATGCGGAAACACGATACAACGAGGCCCATGCAGCAACCAGGGGTGTGGTGGAGCGCTGCCTTGGCCTCCTGAAGATGAGATTCAGGTGCCTGGACCACTCCGGAGGGGCCCTGCAGTACCAGGCCGACAGGGTCGCTCGCATTGTAGTGGTCTGCTGTGCGCTGCACAACATCGCGATGCAGAGGGGAGATGACCTGCTGCAGGAGGCGGAGGGAGAAGCTAGTGGCAGTGGTGCCAGCACAGAGGAGGAGGAGGAGGAGGAGGAGGAGGAGGAGGCGAGGGAGGAGGAGGAGGAGGAGGAGGAGGAGGAGGCGAGGGAGGAGGAGGAGGAGGAGGCTGGCGGAGTGGCGGGCGCAGAACGCAGACACGGCCCAGGTGCTGGTGATGTCCAGGAGGCGGCACGACGGACCCAGCAAGGACGGCGGGCACGCGACGCCCTGGTGGCAGCACGGTTCACGCATTGCATGTGACGTCCCCGATGAACACCAAACCACCACCTGCATCGCTAGTCATGCAGAGGGTCACCACACAACTGCCACCACCACAACCCCCCCCCCCCCCTCCCTCAGTGTACACTGCTCCACTTCGACATGACGCTTATCACTGGGTCCAGACAGTATGGCACAACATTGATGGCTGTGTCAGCGGGTGTGATCAGTGCCATGTGGAATGATGACAGCCCGCTCTGCGAAGAGCTGTGAGCTCAGAATCGTTAGAGAGAGTCTGACCCATGGCAATAGCTGAACCATCCACCTTGGTGGCCGCTGAGTTCGTCACTGACACTCCATCACGTGCCCGCGTGGGCTAGCTGTGGGAGTGGGTAGGGGCAGGGACTGCACACCCGGCACCGAGGTTTCACCACCCGTCAACCCCAGCGACGCTCGGTCACCATCACGATTCCTGTGGCTGTGGAACAATCACACGGTATTACAAGTAAGGTGGAACAGTGCGTTTAATATTAACAATTATTTACAGGTGCCCTAGCCCCTACAACTAAACTGTGCCCTTCACCCATGCCAACTTACTCAGTGTCTATCTTAGTTGCCTTACGGGCCCTACCACTACGTCTAAGTGACTCCCCAGATGATACAGCAGGAGTGGAGGAGGATTGCTGCGAATCGCCCCCCTCGACTCGTTTCTCCTTGGCCAAGCGTTTCCTTGGGCGACCCGGCCTTGATGGGCCAGGCTGCTCTGCGGGCGTCTCGGGTGACATTGTGCCACACTGCTCTGCCTGCTGCCCACCCGATGCACCAGGGATGGGACGGGGGGAGGCCGAGAATTCCGGGACGTCCCGTGATGGCCTTAATGGGACGGACCCCGAAACCTCCTCCTCCCTCGGGGAGCCCGGTGGCCCCCGGGCCTCACTTTGGGACAGAGGTGCGAGCGGGGAGGTGCCCCGTCGCACCACCGACACCTGGCGTTGCCAGTCCTGGAGGCCTGCAACGGTATCCACCAGGATCCGAAGGTTTGCAGAGACGGAGTCCAAGGAGTTAGACATTCCCACCAGGGACTGTGCGACCTCAACCTGTGTGTGCACGATGCCATCCAGCACATGTGTCAGGCGGTTGATGGTCTCCGCGACCGACTGCTGGGACTGTGCTATCGACTGCTGGGACTGTGCTATCGACTGCTGCGACTGTGCCATGGCGTGCTGAGACTGGGCCATGGCGTGCTGAGACTGGGCCATGGCGTGCTGGGACTGTGCCATGGCCTGCTGAGACTCGGCCATGGCTCGCATGGCGCCGGCAATGTCGTTTTGGCTCTGGCACATTGCTGCCTGTGAGAGGGCAACCCTGTCCAGGGCCGAGGATGACGCGTGCACATTAACCCCAACGTCTTGCATAACCTGACCCATTGCCTCCACCGCGGATGCCACCCGTGCGGTGTCGGACTGGGTCTCTGCCATGAGCGGCACCACTCCCTGCTCTTGGACGCGGTTCGACTCCTCTAACAGCGTCTGCAGAGCCAGGAAGGCAGCCCTCCTCCCGCCATTGTTTCCCTGGGTTTCCTGAGGCATCGGCTGTGCGGGTGGGTTGATAAACTCCAGGAACTCAGAAAACGTCTGGGAGCCAGCTGCATCTTGGGCCTGGTCTGGCCTCCGCGAGTCCGGGCCCTCTGTTGCTCCGACCTCCACCTGCTGTACCTGCTCAGCTGTGATGTGCCAACCAGACTGTGCCCCAGGAGACTCATCACTAAATAGGCCCGCCGGGGTGTGTGTCTCTGGGATGGTGGATGTGGTGGGAGAAAGCAGTGCCGCAAGCCCGACACTCTCAATGTTTAGGGCCTCCTCCAGGGTGTGGGGCTGCTCAGCGTCAGGAGGGTTGTCCCTGGCCATTTCTGGTGGTTGTGGACTTCGAACCCTCTGTGCGTCCTGGTCCGCAGATTGGGTTGGGGCGGATGGGGCTGCCCGCTGATCGGGCATCCTCTGTTCTGAGGCCCCGGGTGAGGTGGCGGCAGATTCCTGTCTCCGTCTGGAGGCAGACGGCCCTGGTCGTTCGGCATCACGTCCTAGGGAAGAGAATGAGACGGGTTATTTCGATTTGCTCGGCAGGCCCCTGGATGGTCCCAGTGGGCAGGGTGTGTGAAGGGACAGAGGATGGGGGAGGTGTCCCAGTGGGCAGGGTGTGTGAAGGGACAGAGGATGGCCCCGAGGAGAGATGCAATCGTCTTATGACAACTTGACCCCCCCCAAACTGTGCCAGTACCTGAACGGACTGCTGATACCTTCCGTTTTGTAATGATCTACCTATGTTCCCTCCCCCAACAGGCCAAGGCCGCTCATAACCACCGTGAGCGGCACAAGACTGGAGGGGGTTCGCCCAACCTGCACCCCCTCAGCACCTTTGAACAGAGGGCCCTGGACCTTGTTGGGGGGTCTGCCAGCCGCGATATCGCGCTATGCGAGGTTGGCGGAACTGCAGCAAGTGAGACAACCCTCCCTGACAAACACTCACCCCTCCCCCATCCTCTGTCCCTTCACACACCCGGCCCACTGGGACACCTCCCCCATCCTCTGTCCCTTCACACACCCTGCCCACTGGGACACCTCCCCCATCCTCTGTCCCGTTGCAGGCCTCCAGGACTGGCAGCGCCAGGTGTCGGTGGTGCGACGGGGCACCTCCCCGCTCGCACCTCTGTCCCAAAGTGAGGCCCGGGGGCCACCGGGCTCCCCGAGGGAGGAGGAGGTTTCGGGGTCCGTCCCATTAAGGCCATCACGGGACGTCCCGGAATTCTCGGCCTCCCCCCGTCCCATCCCTGGTGCATCGGGTGGGCAGCAGGCAGAGCAGGGTGGCACAATGTCACCCGAGACGCCCGCAGAGCAGCCTGGCCCAACAAGGCCGGGTCGCCCCAGGAAACGCTTAGCCAAGGAGAAACGAGTCGAGGGGGGCGATTCGCAGCAATCCTCCTCCACTCCTGCTGTATCATCTGGGGAGTCACTTAGACGTAGTGGTAGGGCCCGTAAGGCAACTAAGATAGACACTGAGTAAGTTGGCACGGGTGAAGGGCACAGTTTAGTTGTAGGGGCTAGGGCACCTGTAAATAATTGTTAATATTAAACGCACTGTTCCACCTTACTTGTAATACCGTGTGATTGTTCCACAGCCACAGGAATCGTGATGGTGACCGAGCGTCGCTGGGGTTGACGGGTGGTGAAACCTCGGTGCCGGGTGTGCAGTCCCTGCCCCTACCCACTCCCACAGCTAGCCCACGCGGGCACGTGATGGAGTGTCAGTGACGAACTCAGCGGCCACCAAGGTGGATGGTTCAGCTATTGCCATGGGTCAGACTCTCTCTAACGATTCTGAGCTCACAGCTCTTCGCAGAGCGGGCTGTCATCATTCCACATGGCACTGATCACACCCGCTGACACAGCCATCAATGTTGTGCCATACCGTCTGGACCCAGTGATAAGCGTCATGTCGAAGTGGAGCAGTGTACACTGAGGGGGGGGGGGGGGGGGGGGGGTTGTGGTGGTGGCAGTTGTGTGGTGACCCTCTGCATGACTAGTGATGCAGGTGGTGGTTTGGTGTTCATCGGGGACGTCACATGCGATGCGTGAACCGTGCTGCCACCAGGGCGTCGCGTGCCCGCCGTCCTTGCCGGGTCCGTCGTGCCGCCTACTGGACATCACCAGCACCTGGGTCGTATCTGCGTTCTGCGCCCGCCACTCCGCCAGCCTCCTCCTCCTCCTCCTCCCTCCGTCGCCTCCTCCTCCTCCTCCTCCTCCTCCTCCTCCTCCTCCTCTGTGCTGGCACCACTGCCACTAGCTTCTCCCTCCGCCTCCTGCAGCAGGTCATCTCCCCTCTGCATCGCGATGTTGTGCAGCGCACAGCAGACCACTACAATGCGAGCGACCCTGTCGGCCTGGTACTGCAGGGCCCCTCCGGAGCGGTCCAGGCACCTGAATCTCATCTTCAGGAGGCCAAGGCAGCGCTCCACCACACCCCTGGTTGCTGCATGGGCCTCGTTGTATCGTGTTTCCGCATTGGTCTGAGGCCTCCGTATAGGCGTCATCAGCCAAGACCTCAGCGGATAACCCCTGTCGCCTAGCAACCAGCCCCTCAGCCGGGGGGGACGTCCCTCAAACATCGCAGGGATGAACGACTGCGCCAGTATGTAGGAGTCATGCACACTCCCTGGGAACCTTGCACAGACGTTCATGATCCTCATGTGGGGGTCGCATACCACCTGGACATTAATGGAGTATGTCCCCCTTCTGTTTGTGAACACTTCCTTGTCCACAGCAGGCGGGCGCATCGGGACGTGAACACAGTCGATTGACCCCTGAACCCTCGGTATCCCGGCCACACTGGCAAATCCACGGGCTCGTGAGTCTTGACTTGCTTGGTCCTCGGGAAAGGTGATGTAGCGGTGCGCGATGGCATAGAGGGAGTCGGTCACATCCCTGATGCACCTGTGGACCGATGACTGGGAGATCCCGGAGACGTCCCCGCTCGGAGACTGGAAGGAGCCGGTAGCATAGAAGTTCAGAGCGACCGTCACCTTGATGGCAACCGGGATCGCGTGTCCTCCCCCCGGTTCCACGTGGGGCGAGATGCACCACGAGGTGGCAGATATGTATCACCGCCCGCCTACTCAGCCGGAGTCTTCTCCTGCAGGTGATGTCCGTCATTGTTAGGAAAGAGACCCGGACATGGTACACCCTCGGCTTTGGTCGTCGCCTCTGGCGCCGTGGCTGCACCCTCACTCTCTCCTCTTCCTCTTCCTCCTCCTCCTCCCCCCCCATGCTGCTCGACGACTGGCAACTCCTCGGCCCTTCCCTCTGCTGCTGCAGCTGGCCCTGCATCCACTGCGGGTTGTGGGTGTGGATGCTGCTGCATCTCCAAATCCAGTAGAGCGGCCCCAACCACTGCGCAGAACATAGCCGTTCTGTTCCCATACATCGTGCTAACCTACAGAAGGGTGGTGGGGGGCAGAGAAACGGGACATGTTAGACGGAGGTTAGTTGACACCTCGGCAGCCGCCAGCCATGGGATACCAGTGTGTCCCGGTGGCCTGGTCGCGCTGCTGACACGCGGGCAGCCTAACCCCTGGTCACTTTCTGCATCCAACGGCCAGTAAACTATGGCCTCCTCACGGGTGCGTCAGTGGCCTGTGGCCGTAAGCCACAGGGGAACCAGCGGCCGTGTCCTCGTGACCGGCACGCCATGGCATGCTGGCAGACATTTTGTTACGGGGTTGGACGGCTCACTCTCTACCTAACCCCCCCCCCCTCCGTCGCCCCCCACTGCCTCCCCCGTCGCCCCCCACTGCCTCCCCCGTCGCCCCCACTGCCTCCCCCGTCGCCCCCACTCCCCCCGCTCTGGACTCCCTCCCGTTCTCAGGGATGCCTTCCCCGTTGTGGCCAGACTCGAGCGGTGCGCTGAGCGGTGCGCTGAACGGTGCGCTCACCTCCTCCAAGCTGTCGTCAGCCAGGCCGACTGGTTGACGAATTTAAAAAGCAGGTGTGTTTCATGACGTGCAAACAGGGCGCCATGACGTCGGGACTTCGGCCCATCCGGGCCGGTGAATAGTGGGGGGGGGCTATCAGTGGCGATTCTGGTCGTGTCAGGGGCGGGAAGGAGGCGTTTGTCGGGTTGGCGACTCCGACATTTTGCGGGGTTCGGAGAATAGCGGGAGGGCGTCGGAACAGCGTCGGCGTAAAAATTTCCGACGCCCGCTATTCTCCGAACCGTCGTGAGTCTGGAGAATCGCGCCCATTGTGCTTAGTTTCACAGCAGGCTACATGAGATCCTTTCAAGCCTCAAGGGAAATGAAATTAAACAATCCAGATAGCTGGCTGTCTAGAAGTTGTCAATAACAGCCTAGTACAAGTAATGTCTCATTGGTGTGATTGAAAGCCTTGCAGATCAAAGATCTGAGGGATTTAAACCCTGGAGATGTGATTTTTGGTTTCTCAGAATTTACAGCTGCTGCGTTGTCTGCCTGAAGCAGCAGGTGTAGGCAGGGATCTCTGTATTGGGGGCGGTCTGTTATGGGGGTGTGGTGGTATGAATGGGAGCACTGCCATTGGTGCAGAGCACTGGTTTCCCATTGGCTCTGGCTGGTCATGTACCTCTCGGCTGATTGGCTGGGAGTAGTCATGTGACTGCTCACCAATTGGTCGAGAGGTGGGCGGTCTATTATGGGGGTCTCTGCTGGAGGCTTTGTTATGGGGGGTCTCTGGTGGGGGGCTCTGTTAAGGGGGATCTCTCATTGGGGTTCTGTTATGGGGGTCTCTGATGGGGTTTGGTATGGGTAGGGTGTTCAGGATACCTTCAAACTGTGGGGAGGGGTGACCCAGAAAATTCGATGGTGGGGGGCAGAATTGCATTGCAGGGGGGAGGGGGCCAGTCATTTGCTATCAATGCTGTGCACCCAAAATGGCGGACCGATAGCGGGGTTCGCAAGGGAATCCCTTGCAATCCCTGCCATACATAGATTTGCATGGCAAAGCATGATGAATCATCTCAGGGCTCCCAGCATAAGCACAAATCAGAGGCGACTCATCTCCAGTGGGAGAACATGGGGCTGGATTCTCCGATCGCCGACTCCAAAATCTCTTTCGGCGATCGCCGGAGAATACATTTTTACGCCGGAATCGGAGGCAGCGCCAGTTTTCCGATTCTCTGCCCCTTCAAGAACGGTGCACTCTAAGAGTACGCCGCACGCCGACGGGACAGCCTCAGGACGTCACCTGAGGCCCTTTCCCGATGCTCTGACCCCGATGGGCTGAGTCCCCGACGGCGTGGGGCATGTGACCTCTCACTTTTTGGGGACCTTGCGTGGCGGCTGCGGACTGTGTCCAGCGCTGTCACAGTCAGGGGAGAGCCGGTCCGCTGGCAGGGGGCGGGGGCTTCGGCAGGGGCTGGGGGGGAGTGGTCCGGGTGTGGCAAAATGGGGTTACAGGGGGGCAGTTTTTGGCACGCTGGAGATCGGCGCACGGCCACCGCCATGTTGTACAGCGCGGCCACCACCGGCCGCCGCGTGCGCATGCGCGCATTCTGCATTGCCATCGGCAGGTAAAGCCGTGGCACTGCTGCTAGCCCACCACTGGACGGAGCATAGGTGCGGGGTGGCGCTGACGTTTTGGTCATAAGACTAGATGGATCCTGTGCACGTAGCCGCAGAATCGGAGAATCCAGGTCAGAGTTTCCCAAAGTGTCCAGATATGAGCTAATCAACTCCTTTCTGAGGAATACTCAATCATTAGGGAGAGAGAGGTCATGTGATCAGAATCACCATTTTGAAATGTCTTTTCTTCGAAAATCCTGTTTGCCAGAGGAGGAGCATCTGAAGGCAGCAAAAAGCTGTTTGCCTCTCATTTTGACTGAGTTGGACCCTGCCTGTTCATATTGGACAGCAGACAGATAAATTCAAAAAAAGGCTGTGGTGAACCACTGTGCACCTGTATTAGGGGATGTACGGTAGGACCTGCACTACAGGTTCGCCGGTAGCCCCTGCTGGCTAGCTCCGCCCACAAGGAGCCGTATAAATATGGATGACCTCCTCCTGATCAGCCATTTCGCCAGCTGCTGTAGGAGGCCACGTATCTGACTGGAATAAAGCCACAGTTGTACCAATCTGAGTCTTTCGTGCAATTGATCGTGCATCAAAGGCATTACAAAGCAACATTTCCAGGAAAAAAAACGAAGATTACCACTTTGAGAACCGCCTCAGCCAGAAAAATCAGCAAAGGAATCTTTATGCTTTTGCCTTTTATCATTGAATCTTAATTTGGCCAAACGTTTACCCCACCTTGCAATTGTATTTTTGCATGTGTGTGTGTGTGTGTTGCAACAAAAGGGATGTATGCTTACCTTTTATAATACTTTAACTATCTTTACCTGGGTGGGTTATTAGCACAATAAAATGTTTATGCGTTTAAACTCAAGAAAGCCAGTCATCCAGGCAAGTGGGGAGATTCTTTGCAGTACCTGACGTGCCTGCATAAATGGTGTACTGGCCTCAAGGAATGATGAGGTGTAATTATTGTCCGGAACTAACTGCCGGAAAGGATGTTAGAGGTGGAAACCTTTATTGCATCTGAAGAGTACCTGGACACTTGAAACATTTGAAGTGCCGCAATCAACAGGACCCTGGATCAAGAGGTTTTTTTGCATTCTTTCACGGGATGTCCATGTTCCTGGAAATGTCACCAGTTGCTGCCCATCTCTACTTGCCCTGAAGAAAGTGGGTGGTGAGAGCAAAGCAGTAAATGCAGTGTGAGCAGGGTTGGAATCAAAACAGTAAGCAGGGTGTGAATGGGGTATTGAGCAGAGCTGGGACAAAGCAGTGAGCAGGATGAGGGGGGGTGTGTAAAGCAGTGATCATTGTGTGAGTGGGGTAGGGGCTGTTACTGGGGCTGGGGCAAAGCAGTGGGCGAGGCGTGAGTGAGGTGGCAAGTGGGCTCGGGATCAAGTGGCAAACAGGGCAGGGAGTGCAGTGAGCAAATGGGTGACGCACCTTCAATGGGCACACACGATTATATCAGCAGCACCGTGCGCCTAACAGTAGAGTGCGTGCCGCCATCTGCAAGTGCACAATGATGATGTTAGTGACACTGACATCTTGTTGCAGTGTGGTGGCAGGAGAGACAGTGTTGACAGAAATGTAAAAACAGCAGGCACTGTTTTATAGATAAGAAAGGGATTATCCTTGATGATCTGGCCAATACTTATCACACAGTCAAAACAGCTAAAACAGATAGAACATAGAACATAGAACAGTACAGCACAGAACAGGCCCTTCGGCCCTCGATGTTGTGCCGAGCAATGATCACCCTACTCAAACCCACGTATCCACCCTATACCCGTAATCCAACAACTCCCCCCTTAACCTTACTATTAGGACACTACGGGCAATTTATTATGGCCAATCCACCTAACCCGCACATCTTTGGACAGTGGGAGGAAACCGGAGCACCCGGAGGAAACCCACGCACACACGGGGAGGACGTGCAGACTCCACACAGACAGTGACCCAGCCGGGAATCGAACCTGGGACCCTGGAGCTGTGAAGCATTTATGCTAACCACTATGCTACCGTGCTGCCCCTACTAGATGATCTAGTTATTATCACATTGCAATTAGCTGCTGTGCGCCCTACATTACCAGTGACTATACTTCAAAATTAGTCCATTGACTGTAAATTGCTTTTGGATATCCTGCAGTTGAGAAAGATGCTGGAGAAATGCACATTATTATTTTCCTCATAAGCAAATCAATTCTTCCTTGGGATTTTTCTGTTCAAGTCTATACCCACTATTTCTCTTTTGAATGTTTGAATCCCGGGCACTTATTTGAAGAACAGCTGACATATCATAACTGAGGAAGCATTATCTTACTTGTTGACTTCCCATTTGAGTCAAGTGTGCCGTCCATGGCAGTAGTAGCCTTTGTATTTGACATGGCCGATTTGGCTGCAGCAACTAAAGACACAGTACAAAACACACAACTGTTAACAAGGGTTTGGCAGAATGGCTGCCTTGATGGTGTGACTAGCACCCACCCCTTGATGATTATGACCTATTAGTTTAGGGGTACATTGGATATATGGCACAAAAACAGTCCATGCCAGGGTTTCTATTCCATCAAACCTCCCTCCATTTTTCCTCATGTAAATCTACCATAGTAATCTTATTCCCCTCATATAGAACATAGAACATAGAACAGTACAGCACAGAACAGGCCCTTCGGCCCTCGATGTTGTGCCGAGCAATGATCACCCTACTCAAACCCACGTATCCACCCTATACCCGTAACCCAACAACCTTAACCTTACTTTTTAGGACACTACGGGCAATTTAGCACGGCCAATCCACCTAACCCGCACATCTTTGGACTGTGGGAGGAAACCGGAGCACCCGGAGGAAACCCACGCACACACGGGGAGGACGTGCAGACTCCACACAGACAGTGACCCAGCCGGGAATCGAACCTGGGACCCTGGAGCTGTGAAGCATTTATGCTAACCACCAAGCTACCGTGCTGCCCTCAATCCACTCAATCAAAACCTTTCATAATTTTAAAGACCTCTGTTAGGTCACCTCTCATCCTTCTTCAAGAGAGAAGAGACCCAGCCTCTATGTTCTGTCCTTGATACACATACTCAAACATTTCTGGTGTCATCCTTGTACATCTCCTCTGCACCCTCTCCAGTACCTCTCTGTACCTTTTTAGCTGGTCATTAACTCATTGATTGTTGAGGTGCCCTGTGTAAATTAGCTGCTGCATTCTACTGTGTAACAGTGATTCCACTTCCATAACCATTCATTTGTATCAAGGCACTCTGCTATATAAATGCTGGTTCCTTTTAACAGCTCGCCTTGCTGAAATATCACAGGTCAGAAAGAAATAGCTTACGTGTTGGTTTCCCAGTTGAGCTAACCATGGTAGGAATGTCTATGGCAGTCGTAGCACTTGGATTCGACGTGACCAATACAGTTGTGGAAACTAAACAAGCAAACAAGACAAAAGACATATACACAAACATGCAAGCACATGCACACACACTGACAGTTAACAGGGAAAGATGGCAGGATGCTGGATCAATTGTAAAATCATATAACACACAGAGACAGTTTCAGCGCGTCATGACTCTATGAAGAAACTATTAATCGGAGGCATGTTCTTTCCCCATAGTCCTGCAAATTTTTCCTTTGCAAATATTTACCCAATTCCTCTTTGAAAGTTCCGATTGAAATTCTTTCCACTACTCTTTCAGGCAGCGAATGATGGGTCGGGGTAAAAATGTACTTTCTTGACATTGTACTAAGGGATGCCCCATCGAGTCTGCACCGACCCACTTAAGCCCTCACTTCCACCCTATCCCCATAACCCAATAACCCCTCCTAACATTTTTGGGTCACTAAGGGCAATTTAGCATGTCCAATCCAACTAGCCTGCACGTCTTTGGACTGTGGGAGGAAACCGGAGCACCCGGAGGAAACCCACACAGACACAGGGAGAACGTGCAGACTCCGCACAGACAGTGACCCAGCAGAGAATCGAACCTGGGACCCTGGCGCTGTGAAGCCACAGTGCTATCCACTTGTGCTGCCATGCTGCCTTGATCTAGATGAGATTCAGCAGGAGATGTCAGCGACATTTCAGTGAGTGCATAGCCGATTGGAGGAGTCCCAAAGGCTTTGGGCACAGGAGACGGTCCCTACAATATGTGGACCGAGGCCAACACTGCTAGGGTGGCGGCCGCAGCGGAAAGCCTGGAGCATGAGATCAACGTCTTGAGTGGGATGCCCAGGGCACGGATCAGACTGCGATGACCACGGTTGAGGGCCTTGACTTCATGTCCCAGTTACTGAGGAGCATGTCCCAGGTGCAGGTGGACATTGCCGGGGCACTGCAGAGCGTGACCCAGTCACTGAGAAGCATCGCTGGGGGCGTCAACACCATGGTGCAGACAACAGGGAAGTGCCAGGACTGGCAGAGCCAGATGATGAAGAGGCCTCTGGAGCTCCAGCTGTCCTTCTGTCCCATGGTGACCTCCAGGAGCCTACGGGCATCATCAGGGAGGAGGAAACGCTGGAGACCAACTGAGGCCTGCCACCAAGGAGATGATGGCGCTCTCTAGTCCTTCCAAATCCCTCCCTCTTGATACTGGCGCACCACAAGGGCAGCGGGGAGAACAGGGTGGCATGACGAAGGCAGTGACACCAGTAAGTCGACCAGGACCACTGGCTCCAGTCCCTGTAGATGTCATCCGCCAAGGACATCAAAGGGCACAGGGCGCGATAGCAGCGGCTGCCTCCACCTCTGATGTGCATCCTGGGATGCACGTAGATGTAGCACTAGACCATGTAAGATCGAGAAGATTGAGGAGCAGTGAGTGGGCTCTGGGAAAGGGGTTGTCAGTATGTGTAGCGAGGGGAAATGGAAATATCCAGTGTTCCCTATTAAAACATGTTGTACCTGATACATGTGCAGCCTCTATCATGTTAATCTTCACAGTGGGCCTGCCTCCACCCCCTATTTTCCTCCGCTGCCCCCACCCCTGAACACGGTGGCCCTATAATGAGAGCCCCGATGCAGACACCGTATAGGTAGATAGATAGATAGAGAAATACAGCACAGAACAGGCCCTTCGGCCCACGATGTTGCACCGAACTTTTGTCCTACGTTAGTCATAGAATGATTAGGTGATGGGTTTGAGCGCGCTGTCGACAGAGAGACAGGACTCAGACTCTGGCAGAAACTGAGGAGCACCAGAGCTTTCCTCACAGTGAGGTATCATCACTCTCCTGCCTTGTATATTGATCCGCTAACAGTGTCGACACAGTCCCATCACCCTGGGGTGATGTTACACAGACCCTGAGAGGGTGGATCAGGATAGTTGGAGAGAGGGGGAGGGGTTGGGGAATTGGGAGGTGAGAAAGAGGGAAATGGATGAGGAAGGAATGGAAGGGGGGGAGGAAGGAGTGAATGGGAGGAAGGAGGGGAAAGGGGGGAGGAAGAAGGGGAAATGGGGGGAGGAAGGAGGGGAAATGGGGGGAGGAAGGAAGGGAGTGGGGGGGGGTAGAGGTGCGGGGATGAGTTGACGGGCATAGCCTTATCCAATGAGAATCAGGTGAGGATGATTGCCTCCCTCCGGGCAGACCAGACCCTTGCCACCGCCTATCCCCCATCTTTTGGTTTCTCTCGCAGGTCGTCCCTGGGCTCGTCCTCCATCCCCTCCTGGTCAGCCTCCCCTTCAGACCAGAATGCATGCCCCTCCTCCTCCTCCAGCATGTCGCCCCGCTGCTGTGCCAGTTTATGGAGGGCACAACACACCACCATAAATTAGGAGACCCTCTGGGGGGTGTACAGCAGTGCACCACCAGAGTGGTCCAGGCATTAGAACTGCATTTTGGGCAGTCTGATGCATTGCTCAATGACAGCGCTAGTGGCAACATGGACCTCGTTATATCGGGTCTCTGCATTGGCCTCAGCGGGTACCCCTTATCCCGCAAGTGCCAACCCGTCATCTTGGAGTGGTCCTCGAAGCTGCCGGGGGTCTCCGAGTGTCCCAGGACGTTGCTGTTATCCACACGCCCTGGGAAATGTTAATACACCTGCATGATTTGGAGGTAGTGTGGTGAATGTGTAACCACTATAATTCACACTGTACATTACCGTGTCCCTGTGGGCTCCATCTGTGAGCCATTGCGCGGCTCTGCCCACAGGGGGAGATGAGGAGCATGTACAGGGCTCCGCCCTCGGCTCCACCCCGTTCAGGAAGTATAAGTGCTGCGGTCCTGTGAGTCCGCCTTCAGTTCAGCATAGTCGCAGGCAGGCTCAGTTGTAAGCCGATTAAAGCCACAGTTTACTCCAACTCGTGTCTCTGGTTGAATTGATGGTCGCATCAATTTAATCGGCTTAAAGAACTACTATGGAATCAGCCCTGAAACCTGACCGACTGGAACTCGATCCACAGGCCGCAGAGGCAAAGGAAATTTTTTTGCATTGGCTTCGGTGCTTCAAGGCCTACCTGGCTGCGTCGACAACCTCCTCTGTTACAGATGAACAGAAACTCAGTCTCCTCCATGCACGGGTGAGCCATCGTATTTCTACTCAACTTAATGAAGCTGACTCGTATACTGAGGCCCTCGCGATGCTCGACCGCCTGTACATGCAGCCTGTGAACGAAGTCTACGCATCTTCACAACTCGCCGCCAGCGCCCTGGGGAGTTGCTAGATGACTATCTACGCGACCTCAAAGCCCTAGCACGCGACTGTAACTTCCAGGTCATGACAGCCTCTCAGCACATGGAACTCGCCATCCGGGATGTGTACGTTGCGGGGGTCCGATCAAATTATGTGTGGCAGCGTCTCCTTGAGAAAGAGGTCCAGGACCTGGAGGACACGGTAAAACTGGCGACCTCGCTGGAGGTTGCTCTTCAAAGCCTAACTGCGTTCCCGGCCCATCACGCGACCCCATCGTGGACCCCCAACCAAAGGCTGCCCCAGGCCTGAGCCGCGCGGCCACCCGCCCACCACGGAGGACTATCGTGCCATTTTTGCGGCCAGCCCCAACACCCTCGACAGCAATGCCCGGCCGGCAACGCGACCTGCAGCCGCTGCGGGTGAAAAGGACACTTCGCTAAGATCTGCCTGGTCAAATCCAAAAATTCAAACCCTAACTCAAACACTCGCTCCTTCGACTCTCAGGCCTGCAGACCCCGCAATGTGGCAGCGTGTCTGCCGACTCTGCCTCCACACAACATGTGCGACTCACGGGGGCCGCCATCTTGGCCATCCTCCTCCACACGGCCGGCCATGTGCGATCCATGGAGGCCGCCATCTTGGACGGCATCTTCCTCACCACCCGCCACGTGCGATCCATGGGGTGGCCATCTTGGATGCCATCTTCCTTGCCGCCCGCCATGTGCGATCCATGGGGGCGGCCATCTTGGACGTCATCTTCCTCGCCGCCCGCCACGTGCGATCAACGAGGGCCGCCATCTTGGCCATCACCCGCTACCCAACTCGAACAGTCATCACGGGGCCCCTCCGGCACCGCCGACCACGCCGCCCAAGCACCTCAAAAGCTCCATGATGGTCGTCCGGATCAACGGCCACGAGACACCGTGCCTCTTCGACTCCGAGAGCTTCATTCACCCGGACCTGGTAAGGCGCTGTTCGCTCCCGGTATTCCCAATGCAGCAAACAATCTTTCTCACCTCGGGGTCACACTCAGTCCAAATACAAGGGCGCACCTCAGCGACTCTAACGATACAAGGCGCCAATTACACAAATTTCAAATTGTACGTCCTCCCATACCTCGGCTCCCCGCTCCTCCTAGGACTGGATTTCCAATGTAACCTCAGGAGCCTCACACTCAGCTTCGGCGGGCCCCTGCCCCCACTCACTATATGCAGCCCAGCAACCCTGAAAGTCGACCCCCCCTCACTCTTCGCTAACCTCACCGTCAACTGCAAACCAGTGGCCACTCGTAGCAGGAGGTATAGTGTGCAGGACAGGGTGTTCGTCAGATCTGAAGTCTGACGCCTATTGCGTGAAGGAGTCATAGAGGCCAGTAACAGCCCCTGGAGAGCTCAGGTGGTGGTCGTCAAAACTGGGGAAAAGCGCCGGATGGTGGTTGATTACAGCCAGACTATTAACCGATTCACGCACCTTGATGCGTACCCCTCCCCCGGATTGCGGACATGGTAAACCAGATCGCACAGTACCGCGTGTTCTCCACGGTGCATCTGAAGTCCGCATATCATCAGCTCCCAATCCGCCCGGAGGACCGCCCCTACACGGCGTTTGAGGCAGATGGCCGCCTCTTCCATTTCCTGAGGGTCCCCTTTGGCGTCACAAACGGGGTTTCGGTGTTCCAAAGAGCAATGGACCGAATGGTGGACCAGTACAGGCTGCGGGCTACGTTCCCGTACTTGGATAATGTCACCATCTGCGGCCATGATCAGCAGGACCACGACGCCAATCTCCACCGATTTCTCCAGACTGCCCAGAAACTCAATCTCACCCATAATACGGAGAAATGCATTTTCCGCACCACCAGACTAGCCATCCTTGGCTACGTCGTGGAAAACGGAGTCCTCGGACCCGACCCTGACTGTATGCGCCCCCTCTTACAACTCCCTCTCCCTCACTGTCCCAAGGCCCTTAAGAGGTGCCTCGGATTTTTTTCATACTATGCCCAGTGGGTCCCCCAGTATGCGGACAAAGCCCGCCCACTATTTAAGGCCACACTCTTCCCACTGCCAGCCGCGGCTCACCAGGACTTCGACTGCATCAAGGCGGACATCGCTAAGGCCGCCATGAGTGCAATAGACGAGTCTCTCCCATTCCAGGTGGAGAGCGACGCCTCAGAGGTTGCTCTCGCTGCCACTCTGAACTAGGCAGGCAGGCCAGTAGCGTTCTTTTCCCGAACCCTCTCCCCTTCCGAACTTTGACACTCCTCAGTCGAAAAGCCCAAGCTATTGTGGAAGCCGTGCGGCACTGGACGCACTACCTCCTCATCACCGACCAAAGATCGGTTGCCTTCATATTTGATAATTCGCAGCAGGGCAACATCAAAAATGACAAGATCTTGAGGTGGAGGATCGAAATCTCCACCTACAATTACGATATAGTATATCGTCCTGGGAAGCTCAATGAGCCCCCAGATGCCCATGCGCCAGCGCGCAAGACGACCGTCTTCAGGCGATCCACAATGACCTCTGCCATCCTGGGGTCACCCGGCTCGCCCATTACATCAAGGACTGCAACCTGCCCTTCTCCACCGAGGAGGTTAAAGGCATCACCAGGAATTGCTCGATCTGCGGGGAGTGTAAACAGCACTTCTATAGACCAGACAAGGTACACCTGGTAAAGGCATCCCGGCCCTTTGAACGCCTGAGCATCGATTTCAAAGGGCCCCTCCCTTCAACTAATCGCAACATTTATTTCATCAATGTTATAGATGAATTCTCCCGTTTCCCGTTTGCCATCCCATGCAGTCATCAGAGCCCTGCACAGTGTCTTCACCCTGTTCGGTTTCCCCAACTATGTCCACAGCGACAGGGGTTCGTCCTTCATGAGTGACGAACTGCGTCAGTACCTGCTCAGTAAGGGCATCACCTCGAGCAGGACTACCAGCTGGAGTCCTGGGGGAACGGGCAGGTGGAGAGGGAGAATGTGACGGTCTGGAAGACCGTCCTACTGAACCTACGGTCCAGGAATCTCCCGACCTCCCACTGGCAGGAGGTCCTCC
This sequence comes from Scyliorhinus canicula, assembly GCF_902713615.1. Lineage (NCBI taxonomy): Eukaryota > Metazoa > Chordata > Chondrichthyes > Carcharhiniformes > Scyliorhinidae > Scyliorhinus > Scyliorhinus canicula. The sequence continues at coordinate 42,107,373 of NC_052153.1, forward strand.
CCGATGCGCTCCATGCTATTAGGTCCCTCCTTTGTACGGCCACGAATCAGACTCCTCATGATCGCCTATTTGTCTTCCCTAGGGGAACTACTACGGGGGTCTCGCTTCACCCCTGGTTGAGGACACCGGGCTCTGTCCTCCTCCGAAAACACGTTCGGACACACAAGACCGACCCCCTGGTAGAGAGGGTCCAACTCCTGCACTCGAACCCCCACTACACGTTCGTTGAACACCTCGATGGCCGAGAGGACACCGTTTCCCTCCGGGACCTGGCACCCGCAGGATCTATTACCACTACCGCCGATGTACCTCCCACACTACACCCCACCCGACTTCCCATGCTCTGCGCCCCTGCGCTTATTTGCTTCCTGCGCTCCCTTCCACCCGACACACCGGTTCGCAGGAACGAAGCTCAGGAAGAAGCATCCCCAGAGTCCACCCCTGGACCCGCACCGAACATCCTTCCACAGCCACCCGAAACGGCTGCAACACCGGTGCCTCGTCGGTTGCACCGCACGATTCAGGCGCCGGACCGACTCTACTTGTAGACCCGTCACACCCGCCGGACTTGATGTTTTTAACAGTGGGTGAATGTAGTGAATGTGTAACCACTATAATTCACATTCTACATTACTGTGTCCCTGTGGGCTCCATCTGTGAGCCGTTGCGTGGCTCTGCCCATAGGGGGAGATGAGGAGCCCTCCGCCCTCGGCTCCACCCCCTTCAGGAAGTATAAGTGCTGCGGTCCTGCGAGTCCTCCTTCAGTTCAGCACAGTCGCAGGCAGGCTCAGTTGTAAGCCGATTAAAGCCACAATTTACTCCAACTCGTGTCTCTGGTTGAATTGATGGTCGCATCAGGTAGTGGTCGCACACAGGTTGAAAATTCAGGGATCAGAATTCCTTCTTGTTAATGAAGGGCACTCCTTAATGCTCCAGTGCATGTAAGGTGGCATATGTCCCATTAATTACCCCCTTGACCTGTGGCATCCCAGTATTAGCGGAGAATCCTGCAGCCAGGGCATCTTGATGGGTTTGGTCCAGATCAAAGTTGAGGAAAGTCTGATGCACAGGAATACAGGGATCCATAACCTCATGGATATGGTTGTGGACTGTAGCTTGTGATACTCCAGTAAGTCCATGTCTGAGCCTTGGAATGAACCAGCGGCATAGAGGTTCAGGGAAACCTTCACAGCCACCAGGAGCGGGAACCCTCTTCCTCCACGGGGTTCACACTCCCCGAGGACATGGCGCAGGTGGCGCAGTGTCTCCTGATTGAGACGCAATCCCCGACAGCACATGCTGTCCGTTATCTCTACGAAAGACCAACAACGCCTGTACACCGGGGGTCAGCATCCCCTCTGGGTTCCTCCTCGGCTAGATGGGTGGCTGAATCTTCAGGGTGTGTGATGGACCCCTGCACATGGGGTGCCATCTCCAGCCTGCGTCAATGCTGCTGCCTTTTCTGGTGTCTGGCCGCCCGGGATTGCCACCAGCACCGCGAGGGCATCTTCTGCGGGACCAACACCACCATCCTTTTTGGTATCTGTAAGGAATTGGAGAAGGAAAGGGACCGACAATCAGTTAGGGCTTCCGTCCCGGGACCCTCAAATCTCCTAAGCCTCCCCCACCTTTACGTGAACCACCTTCTCTTAGAGTGCCATCCAGAGAAACAGCTGTGCAGGAAAACATCACTCTGCACACTCACCCCCGGCCACATCAGGAGTCCCCAGATCCCAAACCGCTGCTGGGAACATTTCCCTTTGGTCGCGAGGGTATCTCCAGTGCTGAAGCCTAGCTCCTGAGCACATGATATTTGGCTGCTGCCTATGCTGTGCTGATGCTTCTCGAGGTCAGGCAATCTGTGCCGGCTTCAAAGTTTGATTGAACTGAAATGGAGTCATCATCAAAACATGGCCCCTGTACCCATTAGAAGCCATTTGAGAATATTGTTTATTAAACGGCTAACAGTAACAAAGGTTTGAAAATAATAATTATAATAATCTCTATTATTGTCACAAGTAGACTTACATTAACACTGCAATGAAATTACTGTGAAAATCCCCTAGTCACCACTCTCTGGTGCCTGTTCGGGTACACAATGGGAGAATTCAGAATGTCCAATTCACCTACCAGCACGTCTTTCGGGACTTGTGGGAGGGAAAACCGGAGCACCCGGAGGAAACCCACGCAGACATGGGGAGAATGTGCAGACTCTGCACAGGCTGGCGCTGTGAAGCAACAGTGCTAACCACTGTGCTACCGTGCCGCCCATTAAAAAATAGGAATGTTGCTCAATAATAGTGCCATTCTTTATAGATACGGTAATATCAGAAACTTCATTTAAAATGAAAAGAACTGGTGTTGAATTCTCCGGTTCCCCAGTGGTGTGTTTCTCGGTGGTGCACTGGTCGCTGGCAGCGGGAATCTTTACTCCTGCCACTCCTGACGGGAAACCTGCAGGTGGGGCTGCACTGTCGGCAGGAAAAGTGAATCGTAATGGCCAGAGAATTCCAGCCCTGAAATATTAAATAAGCCAATTATACTTCAAGAGGACAAAACCCTGGTCTGGACAGACCACATCCGTGAATTTTAAAAGAATCTTCGGGAATAAATAGCAGAGCAATTCGTACACATTCTTAACAATCCATAAGAGAAATGTGTACTGCCAGAAGATTGGTGGGATAATGTTACCCCTATATAAGCAGGGAGCAAGAACATGTCCAGGGAGCTATCGACCTATTAGTTCATAGGAAGAAAAATGGAAATCCTACTAAAGGAAAGAGTAGGGATACATCTGGAAACCAAAAATATAATGTTGAATGGACAGAATGGATTTTAAATGAGAATAATCTTTCGATTAACCTGATTCTGAAGACGTGAAAGAGACAGTCGGGTAATGTTGTAGATGTAATTTATCTATATTTTCAAGAAGCTTTTGATAATGAATAACATAATAGACTGATAAATAAGGTCAGAGAACAAATAGCAAAATGGAGAGCTAGCTGACTTCAAGACAAAAAGCAGAGAATAAAGTTCATAGGTATTTATTCAGGGTGGCAGAAGATGAAATGTGAGATTTGCAAAGATCAATGCTGTTGTTCATAATTTACATTGTTGATTTTGACTTTGGAATCAAAAGCATAACTTCTAAATTTTCAGCTGACTCCATATTGGTGTGAGTTGATGAGGTGGTTTGTCCAGGGTAGTCAATGCTAACGTGACTACAGTAAATTAAAACTTGAAAAATGAGCATATAATTGGCAAATGAGTCTCAACATAGAAAAATGTGAGGCATTGTATTTTGGCAAGAAAAATAACGAGGTTGCATGTTACTTAGAAAGTAAGAATCTGTATGGAGAAAAAGGGGTCTGGGAGTCCCACTGCACAGATCATTAAAAGTGGCAACAAGGTTATAAAATAAAAAGACCAAGGACTAGAAATATTGGCCAAACTTTTCCGTCCTCATTTGCGGCCAGGATTTTCCGGTGCCACTGAAATTGAATAGAGTTTTAGTTGCAATGCCAAATTTTCCATTCTTGCCCACATGGGTCCCATCATGGGCAAGGCTGGAGAATCCCGCCCCCAGCAATTCAGAAGAAACCTTTTTACCAAGAAAATATGGTGAGAATGTGGCACTCACTACCACAGGGAGTATAGCATAGATGCGACAAAGGAGAGGCTAGATAAGCATGTGCGGGAGAAAGTAATAAAGAGTTATACTGCTAGAGTTAGGTAAGTGTTGGAGGACATTTTCTGATACTGGACTATGATATAAATTTTGGGGAGCTCTGTAACTACATCTTTGCTCCTATATTACTTTTGAATAGTTCTGCTGAGACAAAAGATACTCATTGGCTTAGATGCCTGTTTAGAAGAGGCAATTTGTAGAAATAGATAGTGTATACATGATGCTTGTTAATATCAGAAAGGACATAAAATGGCTGTTAGCTATTAAAGCAATATTAAACACACAAAATGGCCGAACTAGCCACATTCCTGAATAATAAGTTACAAACGGTGTAAACTACCTCATGAGAACCTTCGGGAGTATCTCAACAGCTGCTGATAACAGCTTCACAGAACAAGGGCAATGTATAAGCTTGAGGTCCCCGCTGTAGAAAGGACATATCCTTGTGTTAGTTTTGAATGACTTCTGTATAAAGTTAGGGGCGGGTAAGACAACACCTACTTTAACCATATATGTGATAACTGGGATGCTCAGAAAATTGATTGACTGCATGTAATGGATTGTGACGTGAATATAGTTGATTGATTGTATGTAAATGAGAATACAACTAATTCCGCTCCTTGAATCTGTATATTAACCCAATGCGAACCTTGGCTCAAGTGAGAAAGAGTATTGCGAGATTGCGTAGTCTCCAAATCTTTCTCCCAGATCTGAAATAATAAACTACTTCTTTACTTATTCAAACAAGCTTACGTGTGAATATTTTCACCTCTAACAGTAAGGAAAGATGAAGGGAGACTCAAATGGAACAAAAAGGCTGGCTAAGACTGGGTGGGGGGAGTGATCTGTTTCTATGTTGACTATTTTAATTGGCTTCAAAATCTTGCGGGACATCCTGTGCTCATGAAAAGCTAAATTAAGGTCTAAAACACAGATAAGAAGCCTTGAGATATTAGAAAGACATTTAACCTGTTAATCGCAGACATGGTGACTAATAAATCTCTTTGATTTCTAAGAGGGTAAGTGCTTCAAGATACTATGAACAGTCACTTGCCGGAAATCTGAAGACATTGTCAAAATAACTATCATAAACAAGTATCTTAATTTCTGTTTGAAAAATCTTGACATGTTGTCACTCTATTCACTTGAACACATCTATCATCACTATGTGAATGCTGCCACTCATAGTGAAGGGGAGGTCAGTAGAAAAATTACACGGGATAAAAACAAATGTTGAGGATGCACTTTTAAGAAATAAATTCAGGGTACGCAATTCAGTATTTCCAATTCAGGGGCAATTTAGCGTGGCCAATCCACCTACCCTGCACACCTTTGGGTTGTGGGCGAAACCCACGCAGACACGGGGAGAATGTGCAAACTCCACATGGACAGTGACCCAGAGCCGGGATCGAACCTGGGATCTCGGCGTCATGAGGCAGCAGTGCTAAGAGGAGTCACTTCTAAGATTGGCAGAGCTGAATGTGAAAATGTCTGAGCTTGGATGGGAAGCAAGGGTGGAAATTATGAAGGGTCTGACTACAGTCTCAATCATTAGATATTGGACTGCTGGTTGAGAACCGGATGTTTTCAAATCCTACACTCCTGATGCGGAAAGGGGAGACAGATACACCTAGAATCTACGGGCCAACATCAGTGGAGGGAAATGCTTAGACGCAGAGGGGGTGAAATTGGATTGTCCCACAATTGAGTGTGGGGATTGCGATATCTAATTAACTTGAACCCATTTAAAAGGATGCAGGCAGCAGACAAACCTCCTGCTGCCTGCTATTTATAATGATTGTGAAGTTCATGTGAGATTAGCAGCACTTAAAACTGGCCTACACTCCGAAAACCCATGCTGCTCCTTTGAAAGACAAGGTGCAATTTGGCTGTAATGAGGTTGGATATGGTGAGGTGGCGTTGCAGACCGGGAATAAGCCAATGAGCATGCACCAAGGCAGGCCATTGCCACACTGGCCGCCTTGGTGAGGGAGGCGCACAGAAAGATAGGGGGCGGGATTCTCCGTAGCCCGATGCCAAAATTATGATCGGCAATCGGGCGGAGAATGGACTCCAACATAGAAATCGGGGCCGGTGTCGGTTTGACGCCGGTCTGCCATGCTCTGTCCCTTCCAATCTGGCATCATTGTGATGCACGTCACTGTTTCAACGGACTTGGCGCATCATCAGCCGGCCATCCCACGATGCTCCGGCCCTGATAGGCCGGGTTCCCGTTGGAGTGGACCACATGTGGTCCCAGTGGTCAGGAATCCAGAGTGCCGGCTGCGGACAGTGTCCAACGCTGCCATAGTCGGCTGAAATCTGTGCCGCTGGCCGGGGGGGGGGGAGGGGGGGGGGGGGCATCTGCTAGGGTTGGGGGATGGTCAGGGTGTGGGCTTTGGGGTCACGGTTGGCAGGTTGGGTTTACGCACAGCTGGCGCCATGTTGTACAGCGCGACCGGGGCAGGTCTTCAGCGCATACATGGTCCCGGGATCCGGCCATTCTCCGGCCGCTTTCGCCGTGGTCCGTGGGAGTTTCAGTTGGCGCCGGTGCTAGCCCCTCACGGGTACCGGAATCGGTGAAGATTTCACGCCAATTTTCCGGTCATGAAAGTCCTCACATGCCCGTTGCCGTCAACACTTAGTCTCCCAAACGGAGAACCAGCCCTGGGATTTCCTTCCCTCAGGCAGCCACAGGCAGCTCTTCGGGCAATCCTGAGAAGATAGTAGAAACAGATAGCCTTTGCATTCTTTGCTATTAGTCTAGCCATGAAGGCCTGGATGCAGTACAGGAACAATTTTAATGATCTCACACAAGTGGTCAAGACAGTGAATGTATCTTCATGTATATTATCCTGCCACTGCGCCACTAACCTCACACACTTCTCCATTACCCACAGCACTTCACTTGCTTATCAACAATCACTATCAACCACAACTAATTTCTTACCTCACCCATTCCACTTTTAGCACTGTTGCAAGTGTGGAAGCGACGTTCCATTTGCGGAATTGACCGTGGTGCAGCATCCCACTGATTGAGGCCTCAGCTTCCATTGCAGCACAAAAGAAGCTACGCAATGTCTGTGTTGCTCTGAAAGCTCAGATTGAGGCCAGGAAATCTCAACTTGTTGCTGTGGGTAGCTGAAAGCGATATATGGGCTGGAGCAGCGGGAAATGTTTAGATACATGCAGGTTCGAGATTTTGCCAGAAAGGAGATACAGAGCCGGCCTCCACATTGCTGGAGGAGATGCTGATAACAGGGGGACTGGAGAAGGGGGTAGTGTCAGCGGTTTACGGAGCTATTTTGGAAGAGGAGAAGACACCATTGGAAGAGATCAAAGCAAAGTGGGAGGAAGAGTTGGGAGAGGATATGGAGGAGGGGGTCTGGTGTGAGGTGCTCTGGAGAGTGAATGCCTCCACCTCATGTGCGAGGTTGGGGCTGATACAGCTGAAGATGGTATACAGAGCACACCTCATGAGGGCGAGGATGAGCCGATTCTTTGAAGGAGTAGATGTCTGTGAACGTTGTGGCGGTGGTGGTGGTGGTGGGGGGGGGGGGGGGGGGGGCGCTAATCATGTTCATATGTTTTGGTAGCCAAAGCTAGAGGATTACTGGAAGGAGGTTTTTAGGGTAATTTCTAAAGTGGTGCACGTGAAACTGGACCCAGGCCCCCGGGGTGCCATATTTGATGTGTCGTACCAGCCAGGGTTGGAAACGGGTGCAGAGGTAGATGTTGTAGCCTTCGCCTCGTTGATCGCCCGAAGGCTGATCCTGTTGGGATGGAGAGCAACCTCTCCAGGCAGGGGGACCTGTTGGAATTCTTGACTCTTGAGAAGGTTACGTTTGAACTGAGGGGAAGGATGGAGGGATTCTGCAATTCATGGGCATTATTCATTATGCACTTTCAAGAATTGGATATAATTGAACATCAGTTGGGGCGTGTGGGGGGGGGGGGGAGGGTTTGGGGGAGGGGGGCTTTGTGTGTTAATGGCAACTATGGGTGATCCCTAATTCCTTTTTGTCGTTTGTTTGTGTGAACATGCGGGCTAATGTTTGGGGGTTTGGTCAGAGGATGGGATCGCTGTTATTGATATGGGGATTGACATATTTGTTACTGATTATCGTTTATTGCTGGTGGGTGTAAATTTGGGAGAAAATGTGACAAAGGAGGAGAATAAAAATATTTTTAAAAATAAAAATAAAACTTGTTGCTGCGGCAGCTCAGGCTGCTGCTATCATCACTGCAAATTCCAGTGCTGATTTATTGGTGGTTTAAAAAAGATACAATGCTGTAATTACAGTTGACGGACTGCAACACCGATTATGTACTTGTACACCTGGCCCAGGTGTTGTGGTTTGCATTTTCCCCATGATCAGCAGAACATTAGTTGCATTATTAAAACTGAAATGGAATATTGTCCGAAGCTGTTTAGGGCAAAATGTGAAAAAGTGTGTCAGAACAGAATTACCATTAGCTGAGAAAACAGGGAGAGTGCCAACACACAGCGTGAAAGAAGAATTGTTCAGACTAAAATGTATCAAATTAAATACAAGTGCTTCAAAATTCTGATCCAGGTTTCCTAATTTATAAAAGCGATAATAATAGGCATCGTTACAGCACATTTGCCGTTTCCTCACCGGAGCCTCCATATTTCACCATTTAGAGTTAGCACAAAATGCTGCTGGATTCTTTGTCGGCGGGATCCTGCACTTTGCCGGCAGTGCACCCACACCCGTTCCACTTTGCCGGCAGTGCACCCACACCCGTTCCACTTTGCCGGCAGTGCACCCACACCCGTTCCACTTTGCCGGCAGTGCACCCACACCCATTGGTTTTCCGATGGCGTGGAATGTGGAGAACCCCATTGGCCAGCTGCCGGAACGGAGGGTCCCACTGGCAGCAGGGATGCGCTGCGCTGGAAAATGGGGCTGGCGGGATGGAGAATCTGCCTAAGATCTTGCATTCAATCATTAGGTAAACTGACCATAGTCCCAGATGACCATAGGCTGTTTTCCCCTTTGAGGGGGAGAGTTGACTGGTGGTGATTTAATCTGAGGACCCCCACACCTCAGGCAAGGGGCAGGATCAAGAAAGCGGGGCCTTCATGAATAGACCTCAGCCGATACAGGAATTGAACCCATGTTGCTGGCTTTGCTCTGCATCATGAACCAGCTGTCTAGCCAACCAAGCTAAACCGACCCCTACTTCAATCGTTACTGCTCTGATAAACACACAGTTGCCCCGAAAAGCAATCATCAAATTTGAACAGATGATTACTTTAATGCAAAACTCTTTAAAAATTACAGCAATAAGACGAGAACAAAATCCACTCGTCAACAACCTTTTCATTAAAAGATCAAGCAGCAATGTTTACCAGGTAGTGGGGAAGTTACCTAGAAATTATGTTGACTATTAATAATTGGACCCTGCGGTAATTCTTAACAGTCTTCGGCGACACCCAGGTACAATTTCCATAATTTGCATACATTCCAGATATTTGGCTTCTGAGGAAGCATGACAAGCTAGAGAGTTGACATTTTTATAAACACATCAGCACTGATATGGAAATGCTTTGCCCTCCAGTCAGCAATCGTTTAAGAAAAATGAAGACTACCCAATCTCTTTTTTCCAATTCAGGGGCAATTCATTGTGGCCAATCCACCTACCCGGCACATCTTTGTGTTATGGGGGTGATACCCACGTAGGCATGGGGAGAATGTGAAAACTCCACACGGACAGTGACCCGGGGATGGGATCAAACCCGGGTCCTCGGCGCCGTAAGGCAGCAGTGCTAACCACTGCGCCACTGTGCCGCCTGGCCAACAATCATTTTAACAGTTTTCCAGAGAGACAGATATAAACGATCGTCAGTCACGAAATTCTGACGATTTTGATGCTAATTCAGATCTCATGGTAGTGTGGCTAAAGGTTGCCAAAATAATTCAATGTTCTTCACATTCCCAAAACATTACCAAACTTCCCTCAAGTTTTATTTTAATTCTCCCTTTTTTTGAACCTGTTTCTTGTTCGTTTTGAAGGATTAAAAAAAATCTTGCATGTCCAACGTACAGCGTGAAGAGGGTGACTGAAGCAAAAGTGCGAAGTAATTAATAAACGGAAGACGTTCCTTTCAATAGTGTTTACGTATATGAATGCGTTCGCAAGCAGGTTGTGCACATAGAGGCCCCAGCTCTAGATAAATCTGAATGGACAATCATTCCAAATTGGTGAAGGATGGGCCGCTGTCACCACACTAAAATAGCCCAGTGGGACCATTAGTGTACACTCCACAAGAGTCCATTGAGGTGCGCTGCAATATTTGGTTTTTGGTGCAAACGTAATCTCCAACGGTTGCGGTGCCATTATGTACCCCTCCCCCCACCCCCGTCTTTGCACCCACCCCACTTGAAAACAAATGTCTCAGCATTTCTTGCTATTGGGATCTCAGAGTCCAGGAGCTCAGAATTGAATTCTGACTGTAAGGAAATCACCTGAAACTTGAAGAGGCATTTCATGCGCCGAGACATATAATTCTGCATCTTTATTTGGAAACAAGAATGCAGAAGCTTATGGAAATAATCAAGGTTCGTGGCTTACCATTGTTCAGAAGAATCTTTGCATTTGCCCCACTGATTTCTGAAAAGAACAAAGAGACACAAGATGATCACAACTAATTAGAATGACTCGAGGGTTTTGAGATGTTCTTGGCAAGAGCTGCTCAGTGGTGACGTTATCCTATGAAAAATGCAATTTACATTGAGTCATTGATGTTTACAGCATGAAAATGGGGCAGGTTTAGCACACTGGGCTAAATCGCTGGCTTTTAGAGCAGACCAAGGCAGGCGAGCAGCACGTTCCAATTCCCGTACCAGCCTCCCCGAACAGGCGCCGAATGTGGCGACTAGGGGCTTTTCACAGTAACTTCATTTGAAGCCTATTTGTGACAATAAGCGATTTTCATTTTTTTTGTTTTTTCTAAACAGGCTTTTCGGCCCAACTAGTCCATACCGCCCAGTTTTTAATCACTAGTCCCAATTGCCCGCTTTTTGGACCATATCCCTCTATACCCATCTTTCCCATACAACTGTCTAAATGCTTTTTAAAAGACAAAATTGAATCCGCCTCTACTACTGCAGCTCATTCTCGGCACTCACCAGCTCTCTGTGAAAAAACTGCCTTTCTGGACCCTTTTGTATCTCTCCCCCCTTCACCTCAAACCAATGCCCTTAAGTTTTAAACTCCCCAACCTTTGGGAAAAGAAGTTGACTATCCACCTTATCTATAACCTCATAGCGGGTCCGAGAGCGGGTCCGAGGGAGCGGGTCCGAGAGCGGGTCCGAGGGAGCGGGTCCGAGAGCGGGTCCAAGAGCGGGTCCGAGAGCGGGTCGGAGAGCGGGTCCGAGAGAGTGGGTCTGAGAGCGGGTCCGAGAGCGGGTCGGAGAGCGGGTCTGAGAGCGGGTCCGAGGGAGCGGGTCCGAGAGCGGGTCCGAGAGCGGGTCCGAGAGCGGGTCGGAGAGCGGGTCCGAGAGAGTGGGTCGGAGAGCGGGTCCGAGAGCGGGTCGGAGAGCGGGTCCGAGAGCGGGTCCGAGGGAGCGGGTCCGAGAGCGGGTCGGAGAGCGGGTCCGAGAGAGCGGGTCGGAGAGAGTGGGTCCGAGAGCGGGTCAGAGAGCGGGTCCGAGAGAGCGGGTCCGAGGGAGCGGGTCCGAGAGCGGGTCCGAGAGCGGGTCCGAGGGAGCGGGTCCGAGAGCGGGTCGGAGAGCGGGTCCGAGGGAGCGGGTCCGAGAGAGCGGGTCCGAGAGAGCGGGTCCGAGAGCGGGTCAGAGAGCGGGTCCGAGAGAGCGGGTCCGAGGGAGCGGGTCGGAGAGCGGGTCCGAGGGAGCGGGTCGGAGAGAGCGGGTCCGAGAGAGCGGGTCCGAGAGCGGGTCAGAGAGCGGGTCCGAGAGAGCGGGTCCGAGGGAGCGGGTCGGAGAGCGGGTCGGAGAGCGGGTCCGAGAGAGCGGGTCGGAGAGAGCGGGTCGGAGAGCGGGTCCGAGAGAGCGGGTCGGAGAGCGGGTCCGAGGGAGCGGGTCCGAGAGCGGGTCGGAGAGCGGGTCCGAGGGAGCGGGTCCGAGAGCGGGTCGGAGAGCGGGTCCGAGAGAGCGGGTCCGAGAGCGGGTCGGAGAGCGGGTCCGAGAGAGCGGGTCCGAGAGCGGGTCTGAGAGCGGGTCCGAGAGCGGGTCCGAGAGCGGGTCCGAGAGCGGGTCCGAGAGAGCGGGTCCGAGAGCGGGTTGGAGAGAGTGGGTCCGAGAGCGGGTCCGAGAGAGCGGGTCCGAGAGCGGGTCGGAGAGCGGGTCCGAGAGAGTGGGTCCGAGAGCGGGTCCGAGGGAGCGGGTCCGAGAGTGGGTCCGAGAGCGGGTCGGAGAGAGCGGGTCCGAGAGGGGGTCGGAGAGCGGGTCCGAGAGCGGGTCTGAGAGAGCGGGTCCGAGAGCGGGTCGGAGAGCGGGTCCGAGAGAGTGGGTCCGAGAGCGGGTCCGAGGGAGCGGGTCCGAGAGTGGGTCCGAGAGCGGGTCGGAGAGAGCGGGTCCGAGAGGGGGTCGGAGAGCGGGTCCGAGAGCGGGTCTGAGAGAGCGGGTCCGAGAGCGGGTCCGAGGGAGCGGGTCCGAGAGCGGGTCGGAGAGCGGGTCCGAGAGAGTGGGTCCGAGAGCGGGTCCGAGAGCGGGTCCGAGGGAGCGGGTCCGAGAGCGGGTCCGAGAGCAGGTCCGAGGGAGCGGGTCCGAGAGAGCGGGTCAGAGAGAGCGGGTCCGAGAGCGGATCCGAGAGAGCGGGTCGGAGAGCGGGTCCGAGAGCGGGTCCGAGAGCAGGTCCGAGAGAGCGGATCCGAGAGAGCGGGTCGGAGAGAGCGGGTCCGAGAGCGGATCCGAGAGAGCGGGTCGGAGAGCGGGTCCGAGAGAGCGGGTCAGAGAGAGCGGGTCCGAGAGCGGATCCGAGGGAGCGGGTCCGAGAGCGGGTCAGAGAGAGCGGGTCCGAGAGCGGATCCGAGGGAGCGGGTCCGAGAGCGGGTCGGAGAGCGGGTCCGAGGGAGCGGGTCCGAGAGCGGGTCCGAGAGCGGGTCCGAGAGAGCGGGTCCGAGAGCGGGTCGGAGAGCGGGTCCGAGAGAGTGGGTCCGAGAGCGGGTCCGAGGGAGCGGGTCCGAGAGTGGGTCCGAGAGCGGGTCGGAGAGTGCGGGTCCGAGAGGGGGTCGGAGAGCGGGTCCGAGAGCGGGTCTGAGGGAGCGGGTCCGAGAGCGGGTCAGAGAGAGCGGGTCCGAGAGCGGATCCGAGGGAGCGGGTCCGAGAGCGGGTCGGAGAGCGGGTCCGAGAGAGCGGGTCCGAGAGCGGGTCGGAGAGAGTGGATCCGAGAGCGGGTCCGAGAGAGCGGGTCCGAGAGCGGGTCGGAGAGCGGGTCCGAGAGAGTGGGTCCGAGAGCGGGTCCGAGAGTGGGTCCGAGAGCGGGTCGGAGAGAGCGGGTCCGAGAGGGGGTCGGAGAGCGGGTCCGAGAGCGGGTCTGAGAGAGCGGGTCCGAGAGCGGGTCGGAGAGCGGGTCCGAGAGAGTGGGTCCGAGAGCGGGTCCGAGGGAGCGGGTCCGAGAGTGGGTCCGAGAGCGGGTCGGAGAGAGCGGGTCCGAGAGGGGGTCGGAGAGCGGGTCCGAGAGCGGGTCTGAGAGAGCGGGTCCGAGAGCGGGTCCGAGGGAGCGGGTCCGAGAGCGGGTCGGAGAGCGGGTCCGAGAGAGTGGGTCCGAGAGCGGGTCCGAGAGCGGGTCCGAGGGAGCGGGTCCGAGAGCGGGTCCGAGAGCGGGTCCGAGGGAGCGGGTCCGAGAGAGCGGGTCAGAGAGAGCGGGTCCGAGAGCGGATCCGAGAGAGCGGGTCGGAGAGCGGGTCCGAGAGCGGGTCCGAGAGCAGGTCCGAGAGAGCGGATCCGAGAGAGCGGGTCGGAGAGAGCGGGTCCGAGAGCGGATCCGAGAGAGCGGGTCGGAGAGCGGGTCCGAGAGAGCGGGTCAGAGAGAGCGGGTCCGAGAGCGGATCCGAGGGAGCGGGTCCGAGAGCGGGTCAGAGAGAGCGGGTCCGAGAGCGGATCCGAGGGAGCGGGTCCGAGAGCGGGTCGGAGAGCGGGTCCGAGGGAGCGGGTCCGAGAGCGGGTCCGAGAGCGGGTCCGAGAGCGGGTCCGAGAGAGCGGATCGGAGAGAGCGGGTCGGAGAGAGTGGGTCCGAGAGCGGGTCCGAGAGAGTGGGTCCGAGAGTGGGTCCGAGAGCGGGTCCGAGAGCGGGTCCGAGAAAGCGGGTCCGAGAGAGCGGGTCCGAGAGAGCGGGTCGGAGAGAGTGGGTCCGAGAGAGCGGGTCCGAGAGAGCGGGTCCGAGAGCTGGTCTGAGAGCGGGTCCGAGAGAGCGGGTCCGAGAGCGGGTCCGAGAAAGCGGGTCCGAGAGAGCGGGTCCGAGAGAGCGGGTCGGAGAGAGCGGGTCCGAGAGAGCGGGTCCGAGAGAGTGGGTCCGAGAGCGGGTCCGAGAGCGGGTCCGAGAGAGCGGGTCCGAGAGCGGGTCCGAGAGCGGGTCCGAGAGAGCGGGTCCGAGAGAGCGGGTCCGAGAGCGGGTCCGAGAGAGCGGGTCCGAGAGAGCGGGTCCGAGAGAGCGGGTCGGAGAGAGCGGGTCAGAGAGAGCGGGTCCGAGAGCGGGTCGGAGAGAGCGGGTCGGAGAGAGCGGGTCCGAGAGAGCGGGTCCGAGAGAGCGGGTCCGAGAGCTGGTCTGAGAGAGCGGGTCCGAGAGCGGGTCGGAGAGAGCGGGTCGGAGAGAGCGGGTCGGAGAGCGGGTCCGAGAGCGGGTCCGAGAGAGGGGGTCCGAGAGAGGGGGTCTGAGAGCGGGTCCGAGAGCGGGTCCGAGAGAGGGGGTCCGAGAGCGGGTCCGAGAGCGGGTCCGAGAGAGGGGGTCCGAGAGCGGGTCCGAGAGCGGGTCCAAGTGAGCGGGTCCGAGAGAGCGGGTCGGAGAGAGCGGGTCGGAGAGCGGGTCCGAGAGCGGGTCCGAGAGAGGGGGTCCGAGAGCGGGTCCGAGAGAGCGGGTCGGAGAGCGGGTCTTTGAGAGCGGGTCCGAGAGCGGGTCCAAAAGCGGGTCCGAGAGAGGGGGTCCGAGAGCGGGTCCGAGAGCGGGTCCAAGAGAGCGGGTCCGAGAGAGCGGGTCGGAGAGAGCGGGTCGGAGAGAGGGTCCGAGAGAGCGGGTCCGAGAGAGCGGGTGTCCAAGCGAACGAGTGTGAGAGCGCGAGTCTGAGAGAGTGGGTCCGAGAGAGCGGGTCTGAGCGGGCGCGTGCAAGAGAGCGGGTCTGAGAGCGCGGGTCCGAGAGAGTGGGTCCGAGAGAGTGGGTCCGAGAGAGCGGGTCCGAGAGAGCGGGTCCGAGCGAGCGAGTGTGAGAGAGCGGTCTGAGCGGGCGCGCGCGAGAGCGCGGGCGCGAGAGAGCGGGCCCAACAGCGTGGGTCCGAGCGAGCGAGTGCGAGGGTACGAGTGCGATGGAGTGGGCCCGAGAGAGCAGGAGGGGACGCCGAGTGAGGTTAGCAAGGAGTAGAAGTAAGGGTCTGCCGAAACTGAGTGTGAGCCCAAGGCGAGGGAGATAGTTTGCCGTGCAGGGAAGATAGGGAGCGAACAGCGTCTTACCAGTTCAGGAAGTATGAAGCTCTCGGTGCTCCCGGAGTCGAAGACCCATTGATTTTAATGGACATCATCGAACTCTGGAGGCGCTTCGGGCGCGACTGGTCGTTGAGTTGCAGGTAGTCGGCGGCTCGATCAGCTGTGCTGGAGTGGCCCCGTGATAACTGTCTGCTGAGGTCGTAGTCTTCGAGGTGAGTATTAGAGATTGAAGAGGATGAAGCCCAAGATGGCCACCCCCATGTGTCGCACATGGCCGGCCGCATGGAGGAGGATTGACAAGATGGCAGCCCCCAGGAGTCGCACATATCGGGTGGGGGCGGAGTCGGCATACAGGCTGCAGCATTTCGGGGCCTGCGGGCCTGTGAGTTTTGGAAGCGAGTGCTTTGGGCTGCGGGAGAGTTTGGAGAAGGGGATTTTTTCACCAGGCAGACCCGGGCATAGTGTCCTTTGTGACCGCAGCTGCTGCAGGTCGCGTTGCGGGCCGGGCAGTGCTGCCGTCTGTGTTGGGGCTGCCCACAAAAATGGCACACTGGAGCTGCGTAGTGGGTGGGTGGCCACGCAGCGCAGGCCTGGGGCAGTCGCTGGTCGGGGGCCCAGGAGCTGTGAAGGCAGCACGGTAGCATGGTGGTTAGCATAAATGCTTCACAGCTCCAGGGTCCCAGGTTCGATTCCCGGCTGGGTCACTGCCTGTGTGGAGTCTGCACGTCCTCCCTGTGTGTGCGTGGGTTTCCTCCGGGTGCTCCGGTTTCCTCCCACAGTCCAAAGATATGCGGGTTAGGTGGATTGGCCATGCTAAATTGCCCGTAGTGTCCTAAAAAGTAAGGTTAAGGGGAGGGGGGGGGGTTGTTGGGTTACGGGTATAGGGTGGATATGTGGCTTTGAGTAGGGTGATCATTGCTCGACACAACATCGAGGGCCGAAGGGCCTGTTCTGTGCTGTACTGTTCTATGTTCTATGATGGCGTCGCTTTTCCGCGGGGAACGAGGTGAGGCTGCAGAACGAGACCTCCATAGTTGTAGCTAACTCTACAGTGTCCTCCAAGTTCTGGGTCCCTCTTTCAAGTAACCACTGGTGCACATAGTTAGACCTGAGCCCAGCCACATACACATCTCGGACAGCGAGCTCCATATGCTGGTCGGCTGATACAGCTTGGTCATTGCAGTCCTGAGCTAAGGCTTTTAAATCGCGCAGGAATTCCTCCAACGACTCCGCGGGGCGCTGGCGGCGGGTTGTAAAAATGTGGCACGTGTAGACCTCGTTGATGGGCCTCATGTACATTCGATCTAGCATGGCTAGGGCCTCCGTATACGAGGTAGTACTGTTAAGTTGAGTAGAGATACGGTGGCTCACCCTTGCGTGCAGTCGGCTGAGTTTCTGCTCCTCTGTAGTTTCTGATGTGCTTGATTCATCCAGGTAGGCCTTGAAACATCTGAGCCAGTGTAGAAAGATTTATTTCGCCTCTGCAGCCTGCGGGTCGAGTTCTAGTCGATCAGATTTGATGGCTGGTTCCATAGTTGTTTTCTTCAAGTTTCCTAAGACTATTAAATTGATGTTGACCATCAATTCACACGACACGTGGTTGGAAGTGAATAGTGGTTTTAATAGTATTACAATAGAGCCTGCCTGCGACGAGATGAACTGGCAGCAGGCTCAGAACTGCTGATCTTTATACTTGCGGTTAGTGGGAGGAGCCATGGGCGGAGCCAAGGGTGGAGCCCAGTACAAACTCCTCATCGCCCCCTATGGGCAGAGCCGCGCAACTGCACGTATACAGAGCTCACAAAGCCACAATACATATAATACAACACAGTGTACAGAGCTCACAAAGCCACAATACATATAATACAACACAGTGTGAATTACTAGGATTAGAATTCACCACATTGTGTAAAAATGAAAATGCCAATAAAGATACTTTAAAAAAAATCTCATTCAGCTTTGAGCATATTTAAAGACGCAGCCTGCACTCTCTGGGAAGGGTATTTCACAGACTAAAGTTCCTCAGAGAGAAAACATTTTGCCTTAACTAATTGAATTGGAATGTTCACTTCGCCACATTAGCTGCTGAACAGGAATGGAACCGGTTTCAACACCTCTTAGCAGGTTCTGTGGCTTATGACAGATCAGTACACTGTACCCTGGAATTACGTATATCTGGAATCTCAGGGACAGCTAAAAGTAGTGACTCGTGATATTTAATTAATCATTTTCCACCTTTGTGTTAAAGCTGCACGGAATCACAAAGGTTGATTCTTTGTAATATAAGGGACATGAATGATTATGGTTATGGGTCAGGGCAGTATTGTGGCGAAGTTGGTATAACAGCTGCTTCAAGGCACCGAGGTCCCTGATTCGATCCCAGCTCTGGGTCACTGTCCGTGTAGAGTTTTTTCATAGAATTTACAGTGCAGAAGGAGGCCATTCAGCCCATCAAGTCTACACCAGCCCTTGGAAAGAGCACCCCACTTAAGCCCACACCTCCACCCAATCCCCATAACCCAATAATCCCAGCTAACCTTTTGTTTTAGACACTAAGGGTAATTTAGCACTGCCAATCCACCTAACCTGCACACCTTTGGACTGTGGGAGGAAACCGGAGCACCCGGAGGAAACGCACGCAGACAGGGGGAGAACATGCAGACTTTGCACAGACAGTGATCCAAGCCGGGAATCGAACCTGGGACCCTGGAGCTGTGAAGCAACAGTGCTAGCCACTATGCTACCGTGCCGCCCTGACCCATAATCATTAGGGTTTGCACATTCTCCCCGTGTTTGCGTGGGTTTCACCCCCACAAGCCAAAGATGTGCAGGGTACGGGGATTGGCCACGCTAAACTGTCCCTTAATTGGAAAAAATGAATTGGCTACTCTAAATTTATAAAGAAAACATTTTTTTTTAAACAGATAATCATTATGGGTCAGTCACATCAAAAGTTTAATCCCTTTTTGTTATAAATTAGCCAACGCCGCCTTTAACAAATATCTGCATATGCAAATTGCTGGCATTTGACATGGTTTCTCATGGCAGGCTGATGCAAAAGATTATATCACATGGGGTCAGGGGTGAACTAGCTGAATGGATTCAGAACTGGCTTGGCCATAGAAGAAAGTGGGTAGCAGTGGATGGTTTTTTTTCCAATTGGAGGTCTGTAACTGGAACCTCTGCTGTTTGTAATATACATGTAAATAACTCGGCAGAAAACGTAGCTGCTCCGATTAGCAAGTTGATACTAAGGTTGCAGGAGTTGCGGATAGTAATGAAGATTGTCAGAGAATACAGCAGGATATAGGTAGGCTGCAGAATTGGGCGGAAAAACGGCAGATGGAATGTAACCTGGACAAATGTGAGGTGATGCATTTTGGTAGATCCAATTCAGATGGGAGCTATAAACTAAATGGCAGAACCATCAGGAGCATAGACACACAGAGAGATCTGGGTGTGCAGGTCCACAATTCCTTAAAAGTGACAGCACAAGTGGAAATGGTGGTAAAGAAAGCATATGGCATTCTTGCCTTCATTGGAGGGGGTATTGAGTATAAAAATTCGCAAATTATGTTACAGTTATATAGAATTTTGACCATATTTGGAATACTGTGTCCAATTCTGATCACCACGCTGTCAAAAGGACGTGGAGGCTTTGGAGAGAGTTAAAAGGTTTACTAGGATGTAGTCCGGTATGGAGGGTATTAAGTGAGAGTGAATAAACTGGGATTGTTCTCCCTAGAGAGATGGAGGCTGAGGGGCGACCTGATAGAAGTTTATAAAATTATGAGGGGTATAGATAGAGTGAACAGCTGGAGCATTTTTCCCAAGGCGGAAATGACAATTACAAGGGGGCAGAAAGTTGAAGGTGAGGGGGTATAGGTTCAGTGGCGATGTGCAGCGCAAGTTTTTTACGCAGAGGGTGGTGGTGGCTTGGACTGCACTGCCAAGCAAGGTGGCTGAGGCAGATACGTTAGCAACCGTTAACATTTGTCTGGGTAGACACATGAACAGACGGATATAGGAGGATATACGTGGTTGATCTAGATAGGACACGTAATCGGCACAGGCTTGGAGGGCCGAAGGGCCTGGTCCTGTGCTGTACTGTTCTTTGTTCTTTGTCTCTGGTAAACAGGATTCATTTGATAACCTGCTTCGGTGACTCATCCCTTGAGAATACGTCACCTAAGTGTGTTGACAATGTGAATAAAAAGGTGTAATTTAATGGTCATTGCCTTTAAAAGATTGATCTTGTGGCCATGGCAATAACAGTTTCTCATTTTAAATGACAGTTTTAGAGCCCAGGATGGACCCATGTTTAACCGAGTCCCATGCTAATGTGGCGTTCCAGTGGAGGAAATTCCTCCCTGGCCCAAAAACTGCTTTTGGACAAATTCTTGAAGCTATGAGCCTGATGTTACATCTTGTGTTGTCCAGTCCTGATGCTACTGTTTCGTTGATGGCAATTGCTGACACATCATTGGAAAAGGAGGGTGGCTCAATGTGAACTAGGTTTATAGCATAAACCATTCCTAAGATGACAGTGTTTGGGTAACCAGTAGCAAGTCAGGGGTGCAAATGTCTCAACCTTTAGCTGAGGCCAGACACCTCCATAAAGACTCTCATTTGATCCAAAGTCACAGCCTCAGGGAATGACTGTGGAGCTAG
The DNA here is from genome assembly GCF_902713615.1 of Scyliorhinus canicula. NCBI lineage: Eukaryota > Metazoa > Chordata > Chondrichthyes > Carcharhiniformes > Scyliorhinidae > Scyliorhinus > Scyliorhinus canicula. The sequence continues at coordinate 42,127,357 of NC_052153.1, forward strand.
CCTGGTCAACTCAAAGGTTTCCTATCAGCGAGGGAATGGAAAAAAGATATCAAAGAAAATTACTAGGCACTAATATTATCTTCTATAAAATGGATAACTTTCTCCAAGAAACTCCAAATTAAAATAATCATTTTATTGTCACATGTAGGTTTACGTTAACACTGCAATTAAGTCACTGTGAAAAGCCCCTAGTTGCCACATTCCAGCGTCTGTTCGGGTTCACAGAGGGAGAATTCAGAATGTCCAAATTGCCTAACAGCACGGGCGAGATTCTCCCAAACCGGGAGAAATCGTGAGGCTGGCGTCAAAAACGGGTGGGTTTGACGCCAGCCTCCGCCCCCCCGACCGGGAACCGATTCTGGTCCCCGGTCGGGGCTAGCATGCCGCGGCCGTGAACTCCGGCATCGCGGGCTTAACGAATTTCATTAAGCCCGCTTGCCAGAGTTTGCGACGGCTGACGCGTCACATGACGTCAGCCGCGCATGTGCAGATTGGAAGACTCCAACCCGCGCATGCGCGGATGACGTCATCGCGCATTTGCGCGAAACCCGCGCATGCGCGGGCCGGGATGCCCCTCAGCCGCCCCGCGAATAGACACAGCAGGGCGGCGGAAGGACAAAGAGCGCGCGGGGTAAGTACCCGCTGCCCACGATCGGTGCCCACCGATCGCGGGCCCATGGCACCCTTGGCACAACTGTGGTACTGCCGTGCCAATCGGTGCCATGGTTCCCAAGATCCGAACTTTACGGCCGTTTTTACGAACGGTTAGACCAGGTGTGTTTGACTTTCCTAAAAACGGTCGTAAAGGGCTTGGACTTCGGCCCATCGGCGAGCTGAGAATCGCTGCTCGCAGTAAAAAAGCGGCAGGCAGCGATTCGTGTCGGGAGGCGGGCGTGGGGGGGGGAACAGCGGGAGGGCGTCAGACTAGCGTGGCCGTAAAAATTTACGACCCCCGCTATTCTCCGCACCGTCGTGAGTGCGGAGAATCGCCCCCCACGTCTTTTGGGACTTGTGCGAGGAAACTGGAGCACCCGGAGGAAACCCCGCAGACACGGGGGGAACCTGCAGACAGTGAGCTAAGCCTGGAATCGCTTGTGTCTATACGTTCCACAACCACTGCCTTTATAACGTGGGACCCTGGAGCTGTGAAGCAACAGTGCTAACCACTGTGCTACATGCCGCCCAATATACACTCGCCCTCCCCTTTAATGTTTTAAATTTCTTCAGAGTACCGATTTTAAAGACTTTTGAGTGTTACAGAGAAATGTAAAAGAAAATAAGGGGAAACTAACTTAACCAGGTATGGGATTTGCCTGTAGTCTTCATTTGGGAACACTGATGTAAAAAATTCAACTGCTACTACCCGGCACCAAGATATTCGATATATTATTCCTACGTAATACAGATTGTCCACTTCAGGTGTTTGAATAAAAATTTTAGACAGCAGAAAACATACCAGTGAACTTAATTGACGTTAAGTCTATGTTAAAACTGTCCAAGGAAGCAGACGTAGTTTGTGTCAGGCTTTGCTTAAATGTCTTTTCAACAGTTCCTGCTGATAAAGAGGTGCTTCCATTTCCTTTGAACTGTTGGACAAGTGTCACCAACACACTGCCTGCCCTATCAGAAAAAAAGGCAAACCAGCATTAGATTCAATATTTTGTACAATTTAAGTAAAAGGAAATTTATCATCCAGTTGGCAGATTAGTGAGGTTCTCCTATTGACCCTTCCGAGAACCCATGATTGAGATGGATACAATTATGAGGGGCATAGATACAGTAGACAGGAAGAAGCTTGGTGGAGGGATCAATGACCAGGGGACATAGATTTAAGGTAAGGGGCAGAAGGTTTAGAGGGGATGTGAGGAAAGCGTTTCCACCCAGAGGGGTGATGGGAGTCTGGAACTCACTGCCTGGTGGTGGAGGCAGAGAACCTCATAAAATTTAAAAATGATCCTGGTGCATACTGGTGATGCCAAGGGATACAAGGTTAATGGTTAAATGCTGGAAAATGGGATTAGAATACTGAAGTGGTTATTTTTGCCTGGCACAGCCAAGATGAGGCGAAGGACCTTTTCTGTGCTGCAGATCTCAATGACTTTACCAACCCTAATTGGACAGCAAACCCACCCTCTGGGCCAATTCAAGGAAAATCACAAATAAGTGCCTGTTTCCACACTGTGCGGTCTTCTGATTTCAGTCTGGTCACAGAATCATAGAATTTACAGTGCAGAAGGAGGCCATTCGGCCCATCGAGTCTACACTGGTGCTGTGAAAGAGCACCCTATCCCAGCCCACACCTCCAGCCTTTCCTGTAACCCAGGAACCCACCTAACCTTTTTGGACACTAAGGGCATTTTAGCAAGGCCAATCCATCTAACCTGCACATCTTTGGACTGTGGGAGGAAACCGGAGCGCCCGGAGGAAACCCACACAGACACGGGAGAACGTGCGGACTCCGCACAGACAGTGACCCAAGCCGGGAATTGAACGTGGGACCCTGGAGCTCTGAAGCAACAGCGCTAACCACTGTGCTACCATGCCACCGTGATGGTGGGGTCCTGAAGCCCACTGGAATACCCTGCCCTTGAACTCTAATCCTCTCTGCACAAATGTTCCCTGACATCTAGGTTTTCCATTATTTTCTGTTCCTTGTTCACCTCTAATCTCTAAGGTTTGCCTTAGCCAAGTTGTTATCCATGCTGCCACGTCCTCTTTGATACCTTCAATTTTGCTAACAAGTCTATTATGGACAACTTGAAATGAGTTTTGAAATTTCATGTATGTAACATAATCCACAATCGTTTATTTACCCATATCCATTACTTTATCACATAACCCAATCACATTAGTAAACAACCTATTTGCCTTCGACAAACATGTGCTGATTTTAATTTACTAACCAATATTGCTCCAAGAGACTATTTATTTTGTCGTTGATTATTGTGCCTATACGTTCCACAACCACTGCCTTTATAACTGGCTTGTAGTGGCTGGGGTTTTCCCCCTCTCTCTTTTTTAAGTTACTAGTTAAATGTTTATGAAAAACGTATGAAAAACATTCTATATTGCTCACTAATCTATTCTCGCACACTCTGTTTATCCTTATTTTCTTTTACATTTCTCCACTCTGCTTTCCACATTTACATTTGGTTTTCTACTGAATTATGAAGTACTAATGCAGTCTTTCTATTTCATAGAATTTACAGTGCAGAAGGAGGCCATTCGGCCCATCGAGTCTGCACCGGCTCTTGGAAAGAGCACCCTACCCAAGGTCAACACCTCCACCCTATCCCCATAACCCAGTAACCCCACCCAATACTAAGGCCAATTTTTGACACTAAGGGCAATTTATCACGGCCAATCCACCTAACCTGCACATCTTTGGACACTAAGGGACAATTTAACATGGCCAATCCACCTAACCTGCACATCTTTATGACTGTGGGAAGAAACCGGAGCACCCGGAGGAAACCCACGCACACACGGGGAGGATGTGCAGACTCCGCACAGACAGTGACCCAAGCCGGAACCGAATCTGGGACCCTGGAGCTGTAAAGCGATTGTGCTATCCACAATGCTACCGTGCTGCCCACAATGTTACCGTGCTGCCCATAGACATATAACTAAGAACTTAAAAAAGAGAGGGTAAAACTGCGGCAGCTACAGATCAGTTAGTATAAAGGCAGTGGTTGTGGGATTCATGGAATTCAAACCTTTAGATATTTTGTCATCCTGGGAGTTCCAGTGGATGTTCTACCTTTTTCTCCCAAGTGGAAATAATCAGTCTGGGCCAAGTTCCCTTTCAAATCATTGAAATTATTCCTCCTCACGTTGAGCATTTTCACAATATGCTAGCCTGTATGTTCCTCAGAGTGGCAATCTCTGGTGGATTGTCACTCATTGGATTTACTGTTGCTGGGACTACAAAGTTCCTGGGCTGGATTCTCCAAAAATGGGGCTATGTCCCCCACGCCAGCATCAAAACGCTGGTGTTTCACTCTGTTTAGCCCACTGTGCTAAACCTGCCCCTAAACCAGAGTAGCTGGGGGACAGAGAGGTAAGTGGCACTAGCTGCCGCAGTGGAGGTGTTTAAAGGGACAATTAAAAGGTAGGTGGTTCAGACAACAGGGGGGTTGAATCAGAGGGGGAGAGAGGGTGGGGAGGGGGTCTGAGTTGAGGGGGATGAATGATGGGGAAGTCGGACCAGAGGGGGAAGGGGCGGTCAGACCGGAGGGGGGGACCCAGACTGGAGGAGGGGTCAGACCGGAGGGAAGGCTGGACTGGAGTGGGAGGAGAGGCTGGGCCAGACAAGTGGATCGGACTGGGTTGCACTGGGATTGAGGGGTCAGGTTGGGTTGGAGGGGACGGTAGGGTCGAGGCCGGAGGGTGGTTGAATTTGGCCGGGTGGGGTAGGTTGGGATTAGGGGGTGTTCAAGAGGTGTAAGGTGGGGTCGGTTGGGGTGGGTTGTGGAAGGGGGGGGGGGGGGGGGGGGGGGGGGGGGGGGGGGGGGGCTGGTGATGAAGTTGGTGTGGTGGGTCCCCTGGGGAGTTGGGCGTATGGGGGATGATCCGTGCCAGGCTGATTATGGGATTTTCAAATAGTTACTCTGGATTTAGAAGCGATTTTATTCCCTTTACTCTTTCAGGGTAACTATCAGGGTAAAACTGGCAAAACCACCTGAAGTTAGTGATTTTAATCATTTCTGTTAGATGGTTCCCAGCCCAGCACAATTGTTCCCCTTAGGTTGGAACTTCATGGAGGATTCCCCAACGCATCATTGGGGTACCTCCTAAATGCGACACTGGGGACAGAAAGGTGTGGGCTAATGTTCCTTCTTCTTTACCATAACTATTCTAAACTTGATGATATTGTGATCACTATTTCACAAGTGCTTCCCCGTATTCTCCCACAACGTTCGTCCTCCATTGAAAGATACTCAACTTGCCACTTCATTGTCCATAACTAGACCCAGCACAGCTTTGTTCCTTGTTGGGGCTGGGAACATAGTGATTAAAAAGTTATTTTGAAAACATTTCAAAACTTTGTCCATTTCTCTGGCCTTAACGTTGTTATTGTTCCGATCTTATTTGAACAATTGAAGTCTCCCTTTATCACTACTCTATCGTTCTTTCTGAATTCCACTGTTTGGTGTTCTATCGATTGCACCCAGGAGCATAATAGCTCGTCTACTGTTCCTTAATTCGTACCAAATAGATTATTACACCTTTGAATACTCGAGTAAATCATAGTAAAAGTATATTAAATTATTGCTGCTGTTCCTATCTTTTGTACCTTCTCTATCCTTCCTGAATATCATGTCACCAGGAATATTGAGTTTCCAAACCTTAACTGCTAGTTTTTTGCTGTCGTTTGATAAATATTAGGCAGCAATTTTCATCTGCAAAACCAATTTATCAGATTTTGTAAATTTTATATTTATGCATTCCAAATCCACCCTAGTCTAACCTTGCATGTCCCTCCTATTTCTTAATGAATCTTTATTCTAATACTGATTATCTCTCCCAGTGCTCTGTGCACAGTTTTCTCCGCTCCAGTTCTTCATTGCATTGACACTTCCCCTTTGCCAAATTGGTTTAAAAGTTTGGCAGACCTGCTGAGTTTATTCACTAAACATCACTTCCACCCGTCATGGTGGGCCCTACTTTCAGATCCCATACTCTTAAAGAGAGGGAGAAATGTTGGAAATGTTGTCCCTCTCTTTAGCTTACCTTAGAGTCAAAGGTGACACCAAGGGTGTGAATAAACAGGCTTTATCTCAGTCTGTTTCCAGGGAGAGTGATGGAGTTGGTAGGTCGGGAATGGAGTTTGGAGCGGTGACCAAAAACAATGGCTTGAGTCTTTTCAATGTTTGAGTGGAGGGAAGTTCTGGGTGTTGGATGTCCAATCTGATAATTCAGCAATAGTGAAATCAGCCTCTCATCCACCAACACACTGAGGCACTGGTGGTGTCCGCTAGTCGTTTAGGTCCATAGGCAATAGCCCCGCCCATTCAAAAGCCTGCTAAAAGGGCGGGAAGCTCTACAGCTGCCATCTTGAAGTGCTTACGCTGTGGTACAAAGAAATGGCACAGGCTGCAAGACTGCTTTTCTGAGGGTGCAGAGTGTTTCCGATGCGGGAGGCCAGGACACTTGCAGTGATTCTGTACAAAACCCCATTAAGCGAAGACAACAACAATAAAATTACAGCATATAGATCACTCTAAAACAGGCCATTAACAAACAAATGCCATCACATATTTTTGGTGAAATGTAAAGAATCATCACTTAGACTTCTGGTCTTCACTATAGAAGTTAAAGGATTGAAAACTAATTTAAGCATGGTACCAGTGCTGATGTTTCCATACTGCAGCCCGCCACTTGCAAAGACGCGCAGCTGGAAAAGACTCCCCAGCTTCAACAAATAACTCGATTTTTTACAGCCTACCCCTTTATTTCTTTGCTCGTTTGTTAGGAGGTTTCGTGCCCACCAATTGTTTTAATCGACCATTATTACAGTTGACACGCTGGCTGAAGAAATATTTTTAATTTTGCAACTCCGACTCTCCGAGCGCTCCCGGGTCATGGTTGAGTCCAAAAAAGGAACTATTCTGAGTGCTTTCTATTAATTTAAAAATTAATTCACACCCTTGGCAACAGCCAGATTTACCGCAATTCATCCTACGGTGGAGTGGTCTCCTGAAAATCAATCCTTGACTTCAGATCCAGGTCTCAATTGTTTCTTACAACATAGGACAGCACATAGAATTCCTACAGTGCAGAAGGCCATTCGGCCCACCGAGTCTGCACCCTACCTTCGACCCACCCCCATCCTATCCCCATAATCCCACCTAACCTGCACATCTTTGAACACTAAGGGGCAAATTATCATGGCCAATCCACCTAACCTGCACATCGTTGGACTGTGGGTGAAAACCGGAGCGCCCGGAGGAAACCCACGCAGACACGGGGAGAAAGTTCAAACTCCACACAGTTACCCAAGGCTGGAATTGAACCCGGGTCTCTAGCGCTGTGAGGCAGCAGTGTTAACCACTGTGCCACCGTGCTGCCCCTTTTGATTATTTTACTGAAAAAACATCCTAGTACCAGCTTTGTTTTTAATACTGCCATGTTTTCAGGGGGTTCGCTTTTACTTCTCAGTAGAGACAAAGGATAACCAGTTGGCCACATCGTAGGTTACTGATGAAAGTCCTAGGTGAAAGAGAGAGAACATCTCCCAAGTGCCTCTGGTGATGTCATCGCATATCAAATGACATCATATACAGTGGGACATTGGTTACAATATATAGTACATGGTGAGTATAATAGAATGGAATGGTCAAATACCCTTCCTTTACCATGCAAAACATCTATGGAGGTTGGGATTAGCAAGGGACCGTTGCATTGTCACTTGGGCGTCACAATGGCCCATTGGTTAGCACTGCTGTCTCACAGCTCCAGAGACCCGGGTTCAATTCCGGCCTCGGGTGACTGTGTGCAGTTTGCACTTTCTCCCCGTGTCTGCGTAGGTTTCCTCCGGGTGCGCCGCTTTCCTCCCACAGTCCTAAAGATGTGCAGGTTAAGTGGATTGACCATGTCAAATTGCCCCTCAGTGTCCAAAAGGTTAGGTGGGGTTACTGGGCTACGGGGATAGGGCTTGAGTAGGATGCTCTTCCAATGGCCGGTACGGACCCGATGGACCGAATGGCCTCCTTCTGCACTGTCGTGATTATATGATTCTACATCAAGTCTTGAAACTGGTGTAATCTGTCAAAACTTCAGTTTTTAAATTATTTTGCAAATATTAGCCAGGAAATTTGTAAGGGACGTACCTGAATTCCACAACGCTCGAACTGTCAAATTGAGAGGACAAGATTGATGCTGAATACACATTTTTAATCTGTAACCAACGGAATGAGAAGAGATGTCATATCCTCCAGCACTTTGTAAATGCAAAAAATGGCTTGTCACACACTAATACTAACAGGAGATTTGGGATACTCAGAAAATACCTTATTCGTTCAACATTTATACCCTTAGGCTAGAGTGTTTTTTAAATAAGAATAATAATCATTATTGTCACAAATAGGCTTACATTAACACTGCAATGAAGTTACTGTGAAAAGCCCCCAGTTGCCACATTCTGGCGCCTGTTTGGATACATGGAGGGAGAATTCAGAATGTCCAAATTACCTAACAGCACGCCTTTCTGGATTTACGTCTTATCGTTATTTCAAAAGGAATTTCAAATACTTACAGGCAATGAAAACTGCATGAAAACGGCATAATCTGAAAGAGAGAGACAGAGGGAGAGAGAGAAGAAGATTGAAAGAAAGGGAGAGAAAGGAGGGAGAGGTAGCAATAACAAACACAGATATAATTGGCGAGGAAGGGAGACAAATAAGGGAAGAGAAAAAGAGACAGAGAAAATAATGTGACCGTTGACCTTTCCTTTCCGGCACTGCAACACGCTAGGACATGTTTCTCTCTTCCCTGTTCCCGAATGCACCAGAGTAATGTAGCGAAAAGGTGGGCGGGTAATCTTTTCATGTCTTTGTCTTACCTGCTCCTGACTGCATTGGAGCATGGTGCAGCTGATTAAGTGAAATACAAATTAAACCAAACTGCACTACTGTTCGCGCAGAGGCCCAGATTATTTCTACATCCTTTGGCCATATGCGGTAGTGGTAATATCACTGGATTTAGTAATCCAGAGACGTAGGCTCCTGCTCTGGGTTAAAATCCCACCATGGCAGCTCGTGGATTTTAAATTCAATCAATAAATGAATCTGGATTGAAAGCTGGAGCAGGATTCTCCCGTACCCGGCGGGCAGGGAGTCCCGGCGGGACAGAGTGGCGTCAACCACTCTGGCATCGGGCCGCCAAAGGTGCGGAATCCTCCGCACCTTCAGGGGCTAGGCCCGCCCCGGAGTGGTTGGCGCCCCACCGGCCGGCGAGATAGGGGCCTGGCGCCACACCAACCAGCGCCGAAGGGCCTCTGCTGGCCGGCGCGAGTTGACGCATGCGCGGGAGCGCCAGCGCGTACTGGTGCATGCGCACATGGAGTCACATCCGCACCGGGATTGACGGATGACCACAGCCTCCGGTGCGGAAGGAATAGAGTGCACCCACGGCACAGGCCCACCCATGGATAGGTGAGCCCCGACCGTGGGCCAGGCCACCGTGGGGGCACCTCCCAGGGCCAGAACCTCCCGCGACCCCCCAAGAACCCCGGAGCCCGCCCGTGCCGGCAGGTCCGGCCGGTAAGGGACCAACTCCAATTTACACCGGCGGGACCGGCATAGAATGGATGGGACTTCGGCCCATCGCGGGCCGGAGAATCCGGACAGCCCTGGGGCCCATTGAGTCGCGCCGGACCCCGCCATTCTCCGAGGCGGGTGGCGCGACTCACGCCACGCCGGTTTTTGGGCGGCGGGAGAATTGGGAGGACGGTGGGGGCGGGATTCACGACGACCCCCGGCGATTCTCCCATCCGGCCGGGGGGTCAGAGAATCCCGCCCCTGGTCGCAGTAATGGCGACCATAACGTCCTTTAGGACAGGAAGTCTGCCACTCTGCCAAGTCTGGCCTACATGTCATTCCAGGCCTCAGCAAGATGGCTGAATCTTAACTGCCTTGTCAAATTGACTAGCAAGCAACTCAGTTGTAGCGAAATACTGTCGAAAGGGAATAAAACCAAATTGACCATCTGACATCGGCCGAGCAACACCGTTTCTAACAGCACTCTGGGTGTACCTGCAACAGGTGACTGCAGCGCTTCAAGAAGGCTGCTCACCACCACCTTTTCAAGGGCAGATAAAATGAATAACAATTGCCAGCCTTGCTAGTGAACAAAGAACAAAGAACAATACAGCACAGGAACAGGCACTTTAGCCCTCCAAGTCTGTGGCGATCACGTGTCCTATCTAGACCAACCGCCTGTATCCTTCTATATCCCGTCTGTTCATGTGCCTATCCAGATAAGTCTTATAGGTCGCCAACGTATCTGTCTCAACCACCTCACTTGTCAGTGCATTCCAGGCCACCCTCTGTGTAAAAAACTTTTCCCACACTTCTCCACTGAACCTTTCCCCGCTCACCTTGAACTTGTGCCGACTTGTAATTGTCAATTTATCCAGCCCGCTCTCGATGGCGAGTTCCAAATCTCACCCAGAGATGGCGAGATTATCATTAACCCTCATTTGCATTCATTTCAATCTCATTAGTGAGAGTGCAGCGGCCTCATGGGAATTACCCGGCTCCCCAGAAATAAATCACGTGGACGTTGATCAGTACTCCTTTTTAAAGACGTGACGCTGGCCCAGTGCTCGGGGGCTTGGGGGCCTCTCACGGGACTTGGGCTTGGTCGGGGGACTGAAGCATTCCAGGTCGCAAATCACCCTGCGCTGGGGGAGCGAGTGGCTTTGCGTCTGTGAGGGCTTCAAGCCATCTTTAGATATTGGGGAGACCCATAACAGGGGCAAGTTGCAGCCTGTCTGTCCCACCAAACACATCCAGGACACTGTCTTTCTGAATGTGAATGTGGTGAATTATAAACCTAGTAATTCACACTGTGTTGTATTATATGTGTTGTGTCCTTGTGGGCTCTGTATACGAGCCGTTGCACGGCTCTGCCCATAGGGGGAGATAAGGAGTTTGTACTGGGCTCCACCCTTGGCTCTGCCCATGGCTCCGCCCATGGCTCCTCCCACTAACCGGAAGAATAAAGCTCTGCAGTCGTGAGCCTGCTGCCAGTTCATCCCGTCGCAGGCAGGCTCACTTGTAAGACTATTAAAACCACTGTTCACTTCCAATCACGTGTCTTGTGAATTGATGGTCTCATCAATTTAATAGTCTTAGGAAACTTGAAGAAAACTACTATGGAATCAGCCCTCAAACCTGACCGACTAGAACTCGACCCGCAGGCTGCAGAGGCGAAATAAATCTTTCTACACTGGCTCAGATGTTTCAAGGCCTACCTGGCTGAATCAAGCACTTCAGAAGCTACGGAGGAGCAGAAACTCAGCCTACTGCACACAAGGGTGAGCTACCGTATCTCTAATCAACTTAACAGTACTACCTCGTATACGGAGGCCCTGGCCATGCTCGATCGAATGTACGTGAGGCCCATTAACGAGGTCTACGTGCGCCACATTTTTATGACCCGCCACCAGCGCCCCGCGGAGTCGCTGGACGAATTCCTGCGCGATTTAAAAGCTTTAGCTCGGGACTGCAATGACCAAGCTGTATCAGCCGCCCAACATATGGAGCCCGCTGTCCGAGATGTATACGTGGCAGGGCTCAGGTCCAACTATGTGCGCCAGCGGTTGCTTGAAAAAGGGGCCCAGAACTTGGAGGACACTGTAGAGTTAGCTACAACCATGGAGGTCTCGTTCCGCAGCCTTACCTCGTTCCCCGCGGACCAAGCGACCCCATCCTGGGCCCCCGACCAGCGACTGCCCCAGGCCTGTGCCATGCGGCCACCCACCCACTACGCAGCTCCAGTGTGCCATTTTTGTGGGCAGCCCCAACACAGACGGCAGCACTGCCTGGCCCGCAACGCGACCTGCAGCAGCTGCGGTCACAAAGGACACTATGCCCGGGTCTGCCTGGCGAAGAAAACTCCTACCCCAAACTCTCCCGCAGCCCAGAGCACTCGCTTCCCAAACTCATAGACCCGCAGGCCCCGTAATGCTGCAGCCTGTATGCCGACTCCGCCCCCGCCCGACACGTGCGATTCATGGGGGCCGCCCTCTTGACAATCCTCCTCCACGCGGCCGGCCACATGCGACTCATGGTGGCCATCTTGGACGCCATCTTCCTCGCCGCAACACCTCCGCAACTCTATGATGACCGTTAAAATCAACGGGTACAGTACACCGTGTCTCTTCGATTCCGGGAGCACCGAGAGCTTCGTACACCCTGATCTGGTAAGACGCTGTTCGCTCCCTATTTTCCCTGCACGGCAAACTATCTCCCTCGCTTTGGGCTTACACTCTGTTCACCTACAAGGGCGCACCGTCGCAACCCTGATGATTCAGGGCGCCAGCTACTCAAACTTCCAGCTGTACATACTCCCCGAACTCTGCGCCCCACTCTTACTGGGACCCGACTTCCAGTGTAACCTCAAAAGCCTCACACTCAGCTTTGGCGGGCCCCTACCCCCACTCACTATCTGCAGTCTAGCAACGCTAAAAATCGACCCCCCCTCCACTCTTTGCTAACCTCACTCCAGACTGCAAACCCGTAGCCACTTGCAGCAGGCGGTACAGCCTGCATGACAGGGTGTTTATCAGAACCGAGGTCCATAGGCTCCTACGTGAGGGGGTCATAGAGGCCAGTAACAGCCCCTGGAGAGCTCAGGTGGTGGTCGTCAAGACCGGGGAAAAATTCCGAATGGTAGTGGACTATAGCCAAACCATTAATCGGTTCACGCTCCTCGATGCGAACCCCCTTCCCAGGATTGCAGACATGGTAAACTAGATCGCCCAGTACCACATCTTCTCCACGGTGGATCTGAAGTCTGCATACCACCAGCTCCCAATTCGCCCGGAGGACCGCCACTACATGGCGTTTGAGGCAGACGGCCGCCTCTTCCATTTCCTCCAGGTTCCCTTTGGCGTCACGAATGGGGTCTCGGTGTTCCAACGAGCAATGGACCGAATGGTGGACCAGTACGGGCTGCGGGCCACGTTTCTGTACTTGGATAACGTCACCATCTGCGGCCATGATCAGCAGAACCACGACGCTAACCTCCATCGATTTTTCCAAACTGCCCAGAAATGTAACCTCACGTATAACACGGAGAAATGTGTTTTCCGCACGAGCAGGCTAACCATCCTCGGCTATGTCGTGAACAAAGGGAGTCCTGGGCCCCGGTCCGGACCGTATGCGTCCCCTCTTACAACTCCCTCTCCCTCATTGTCCCAGGGCCCTCAAGAGGTGCCTGGGATTCTTCTCGTATTATGTCCAGTGGGTCCCTCAGTATGCGGACAAAGCCCACCCACTATTTAAGGCCACACTCTTTCCTCTGTCAGCTGAGGCTCGCCAGGCCTTCACCTGCATCAAGGAGGACATCGCCAAGGCGGCCACGCGGACGGTGGATGAATCCGTCCCCTTCCAGTTGGAGAGCGATGCCTCAGAGGTAGCTCTTGCAGCCACATTAAATCAGGCAGGGAGACCAGTCGCCTTTTTCTCCCGAACCCTCTCCGCTTCGGAACTTCGACACTCCTCGGTCGAAAAGGAAGCACAAGCCATTGTGGAGGCTATTCGTCACTGGAGGCACTACCTCGCAGGTAGGAGGTTCACCCTCATCACCGACCAAAGATCGGTAGCCTTTATGTTTGACAACTCGCAAAGAAGCAAAATTTAAAATGATAAGATCCTGAAGTGGAGGAGCGAACTCTCCACCTACAAGTACTATATTATGTATCGACCGGGGAAGCTCAACGAGCCCCCAGATGCCCTGTCCCGCGGCACATGCGCCAGCGCGTAAGACGAGCGCCTGAAAGCTATCCACAATGTCCTCTGCCACCCGCGGTCACCCGGCTCGCCCACTACAGCAAAGCCCAAAATCTGCCTTTCTTCACCGAGGAGGTAAAAGCCATCACCGGGGATTGCCCGATCTGCACGTAGTGCAAACCGCACTTCTATAGACCAGACAAGGCCCACCTGGTAAAGATATCCCGGCCCTTTGAACGCCTGAGCATCGATTTCAAAGGGCCACTCCCCTCGACTAATCAAAATGTGTACTTCTTGAACGTCATCGACGCGTTCTCCCGCTTCCCCTTTGCTATCCCGTGCCCCGATATGACCTCCCACACAGTCATCAGAGCTCTGCACAGTATCTTCACCCTGTTTGGTTTCCCCAGCTACGTACACAGCGACAGGGGTTTGTCCTTTATGAGCGACGAGCTGCGTCAGTACCTGCTCGACAAGGGCATCGCCTCGAGCAGGACTACCAGCTACAACCCCAGGGGGAACGGGCAGGTGGAGAGGGAGAACGCAACGGTCTGGAAGACCGTCCTACTGACCCTCCGGTCCAGGAATCTCCCGACCTCCCATTGGCAGGAAGTCCTCCCTGACGCGCTCCATGCTATTAGGTCCCTTCTATGCACAGCCACCAACCAGACCCCTCACAAATGGCTATTTGTTTTTTCTAGGGGCACTACCACGGGGGTTTCGCTCCCAGTATGGTTGAAGACTCCGGGCCCGGTTATCCTCCGGAAGCACGTCCGGGCACACAAAACTGACGCACTCGGAGAAAGAGTGCTCCTGCTCCACTCCAACCCCCAATACGCTTTCATCCAATACCCTGATGGCCGTCAGGACACTGTTTCCCTCCGGGACCTGGCGCCTGCAGGATCCAACTCCACCACCACTACCGCCGAGGTACCCCTCACACTACACCCCACCCAACCCTCCGCGCCCTGCGCCCCCGCACCTACAGGCTCACTGCCCGTGCTCTGCGCCCCCGTGCCTATAGGTCTCCGGCGCTCCCCGTAGCCCATCGAACCAGTCGGGTATGAGGCTCGGACCGAATCACCCCCGGAGTCCACTATCGTACACTCGCCGACCGCCCCCACCCAGCCACCCGAAGAGGCTGCAACCCCAGTGCTCCGCCGATCCCAAAGGATGACTCGGCCGCCAGACTGGCTCAATTCATCACCCCCGCCGGACTTGATTTTTTTTACAGGGGGTGAATGTGGTGAATTATAAACCTAGTAATTCACACTGTGTTGTATTATATGTATTGTGTCCTTGTGGGCTCTGTATACGAGCCGTTGCGCGGCTCTGCCCACAGGGGGAGATGAGGAGTTTGTACTGGGCTCCACCCATTGCTCCGTCCATGGCTCCTCCCACTAACCGGAAGTATAAAGCTCTGCAGTCGTGAGCCCGCTGCCAGTTCATCTCGTCGCAGGCAGGATCAGTTTAAAACCACTGTTTACTTCCAATCACGTGTCTTGTGAATTGATGGTCTCATCAGTGAATTTTACTCCCTTTGACTGTGAGCAGCCTCTAGCTTCACAGCTGAAGGCAATTACAATTGACGAATTAGCCTTGTTAGTTGTGAGAGTACTGCACAATTGCAGGTTGTGTTTGCTGCTTGCTCCTGCTGATGGCTGCAAATGCTTGGAGGCTGCTGTTGCTGTTTCCTTCCTTTTCTGTAGCCGGAAAGAAGGACAAATCTTTTCTAAGACACCTGGGCTCAGTGGGACGTATGAGTCCAGAAGACAATCTGGTTTGAAGCAAGAAGACGCTGTGGGGCCTGCTGCGCTCCATTGATCCAAATGGGCCACCTGGGGGCGCCGTTGGAGAAACGCTTTCTCAGATTGCTGATGCTTTTGTTGCTGGTGTGGTGATTGCTGCATGTAACTGGCATGTCACCACTGGTTAAACATGCTGGAATTCAAGGATGTCCAACTGCACCTTGAGCGCCAGTGGAACAGGTGAATGCCAGGATTTGATTCCGGTGAGATTGGGCAGTGTGCGAGGGCCTGCACAGCTGTGGATCCTGGATGGAGAAGGGCACTGATACATGGAACAAATAATACATCGATCGGCAGATCATTTCTACGACAAAGTTCTGGTCATGACAACACATTCTCAGGCATCCTCCATTTCTATTGAGGAACCTGCGAGGGGTGATACCGTGCCTTCTTTGTGTGGAAATAAGCTGAAATAGCTTTGTATCGGTACCAATATGGAAGGGTGAGGTTTCCTTGTTTAAGGTTAGTGTGATATGTGAGCTGTTACGGGGGGTTATAGATGCCCTGTATGCCCAGGCAGCCAGCTACATAAGCTTTGAGCTGGACCAAGCCCACTAAGATGCCTGGACTGCAGGATTCTCCACCATTGCCGGGATGCCCTAAGTCCAGGGGGCAATAGATGGCATACATGTAACCTTGTGCCCACCGGGGCATCAAGGAGTGCCCTTTATTAACAGGAAGGCATTCCACTCTCTGAATGTTCAGATTGTGTGCGACCAATCATGCACATGTGTGCCCTCTGCCCAGGGAGCGTGCATGACATCTACCTCCTGGGACACTCGGAGATCGCCGCCATCTTCGAGGACCACCCCATGATGATGGGTTGGCTCTTTTTTTTTAATAAACAATTTTATTGAGGTAGTTTTTGGCTTTGTAAACAGTTACAGACATCCACAGAAAGAAAGCAAATAAGGCAAAAATGTGCAAACATCCACGTACATTCAATACTTCAATCGTAACCTACTGCACAAGCCCGCTCCTCTCCCACCGGTACTACCCACCATTTGACGGGTTGGCTCTTGGGGGACAAACCCACTGAGGTCCTGACTGATAACGCTGGTGTAGAGACCTGAGACCGTGTAGACACCTGATACAATGAGGCACATGTTGCCACCCGTGCTGTCACTGAGTGGTGTATCGGACTGATCAAAATGTGGTCCGGTGCTTAGACCACTCTGGGGGTGCATTGCAGTACACCCCACAGAGGGTCTCTGCTTTGTGGTGATCTGCTATGCCCTCCACGACCTGGTACAGCAGCAGGGTGACATACTGGAGGAGGAGGAGGGACATGTGGCCTCGTCTGAGGAGGAGGCGGACAAGGAGGGGCTGGAGGACGAGCCTGGGAGGAGTCACAGGAGTAGCCAGAGGATGCAGCACAGGCAGTGGCGAGGGTCCAACACGGCCAGGGGACAAGGAAGGCTCTCCTCCTCACCAGCTTATTATAGGACGAGGTTATGTCCGTCAGCTCACCCCCCCCACCCCATTCCCCCCCCCCCCCAACCACCATTTCTCCCCTTTCACCCGATCTATGCTTCCCCCCATTTCCCTCGTTCTCCCCCGGTTCCTCCTTACCTCCATTTCCCTCTTTCCCCCAATCCCTCCCATTTCTCTCCTACCCCCAACCCCTCTCCCCACCATTTCCCTCCTTCCCCCATAATTTCATCACTCAGAGAGTGGTCGGCCTGTGGAATTCGTTACCACAGGAAGTAGTTAAGGCCCAAACCTTGCATGTTTTCAAGAAGCAGTTCGGTATAGGACATAACGCGAATGAGATCAAAGGATATGGGGTGAAAGCAGGATTAGGCTATTGAATTCTATAATCAGCCATGATCATAATGAATGGCAGAGCAGACTCGAAGGGCTGAATGACCTCCTCATTTTCCTATTTTCTATGTTTCTATGCCCTGGGTAAAAGCAGTTGAGAGGTGATGGGTTGGAAACCCGGGTTTGGACATTCATTGATCAAGTATTTTACTGGTCCCCCAGACTTTGAAAGGGACAATATGGTCAAAACACAGCAAAGCGTAAAAACAGATGATATTCTGTATTAGAACTAAAGCATTGACACGTTAGTGGAATCCCAGGCCTCAATATTAGCAGAACAGCCAAAACCACACATCTTCTCTGCTGAGTAGTACTACACTCTGTATGCTTTTCACATTGCCTGTGTCTATGTATTTATATTGTGTAGATGTAAGATTGGGGAAAACTGGTCTCCATGGGTTTAGAACATAGAACATAGAACAGTACAGCACAGAACAGGCCCTTCGGCCCTCGATGTTGTGCCGAGCAATGATCACCCTACTCAAACCCACGTATCCACCCTATACCCGTAACCCAACAATCCCCCCATTAACCTTACACTACGGGCAATTTAGCATGGCCAATCCACCTAACCCGCACATCTTTGGACTGTGGGAGGAAACCGGAGCACCCGGAGGAAACCCACGCACACACGGGGAGGACGTGCAGACTCCACACAGACAGTGACCCAGCCGGGAATCGAACCTGGGACCCTGGAGCTGTGAAGCATTTATGCTAACCACCATGCTACCGTGCTGCCCCGTTTGTCCGTGTAAGGAAATTATAAGGAGGGATTCCTTCAGCAGAGTAGAGTTATTCACCCGGGGAGGTTGGAGACCATGCCACAGATGAACCGGCTGGCGGAGGGATTATGTGTGCACATGCCATATTAACTGGCATGGCAATACCCGGGACATCGCCATTTGCCGTTGTCACATGGATATTGTGCTGTTACCTGCTTTTAGATTGCCGTTACACTTTGATATTGGTGCTCAGAAGTTAGTATGTGTCAGGTTTTACACATACTGAATAAAATATAACCACCGTCACCAATAAGGGTGATCGCTTTGAATCATTTTGTTGGATTTGAGAGTGAAGCAGTTCAAAGGCTAATACCGAATCTACCATTTCCAACAAAACAATGTAATGTTTGGACCAACATGGCTCGATAGGAAACAAATGACCTCTTACTTGTGTCTGAATTTCATTCTCTAATTGAGAGAACTTAGCCGAACCGGGTATTGCCAAGGTGTCAGTATAAACAGCATCTAATATTTTGAAATCTACGAGGAAGAAAACATCCCTTGATCCGACAGTTGATGCTTTGAAAGAAAAGAAACATAAGTCATTGCCTTTGTTATATAGTACTGTGAATCTGAGCCAAAGATCAGCAATATACAGGTGCCTGGCAGTACAATTTTCTCTCTAAGGGCCCATAGGAAGGATTCAAATTGAGAACCAGCTGATTAAAAGTTTCTTATTCCGTCTAACTTCTTTTCTGTCTGTCTGTCTGTCTGTCTGTCTGTTTGTCTGTCTGTCTCTACCTATTGCAAATTTGGGATTCGAATGAAGGAAATGTTTATTGGGTTGGATTCTCCGTTCTGAAGGCTAAGTGCTCCCGCCAGCAGAGACTTGCTCCTGGTCTCTGCTGGCAGTAGGAGTAGTGCACAGTTGTGATTCCCTCACCTTTACCTTGCTAATTTATACATGGAGGAGAGCTCGCCAGATTCCATCAGAAACTCAGTATCAGACCGCCATTTCGAGCAGGCAGTCAGATAGCAAGCCCCCCCCCCAAACCCCTACAATGCAAATTGTGCTGCCCCCTCTGCTGAAAAGTAGCGGCATCTTCCCCCACACCAACCACGGGAATAACGGGTCCCCCCCCCACCCCTACAGTATGAGGTTAACCCGAACCCCAGCAGCAAAACCCCAACCCCCATAAGACCCCCCATTAGACCCCCCTGTCCCCCCCCTTAAAGAGTCTCCATCAGAGATCCCCATCAGTCACCCCTGCTAGAAAGCTGAATAGCAGTCCAGGCAGTACAGTGAAAAATCACTGCATTTTCACTTGCCCTTCCCTTACATTTGTTACCTCCATGTATTTAAAGCAACAGCTGTTGCAAGTGTCAGAGGTTTCCTGGAAAGCCCAGTATACTGCAAATGGCTTCAAATCCCCAGACAGCATTTGAAATGCAAACCTTCCATTCAGTTTCACACAGAAATACATTAGGGGGGGGTTGTTGGGTTACGGGTATAGGGTGGATGCGTGGGTTTGACTAGGGTGATCATGGCTCGGCACAACATTGAGGGCCGAAGGGCCTGTTCTGTGCTGTACTGTTCTATGTTCTATGTTCTATTAGCCTGTGTTGACAGTTTTATTACTCCAGAAAGAGATGCTTGGTGGATTGTTGATCTATATTTCCTATCATGCTTGAATGACCTGCTTTGATGCTAACCACATTGTTTCTGAACACTCTTGCTATAATTAACAGTTCCACACCACATCACAAGCAGCTAAGTGCTTTCACGTCCTCTTTTTAAGTGGGATGCTCCTTCCAAGGGCCAGTGCAGACTCGATGGGCCGAATGGCCTCCTTCGGCACTCTAAATTCTATGATTCTATGATTTTCACAGGAGAAAGCTGCTGGGAGGGGTCTGGTGGGGGAATCTGATGGTGGGGCCTGATGGGGGGGGTCTTATTGGGGGTTCTGATGGGAGATCTGATGGAGAGGGGGGGGGATTAGGTGGGTGGGTTGGGCAGGATTTGTGTTGTGTGGGGTTGGGGGCCTTCCAATGGATTTTAGGGAGACACCTCAGTTATACACTGATCCCCTTGAACCACTATGGGGTCCACTGCATCAGGGCTTAGGAAAAGTGCATGATGTGGAATTCCCACTGTGGTGTCGGTGCATAACACGTGGGAGCGGAGACTCGGGCTTCTTGCGTGTTAATTGGATGCAAATGGGTGCAAATCACCTATTTGCACCCTCCCGCCAGCTCGGGGCGTGTAGTTTGCTGCCCGTGCCAGCAGGGGGACTGGAGCATCGGAAACCCACTACTGTCGCATAGCAATGGAGAATTCATCCCATTATGTCACATTACCAATTGAATAATACATTTACCGATCACTGACTGGTGAATTACCTCGTGTCAGAAATACTCCGAGAAGAATTGCTGCAACTGCTCCAAGAATGAAAACGGTAGAAACAACGGCCACAATGCTGACCCAAAGACTTTTGGATAATTTCATTTTGAATAACTGAAGTTTTTAACTATCTTCAATCTTCAGTTTCTCTGTGAGGATAAAAAAAAAGTAGCTTGCTTCGCGTTTTGTCGGGTTAACAAAAAACATACAGTATTTACAGGTGTTGCGGACAATCTCAGCATTTGTCTGGCCATCTCTAATTGCCCTGGATAACCTCCTTCTTGACCCGCTGCAGCCCATCTGTTGTAGCTACACCCATAGAGTTGGAAGGGACTTCCAAGATTTTGCTACAGCGACAGTGAAGGAACAGTTATATAGTTAATTTAGGATGGTGCGTGGTTTGAAGAGGAGCTTGCAGATAGTGGTGCTCCCATGCATCTGCTGCCCCTGTCCTGCCAGGTGATCAAGGCCATGGGCTTGGAAAGTGCTGTTGAAGGAGGCATTTTGTAGGAGGTACACATCGCTGTCAATGTGATACAGAGAGTGAATATTTCAACTGGTGGTTGGGATTCCAATTAGCTTTGCCCTCTTGTTTCTTGAGTGTTGCTGGAGCTGCACTCATCCAGGCAAGTGGGAGGTATTCCATCAACTTCGGAGTGATACCGGGCCGGATTTTCGTGGAGAAGGTGGGAAGGTCAAGATGGAAAATCTCCCAACTTGGCAGATCTATTTCCTTTAAAAAGGCCTCTGCCCACCATAATTTTGTTCCAGGCAGCCAGGGCAGGATGGGTTTGGGCCTGCTGCTTCTGGAGACAGGCCATGGTAGCAACTGAGGCAGATAGTTCTCCAGGATAGTCGGATAAAACACTTGCCTTTGTTATAGAGACATGTCCCCAGTGTAAAGATGAATGCCAGGTGCTTAAATTCTTACCGCTCACCCAGTTCCATTCCTCCTCCATGCCTCCTCATGGTCTCCATGGCACTTCATCCCCCTCATATCCCCTATGCCCCATCATACCTTCATTCCCCATCCATTCCCCCAAATCATCCGTACCTCCTCCTTGAACCGGCAGACCCCATATGTTCCCTCATCTGATCTTTTATTATGGTCACAGATCGGCTTGCATTAACATTGCAATGAAGTTACTGTGAAAATCCCCTTGTCACCACGCTCCGGCGCCTGTTTGGGTACACTCAGGGAGAATTCAGAATGTCCAATTCATCTAACAGCAACGTCTTTCAGGATCTGTGGGAGGAAACCGGAGCACCCGGAGGAAACCCACGCAGCCACAAGGAAAACGGGCAGACTCCGCACAGACAGTGACCCAAGCCGGGAATCAAACCTGGGACCCTGGCGCTGTGAAGCAACAGTGCTAACCACTGTGCTGCCATGCCGCCCATGTATCATCCATAGCCATTCACCAGTATCCACTATGAGTAGACATCAAGATGTCTTTGAAATGGACATTAAAAAATAAACTTCTAATACTTTAATGTCATTCAAATATACCATACAGAGAAAATGCTCCTTCAATAAAGCCATTCCAAAAGGTTAAACCACCAAAAGTGGTCAATCTGTTGTAAAAAATAACATCTATTTCACTAACCACATAAATGATAGATAGTCCTTAAATTACCTCTGAGAACTGTCAATCAACATGTCTATATAATTGCCTGCTTAGGTAAGTGGTTTTGGACCTTTTGAAACTCAGCCAAGCATTAGTAATGGGCTCATCTTTCTCAATAAAACCATTCCAGCCCACAGACAGTGGAACCTATCACAATAGCAGAAATAGATGGCTACGTTTTTTTAGGCGACACCAGATGATCTATCAATCATTGCACTCCAACAGCAGTGTCTGTTTTTCCTCTGACAGCTGTTGAAAGGTTTTTCTTTGTCACTTTGAAAGGGCTCTGTGCATGTAAATCACTTCAAATCATTGCACTTCAATTTCCAATCAGTATTTTTTTTTCAGTTTCGAATGCATAAGAGAACTTTTCCCAATGGAAAAAATACATGTTAACACTTGTGCAATGTTAATCAAATATAATGGTCAATTTAGCGTTGCAGGTCACAGCCCTTTAATCAATCACAAGAAGTGAAAACATTTCTATCTTGTAATACAACATCTAGCTATTGAAACAGAGAGAACAAATCTTTATTGTTTATATTTCAAAGCCAGACACTGGAAAAATTCCAAGAGGAGGTCATTATTTTCTTTCAGTTCCCCACTTGGGATTAAGTCCCCGCCATGATTCACCACTTATTCTTACTGAAGGGGCCCAACTCCACGAGCATTGCAGGGTTGTGGGGGTGGTGGAGGGGGGGAGGGGGGGGGGGCAGGTGCTGGGTTGGTTCGACTGCCTATCCCTGCAATAGAGTTGGCAAGGGTAGGAGTGTTGCATGCAGGTTGGCTGTCTGCATCCTTGGCCTTTGCGGGCGAAAATAGCCAGAAACAAGAATGGAGGCAGAATCCCTGAATCGGGTTCTGTCTGCCATATTTACGGGGCTCCCACGTCAGCTCCGATTAAGGTCTTAAATCTTCGATCGGTTGGGGCATATTGAGGACAGTTTAAAGGTGACAGTGAGGAATATTTAAAGCAGAAAGATTAGAGAAATGGAATATTCCACACTCCAGTAAGTGGCAGCACAGTGCAAGCAAAATTAAACTTAATATTCAGTTGTCCACCAGAGCTCATTAGTACCTGGAAAAGGGTAAAGATTTGTTAAATATTTGGACTTATGGGATTGCTGTGTAGCTTGTGAAACATCTTATTAAAGCTAATAATACTGAAAACCAGGTCTCTGGCACTGAGTCTGGCTCTGTAGCTCAGAAGGGAAGGGGGGAGAATAGAAAAGCAATAGTGATAGAGGACTCAATGGTTAGGGGGATGGATAGGAGATTCTGTGGTCGCGAGCGAGACTCCCGGAAGGTATGTTGCCTCCCGGGTGCCAGGGCCAGGGATGTCTCGGATCGAGTCTACAGGATTCTTAAGGAGGAGTGTGAGCAGCCAGAAGTCGTGGTGCACATAGGCATCAACGACATAGCTACGAAAAGGGATGAGGGTCCAAAAAGTGATTTCAGGGAGTTAGGTTGGAGGCTAAAGAGCAGGACAAGCAGAGTAGTGATCTCAGGATTTCTACCGGTACCACGTGCAAGTGAGGCAAGGAACAGAGAGCGAGTGCAGCTGAACATGTGGCTACAGGGCTGGTGCAGGAGGGAAGACTTCAGATATGTGGATCATTGAGATATCTTCTGGGAAAGTGGGATCTGTAGATTAAGGATGGTTTGCACCTAAACTGAAGGGGCACCAATATCCTGGATGGGAGGTTTGCTAGAGCTCTTCGGGAGGATTTAAACTAGTTTGGCAGGGGGATGGGAACCAGAGCTATGGATCAGAGGAAAGGGTAGCTGTTGAACAGGCAGAAATAATATGCAGCAAGTCTGTGAGGAGGGATAGACAGTTGATAGGGCAAAGTTGCACTCGGTGGAATGGGTTAAAGTGTGTCTGTTCAATGCAAGGATTGTCAGGAATAAGGGAGATGAACTTAGAGAATGGATCAGTATTTGGAACTACAATGTTGTGGTCATTACGGAGACATGGATTTCACAGAGGCAGGAATGGTTGTTAGATGTTCCGGGGTTTAGATGTTTTCAGAAGAATAGGGAGGGAGGTAAAAGAGGAGTGGGAGTGGCACTGTTATTTAGGGAGTGCACCACAGCTGCAGAAAAGGAGGTAGTTGAGGAGGGTTTGTCTACTAAGTCAGTATGGGTGGAAGTCAAAAACAAGAAAGGAGCAGTCACTTTATTGGGAGTTTTCCATAGACCTCCCAATAGCAGCAGAGAGATAGAGAGCGGCCTCCGCGCATGCGCTAGTTGGCGCCGGCCCAACTGCCATGCGCGGGACCCAAGGCGCTGATTCTTTTGCGTGCCGCCGGATCTCTGACGCCATGCCAACGCCCCGCCCCAGTAAATCGCACAACGCTCCTGCTGGCCCCACGGCGGGGGGAGAATAGGGGTCTGGGAAGGGGCGCTGAGGCCGGAGTAAAACACTCCGGTTTTTACTCCGGCGTCGGCACTTCGACTCCTGTCGGGAGAATCCCGCCCCTTGTGTCCAGTTCTGGTCATCTCATTATCGGACGGATGAGGATGCTTTGGAGAGGGTACAGAGGAGATTTACCAGGATGCTGTCTGGACTGGAGGGCATGTCTTATGAAGAAAGGTTGAGGGAGCTAGGGCTTTTCTCACTGGAGTGAAGAAGGCAGAGAGGTGACTTGATAGAGGTGTACAAGGTGATGAGAGGCATGGATAGAGTGGATAGCCAGAGACTTTTCCCCAGGGTGGAAATGGCTGTCACGAAGGGAGATAATTTTAAGGTGATTGGAGGAAGGTATAGGGGAGATGTCAGAGGTAGCTTCTTTACACAGAGAGTGGTGGAATGCACTGCCAGCAGAGATGGTGGAGTCAGAGTCATTAGGGACATTTAAGCGACTCTTAGACAGGCACATGAATAGCAGTAAATTGAAGGGATGTAGGTTAGGTTGATCTTAGATTAGGATAAATGATCGGCACGACATTGTGGGCTGAAGGGCCTGTACTGTGCTGTACTGTTCTATGTTCTAAAACGTAGAAAAGTAAACTTTCGGAAGATTTTAGTGGGAACTAGAAAATAAAACAAGAGAAATCAAGTCAAGGTATTTTAAGGGCTGGAATAAAGAAAGTTACATGCATATAGCACCTTTCACAACCTGAGGATGTTCCAAAGCGTTTTATAACCAGTTAACTACGTTTAAAGTGCAGTCACTATGATGAATATAGGAAACATAGCAGCCAATTTGCACAAAACTGTAATGGGAAAATGATCTGTAAAGGGAAGATAACCTGCCTTGGTGATGTGGTCAAGGGATAAATAAATGGTGGTCAGCCCAAAATGTAGGTGTGAGCCATAGATCAGTTGGAAGCACTCGCGTCTGTAAGCCTCAAGATTGTAGATTCAACAATCAAGGTTGTCACTTCAGTGAGTTCTGTGTTGTAAGAGGTGCGGTTGCTTTGGAGATATTAAAGTAATTTTCCTTCTCAGGTGGGTGTGGTAGATCCCATGGTGCTACTTCAAAGAGTAGGGGAATTATGCCAGGTGTCTTCACTCGTACTTATTCTTCAATTGACCTCACAGATTGGCTGGTCATTATCATGTTACTGTTTGTGAAGCTGACTGTGTGCAAATTGGCTGCCATATTTCCCACATTACAACAGTCATGTCAAAAAATACATGTCAAACAATACCTCCATGGCTGTAACGATCTGGCGGGTCATGGAAGATGCTCCAGAAATGCACACCTATCTTTCCTTTTTTACATGGGAAAATTCTATTCCTCTTGTTTGAACGAGTGCCATGAAATCTTTTATTCCACCTGAAGGGATAGATGGGGTCACAATTAAACATTTTGGGTGTGATCTAACCAAAACTAAACAAATGCATTCTGTGCCGGAATCGAGGGGTCGTTCCTGGGGCTACAAGCAGCAGGAATGACCACACTATCTAACGGCACACTGTTTTATTTTTGGTGGCCCAGCGGGGAACGCTCCCCCATGGCCCAGTGGGGAATGGCTCAGTAGGGAATGCCCCACCTGCCCCAAATGCCACACTCCGTTGTATTTCGTGTGCTGAGGAGTTCTGCTCGCCGGATCTCCTCAGTGCAGGAGATCGGGACATCCTTTATAAATGGCACCCCAATTTCTCAACCCCATGACATGGGTGCCAACGCCAAGGTGGTACCAGCAGTGCCATGGTGCTACTCTGCTCAGAAGCCAACCACCCAGGGGCCTCCAATCCCCTGGGAGAGCCCACCAAGTGCCATCCTGCCCGGTCCCCATTGGTAGGGGCCAGTACTGAATGGTGCTCGTCTGAGGCCTCCGAGGAAAAGGAGTTAGATCCTAAAGCCTTGGGTAGATCAGGGGAGCTGCATATTGGAGTCAAACCAGCTGTTCATTCCAATATGCAGATTTGCCAAATACTGATGCTGCCCACTATGGGCGGGATCCAGGTCACATTGTATCGCGAGATCCCCTGGACTTTTATTTTTACTAATATGAATTATTTTAAGTTCCTTCTCGCCCATTAGATCCTTGGTTCCCCACAATTTCTCGTATGTTCTTTGTGTCATCTATTATGAAAACTGACAATGCAACATATGAAACCTTTCTAACTACACGATAATAGATGAAAATAATCTGTTCCCTTACTTGATTACTAAACATATTGTTCTAGAACCATGGCTCAAATGCATTCCATTAACTTATTCTTCCAAGCTACATTTGATTTTCCCAGTCTATATGAATATTAAAATCCCCAACAATTATTGCATTACCCATCTTACATTCTCCACTACTTGCTAATCTATACTTAGTCCAACACAACTGTAAGGGGCCAGTAAACTACTCCGAACAGACTTTTCCATCCTTTATTACTTCTTAGCTCCACCCATATCAATTCTACTGCCTGGCTTTCTGAGCTGAAGTCCTTTCTTGCTATGGTCTTTATCTCATCCTTTATTATTGGAGCTTCCCTGCCTACTTTTCCATTTTGTCTATCTTTTCTGAAAGTTAGGCATCCCACAAAATTTAGTTCCCAACTTTGATCATCCTGCAGCCACATCTCAGTGATAACTATTACATCGAACCCACTTATGCCCTCAACTTGTGCCATTAATTCATCTATGTTGTAACAAATGCCTTATGCATTCATACATAACATTCCGAACTGTAACTTTTTACTATTTTTCCTGGATATTTTAGTTCATGACATCATTTCGAGGCTTTCGAGAGTACATTAGATGGATGATTACTTGAATAGAAACAATGCCCAATGGCTTGGGGAAAAGGCAGGGATTGGCATGATTCTCGTCTGGAGAGCTGGTGCAGACACAATGGGCTGAATGACCTCCTTCTGCACCTTAACAATTCTGTGATATTATAATCGCTAATCTCCCTGTCCCTTCCTGACGCAATCTGTTTGGTTTTACCCAAATCACTTTGCTGTTCTATAGTCTTGACATTTCTCTTAAGGGTTAAAGATTTCCCCATTTCTGAACCCTCCTTCACTTCTTTAATTTAATGCCTCATCTACCATCTTAGTTATTCGATCAAACAAAATAAGATGCCAGTGTACCATGAATTGAAACTTCCATCTCCTTATCAACCTTGTAACGATACCCGGACCAGACCCCAATTTATTTTAGAAAACTGGACGAGACCCCAACAATTTTTCAATTTGTAAATAGTGAGAAAATGGTACTTTGCTCCAGGAGTGAATCCACCGACAACTAAGGATCTTTTATAAATAAGGAAAGGTATTTGAGCTACTTTCCAATCTACTTCTAAACTTTCAATCAGGCAAAACCAATACAAACATGTCAAATGCCATTTAGTAATACAGTTAACACTCAGTTATAGATTTCTTTGCAAAGTACCTGGGTGAAAAGCCTTCAGAAGACAGTATGAGAAACTCACGCCCTTTCCTCAGAATGCAGACCAGAACCCTTAAAATGAAATTAAAAGTAACAGATACAGGGCAGGAATGAAAACAGGACGACAAATAGACCCAGCCCTTCCAACGAGTCACATTACAGCCTGCCTATCTGTTAACCTCTTAATCACAGCTTTAGCAGACATATAGGGCTGGATCCTCCGCCCTTCTGCGCCACATTTCTGCCCCGACCCGCAGGTGTGATTCTCCGCTACGCTGGCCAGTCAATGGGGCTTCCCATTGTGGGGCAGCCCCACGCCGTTGGGAAACTCCCGTGCGCTGGCAGAACGGAGAATCCCGCACAGAGTGCACGATTTAACCACTGCATTGTGCCTGGCGTGGATCTGGGCGAGCCGGGTAAATAGGGAGAAAGGCCAAAATTGAGATTTGCTCCGGGTGAATAACAGGAAAGACCAAAATTGGGATTCGGGCGAACAAGTTTGCGATTTGCCCGGCCTGCTCCGAAGGGCAAGTTCCGGATCTAGCCTAATAATGGTGGGAATATCGTTAACGCAGGCATCATTTGGTACTCCTTTTTGGTTAGGGGTCTGAAGCGTTCCAGGTTACAGGCCTGGGGGCCACATGGGTTGAGGTGCTTTGCGTCCGTGAGACTTTCATGCCATCTTTAAATATTGTGGAGACCCATAGCAGGATTCCCTCCCCCCCCCCCCCCCCCCCCCCCCCCTCCTCCCAAACACTGGGCCAACAGCTCCGGTGCCTTTGAGCTGCTTGCCAGAATGTAGAAATGGCTACTCACCTCCTCTGTCCCCGTCAGCAGCCATTGCAGCAGCGTCACATTTTTAAATAGGAGCACTAAATGATGCCTGCGTTAACGATATTGTCACTAGTTTTGGGCGGGCCAGGTGAATCGGAAACTTATTTGCGCCCGCTGCGAATCTCGATTTTGATCTTTCCTGTTATTCACATCCTGTCTGTCCCACCAAACACCTCCAGGACAGAGCCCTGCTGCAGCTTCTCTCCTGAAATTCAATTTCACCCCCTTTGACCATGAGCAGCCTCTAGCTTCACAGCTAAAGGCTATTTCAAATTATAAATTTCCCTTGCTAGTTGAGAGGGCACCTCACAGATGCAGCTAGTGTTTGCTGCTTGCTCCTGCTGGTGGTTGCAAATGCCTAGAGGCTGCTGTTGATGTTTCCTTCCATTTCTTTAGCCGGAAAGAAGGACAATTGTTGCTAAGATACCTGAAACACCGGGATCAGGGGGACGTCTGAGTCCAGAAACCACTCAGTTTTGAAGCTAGAAGACGCTGCAGGACCTGGTGCCCAACATTGATCCCAATGGGCCACCTGATGATGCCATTGAAGAAATGCTTTTGCAGATTGCTGATGCTTTTGTTGCTGGTGTGAGTGCTGCATGTAATTGACACATAACCGCGGGTTAAACACACTGGAGGTCAAGGATGTTCAACTGCACCTTGAGTGCCAGTGGAATATGTGGATGCCAGGATTTGGTTCCAGTGAGATCCCATTCTTCTAAACTCGAGAGAGTATAGGCCTAAATTGTTCAATCTCTCTTCTGTTAGGCGGATGTACTTTTAGGAAATGGGTGTTTATCAAATAGCTGCAGTGATGTCAGTGTGTGGGTGGAGCTGGGCTGTCTGTCTGTCTTTTTACTTTTGGTTTGAGCTGCAAAGCTGCTTTGTGGCTCTGTTTTTGGTTTCGTTTTCAGAGTTGGAGAGCTGCATTCAAACAAGAAGCTATATATCTCTCTCTCTCTAAAGAATGTCTCCAGATCACTTGATGATTTCAAAGTAATACCTGTTTCTGTAGAGAATTTAAACCTGCTGTCTTTGTAAAAAAAAGGGTTTAACTTATGGATGTTGTTTGGAAGGTTATTAAGGATTATTAAGGGTTAGCTATAGAGTACTGTACCTTTTGGGGGGTTATCAAGGTTGGTAGTTGATAAACTGTTTGCTGTGTGTTTATAAAATGTTAACCGGATTCATAGAATAAACAATACTTTTAAGGTCTCTGTTGCATAACACCTGGAGAGTGGACCCTTGTGCTCCCCATAATCAAATCTATGAAAAGTCGTGGGTCAGGTGAATTCCATGATATACTTTGGAGTTTTTGAAACCCTGGCCCATAACGCTTTATACGACAAACCCCTCATCTCTGGAATCAATTGAGTGAACCTCCTCTGAACTGCCTCCAATGCCACTCCATCTTTCCTCAAATAAGGGGAATGTTGGTCGTTCTGGGTGAGTGTGCTTAACACTCAATTTGGCTCTGTTTCTTTACTTAGCTCTGGAGTCGCTGGCTACAGGACCAAAACTGTGCACAATGGTCCTGATGGGGTCTTACTAATGCCTTGTATAGTTGCAACAACACTTCCTTACCTTTATACTCAATTCCTTTTTCTATAAATGGCAACATTCTATTTGCTTTCCTTATTATTTGCTGCATCTGCATGCTAGATTTCTGTGATTCATGCACGAAGGCACCCACATTCCTCTGTATCGGAGCACCCCAAAGTCTCTTCCCATTTAGATAATAAGTTGCCTTCCCATTTTTTCAACCAAAATGCAAGACCTCACACTTATCCACGTTAAACTCCATCTGCCCCATTTTGGCCCACTCTCCTAACCTATCTATATCCATTTGTAAAGTTCTTATTTCCTCATTGCAAATTAGTGTCCCACCTATTCTCATGTCAACTGCAAATGTGGCTATAGAACCTTCTATCCCTGTATCCAACTCATTAATATAGATTGTAAATAGCTGGAGTCCAAGAACCGAACACTGTGGCACCCCACTAGTTACATCCTACCATCCAGAGAAAGACCCATTTATCCCGAGTCTCCGTCTCCTGTCCGTTAG
This sequence comes from Scyliorhinus canicula, assembly GCF_902713615.1. Classification (NCBI taxonomy): domain Eukaryota; kingdom Metazoa; phylum Chordata; class Chondrichthyes; order Carcharhiniformes; family Scyliorhinidae; genus Scyliorhinus; species Scyliorhinus canicula. Next base: position 42,157,939 of record NC_052153.1, read on the forward strand.
CCAGTCTTCTATCCAAGCTAATACGTTACCCCTAATCCCATGTGATCTCACCTTGCGAATTAACCTTCTGTGTGGCACCTTATCAAATGCCTTCTGGAAATCCGGATATGCTACATCTACATGATCCCCATTATCTATTTTGCTTGCTACATCTTCGAAGAACTCTAGAAAATTAGCCAAACATAATTAGCTCTTCATAACACCATGCTGACTCTGATGGATATCATTTTGGCTTTCCAAATGTCCTGATATTACGGCCTTGATAATTGATCTAACAATTTTTCAACAACATATGTCAAACTAACTGCTCTGTAATTTCCCACATTCTGCCTCCCTCCCTTTTTGAATAAGGACATTAGAATTTTTCCAATCCACTGGAACCTTTCCCATTTCCAGGGAATTTTGGAATATTATAAACAATGGATCCACTATCTCTGCTACCCCTTCCTTTAGCACCCTAGGATGTAGACCGTCAGGCCTGGGGGACTTATCTTCCCTTATTTCTTTTTAAAAAAAATATTTTTATTCTCCTCCTTTTTCACAATTTGTCTCCTGAATTTACACCCAACAACAATCAATAACCAACAACAACTATCTCAAACCCCATAACAGTAACAACAGTAACACCATGCCCAGACATCAGCCCGCATGTTAACATAAACAAATGACAAAGGAAAAAAGAAATCAGGGATTACCCATAGCCATCTTCAACATACATAGCCCCCCCTGCCCCCCCCCCCAACCCACCCACCAATCCCCCCCAACTAATGTTCGATGTTATCCAGTTCTTGAAAGTGCATAATAAATAGTGCCCATGACATGTAGAACCCCTCCCAACTTCCCCTCGGTTCGAACTTAACTTTCTCAAGGGTCAAGTATTCCAACAGGTCCCCCCGCCACGCCAGGGCACAGGATGGAGAGGCCGCTCTCCATCCCAGCAGGATCCGCCTTCGGGCGATCAACGAGGCGAAGGCTATGATATCTGCCTCCGCACCCCGTTTCCAACCCTGGCTGGTCCGACACCCCGAATATGGGGCGTGATTCTCCGATGCCGCGCCGCCTCTGGAAAGCCGTTGTGAACTCGGTCGAGCTCAACGACAGCGCGAAACGACCCCGATCGCGACCTATTTTGGCCCCGGGAATGGGCTAGCATCGGGGCCACGCGGAACACGGGGGGGGGGTGGGGGGGGGGTGATGTCGAAAGCGCGCGACGCCCGAATGACGGTGCTCCGTGTCGTAAAAGGGCACGATCTACTAAAACAAAGGAGGGGGGGAATTGTCGGAGCCACGGAGGGCTGCCCCGAGGTTCCGTGATACGGACCTAGAGACCTTCCTCGATGAGGTGGAGCAGCACGGGGGCATCATCTGCCCAAGATGAGGGCATCGCCACCCTTCCAGTGTTGTACGACGGGCATGGCGTGAGGTGGGCATGGCAGTCAGTGCTGTGAGGTAGACCCCTCGGTCTGGGGAGCAGTGCCGCAAGAAGCACCATGACCTCACCAGGGCTGCCAGGGTAAGTGCTACAAGGGTGCCCCTGGGTCACAACCATTCCCCCCTCCCCCCCAATGTCCCTCATCACCCACCTCCCCACCGGGCACGAGGGGGAGGGGGGGGGGGCGAGAGTGAGTAGACGGTGGTTAACAAAGTTGTCACAGACCCACCTGAGCGCTGCGACCCCCTGGAGAGATGCCATGGTGTAGCTGCAACTTTCCCCCCAATCTGTGCCAATATCTGAATGCCCTGCTGATACCTGCCGAATTGTGATGCTCTATCCATGCCCCCCCAACAGGACAAGGCTGCTCACAGCAGCCGGGAGCGGAACAGAACCGGAGGGGGTTCACCCATTCTTCACCCCCTGGCAGTGTTCGAGCAGAGGGCACTGGACCTTGCGGGGGATCTGCCACCCGGGAGGTCGCGCAATGCGAGGTTGGAGGTGCAGAACCAAGTGAGACAACCCTGAATGACAACCACTCCCAGCCCATCCTCTGTCCCCTCACACTCTGCCCATTGGACCCCCCATCCTCTGTCCCCTCACACTTTGCCCACTGGACCCCCCATCCTCTGTCCCCTCACACTCTACCCACTGGACCCCCCAATCCTCTGTCCCCTCACACTCTGCCCACTGGACCCCCCATCCTCTGTCTCCTCACACTCTATCCACTGGACGCCCCATCCTCTGTTCCCTCACACTCTGCCCATTGGACCCCCCATCCTCTGTCCCCTCACACTCTATCCACTGGACCCCCCATCCTCTGTTCCCTCACACTCTGCCCACTGGACCCCCCATCCTCTGTCTCCTCACACTCTATCCACTGGACCCCCCATCCTCTGTTCCCTCACACTCTGCCCATTGGACCCCCCATCCTCTGTCCCCTCACACTCTATCCACTGGACCCCCCATCCTCTGTTCCCTCACACTCTGCCCACTGGACCCCCCCCATCCTCTGTGCTCTCACACTCTACCACTGGACCCCCCATCCTCTGTCCCCTCACACTCTACCCACTGGACCATCCTATGCCCGGCTGAGCATGTTTAACTAACCCCTTATCATTCTGTTCCCTAGGGCCAGCTGACGAACGTCCAGGGCCGTCTGGTGCCACACACAGGCGACCATCCACGACGACCACCGCACCCAGGGTCGCATGCCAGAGAGTGGCAGGAGGTCAGCGAGGAGTGCCATCCTCCAAATCCGGGACTCTCGAGCAGGACATACAGAGGACGGACAGTGACGACTTTCATGGCTGTCCGTTGCCCGAAGTTCGGGCCGTGAGACAGGACAGGACGGGGTCAGTGGACCCAGACGCACAGAGAACGGCGACACAGTCAACAGAATCACATGACGCTGAACCGTACATGGTCCGCGTGCGCCCTGCGCTGGGACATGACTGGGACCAGGACCCTCCTGAATTTCTGACGGACGAGGACCTAGAGCTTGCGGCACTGCTGTCTCCCACACCATCCACCATCCCAGAGACACTCACCTCGGTTGGGCAATTAAGTGATCACGGTCTGGTGTGCACCACACAGCTGAGCCGGTACAGCAGGTGGAGGTCGGAGCAGCCGAGGGGCTGGACAGTCGGAGGGCAGCCCAGGCCCAGCATCCAGCTGCCACCCAGACGTTTCCCAGGTTCCTGGATTTACGCGACCTACCTGGACAGCCGATGCATTTTGAAAACCCAGGGACACAATGACGGGATGAGGGCCGTCATCCAGCAGCTGCAGACGCAGTTAGAGGAGTCAAATCGCATCTAGGAGCAGGGAGTGGCTGCTCATGGCAGCCACCCAAGCCGACACCACACGGGTGCTGTCCGCGGTCGAGGCAATGGGTGAAACGGTATCGGCCATGGGTCAGGTTATGCAAGGCGTTGGGCATCACGTGCATGCGCCATCCATGGCCCTGGAGAGGGCTGCCCTCTCACAGGCAGCAATGCGCCAGAGCCAACACGACATTGCCGGCGCGCTACGGGCCCTGGCCGAGTCTCACCAGGTCATGGCCCAGTCCCAGCATCGACCTCCTGACGCACGTGCTGGATGGCGTCGCGCACTCACAGGTTGAGGTCGCACAGTCCCTGGCGGGAATGTCTCACTCCCTGGACTCCGTCTCTGCTAACGTTCGGACCCTGGCCGATACCGTTGCAGGCCTCCAGGACTGGCAGTGCCAGTCGGTGGGGCAACGGGGCACTGGGCTCCCCGAGGGAGGAGGAGGTTCCGGGGCCCGTCCCAGTAACTCCATCACAGGACGTCCCTGAATGCTCGGCCTCCCCCCTGGTGCATCGGGTGGGCAGCGGGCAGAGCAGGGTGGCACCACGTCATCCGAAACGCCCGCGGAGCAACCTGGCCCATCAAGGCCGGGTCGCCCCAAGAAACAAGTGCCGATGGGGAGACATGTTGTGGGGCGTGATTCTCAGCAGCCCGCCTCCACTCCTGCTGTACCTGAATCTGGGGATTCACTTAGACGTAGTGGTAGGGCCCGTAAGGCAATGAAGAGGGACACATAGTAAGTTGGAACGGCTGAAGGGCACAGTTTAGTTGTAGGGGCTAGAACATCTGTACTTAATATTTACCATTAAACTCACAGTTGCACCTAACTTGTAAGACTGTGATTTTTCAGTTGCCACGGGGATCGTGATGGTGACCGAGTGTCGCTGGGGTTGATGAGCGGTGAAACTTCGGTGCCGGGTGTAAAGTCTCCCCCCCCGCCCGCAGCCGGACACCGTAGTCCTCGGCACTCCTACGCCAGCTACGCCACACGGGCATGTGATGGAGCGTCCCTGATGAACTCAACGACCACTGAGATGGATGGTTCAGCTATTGCCATGAGTCAGACTTTGTCTAACGATTCTGAGCTCACAGCTCACTGCAGAGCGGGCTGTCATCATTCAACATGGCACTGATCACACCCGCTGACGCCCATCAATGTCGTGCCATACGGTTGTGCCGCAGTGGTAAGGGTGATCTCGAAGTGGAGCAGTGTACACGGAGCGGGGGTGCGGGGGGTGGTGGGAGTTGTGTGCTGTCCGTCTGCACGATGGGCGATGCAGGTGGTAGTGGTAGTGTTCAGCGATGCCGTCGCATGCGACGCATGAATCTTGCAGCCACCAATGCGTCGCGTGCCCGCTGTCCTCGCCGGTGCCGTCGTGCAGCCTCCTGGACATTACCAGCACCCGGGTCGTGTCTGTGTGCTGCGCCCGACGCACCACCTACCTCCTCCACCTCCTCCTCCACCTCCTCCTCCTCCTCCTCCTCCACCTCCTCCACCTACTCCTCCTCCACCTCCTCCTCCACCTCCTCCTCCACCTCCTCCTCTGTCTCCGTGTTGGCACCACTGCCAGTGGCTTCTCCCTACAACTCCTCCACCAGGGCATCTCCTCTCTGCATTGCGATGTTGTGCAGCGCACAGCAGACCACAACAATGCGAGCGACCCTCTCAGGCTGGTACTGCAGGGCCCCGCCGGAGCGGTCCAGGCACCTGAATCTCATTTTCAGCAGACCAAAGCAGCGCTCCACCACACCCCTGGTTGCTGCATGGGCCTCATTGTAAAGAGTCTCCGCGTTGGTCTGAGGCCTCCGTATGGGCGTCATCAGCCAAGACCTCAGTGGATAACACCTGTCGCCCAGCAACCAGCCCCTCAGCCGGGGGGGGCCGTCCCTCAAACATAGCAGGGATGAATGACTGTGCAAGAATGTACGCATCATGCACACTCCTAGGGAATCTTGCGCACACGTGCATTATCTTCATGTGGGGGTCGCATACCACCTGGATGTTCATGAAGTATGTCCCCCTACTGATTGTGAGCACTTCCCTGTTGCCTGCAGGCGGGCGCATGGGGACGTGAACACCATCGATCACTCCCTGCACCATCGGTATCCCGGCCACATTGACAAATGCACGGGCTCGTGCTTCTTGATTTGCTCGGTCCTCGGGAAAGGTGATGTAGCGGTCTGTGATGGCGAACAGGACGTCGGTCACATCCCGGATGCAGCTGTGGACCGATGCCTGTGATATCCCGGATAGGTCCCCACTCGGAGACTGGGAGGAGCCGGTAGCATAAAAATTAAGTGCCACCGTCACCTTGACGGCAACCGGGATCGCGTGTCCTCCTCCCGTTCCACGTGGGGCGAGGTGCGCCACGAGGTGACAGATATGTGCGACCGTCTCTCTGCTGAACCGGAGTCTCCTCCTCCAACTGATGTCCGGCAGTGTCTCGAAAGAGATCCGGGCATAGAACACCCTAGGCCTCGATTGTCGCCTCTGGTGCCCTGGCTCCACCATCAGTGTCTCCTCCTCCCCCCCCCCCCCCCCCCCCCCATGCTGCTCGACATCAGTGCCCGCATCCTGTGCCGTCCTCAGTGTTTGGGGGTCAATGTTCCCCTCTGCATCCCCCTGGACATACCGGCCATGAGCGCCTGTGGCCTGTACGGCGACGACGGGCCACTCGGCTGCCGTTCCCTCTGCTGCTGCAGCTGCCCCTGCATCCACTGTGGGATGTCGCTGTGGACGCTGCTGGATGTCCAACTGCAGTGCAGCAGCCCCAACCACTGCGGTGAACATCGCCATTCGGTTCGAATACATTATGGTCACCTACAGAAGGGTGGTGGGGGGGGCAGAGAAACGGGACATGTTAGACAGAGGTTATTCGACACCTCGGCATCCGCCTGCCACGGGATACCTGTGTATCCCGGTGGCCTGGTTGCGCTGCTGACATGCGGCTAGCTTAACCCCTGGTCACTTTCTGCGTCCAACGGTCAGTTAAGAACGTCCTCCTCACCGGTGCGTCAGTGGGCTATGCCCACCAGCCACATGGCAGGGCGGCTGAGATGTTGCATTCGGGGGTGCATTCCCAGTTTGCAAAGATTCCGGGACGGTCCGCTCACCTCCTCACTCCAGTCGTGCTGGCTGACGACTTTAAAAAGCAGGTGTGGACGGCGACGGCGTGAACTGGGGTCACGCCATCGGGACTTCGGCCCATCCGGGCCGGAGAGTAGCGGGGGTTCCGGGGAATCGCCATTTTGGGTGAATCGGGCGATTCTCCGGGTTTTGGCGCGCGGAACACGACGGAACAGATTTGGCCGTTTCGGAGAATAGCGGGAGCGCGTCGGACCGGCGTCGCGTGAAAAACCGGCGCGGCCCGCTATTCTCCCAACCAGCGTGACATCGGAGAATCGCGCCCATGGCCTCCCGGGGACCCGGGTCCAGCTTCACATTCACCACCTTGGAAATTACCCTAAACACCTCCTTCCAGTACTCCTCTAGCTTTGGACAGGACCAAAACATATGAACGTGATTAGCGGCCCCCCCCACCGAGCACCGTTCACACACATCTTCTACCCCTTCAAAGAATCAGCTCATCCTCGCCCTCGTGAGGTGCGCCCTGTACACCACCTTCAGCTGTATCAGCCCCAACCTCGCACATGAGGTGGAGGCATTCACCCTCCGGAGCACCTCACACCAGACCCCCTCCTCTATAACCTCTCCCAACTCTTCCTCCCACTTCGCTTTGAGCCCCTCCAGTGGTGCCTTATCCTTTTCCAACATAGCTCCGTATACTGCTGACACTGTCCCCTTCTCCAGTCCACTTGCCACCAGCACCTCCTCCAACAACATGGAAGCCGGTTCGTCCGGGAAACTCTGCATCTCCTTCCTGGCAAAGTCCCGAACCTGCATATACCTAAACATTTCTCCCTGCTCCAGCCCATACTTCACTTCCAGCTCCCTCAATCCTGCAAATCGACCCCGAAGAAACAAATCTTTCAGCGTCTTAATCCCTTCTCTTCCCATTTCCGAAAGCTTCCGTCCCACCTACCTGGCTCAAATCTGTGATTTCCCCGAATCGGCATTCCAGTCCCCCCCACAATCAGCTTGTGTGTGTCCAAGTCAGGTATGGCTCCAAACACCTTCCTTGCAAATCCCGCACCGTCCCAGTTGGAACCGTATACACTTACCAGCGCCACGAATCTCCCGTCCAGCGCCCCGGCCACAGTCACATATCTACCCCCCTGATCTGCCACTACCTTCTCCATCTGGAAGCGTACCCTTTTGCTGACCAACACCGCTACCCCTCGAGCCCTTCCATCAAATCCAGAGTGAAACACTTGGCTAACCCAGCCCTTTTTAAGTCTCACCTGGTCCTTCACGCTCAAGTGAGTCCCCTGCAGCATTGCCACATCGGTTTTCAGACTTTTAAGATGCGCAAGCACCTTTGACCTCTTGACCGGACCTCCTAGCCCTCTCACGTTCCACGTGGCTATCCTTACTGGGGGTCTCTCACCCAACCCCCCCCCCCCCCCCCCACCTTTCTTATCCACCATCAACATACCGCAGGGCCCTGCCCCATAAGCCTGACCCGCCCCGTCCATTGTTAACATCGAACCCCTTCCCCCCTCCCGAAAACCCCCCTTGCTTTCCCCCTGAAACAACATCCCCCAACATCCAACCCTTCCCCCCCCTCTCGCTCGCCTCGTAGGCCCACTGACGCCTGCTATCCAGGCTCCAATGTCCGCAGCCCTCCTCTCCTCTCACCTCCGTTCACTAGCTGACTGACTTTAGCTAGCTAGTGCGGTGCCCCCCCCCCCCCCCCCCCCCCCCCCCCCCCGCCAAGACATATCATCCCCTCTCACCCAGTCCCAGAGAAAAAAAAACCAAACCCAACAATCCAACCCATACAATTCACTAACATAACATTTAACCGTCGCAACACAGAACGCCCATCAACCCACCATTAACTTAAACTCTATAACAATGCAAAGAGAAGTAGATTACAATACAAATCCGTAAGAAGAAAGTTATAACATTTATACATTTTCCGGCTGTTCAAACACAGTCCACAGTCTCTCTTCTAGATCCGCTCGTCATGGCTATCCCAAGCCTTCTGCCTTCACGAACGCCTCAGCCGCATCCGCTGTCTCAAAATAAAAGTCTTTGCCGTTATACGTTACCCTTAACCTCGCTGGGTAATCTTCCCTTATTTCATAGAATTTACAGTGCAGAAGAGTTTCCCAAGAGTTTGTTGAGTATCATTTCCCTATTGATTTGATTTGATTTATTATTGTCACATGTATTAGTATACAGTGAAAAGTGTTGTTTCTTGTATGCTATACAGACAACGCATACCATACATAGGGAAGGAAGGAGAGACTACAGAATGTAATGTTACAGTCATAACTGGGATGGAGAGAAAAGATTAACTTAATACGAGGTAGATCCATTCAAAAGCCTGATGGCAGCATACCACCTGAGTCGGTTGGTATGTGACCTCAAACTTTGGTATTTTTTTCCTGACGGAAGAAGGTGGAAGAGAGTATGTCCGGGGTGCGTGGGGTCCTTAATTATGCTGGTTGCCCTTCCGAGGCCTTGGGAATTATAGATAGAGTCGATGGATGGGAGGCTGGTTTGCGAGATGGACTGGGCTACATTCACGACCTTTTGTAATTTCCTGCGGTCTTGGGCAGAGCTTACCAAGATGTGATACAACCAGAAAGAATGCTTCCAATGGTGCATCTGTAAAAGTTGGTGAGAGTCGTAGCTGACATGCCAAATTTTCTTAGTCTTCTGAGAAAGTAGAGTCATTGGTGGGCTTTCCTAACTATAGTGTCGGCATGGGGGGACCAGGACAGGTTGTTGGTAATCTGGACACTTAAAAACTTGAAGATCTCGACCCTCTCTACTTCGTTCCCATTGATGTAGACAGGGGCATGTTCTCCTCTACGCTTCCTGAAGTCAATGACAATCTCGTTTGTTTTGTTGACATTGAGGGAGAGATTATTGTCATCGCACCAGTTCACCAGATTCTCTATCTCATTCCTGTACTCTGTCTCGTCATTGTTTGAAATCAGACCCACTACGGTGGTGTCATCAGCAAATTTGAGAATCGAGTTGGAGGGGAATTTGGCCACACAGTCATAGGTGTAGAAGGAGTATAGTAGGGGGCTGAGGACACAGCCTTGTGGGGCATCGGTGTATAGGATGATCGTGGAGGAAGTGTTGTTGCCTATCCTTACTGATTGTGGCCTGTGGGTTAGGAGGTTCAGCAGCCAGTCACAGAGGGAGAAACCGAGGCCCAGGCCACGGAGTTTGGAGATGGGTTTCGTCGGAATAATAGTGTTGAAGGCTGAGCTGTAGTCAATAAATAGGAGTCCGACCTAGGTGTCTTTGTTATCTAAGTGTTCCAGTGTTGAGCGCAGGGTCAGGGAGATGGCGTCCGCTGTGGACCTGTTGCAGCAGTAGGCGAACTGTAGTGGATCAAGGCAATCTGGGAGGCTGGAGTTGATTTGTGCCATGACTAACCTTTCAAAGCACTTCATGATGATGGATGTCAGAGCCACTGGACAATAGTCATTAAGGCACGCTGCTTGGATTTTCTTTGGTACAGGGATGATGCTCATCTTCTTGAAGAAGATAGGGACCTCAGATTGTTGTAAAGAGAGGTTGAAAATGTCTGCGAATACCCCCGCCAGCTGATCCGCGCAAGACCGGAGTGCCCATCCGGGCCAGTGGCTTTCCGTGGGTTGATCTTCGAGAAGGCTGCTCTGACATCTGCAATGGTGACCTTGGATACAAGTTCATCCGAGGGGTTGAGCTCATCAGGGTGGGGTGCGTTGAAGCTGGTGCTTTTACATGCCTTCATCTTGTAGACCGTTATGTCTTGCAGACCTTGCCATAGTCGGCAGGCGGCCGTGTGGCTAGCCTGGGACTCGAGCTTGGTACTGTCTTTTGGCATCATAGAATTTACAGTGCAGAAGGAGGCCATTCAGCCCATCGAGTCTGCACCGGCTCTTGGAAAGAGCACCCTAGCCAAGGTCAACACCTCCACCCTATCCCCATAACCTAGTAACCCCACCCAACACTAAGGGCAATTTTGGACACTAAGGGCAATTTATCATGGCCAATCCACCTAACCCGCACATCTTTGGACTGTGGGAGGAAACTGGAGCACCCGGAGGAACCCACGCACACATGGGGAGGATGTGCAGACTCCGCACAGACAGTGACCCAAGCCGGGAATTGAACCTGGGACCCTGGAGCTGTGAAGCGATTGTGTTATCCACAACCTACCGTGCTGCCCATCTTTGATGGATTTCCTTAGATCATATCTGGCTTTCTTGTATTGGTCAAGGCCGCCTGATTTAAACGCCTCAGACCTAGACTTCAGCAAGCAGTGGATATCCCTGTTCATCCAGGGTTTCTGGTTGGGGAACACGCGAGTTTGCTTCTTTGGCACATAGTCTTCCACACACTTACTAATGAAGTCAGTTACTGTAGTGGCGTACTCGTTCAGGCTGGTCGCAGAGTTTTTAAATACTGACCAGTCCGCTGACTCTAAGCAGTCCCGTAGGAGATCATCCGATTCCTCAGACCAACAATGCACGACTTTCTTTGACGGATTCTCCCGCTTCAGTTTTTGCTTAGAAGCCGGGAGCAGGAGCACAGCCTTGTGGTCAGATTTGCCAAAGTGTGGGCGGGCGATAGATCGGTGGGCATGTTTGATATTTGTGTAGCAGTGGTCCAGGATGTTTGGGCCTCTGGTGGAACCAGATTCTGTTTGATGCTGATTATTCCAAGTTCCACCCTTTCTATTGCCTCTGAGTTTCCCGTTCCTATGGGAATGGTACTAGTGTCGTCCACCGAGAAAACTGAGGCAAATAATTGATTTAGCATCTTTGCCATTTCTGGTTTTCCCACTATTAACTCACAAGTTTCATCTTCCAAGGGACCAACATTCACTTTAGCGACTCTCTTCCCTTTTATGTACCTGCAGAAGATTTTGCTATCCTTTTTGATAGTCTCCGTTAGTTTTTTCTTGTAATTTACCTTAGATCGTTTTATTACTTTTTTTAGCATCCCTTTGTTTATGTTTGGAAGTTTCCCTATCTTCCAGCCTGCCACTGGCCTTTGCAATATACCTTAGTTTTTGTCTTTATAATATCCATGGATGGCAAACAAGGGTGGCATGGTAGCACAAGTAGTTAGCACTGTTGCTTCACAGCACCCGGGACCCAGGTTCGACACCCGGCTTGGGTCACTGTCTCTGCGGAGTCTGCACCTTCCCCCGTGTCTGCGTGGGTTTCTTCCGGGTGCTCCGGTTTCTTCCCACAAGTCCCGAAACTTATTTTAATTTCTCCCTTAGTGTACCCGAACAGGCACCGGAGTGTGGCGACTGGGGGATTTTCGCAGTAACCTCATTGCAGTGTTAATGTAAACCTACTTTTGACATCAATAAAGATTATTATTGGATGTTTTTCTACCTGTCTTATCGTCTTCCTTCCTCATTGGGATTTATTTTAGTTGTGAGGAATTGGGTATATTCTTAAACAACTGTCACTGCTCATCAGCTATCCTACCTTTTAGCCTTCCTGCCCAGTATATCCAGGCCAAACCTATCCTCATGCCTATTTAATTTCCTTTGTTTAATTCCAGAACACTAGTTTTGGACCCTATTTTCTCGCCCCCAAACTGAATTTTGAATTCTAACATACTATGGTCACTGCTCCCTAACTATGAGGTCATTAATTAATCCTTCCTCATTGCACAATACCAAATCCAGAGTCGCCTCCTCCTTGGTTGGTTGCACAGCATACTGTTCTAGGAAACAATCTGTAATGCATTCAATGAACTCTGCCTCCAGGCTACCCTTGTCAACTTGACTCCTCCAGTCTGTGTGCACATTAAAATCACCCATTGTTGGGGCAGCACGGTGGCACAGTGGTTAGCATTGCTGCCTACGGCGCTGAGGACCCGGGTTCGAATCCCGGCCCTGGGTCACTGTCTGTGTGGAGTTTGCACATTCTCCCCGTGTCTGCGTGGGTTTCGCCCCCACAACCCAAAAGATGTGCAGGTTAGGTGAATTGGCCATGCTAAATTGCCCCTTAATTGGAAAAAATAATTGGGTACTCTAAATTTAAAAAAAAAAAAAAATCACCCATTGTTATTGCCATACCTTTCTTGCAAGCCCCCAGTATTTCCGGGTTTATACTGTGCCCCACTGTAGAACTACTGTTTGGGGATCTATAGATTACTCCTACCAAGGACTTCTTCTCTTTGTTATTTCTTATTTCTACCCAGACTGATTCCACATCTTGATCTCATCTTATGTCATTTCTCATTATAGCACCGATCCCTTTCCTCAACAGCATGGCTACGCCACCTCCTTTTCCTTTCACCCTATCTTTCCCAAATACTGCGTACCCTTGGATATTCAATTCCCAGACCTGGAATCCCCACCAAGTCATAACCTTTTGTTTCTATTTGCACCGTTAACCCATTAAGTTTGATACGAATGCTTCTTGCATTTAGATACAAAGCTTTTAAATTTATTTTAATGTTAACTTTCCCCACTGTTCTATAATTCTTAAAGACATTGACCTGTTCTGTCCCTTGCTTGTATTTTCTGGTAACCATCCACCACATTGCTAACCTGTACTTATAATTCCTCCTTTAAATTGGGTTTTCTACTTTCTCCTACAACTGAACCCCCACCACCATTTAGTTTAAAGCCCTATCTACAGCCCTAGTTACACAACTCGCTAGGACTTTGGTCCCACCATGATTCAGATAAAAAACGGTCCCTCCTTCCCCAGTACTGGTGCCAATGTCCCATAAATTCAAACCCATTTCTCTCCACCACACCAATCTTTGAGCCACGCATTTACCTCCTGGATCTTATTTACCCTGTGCCAATTAGCTCATGGCTCAGATAGATTATTACCTTTTTGGTTCTGCTTTTTAATTTAGCTTCTAGCTGTTCATATTCCCTTAGCAGAACCTCTGTCCTTGTTCTACCTTTATCGTTGGTACCTAAGTGGACCACGACAACTGGATCTTTACCCTCCCACTCCAAGTCCCTCTGAAGCCAGTTGAGATATTCAGAACCCAAGCATCACTTCGGGATTCCCGATCCTGGTCACAGAGAAGTGTCAATGCCCTAACTATACAATCTCCAATTACCACTACATTTCTTTTCCCTCCCCCCACTTGAATGGTGTGCTGTACCACGGTGCTGTGGCCAGTTTGCTCATCCTCCCTGCAGTCTCTGTTCCCGTCCACACAGGAGCAGGAATCTCGAACTTGTTGGACAGGGATAAAGGTTACGGCTGCTGCAACCCTCCTCTGGATCACTCTATCTGCCTCACTCGCAACCATACCTTCCTGTTCCTGACCACTGGCCGAATTCAAATTAGTTAGCCAAAGGAGTCTAACTGCCTCCTGGAACACAGTTCCTCTCCCCCTCCCGGATGTGTCACAGTGTGCGAAGCTCAGACTCCAGCTCATCAATTCTGAACTGGAGTTCCTCAAGCAGCCAACACTTACTACAGACGTGGTCACTGGGAACCACAATGGGATCCACCAGCTCCCACATAGAGTCAACTGCCATCAATCAAACACTAAAGAGTTGGCCCTCAGCCCTGGGGATCATCTCGTGACCAAAGGTTAAGTGGGTGGATTAAGGGAGGGGACCAGAGCACGGTCTCCCTAATGTTCCTGACACAAGTCTGGGGTCTAGGGGCTCGTGCTGTGGCTGAGGATGAGTGTGCAGAACAAGGTTTGCAGCACAACTGGCTCACTGCATGGCACTCTGAGAGAAGGTGGGATATGTAAGGGTGGGTTAGGCTTGTGAGATTTGACAGTGCCAGGGTGGAAGGCCTAACTGATTGTCGGCCTATCTCATCCTCCATTTCCTTCCAGATACCAAAATGATTGTTGGTGTCAGTCGCGCAGCGGCCGCCCTTGCGGTGCTGGTGGCGGCCCAGGTGGCCAGATGCCAGTGCAGGCTGCAGTGATGATGCAGGCTGGAGGTGCCACCCCATGTGCAGCAGGCGGCTGCACACCCTGTAGACCCAGCCACCCATCAGTCTTAGGAGGAACCCAGAGGAGGACGACAGCGATGGCCCAAGGTGTACCGACATAGCTGGTCTTTCAATGAGATAGCAGACAGCATGTGCCACAGAGGATTCCATCTCAGGACAGAGAGACACTGTGGCACCTGTGCCATGTCCTCGCGGACTTGGCGCCCCGTGGAGGAGGAGGATATACCATCCCTGTGGTCATGAAAGTTACTATAGCCCTCGCCATGCATGCCGTCAGTTCATTCCAAGGCTCGAGTGGGGACCTGTGCGGCATATCCCAATGTACAACCCACAGCAGCATCTAGGAAGTTATCAATGCCGTGTATGTCTGTCTCTCTGCTGACAGCTCTCTCACACCCATCCTTTGGGATGCTTCCACCTACTGAATCTCACGGCTCTGGCATGTCATTTGCACCAGCTCAGAGAGAACCTTGCCAGGGGCGTAGCATCTGACTGGGACCCAGTTGAGTCCTGGGATCCAGGAGTCCTCTGACTTCTGCCTCCCTTGGATGTTCCTGCCTCCACCTGACGTGCATCAGCAACTGTGGGTGCTCCCCATATTGTGCCCCAGAAGCCTGTCCACTAACGTTGCCCACCGAGGTGTGTGTCTCTGCGCAGGTGGAAGGTGGGGGTGATAGCTGTGATGCCTCGATGGTGGTCTCCTCGGAGCTCTCCTCTGAGGTGTTGTCTTGGCTGCAGTGCCGAGAAACAGCCCATTATCCAACAGCAATTAGTTTATTTGGCCTCAGGGAGTTTCTCCCTACCGAGGCCCTACTTAGTGAGGCCAAACTTCAGTTCACCAGCTGGAAAGGCTCCTCACAGATCGGGGCTCCATTTTGTCCACCAACTCCGGTCTTTCCCTTTCCCCCATCTTTCAGGCTTTGTTCACCGCCCCCCCCCCCCCCCCCCCTCCCCCAACCTTCCTCACCCAACCTGGCATCAGGGCACCTTAACAGTGCCAGCCGGGCACCCTGGCAGTGCTCCTGGCAGTGCCACCCTGCCTTCTCCCCGGCCATCCGGGGGTCTCCAATGGTCTGGGAGATCTCCCTCCCCACTTGGTGCCGGTATGCCTGGTCCATGGTTGTGTGGACCAGTGCTAAACGGCGCCCTGGCGAGGTCTCCACGACAAGGCGGCTGAGTCACGGGCGCCAGCTTCCGTGTATTTAAGTGATCTGATCTGCAAGGAGCCCTTGCTGCCGGCTCCCGGTACTGAGCCCAATTTGGGGCTCACGTACAATTCACCCGTTGCGTCCTGATCTGCGCTGGGCACAGTGGGGACATTGAATTGCGCCCATAATCTGGACACCTCTACCTAAATTCTTTTAATAACATGACTGCAACAGACACATATCACAAGGTATGTATGCATAAACATTTTCTACATTCATCCCAATCTTTCAACCACTCGACCGAGACCTCTAATCTGTTGTCACAATGCCAATTGTTCAGTTTAAAATTATCCCCACTGACACCTGAATGGTTGAAATCCAAGTGGGGAGTGAAGATAAAAGAGCGTTGCATGAGATGTATCAAACAGCAATAGGAAAATCAATAACAGAAAGTCAAGGGTGAATTGAAATTCTGTCCCCAGAGAAACTTCACGTGACTGAGTAATAATACAGGCAGTAAGATATGATGAACGCAGCAAGGTTACTTAAACAATCTGTTTTAATTGCTCAGAAACCAATCATTCACAACCTGAACCCTCTTGTGTTGGATCTTGGATTGTTACATTGAACCTTACTCTTGTTCTAGCCCCTTCAAATAGCTTATTTCTATATACTCTTCCTCACCCCTTCAGCATTATTTGTTAAGTATATTTCCTTCATAAGCATTAATATTGCTAACGCAATGAAGGCTTTTGAAAAGATATTGAGGAACTATTAGAAAGCATAATAAGATACTCTTACCTTTGACTACGTTGAGCTTTGGAAAGAGAGGGTGTGTTAAGCATGAAGTCAATTAATCAGTGCTTCCTTTTCAATGCTGGAACGAACTTAAGATTGAACTTAACCCTAATGATCCTACGATAAAGAACAAGTTACACCTGTTCTGCAAAATTTGAATTATTCTGACTGACAAGTCAGAGCGAGGCAAATATGCACTTCTCAAGTAAGTCTTTTCTATCTGGAGCCGTTTAAGTTATTGTTGACATTTTAAGTTAAAAGCATTAAATCTGTGATTTTCGACAATTTGGTTCCGCTGCCCGCTCTGAGCATAGAAACCAGCCCATTAGAAAGCTTCAGGGTGATTCAGAATAACATCCGCCATCCAAACAATCAAGTTGCAAGCTCCAAGGTAAAAACAAAATGATATAAATTCCGAAACCTGACTATGTTAAACTCTATTTTTAGCTCTGTCCACATTGTGATCAGCAAAAGAAACCAAACAGCCAAGTTCCATAGCACAGGCAGCATAGTTCTATTTTGCGTTATTACAATCCCTGACCAGACCCTAACAGTGACTAGGATACTGGACAGAAACCCCAATATATTGTTTTAATTTTGTAAAACTGTGAGGAAATGATACCTCACTCCAGGAGTGATTTCACTCAAAATAGAGATATGGGGCGGGATTCTGTGGGAATCGGTGGGGTGGGCAACTCCAGCGGGAAGGAGTGGCGTGAACCACTCCGGCCGCCCCAAAGGTAGTTTGTTTTCATTCTTAGTGATTTGAGAATTCATTGCACCGTCTGTTTGAAATAGTTCATTAATTTGATTTCCATAGGGAATAAAGCTAAACAAAAAAAGAGCCAACATTTTCAAGTAGAACATTTTGCAGATTCAATTATTACAATCCTCCACACCTTCAGGGGCTAGGCTGGCGCCGGAGTGGTTTGCGCCGTGCAGGCCGGTGGGGAAGGGGCTTGGTGCCACGCCAACCGGCGCCGAAGGGCCGCCGCGAATTGGCGCATGCGCAGGAGCGCCAGTGTGTGCTAGCGTCATCCCAGCACATGCGCAGGGGGGTTCATCTCCGTGTCGCCCATCGCGGAGGAATAGCAGCTGATGCAGAGGAATAGAGTGGACTCGCCAACACTAAACGCATTCAAATGGTCATTGGATAGACATATGGACGATAAGGGAATAGTGTAGATGGGCTTTAGAGGGGTTTCACAGGTTGGCGCAACATCAAGGGCCGAAGTGCCTGTACTGTGCTGTAATGTTCTGTGTTCTATATGTTCGATGTTCTATGCCCCCACGGCACAGGCCCGCCCGTGGATCGGTCGGCCCCGATCGCGGGCCAGGCCACCGTGCTGGCACCTTCCGGGGCCAGATCCCCCCGAGGACCCCGGAGGCTGCCAGGTCCCGCCGGTAAGTACCTACTCTAATTTACGCCGGCAGGACCGGCCGGAATCAGGCGGCCACTCGGCCCATCGCTGGGGTGGAATTCACGCCGCCCACCCCCCCGGCAATTCGACGACCCAGCGGGGGGGGGGGGGGGGGGGTTGGAGAATCCCGCCCATGGTATATTAAAACAAACTTTATTACTAACACAGAATTAAAGTATATTTAACGTCACACAAGAAAATAGCTTCAAATGACCCCTTAAACAATGGTAATCAATACAGTGACACATTAACCCTTAACTGCTATCTTTATTTCCAATCAAACAACAAAACCATCTCAAATCCCAATCCACTTTTAAATACAGAGATCAAATAGGAGGAGGTGTTGAGCACCTTGAAAAACATTAAGGTAGATAAGTCCCCAGGGCCTAATGGGATCGACCACAAAATACTGCTGGAGGCAAGGGAGGAAATTGCTGAGGCCTTGACAAAGATCTTTGCATCCTCACTGGCTACAGATGAGGTCCCAGAGGATTGGAGAATATAGTTTTTTAATGTTTTTATTCAGTTTTTTGTGGTATACAAAACAAAGATAAGTGTGGACAAACAGTAGGAGACAGAGAATAAATAAAAATATTTACATGTACGTCGGTCAGTTTCAGTTATTTACATGCAGACACGGTGGCTCTTTTTCTTGTTTTATTTACAGTGGTGTTTGCGATTTCCTGTTTTTTGTTCCACCTTGGTTTTTGGCTCTGGCTGTTTCTCCTGCTCCACCACCTCTTATCCTCACACCCACCCCGCCCCCGCCACCTCCTCCTTGGTTATTTATCTTGCCTCCTTCCCCCATCTATACTTGTACTCATGTTGGTGCGATATCGCTTTTCATGCTTCTTTTGTTGGGCATGGTTGGGTTCCATGTCCCCCTGTCCCCCTCCCACTCAGCCTCTCCCCCCCCCCCCCGCCCCTTCCTTGCTGTGTCGTGACTACCCTCTCCTGTTCTTTGACTTCCTAGTTGTTGGCTACAAACAGGTCTTGGAACAACCGAATGAGTGCCTCTCACGTTTTGTGGAGGCCTCTTCGATCCTCGGATGGCGAATTTAATTTTCTCCATTTGGAGAAATTTCCGATAGGTCGGACAGCCGGTTTGTAGCTTTGGCTGGTGCTGCTGACCGCCAGCCGAGCAGGATTCTCCAGCTGGTGATTAGGGAGGCAAAGGCTCCCTAGGGAGGAGGCATCCGCCCTTCTCCCCATGAAGAGATCTGGCTGTTCTGATACCCCAAAGACTGCTGCTCTGGGGCAAGACTCCACCCTCACCCCTACCATAGATTTCATAGAATTTAAAGTGCCATTCAGCCCATCGAGTCTGCACCGGCTCTTGGAAAGAGCACCCTACCCAATCCCACACTTCCAACCTCTCCCCATACCCCAGTAATCCCACCCAACACTGAGGCGAATTTTGGACACTAAGGGCAATTTAGCATGGCCAATTCACCTCAAGTGCATATCTTTGGACTATGGGAGGAAACCCGGAGGAAACCCACACACACGGGGAGAATTTGCACAGACAGTGACCCAAGCCGGGAATCGAACCTGGGACCCTGGAGCTGTGAAGCAATTGTGCTAAGCACTATGCTACCGTGCTGCCCTTAATGAAGGCTGTCCAAAACCCAGCCAGTCTGGGACAACACCAGAACATGTGGGTGCAGTTGGCCGGGCCGCCTTGGCATCGTTCACATCTGTCCTCCACTCCCAGGAGAAACCTGCTGATTCGGGTTCTGGTTAAATGGGCTCTGTGTACCGCTTTCAGCTGCATTAGGCTTAGCCTTGCGCACGTGGAGGTGGAATTGACCCTGTGCAGTGCTTCGCTCCAGAGTCCCCACCCTATTTCAAACCCACGTCCTTCTCCCATATCTCCCTCGTCTCGTCCAGAGGGTGTTGGCCTCCTTAGCAGTCACCCATACATATCACCACAGTTCCCTTTCCGTAGGATGTCCGCATCCAACAGGTCCTCGAGCAGTGACAGTCATGGCGGTCATGGATACATCCTTGTTTCCCTGAGTAGAACATTTTTCATCTGTACGTGCCTTAGTTTGTTCCCCACCCCCCGCCAGCTGGAAACATTCTGTCAGTTCCTCGAGCGTTGTTAACGTGTTGCTGGTGTAAAAGTGCCTAACTGTCAGCGTCCCCTCGTCCTGTCTCCACATTTTGAAGGTAGCGTCCATAGTCGCCGGCGTGAACCTGTGGTTGTTGCAGATGGGGGCCTTGTCGGACATTTCGGTTAACCCAAAATGCTATTACTGTTAGTTCCACGACCGGAGTGTTGCTATTGCCACTAGGATCATTGAATATTTAATAGGTGGGGATGGAAGTGCCCGGAAGGATGTCCCTCTGCAGTTGCCCCTCTCCATAAACACCCACTCAGCTTCTGGCTCTTTTATCCATCCCTTTACCCTCTCCACGGTTGCTGCCCAGAGGTAATGCTGCAGGTTTAGGAGGGCAATGCCCTCCATGGATCTCGTTCTCTTCCGTACTCTCTTTGGGATCCTTGCGTTCTTCCCTCCCTACGCAAACGCCATTATCAGTTTGTCTAGTGGAATGATGTGGATCGGGATGGATCTAAACAGGAAGAGGAATCTGATGTGTTGGATAAGCTGGGTCTGCGAGGACTGCGTTTACCATAGCAGTGAGAGAGACAGGCTTCCAACACTTGAATAAATGCAACTCTATTTTATTGAACTCTTAACTATTAAACATACTTTAACGGTGGGTTGACACTATGCTGAGTTGACTGGAGACCTGGGGCTAACCTGACCAGACTATCTTACTACCACATGGTGGATGTTCTAGTTGTTGCTCACAGGCTCTGGCTGTCTCAGAGGCTGCATCCCGAGAGAGCGGGAAATCTAGTGCCCTCTGGCTTTATAGTGGCCGTGTCCTGTCTGGTGATTGGCTGCTGTGTTCTGTGTGTTCATTGGTCATCCTGTGTGTCAATCAATGTCTGTCTGTGCGCCATCATATACATGTGTGTATATTATGACAGAGCCTGGACGGACAGTACGTTCATTTTGATCATCTGCACTCTCCCTGCAAGGGAGAGTGGGGGTGTGTTCCATTTCTGAGGTCCTTTTTTACTTCCTCCGTCAGGCTGGTCAGGTTCCACTTGTGGATCCCTGTCCAGTTATGAGGGATTAAGATCCCCAGGTAGCTGAATTTGTGCTGGGTCTGTATAAAAGGCAATCCCTCCCGCTCTGCCCTTCCCCTTTGCAGGTTCACCGGGAAGTTCTCGCTTTTGCTCACGTTAAGTTTGTAGCCCGAGGGGGACTTCCGGTTGCGGCTATTCATAGAATTTCATAGAATTTACAGTGCAGAAGGAGGCCATTTGGCCCATCGAGTCTGCACCGGCTCTTGGTAAGAGCACCCTACCCAAGGTCAACACCTGCCCCTATCCCAATAACCCAGTAACCCCACCCAACACTAAGTGCAATTTTGGACACTAAGGGTAATTTATCATGGCCGATCCACCTAACCTGCACATCTTTGGACTGTGGGAGGAAACTGGAGCACCCGGAGGAAACCCACACACACACACGTGGAGGATGTGCAGACTCCGCACAGACAGTGACCCAAGCCGGAATCGAACCTGGGACCCTGGAGCTGTGAAGCCATTGTGCTATCCACAATGCTACCGTGCTGCCCCGGTTCCTGGGTAGGTCGCACGTTCGGCAGCTCCCACCGTGAACGGAATTTTGGGCCCTTCTAAGGAGCCCCAGCGGCACTTGGACAACGATTCCCGGTGTGGGAAGACGGCAGTGAGGTTCCCCCAGCACTGTGTGGAGTGGACCAGGAGCAGCGCGGTCAAAAAAGTGGCATTAGAGAAGAGAGGAGAACGGGGCTAAAAAAGCAACATGGCAGCGGGCGGAGACCAGGCAGTGTGGGCTCAGTGGTCGCGGGAGTAGCAGGAGTTTCTGAAAAGCTGCTTTGTGGAACTGAAGGCAGAGATGTTGGCCCCTATGAAGGCATCGATAGAAAGGCTGGTTGAGACCCAGAGGATGCAGGGGACAGCGATTAAAGAGGTGCAGCAGAAGGCCTCTGATAACGAGGACGAGATACTGGGCCTGGCGGTGAAAGTGGAGGTGCATGAGGCGCTGCATAAAAAATGGCAGGAGAAATTTGAGGATCTGGAGAACAGATCAAGGAGGAAGAATTTGTGGATTCTGGGTCTCCCTGAATGTGCGGAGGGGTCGGATGCTGGGGCGTATGTAGCCACGATGCTGAGCACGCTGATGGGCGCGGGAGCCTTCCCGAGGCCCTTGGAGCTGGATGGGGCGCACAGAGCCCTGGCGAGGAGACCGAGGGTGAATGAGCCGCAGAGGGCTAAGGTGGTGAGGTTTCACCGTTTCACCGACAGGGAGTGTGTCTTGAGATGGGTGAAGAAGGAGCGGAGCAGCAGGTGGGAGAATGCTGAAATTCGCATCTACCAGCACTGGAGCGCAGAGCTGGCCAAGAAGAGGGCAGGATTCAATCGGGCCAAGGCGGTTCTCCACGGAAAGGGGGTGAAGTTCGGGCTGTTGCAGCCGGCGCTGCTGTGGGTCACATATCAGGACCGACACTGAATGAGGGGGAGCTGGAGGTCAGAGGGAGAGTCGGGGCAGGGAGCCTCCGCCTGGGGGGCTGGAGAGTGCGGGAGGCGTGTGCATAAAAAAGGAGATGGCTGGTCGGGGGGGGGGGGGGGGGAGTGGGTAGTCCCCTGATCCGGCTGATCACTTGGAACGTGAGAGGCCTGAACTGGCCGGTCAAGAGGGCCCAGGTGTTTGCGCACTTAAAGGGACTTAAGGCAGACGTAGCCATGTTACAGGAGACGCACCTGAAGGTTGCGGATCAGACCAGGCTGAGGAAGGGATGGGTGGGGCAGGTCTTTCACTCTGGGTTGGACACGAAAAACAGGGGGGGGTAGCAATTTTGGTGAGCAAGCGGATGACTTTTGAGGCGGTGGGCATTGTGGCAGATGAAGGGGGCCGATATGTGATGGTGAGTGGTAGGCTGCAGGGGGCCAAGGTGATGCTGGTGAATGTGTATGCCCCAAATTGGGACAATGCAGGGTTCATGAAGCGGATATTAAGCCAGATACCAGGTCTGGAGGCAGGGAATCTGATAATGGGGGGGGGGGGGGGGGCTTTAACACGGTACTGGACCCGGCGCTGGATCGGTCTAGGTCGAGGTCGGGTAAGAGGCCGGCTGCGGCCAAGGTCCTGAGGGGGTTTATGGATCAGATGGGGGGAGTGGATCCATGGAGGTTTGCTAGGCCAAGGGCGAGGGAGTTCTCCTTCTTTTCCCACGTGCACAAGGCCTATTCACGGATAGACTTTTTCGTGGTGAGCAGGGCACTGATCCCGAGAGTAGAGGGGACGGAGTATTCAGCCATCGCGATTTCGGATCACGTCCCGCACTGGGTGGAGCTGGAGTTGGGGGAAGAGAGGGGCCAGCGCCCGCTGTGGCGCATGGATGTGGGATTGTTGGCGGATGAGGAGGTCTGTGAGCGGATCCAGGGGTGCATACAAAGGTATATGGAGGCCAATGACAACGGGGAAGTGCCGGTGAGTGTGGTCTGGGAGGCGCTGAAGGCAGTGGTTAGAGGGGAGCTATTTTCAATGAGGGCTCACAGAGAAAAGGGAGAGGACAGAGAGGGAGAGATTGGTGGGGGAGATACTGAGGGTGGATAGGAGATATGCGGAATTCCCCGAGGAGGGGCTGTTGAAGGAGTGCCGAAGCCTACAAACGGAGTTTGACTTGTTGACGACGGGGAAAGCTGAGGCCTAGTGGAGGAAGGTACAGGGTGCAGTGTATGAGTATGGGGAGAAGGCGAGTCGAATGTTGGTGCATCAGCTGCGAAGGAAGAAAGCGGCTCGGGAAATTGGGGGAATCAGGGACAGGGTGGGGAACACGGTGCGGAGTCCAGCCAAAATGAAAAAGGTCTTTAGGGACTTCTATGGGAACTTGTACAAGTCAGAACCCCCGGAGAGGGGGGGAGGAGGGGGGGGGGGGGGGGGGGGGGTGCGGCGGTTCCTGGACCAATTGAGGTTTCCGAGGGTGGAGGAGGAGCAGGTGGAAGGTTTGGGGGCCCCGTTTGGGATGGGGGAGCTGGTTAAGGGGTTGGGGAGCATGCAGGCGGGCAAGGCCCCGGGACCGGATGGGTTCCCGGTTGAGTTCCAAAGGAAGTTCTCGGAACTGTTATGCCCGTTGCTGTTGAGAACCTTTAACGAGGTGAAAGAGAAAGGAACCCTTCCCCTGACGATGTCACAGGCTCTGATCTCACTTATCCTCAAGCGGGGCAAGGACCCGCTGCAGTGTGGCTCGTACAGGCCGATTTCACTCCTCAATGTGGATACTAAGTTGTTGGCGAATTTTCCTGGCCACTAGGATTGAGGATTATGTCCCGGGAGTGATACATGAGGATCAGACGGGGTTTGTGAAGGGCAGGCAGTTGAATGCAAATGTGCGGAGGCTCCTGAATGTGATTATGATGCCCTCCGTCATGGCGCTGAGGGAGTCCAGAAACTGGAGGGGTTTGGTTCGGGGGGTGGGGGGGGGGAGGAGCACCGTGTCTCACTACACGCGGATGACCTGCTTCTCTACATCGTGGATCCGGTGGAGGGGATGGGGGAGGTCATGCAGGCTCCTTAGGGAGTTTGGAGACTTCTCGGGATATAAGCTCAACGTTGGGAAGAGCGAGCTCTTTGTGGTGCATGCGCAGTGCCAGGAAAAGGGGTTGGAGGAGCTGCCGCTCAAGATGGTGGAGAGGAGTTTTCGGTATTTGGGTATCCAGGTGGCCAAGAGTTGGGTCCCCGATACTCAACAACCATAGGTTTGCTCCGGGTAGGATAGATGGTGGATTCCTAAGCTGGCACTGGGCGGGAATTAGAAGGTTGGGGGATTTATTCATCGACGGGACTTTTGCCAGTCTGAGGGCACTGGAGGAGAAATTTGGGTTACCCCCGGGAAATGCCTCAGGTAGATGCAGGTTTGGACATTCGTGAGGAGGCGGATAGGAGAATTTCCGCTGCTGCCTGCCCAGAAGATACAGGGCAGGGTGATTTTGGGCGTGTGGGTCGGAGAGGGTAAGATCTCGGAGATATACCAAGAGCTGCAGGAGGCGGAGGAAGCCTCGGTGGAGGAGCTGAAGGGCAAGTGGGAGGAGGAGCTGGGTGAGGAGCTGGATGAGGGCCTATGGGCTGACACCCTGGGCAGGGTCAATTCCTCCTCATCTTGCGCCAGGCTCAGCCCGATCCAGTTTAAAGTGGTACACAGGACGCATATGACAGGGGCGAGGATGAGTAAGTTCTTTGGGGTGGAGGACAGATGTGTGAGGTGTTCGGGGAGTCCAGCAAACCACACCCATATGTTCTGGGCGTGCCTGGCGCTTGCGGAGTTTTGGGAGAGCTTTGCAAAGGCTATGTCCAAGGTCTTGGATACTCGGGTAAAACCGAGTTGGGGGATAGCGATATTTGGGGTATCGGATGATCCGGGAGTCGAAAGAGGTCGGAGTCCTGGCCTTTGCCTCCTTGGTAGCCCAGAGAAGGCTCTTGTTAATGTGGAGGGATGCAAAGCTCCCAAGTGCGGAGACTTGGGTCAATGACATGGCGGGGTTTCTCAGGCTGGAGAAGATAAAGTTTGCCTTGCGAGGGTCCTTGCAGGGGTTCT
Source organism: Scyliorhinus canicula (assembly GCF_902713615.1). NCBI lineage: Eukaryota > Metazoa > Chordata > Chondrichthyes > Carcharhiniformes > Scyliorhinidae > Scyliorhinus > Scyliorhinus canicula. The sequence continues at coordinate 42,183,267 of NC_052153.1, forward strand.
CCGGGCGGTGGTAACCGTTCCTTGACTTTCTCGCGGAACGTTAGGTGGAGGTCAACAGCAGCAGCAACCCGGGGGAGAGGGGGGAGCTGAATTATTTTCCTTTTTGTGAGGGGCGTAGGCCCCATTCTGTTTTGAGTTGGGTGTTAATTTGTTAAACTGTTTATCGTTTAGCGGGTTAAGTTGTTTTGTTTTGTTGGCATGTTGCCCTTCTTTCTTTGTATTATTTTTCCTTCTGGAGTGTTTTGTAAATTTATTGAAAAAGTTTGAATAAATATATTTTTTTAAAAAGTTTGTAGCCTGAGAAGGCTCCAAACTCTTTCAAGAGCTCCATGATTCCTTCCGTGCTGCTTCATGGGTCTGAGATGTAGAGGAACAGGTCATCCGCATACAGCGACACTCTGTGCTCTCTGTCAACTCTCCAGAGCCCTTTCCAGTTCTTTGTCGCCCTATGCATGATGGCTAGTGGTTCGATCACCAGGGTGAACAGCAGCAGGGATAACGGGCATCCTGCCTTGTGCCTCAGTGCAGCTGGAAGTACACTCGCCGTGGGGGGGGGTTCTACACGACTTTCATCCAGGAGGTGAACCCTGTTCCAAGCCCGAACTTCTCCAGTACCTCTATGAGATATTTTCATTCTTCTCTGTCGAAGGCCTTTTCAGTGACCAGGGAGCTGATCATCTCAGGTGTTCTCTCGCTGGGTGGGGTCATGATCACGTTCAACAGGCGCCTGATGTATCCTTGACAAAGCCCATCTGGTCTTCTGCTACCACCTCTGGTACGCAGTCCTCCAGCCTTTTGGCTAGGATCTTGGCCAGTATTTTCAGATCTGAGTTTAGCAGCGAGATGGGTCTGTAGGAAGCGCATTCTGTTGGGTATTAGCGAGATTGGCGCATGTGCTAGCCTAGGCAGCAGGATGCCTCACACATGTGAATCTATGAATATGTCCCGCAAGTGCGGGGCCAGTGATGTCATGAATCTTTGTAGAACTCTGCTGGGAACCGTCCTTCCAGGTGCCTTCTGCACCTCTATGGAGCTGATACTCTCCATGATCTCTCCCAGTTCTAGCGGTGCTTCCAGGCCCTATCTCCTATCTTCCCCCACGACTGGCATGTCCAGTCCATTGAGGAACTGCTTCATCCTCAAGTCCCCTGTTGGGGGCTCGGAAGGTCCCCCATGCCTGGCGGAGTTGGTGCACTGCCTTCCTTGTGGAGAGCAGTCAAAGTTCATCTGTAGCTTTTATCTCTCCAGGTGCTCTACGGCCGGGGCCTCGGAGTATCGCCGGTCTACCTGCAGTATGGGGTCGACTAGCTGTTGCCTAGCCGCTCTCTCTTCCCTACCGCTTTGTGCTTTGTAAATAATAATTTCACCTTGATCACAGCCTTCAGAGCCTCCCAGAACGTGGAGGGTGAGACCTCCCCATTCTGGCTGTTAGTAATACACACGACTATGGCCTGTGATATTTTCTCGCTGAAAGCCTTGTCGGCTAGGAGGGCCATGTCCAACCTCCATGGGAAGTAGTTTGGCACGGCCCGTCTCCAACTTCACATCCATATAATGCGGAGCATGGTCGAAGGTTACGATCGCGGAATATTCCGCTCTCTCTAGCCCTGCAAGCACTGATTTTCCCACAACAAAGAAGTTGATCCGTGAATATACACTATGTACTTTGGAGAAGGCGGACAACTCCTTCTCCCCTGGGTGGGTGAACCACCATGGGTCCACCGCCCCCATCTGCTGCATGAATCGGCTGAGTTCCTTCTTCATAGAACATAGAGAACATACAGTGCCGAAGGAGGCCATTCGGCCCATAGAGGTCTGCACCGACCCACTTAAGCCCTCACTTCCAACCTACCCCCGTAACCCAATAACCCCTCCAAACCTTTTTGGACACTAAGGGACAATTTAGCATGGCCAATCCACCTAACCTGCACGTCTTTGGACTGTAGGAGGAAACCGGAGCACCCGGAGGAAACCCACGCAGACACAAAGAGAACGTGCAGACTCCGTACAGACAGTGACCCAGCGGGGAATCGAAACTGGGACCCTGGCGCTGTGAAGCCACAGTGCTATCCACTTGTGCTACCGTGCTGCCCAAAAGACCTTCATGCTGGAGGTCTTTCTTGTTTTGGGATTCTCTCGCTTTGGGCGAAGCTCTGTCGATTTCTGGTGGGTTGGGGAAGCTATCCCTTCCCACCAGGTTGGCCAACATTCGGGCCACATAGTCCGTGGGGTTCCTACCTTCGATCCCCTCCGGTAGGCCCACGATTCCTAGGTTTTGATGCCTTGACCGGCTCTCCTGGTCCTCCATTTTCCCTTTCAGGATCCCTTGAGCTGTCGCAACCAGCCTTGCCACCTCCTTTTCCAGGGTGATGATCCGTTTGCCATGGTCTGTTGCAGCTTTTTCTATCTCCTTGATCGTTTCCTCCTGGGTTTCCAGTCGCCTTTCCGCCTTATCCAGGACCAGCTGCATGGTCGCCAGAGCTTCGGCAACCGCACCCTTCACCGCAGCTTGAATGTTCGACTTTGTCTCTTCCCAATGCTCTCTCAATTCTCTTGAGAGAAATGTCCTCCACCCTTCCCCTGGTGTTGTGGGGGAGGGGGGGGGATCTCGTGCAGCAGACCGGCCCCTCTCGCTCTCCCAGGTCTCGCCACCTCGTGTGTCGGCTGGCTCGGTCGCTTGCTTGTCCAGGCTTTTTCCGCACCTGGGGCGAAATTCTCTGCAGACCGTCGTAACGCCGATTTCCGGCGAGCAAAATTGGTGTAGATGACTCCGGCGTGGGGGCCTTCTTTTAGGCGGCGATTCTCCGTTCCCGGAGGGGCCAGCAGCGGACTGACGCGATACGCGTCAGTTTCACCCGCTGCGGAAGTGGTGAGACCCGGCGTTTTTTGGAGGAGGAGGAGGAGAGAGACTGACCCGGCGTTTGGGGGGGGGGGGTTCCGGCATTTGGGGGGGGGGGAGGAGAGAGACAGACCCGGCATTTGGGGGGGGGGGGGGTTCCGGCATTTGGGGGGGGGGGTTGCGGCATCGGGGGGGGTGGTTCCGGCATTTGGGGGGGGGGGGTTGCGGCATCGGGGGGTTGCGGCATCGGGGGGGGGCATCGGGGGGGTGGGTTGCGGCATCGGGGGGTGGGTTGCGGCATCGGGGGGTGGGTTGTGGCATCGGGGGGTTGCGGCATTGGGGGGGGCATCGGGGGAGGTTGCGGCACCGGGAGGTGGGTTGCGGCATCGGGGGGTGGGTTGCGGCATCGGGGGGTGGGTTGCGGCATCGGGGGGTGGGTTGCGGCATCGGGGGGTGGGTTGCGGCATCCGGGGGGGGTTGCGGCATCGGGGGGGGTTGCGGCATCGGGGGGTGGGCATCGGGGGGGGGGGGTTGTGGGCAGCGGCTTGCAGAGAGGGGGGGGCGACGGATGCCCGGGGCCAACGCACCATCGCCCCCCCCCCCCTCTGTACGCCGCTGCCCCCTACCCCAACCACCCCCCCCTCACCACCCCTACCTCCCTCCCCACCACCCCTACCCCCCTCCCCACCACCCCTACCTCCCTCCCCACCACCCCTACCCCCCTCCCCACCACCCCTACCCCCCTCCAACGCCGCCCCCCCATCTCTCGCAACGCCGCAACCCCCCACCCTCAACGCCGCAACCCCCCCTCATCGCCGCAACCCCCCCTCTCAACGCCGGGTCCCCCCCCTCAACGCCGGGTCCCCCCCCCCTCAATGCCGGTACCCACACCCCATCCCCCTCCCTCTGAAGGCCGGTACCCACACCCCCCCCCTCTCCTCCTCCCCCCCTTCCTTCCTCCTCCCCCCATCTTCCTCCTCCCCCTCTTCCTTCCTCCTCCCCCTTCCTTCCTCCTCCCCCCTTCCTTCCTCCCCCCCTTCCTTCTTCCCCCACCCTTCCTTCCTCCCCCCCCTTCCTTCCTCCTCCCCCCCCCCTTCCTTCCTCCTCCCCCCCTTCCTTCCTCCCCCCTTCCTTCCTCCCCCCCTTCCTTCCTCCGTTAGTGGGGGGGGGTGCGGCGTTAGTGGGGGGTGGGGGGGTGGGGGGGGTGCGGCGTTGGAGGGGGGTAGGGGTGGTGGGGAGGGGGGTACGGGTGGTGGGGAGGGGGTAGGGGTGGTGGGGAGGGAGGTAGGGGTGGTGGGGAGGGGGGTAGGGGTGGTGGGGAGGGAGGTAGGGGTGGTGAGGGGGGCGGGTGGTTGGGGTAGGGGGCAGCGGCGTACAGAGGGGGGGGCGACGGTGCGTTGGCCCCGGGCATCCGTCGCCCCCCCTCTCTGCACGCCGCTGCCCCCAAACCCCCCCCCCCCCCGATGCCGCAACCCCCCCCCCGATGCCGCAACCCCCCCCGATGCCGCAACCCCCCCCGGATGCCGCAACCCACCCCCCGATGCCGCAACTCACCCCCCGATGCCGCAACCCACCCCCCCACCCCGATGCCGCAACCCACCCCCCCCGATGCCGCAACCCACCCCCCCCCCGATGCCGCAATCCCCCCCGATGCCGCAACCCACCCCCCGACACTGAACGGCATCAACCATCATCAATGGTTGACGCCGTTTCAAAGCAACTGTGATTTTCGCCGACGTGACCCGTGGCCACGTCGGCGGGACTTCGGCCCATCCGGGCCGGAGATTTGTGGCAACTAAAAAAAAAATGAAATCCCGCCGGCGCCAGCTGTTTTCAGAGGCTGCCGGCGGGATTTGCACAGCGCCGGTTTTTGGCCGGTCAGAGATTTAAAAACCCTGCGGGAGCGGGAATAACGCCGCTGCCGGCCGATTCTCCGACCCTGCGTGGGGTCGGAGAATTTCGCCCCTGGTTTCCACCTATCCTCTGGAGTGGCTGCTGTTTGGCACTTTTCCCTCCTTGTCGCGTTGTGGTAGTGGTGTGGGGATGTCTTTTGGTGTTAGTGGGCCTTTGTCGGGTTTGTGGGAGGAGAGTCACCTGATGAGCGACTTCTCAGCACATCCCCGTCACCAGATGAACTGGAGAATAGTTAATATTATTCCTTTGTTTAAGAAGATTAGAAAGGATAATTCAGGAAATTACAGGGTAGGAACTATACGTCAGTGGTAGGGAAATTATTGGCGAGGCTTATTCAAGGCAGGATTTAGCGAGAGGCAGCATGGTTTTGTGAAGGGGAGGTCGTGTCTCACTGACTTGGTAGAGATTTTTGAGGAAGTGACGAAAATGATTGATGAAGATAGGGCAGTGGATGTTGTCTACATTGACTTCAGTAAGGCCTTTGACAAGGTCCATCATGGCAGACTGGTACAGAAGGCAAAGTCACATGGGGTCAGAGGTGAGCTGGCAAGATGGATACAGAACTGGCTCAGTCATTGGAGACAGATGGTAGCAGTGGAAGGGTGCTTTTCTGAATGGAGGGCTGTGACTAACGGCGTTCCACAGGTATCAAAGAACAAAGAACAAAGAAAAGTACAGCACAGGAGCAGGCCCTTTGGCCCTCCAAGCCTGCGCCTACCATGCTGCCCATCTAAACTAAAATCTTCTAGACTTCCAGGGTCCGTATCCCTTTATTCCCATCCTATTCATGTATTTGTCAAGATGTCCCTTAAATGTCACTATCGTCCCTGCTTCCACCACCTCCTCCGGCAGCGAGTTCCAGGCACCCACTACCCTCTGTGTAAAAAATTTGCCACGTACATCTCCTCTAAGCCTTGCCCCTCGCACCGTAAACCTATGCCCCCTAGTAATTGAGGCCTCTACCCGGGGAAAAGCCTCTGACTATCCACTCTGTCCATGCCCCTCATAATTTTGTAGACCTCTATTAGGTCGCCCCTCAACCTCCATCAGACACTACAACCATTAAAAGATCTACCAGTGATAGTACATCCAATTAGCCATTTGGCTATAGATAATTAACCAGCAATAAATGCCAAGGTAACAATTGCCATCCTGAACCGATAAGCAAGTTTAATGTATATAAGGAGAAGACATTTTAGCAGAAGTACTCTCTCTCTTATCCTGACCCCCCATCTCTGGGGCGAGAGTCAGTTCTGTTCTTAGAAGCTTGTATCGTCGAACAAAACCTCAGGTTGTAAGTATAGTTTCGCAATAACTCCTTAGAAATGTACTAAGGAACTGATAGAGATGCTTTAAGGATTTTTCCATGTTTGGATATCTCATGCTATTGAGAGGAATTAGTATGTTAGCAGATAACAGGACTGTTAACAATCTTGTATTAATAACAGATAACTAGATAGACTTAGTTCACTTATATTCTAACTCTGCAATTCAGTATGTATCTATTGGTAGCAATTTTCACAATAAAGATACTTTAATTAAAATGATACTGTGTGAAATTAATCTCGAAGTTGAGAATCCTAGACACGCATTTAGGAAGCCCTGAATAGGCTAGGACCCATGGCATTAGAGGTATTGATTTAGTTATGAGTGACGAATCTGAACTCTCCCCATAAAAAGTAACTGAGACCTTGTTTAACTGCTTGAGACCTGGAAAAGCATTCTCCCTTTGTGAGATCCATTCTGAGTCCTGGCAGGAAAGCAGGTTTCCCTCTTTTGATAGGTTAACCTATCAGGTATGATAGTGATGTTTAAGAGGCGTCTTGACAAGTACATGAATAGGAAGGGAATAGAGAGATATGGGCTCCGGAAGTGTAGAAGGCTTTAGGTTAACATAGAACATAGAACAGTACAGCACAGAACAGGCCCTTCGGCCCTCGATGTTGTGCCGAGCAATGATCACCCCACTTAAACCCACGTAACCCGTATACCCGTAACCCAACAATCCCCCCCATTAACCTTACACTACGGGCAATTTAGCATGGCCAATCCACCTAACCCGCACATCTTTGGACTGTGGGAGGAAACCGGAGCACCCGGAGGAAACCCACGCACACACGGGGAGGACGTGCAGACTCCACACAGACAGTGACCCAGCCGGGAATCGAACCTGGGACCCTGGAGCTGTGAAGCATTGATGCTAACCACCATGCTACCGTGAGGCCCCAAATGAGGCCCCGTGAGGCACCATGCTACCGTGAGGTTAGACAGGCAGCATGGTCAGTGCAGGCTTGGAGGGCCGACGGGCCTATTCTTGTGCCGTACTGTTCTTTATTCTTTGTGTAGATAGCACACAAGAGCACTTGCCACCCAGAGAGGTCTTTTGAGACTATTTGAAAAGATGGCCCTGGGCCCTGTCAGACCAATGTAGAATCTCCGGGTGTATTCCTTCAGAAAATTCTCAGCTTTCCTTCCAGCCGCAAACTCAACCTCTGAAAACCTCCAACTGACTGCCTGAACCCCTGGCTCTTCCCATTAACTACATCATCTCCCTAAACTAAATACATCTCTAATGAACCACGCCACAGGGAACCCTCTTATATATCAACAAAACTCAATTAGCCCAAGCTTTTATGATGCTTTAATTGCATCTTTGGCTCCCAAAAAGCTTTGCTGTCTTGCAAACCAGGATTTAAAAAAAAACCTCCACTGCAGCAGTCATACACACACTACCCAGGCTTTTAACCCTTACTACACGAAACACACATCATACAATTTATCAGAAATTCCCACATTCATCACAGCCTGTCAATTATTTATAGGTGGGGAGTAGGTATTGGTGGATCCTTTCCTCTCATACACTTTATCTATTTTTAGTTTATGAATTTCACTATTACATAATGATGGACTGGCAAAAAACAATGGACCAAAATTGAGCATGAATATAAAATAGTTAACATATTGACAACTGCTGCTTCCAAGTATTCACTAGAAATTACAATTGTAATAATGCCACCACAATGGGGCTGCATTTGCCACTCCCGCCAGCAGTGGGAAGCATATATAGAATTTACAGTGCAGAAGGAGGCCATTCGGCCCATCGAGTCTGCACCAGCTCCTGGAAAGAGCACCCTACCCAAGGTTAACACCTCCACCCTATCCCCATAACCCAGTAACCCCACCCAACACTAAGCGCAATTTAGCATGGCCAATCCACCTAACCTGCACATCTTTGGACTGTGAGAGGAAACCGGAGCACCCGGAGGAAACCCACGCACACACAGGGAGGATGTGCAGACTACGCACAGACAGTGACCCAAGCCGGAATCGAACCTGGGACCCTGGAGCTGTGAAGCAATTGTGCTATCCACAATGCTACCGTGCTGCCCCCAAATCATGGTGACCTGGGGAACAGAATACAAATTCATGGCATAAGTCAGTTTACCACCAGTGGGAAATTAGTTAGTAATTTTGCTCTCCTGATTTTCACATAGTTTAAAGGCAGGTCAATGTTCTCACTGATCGTCGTTGGGAATCACATTTGCTTCCATTTTCATCCGATCTTTGCTCATTAAAAATACAACTCGCTGGAATCACATTCTCCCTCCAAATTTAAGCTCCCCGCCAGCGGATAATTAGAATGGACTGTTTGTCTGTCTGCTTCTGCTACGCGGTTTCGGTGCTTGGCAGAAGCTGCACCAAGGCTAATGGACAGACTACAATACCAGCAGGGAGGGGAAAGACAGAGGCAAGTCTAGGGGTGAGCTAGAAGAACGTGGGAGCGAAGGGGGAAGATGGCGGCGGACCCAGGGTGGGGAATGAGTGGAAAATCGGAGGGAAGATGGAAGACAGAGGTATGACTGTGAGGGGGGAAGCGAGCGTAGTTGATATCGCTGGTCAATCTGTTATCGCTAACCTCTACGAATGAACTATTCATAGGGGCACGTTTATGCTCGTTTATTCAGGCATTAGCAAGGAGAGGTAGCTCAACAAGCAAGCTCACTGAATCAAACTCTTGTGACAAAAATGATACATAATTATAGCTTTTTTTTTTAACACATGCTCAGTCGTTGTTTAGATTTTCGATCTGGCGTTACACATAGATTTTACAACAACAGGTACATCTTGTACTAGCCATGCATTCATGCCAACACTCCAGAGGCTTCTAGCTTATCTTGGTATGACGACCGCCCCATTCTCTATCGGGTACTAAGGCAACGATGTCCTTGCTATCTGGCTCCAAGGCTTCTTCATTGCTAATGAGACCTTCTAATGCTTGCCTTGCAGCTGGAGATTCTATTGATGTATCTTTAAGTGTTACGAGGGTCAACTGCGGTAGTAATGTGCTTGATGCTGATTTTGCACGACATCTGTGACCCTTTTCTATTAATTTCTTATTAATTCTTAAACCTCACCAAGCATTCATATTAAGACTTTATCATTGGTGACTAGCCCAATTGGCCAATGACAGAAGTATTACCTTTTCCATTTATTCCCCGTCACTCATTGATACTGGCCTGGTATTCAGTTTGGGGTCAAACCATCTGTATCAATCGACCCTTTAATTTAGGCCTCTGGTCTCTTATTTCTCTTAATCTATTTTCCCATTTGCTAAATCTTAACCTCCAACTCCACTTCTTGTGTGACTTTCTGGTGCAATAAATCAAGCATGTCAAATTCACAACCATTATCAGCTGGGCCACTATCAGGATATAAGAGTTAATCCGAATCCAGTTGTGTATCTGTGCATTTGAGCCCCAATCTCACAAATCCTCTCACAACGCAGAGGAATTTACTTGTTCAACATTTTTTACTGAGGCTTTTGTTTGTTGCGGGAATGTGTAGTATATCCTATACACTTAATGAGTCTGCACCTGCATCTCGATCAGATCCTCTGGCAGCAGTGGGATTGTATAAGAGAACTGATTCAAGTATTGTGTCAGGTTATCCTTTATACTTTCCATGACTTGAATATCAACTGTTTCTCGCTTATATATTTTAACCAGTTCTACTTTTGTAGGTGTAAACCCACTGAATGATTGAATATGGGGCACACCCGGTTGCTGCCGTACTGGAGTTCTCGTTGTCCTGTGGTCAGGGCCGGTGCTAGGAATTGCGGGCCCAATTAGAAAAGTGATGGCGGGGCCCCTACTCTACAAAAGTAAAAATTTATGTATGTTTATATTTCGTGTAGTATGCTCGTCTTTAACCAAAAAAAAACATTAAATGCTTGATATACTAAAATTTTGAAACTTACTTACCCGGGCGGAAGGATTTGGCGGCGCAGGGCTGAAGGATTTGTCGACGGTAATGCGGTGCGTTCCCCAAAAGTAAAAACTACCCTATAGTTCCTCTTAGAATACAGAAAAGGCTTCAAACGGTAACTCTGTCACCGCTGGCGCGGGGCCCCCTTAAGGTGCGGGGCCCAATTTGATGAAATTGGTCAAATAGGCTTAAAACCGGCCCTGCCTGTGGTAATACAAATCTCCCATCACCCAAATACGCACTGTGAGTTGGTTCTTTTGCAACCCTTATAGTTTCCATTGTACAATTGGCTGTGGCATTAAACCCACTTCCACAGTGTCATTGGATGTGCACATACTATAGGATGGCTTCAATTAAACCCCTCTAATGTTGTACTAATCATACAATCTTCTATTAATGTAGCATATGATGGAATGTTATTACATCTGATATAATAATCTCCCTTTATCACCCCAATATTCTCTAGTCTATATAATGCTCTGCCGAATGTTGACGTGGTTATAATGGGTATCCTAAAATAACACCTACTAACATATTACGATTCATTATATATTCAACATTAGTTCTGTACACAAGTGTCAAGCCTCTGAGCTGGCATCCAGTCAGCCCATGGTTTTGTATGTCATCAGAGGTTAAACAACTGTTCATTTGTAACCTACAATGGAACTACTCCCTCACTAATTTACCTCAAATGTTCTCCTGGCTGTTCAAGCACCCATGATCCATAGGTGCCACAGACATTATTTCTACTTGCATCATCTGAAATATCTTTCCCTATTCAATTAATTCATTAGTGGGGACACCGTGACTTTCTAATACAGTAGCCATGTTGTGAATTATCCATGTTATGTCTTGTTCCGTACCCATTTGGGCTGCAGCCTTAAAGTCCGGACCTTCTCGTCAACAGTTGTCAGATGTATAGATTTAACCATTGAAGTCCCTATGCGAGGAATTAAGGGCTACGGGGAGAATGCTGGTAGGTGGAGTTGAAATGCCCATCAGCCATGATTGAATGGCGGAGTGGACTCGATGGGCCGAATGGCCTTACTTCCACTCCTATGTCTTATGGTCTTATGGTCTTAAAACTGTTGCAGCGTCTTTGATCAAGCTGCATTTTAACTGGTTTTTATTTCCAGGGATTGGGGTGCAGCTATTGGTCATGTTCTGCCGTTAGGCTGGGCTGTTCTTGTCACTACCTGATCCATCCAGGCCAGATACAGTTCTCGAGTATAGATCGAACACCATTGGGACAGGGTTACGTTTGTAATATTTAGGACTATGGGTGCCAGCTCTTGGTGTACATTATCATACAAAATATTATTCTCAATAATTCAACACCATTCTCTGGTCCTGGACTCATGGCTGGATAAGGTGGGTCAGTTGTCTCGGGTGGTGATCGGACCTTGACTGCACTGTAAAGTCTCTTGTTCTTCTATTGTCGCATTCAGCTTTCCACATTGCACATCGCGTTCGGCAGAGTCCTGATGGTGATGTCAGCCAAGCTGGTACGATTCCCACTCCTGTGACTGTGATCACCAGTCCCATGAGAATCGATACAGCTGTTAAGAACATAGAACATAGAACAGTACAGCACAGAACAGGCCCTTCGGCCCTCAATGTTGTGCCGAGCCATGATCACCCTACTCAAACCCACGTATCCACCCTATACCCGTAACCCAACAACCCCCCTTAACCTTACTTTTTTTATTAGGACACTACGGGTAATTTAGCATGGCCAATCCACCTAACCCGCACATCTTTGGACTGTGGGAGGAAACCGGAGCACCCAGAGGAAACCCACACACACAGGGGGAGGACGTGCAGACTCCACACAGACAGTGACCCAGCCGGGAATTGAACCTGGGACCCTGGAGCTGTGAAGCATTTATGCTAACCACCATGCTACCCTGCTGCCCCTCAACGTTCTGTGAACTTAAGCAAATGACTGCCCCAGTCGCCACCGGTCATCCAGTGTTAATTTCGATAAAACAGGATCAAATAGTAAAATGCTTTCATTGCGACCTGTGTTTCCAGCACCCTTTTCTTTGGATGTCCACTGTATCACTGGTCATGATTGCTTCATGTGGATCCCGCCCACTTCGGTGCAAATCCCAGTTTGTCAGGCGCAGTTTTAACCATTGTCTATTCCCTTACCCCAGGCACCTCATCATGTTCTCTCTTGGCCTCCACTTCAATATCAGAGGTTCCCTCTTTCGAGGGCGCCTGTTGTTGGGGGGGGGGGGGGGGGGTGCAGGAGAGGCTGGGTTTGGCTCCTGGGTTTATGGAGACTTGGGGATCGGCTGAGTGCTGTACTTAATAGCCATCCTGTTTCTTTCCCCCAGGGTAGGTGTGGTTTGATTCCCCTCTTATCGACTGGTGGCTGGCTCTCCTCCTCGTTAGTGCGTCTCGGGAGGCTGCCCGAGAGGTTGGGGATGTGGGTTGGATACTGGTTCCCTGGTCCTTTTTTGTTGCTTTTTTTTAATATATAGTATTATTTTGTAACTTTGTTGCCACAGTTTCTAAAATATAAAATCTTAATAAATGTACTTATAAAGACGAATAAATAGATGTCCAAGGGAAAAGGGTGAAGAAACACCTGGACCGTTTGAGAAGGAGAGAATCGCATACAGAGCCAGGGAGGCAGTCTGCCCCTAGTTTGCCTGTCAGGAAGAGCCCAGTAATGTTCCAGGGGAAACTGGACATTCTATTTGTACTGACGCACCTTCAAAAGTTGAAAGTTGATCCATTGAGAGTCAACCCGAAGTTACTTCTACTGCTGGGGCACCCACTGGTGAATTATGATACCCCCAAAGGATCAGGAAGTCCCCGGATAGATTTAATTTGTAAAATCCATGAAGACAGATCTAAAGCAGCTGTTTAATTGCTCTATCACTTCCTTGCTCTCTATTATAACATCTCCCATTTTGGACTTCACACATTTGTCTTCACAAATCTTTTTCTTTTTACATTATTATAGAAGCTTTTACAGTCTGCTTTTATGTTATTTGCAAGTTTATTCTAGTTTTCCCCTCTTAATCAATCGCTTGGTCCTCCTTTGCTGAAATGCTTTTTAAGAAGTATGTTTGTTGAGGTTTTACATTTTGACAAACAACACAACAAAACCACAAGTATGAAACAGCACAGCAAGCAAAAAACATCTCAGCATATATAGATACAGAGGGGGATAGGGGAAGAGTAGTACAACTGGGTCAATACAATCATTCGATATAACTTAATGCCTCTAAATCATGGGGAAATGGGACACACCTTTCTTCTGTTGAAGAACTGTTTAACTGATAATGTTTTCTTTTATGAAAATGCAGTTAATGCTGTGCTTAAATTAAAGTGTGTTTTAACATAAAAGATACTTACTGGTCAGAGTGATCACTCATGGGGTGAACTCATGGCACAGTTTTACAAGTTAAAAAAAAGTGTTTGAGATTCTCGCCCGGTATCGTAACAACTGCTGGGGTCTGGTCCGGGATCCTAACACGAGTGAATGCCCCAGCAAGGATACCAGTCCCAGCCCAATTGGGGTAAAACACCATGCAGTTTGTACATGCTCCATCTTCCCAGAAATCGATCCCAATGCCTCAGCAACCTAAATCCCTCCCTCCTACACCATCTCTCCAGCCACACATTCATCTGGCCCACTCTCCCATTCCTGATCTCTTGAGCAGGTGGCACTGGGAGTAATCCTGAAATTACTGCCTTTGAGGTCCTGCTTTATTTTGTATCTCCCTATATTCTCCTTTCAGGACCTCATTCCTCATTTTACCCATGTTGTTGGTACCAATGTACAGTGTTGGACTATGACCACAGTTTCTAAAATATAAAATATAACCCCCCCCCCCCCCCCCCAACTCCAACCCCCCTCTACCACCACACCTTCAGAATATCCTGTCTTGCACCCACTCAGTGACATCCTTGACCGTGGCACTAGGAAGGCGATGCCATTCTGATGTCACGTCTAGTGCCGCTGAAACATCTAGCTGTTCATTTTATGAGAGAATTCTTTATCACTAGTGCTCTCCCACTCTTTTTTTCTCCCACCCCTGTGTAGCTGAGCCATTCATGGTGCCATGGACTTGGCTATTGCTGCATTCCCCTTCAAAACCATCTGCCCCAGCAGTATTCAAAACAGTAAACCTGTTATAGAGGGAGGCGGACCCAGTGGACGCCCGCCTGGTACTTTTGCTCCATCTGGTGGTCACCCATTCCCTTTCTGCCGATGCACTCTTTCTTTGTGTTGCATCACGTCACTGTACATGCTCCACGGTGACTCCAGCCGCATCTCTTTTTATTTTTATAATCTTTATTGTCACAAGTAGGCTTACATTAACACTGCAATGAAATTACTGTGAAAAGCCCTGAGTCACCACATTCCAGCGCCTGTTCGGGTACACGGAGAGAGAATTCAGAATGTCTAAATTGCCTAACAGCACGTCTTTCGAGACTTGTGGGAAGAAACCAGAGCACCCGGAGGAAACCCATTCAGACACGCGGAGAACATGCAGACTCCACACAGAACCAAGTTGGGAATCGAACCTGGGACCCTGAAGCTATGAAGCAATAGTGCTATCCACTGTGCTACCGTGCTGCTCCTAAACACAGATTTTCAGTAGCTGCAGCTAGAGACACTTCACGCACATGTGGTTTCCCTGGACACTGGGAGTGTCCTTGACTTACCACATTGTGCAGGAGGAGCATTTCGTTTTGGCCAGCTGTCTTGCTGTGACTTACATTTAAATTGCGCCCTTTACTTTTGCTTCCTCTATTAAGGACAGTAGAAATAGCCACCAAGTTCTACTTAACAAGGCAACGGCCCATCTTTCTGAGGAAAGGCATTAAATGAAAGGATCGCCTCCTTCCCTCTTCACTGACCTCCCTCAGTCACCAAACCTCAATTCCCAGCTTTCTTACATAAGAACTAGGAGCAGGAGTAGGCCATCTGGCCCCTCGAGCCTGCTCCGCCATTCAATGAGATCATGGCTGATCTTTTGTGGACTCAGCTCCATTTTCCGGCCCGAACACCATAACCCTTAATCCCTTTAATCTTCTAAAAACTATCTATCGTTATCTTAAAACATTTAATGAAGGAGCCTCAACTGCTTCACTGGGCAAGGAATTCCATAGATTCACAACCCTTTGGGTGAAGAACTTCCTCCTAAACTCAGTCCTAAATCTACTTCCCCTTATTTTGAGGCTATGCCCACCAGTTCTGCTTTCACCCACCAGTGGAAACAACGTGCCCGCATCTATCCTATCTATTCCCTTCATAATTTTAAATGTTTCTATAAGATTCCCCCGCATCCTTCTAAATTCCAATGAGAACAGTCCCAGGCTACTCAACCTCTCCTCGTAATCCAACCTCCTCAATTCTGGGATTAACCTAGGGAATCTCCTCTCCACACCCTCCAGCGCCAGTATGTCCTTTCTCAGGTAAGGAGACCAAAACTGAACACAATACTCCAGGTGTGGCTTCACTAACACCTTATGCAATTGCAGCATAACCTCCCTCATCGAAAACTCCATCCCTCTAGCAATGAAGGACAAAATTCCATTCACTTTCTTAATCACCTGTTGCACCTGTAAACCAATTTTTTGTGACTCTTGCACCAGCACACCCAGGTCTCTCTGCACAGCAGTATGTTTTAATATTTTACCATTTAAATAATAATCTCTTTTGCTGTTATTCCTAACAAAATGGATAACCTCACATTTGTCAACATTGTACTCCATCTGCCAGACCCTAGCCCATACACTTAACCGATCCAAATCTCTTTGCAGACTTCCGGTATCCTCTGCACTTTTTGCTTTACCACTCCTCTTAGTGTCATCTGCAAACTTGGACACATTGCACTTTGTCCCCAACTCCAAATCATCTCTGTAAATTGTGAATTGTGGGCCCAACACTGATCCCTGAGGGACACCACTAGCTACTGATTGCCAACCAGAGAAATACCCATTAATTCCCACTCTTTGCTTTCTATTAATTAACCAATCCTCTATCCATGCTACTACTTTACCCTTAATGCCATGCATCTTTATCTGATGCAGCAATCTTTTGTGTGGCACCTTGTTAAAAGCTTTCTAGAAATCCAGATATACCACATTCATTGGCTCCCCGTTATCTACCACACTGTTAATATCCTCAAAAAATTCCACTAAATTAGTTAGGCACAATCTGCCCTTTATGAACCCATGTTGCGTCTGCCCAATGGGACAATTTCCATCCAGGTGCCTCGCTATTTCTTCCTTGATGATAGATTCCAGCATCTTCCCTACTACCAAAGTTAAGCTAACTGGCCTATAATTACCTGATTTCTGCCTACCTCCTTTTTTAAACACTGGTGCCACGCTTGCTAATTTTGAATCCCATCACTACCTCCACAGTGATAACAATCAACTCAAGGACCTTACCTGTCATAGCCTAATTTCCATCAGTCACTGGCATGTTATTTGTGTCTTCCACTGTGAAGACCGACCCAAAAAACCTGTTCAGTTCCTCAGCCATTTCCTCATCTCCCATTATTAAATCTCCCTTCTCATCCTCTAAAGGACCAATATTACCTTAGCCACTCTTTTTTGTTTTACATATTTGTAGAAACTTTTACTATCTGTTTTTATATTCTGAGCAAGTTTACTCTCATAATCTATCTTACTCTACTTTATAGCTTTTCTAGTAGCTTTCTATTGCCCCCTAAAGATTTCCCAGTCCTCTCGTCTCCCACTAATCTTTGCCATTTTGTATGCTTTTTCCTTCAATTTGATACTCTCCCATATTTCCTTAGATATCCACGGTCGATTTTCCCTCTTTCTACTGTCCTTCGTTTTTGTTGGTATAAATCTTTGCTGAGCACTGTGAAAAATCGCTTGGCAGGTTCTCCACTGTTCCTCAACTGTTTCATGATAAACTCTTTGCTCCCAGTCTACCTTAGCTAGCTCTTCTCTCATCCCATTGTAATCTCCTTTGTTGAAGCACAAAACACGAGCGTTTGATTTTACCTTCTCACCCTCCATCTGTATTTTAAATTCTGCCATATTGTGATCGCTCCTTCCGAGAGGATCCCTAACTCTGAGATCATTAATCAATCATGTCTCATAACACAGGACCAGATTTAGGACCCCTTGTTCCCTCGTAGGTTCCATTACATACTGTTCTCGGAAATTATCGCAGATACATTCTATAAACTCCTCCTCAAGGCTGCCTTGACCGACCTGGCTAAACCAATTAACATGTAGATTAAAATCCCCCATGATAACTGCTGTACCATTTCTACATGCATCCGTTATTTCTTTGTTTATTGCCTGCCCCACCATAATGCTACTATTTGGTGGCCTATAGACTACTCCTATCAGTGACTTTTTCGCCTTACTATTCCTGATTTCCACCCTAATCGATTCAACCTTATCCTCCATAGCACCGATGTCATCCCTTACTATTTCCTGGGTGGCATCCTTAAATAACAAAGCTAGACTCTTACTATCCACTCTGTCCTTCCGTATAGTTTGATACCCTCGGATATTTAACTCCCAGTCATGACCATCCTTTAACCATGTTTCAGTAATGGCCACTAAATCATAGTCATTCACGATGATTTGTGCCATCAACTTTTTTATCTTATTCTGAATACTACGAGCATTCAGGTAAAGTACACTTGCGTTGGCTTTTTTTTACCTCTGTTTTGAATCTTAACACCTTAACCAATAACCTCTCGTAAGTTATTTTTCCTCTTAACTTTTCTCGTCGTTGAATCCATATCTTCATGTAACAACCTGCCGTGTCGCTTTCCATTTATGTTTTTACTTCCCGTTCTATTCCTTTTCGTATTACTGGGCCTATTCATTGAGCTCCCATCAGTCACTGTACCTCGTACTGTTGTCCAGTTTGTACAGGTCCCACCGCCCCCAGAACCGGTCCCAATTCCCCAGGAATCTGAAACCCTCCCCCTGACACCATCCCTTCAGCCACTTATTCATCCTATATATCCTGTCATTTCTACTCTGAGTAGCACGTGGCACCGGTAGTAATCCTGCGATCACTACCTTCAAAGTCCGATTTCTTTACTTCCTTCCTGGCTCCCTGTATTCTGCTTTTAGGACCTCATCCCTTTTTTTAAAACCTATGTCATTTGTACCGATGTGTACCATAACCACTGGCTGTTCACCCTCACCCTCCAGAACATCCTGTAACCGCTCCAAGACATCCTTGACCCTAGCACCAGGTAGGCTACATACCATCCTGGAGTCTCATTTGCGGCCACAGAAACGTCTGTCTATTCCCCTTACAATTGAATCTCCTGTAGCCATTGCACTGTCACACTCATCACCCCTCCCCTCTGCAGCAGAACCAACCATGGTGCCAGTAGTTTGGCTGTTGTTGTTTTCCCCTTAGAGGCCATTCCCCTCAACAGGATCCAAAACGGTATATCTGTTCTGCAGGGGAATGGCCACAGGAGGTTCTTGCACTACCTGCCTCACTCTCTT
Source organism: Scyliorhinus canicula (assembly GCF_902713615.1). Taxonomy (NCBI): domain Eukaryota; kingdom Metazoa; phylum Chordata; class Chondrichthyes; order Carcharhiniformes; family Scyliorhinidae; genus Scyliorhinus; species Scyliorhinus canicula. The sequence goes on from NC_052153.1 coordinate 42,201,775, forward strand.
GTTCTGTCTGGTGGTCACCCATTCCCTTCCTGCCTGTGTAGTCTGAGCCTGCGGTGTGACCACCTCATGCTATCCACGATACTCTCCGACTCCCGGATGCTCCACAGTGTCTCCAGCCACCACTCCAGCTCTGAAACTCGAGCTTCCAGGAGCTGCAACTGGAGACACTTCCTGCACATATTCAGGCCCTGGGGACTGGAACTGTCCCCAGTCTGCTACATGGAGCAAGAGGAGCAGACCACACCTTGGAGCTGTCCTGCCATGAATTATTCCTTTAAATTAAACCATTAAAATTAAACTTTAGAAAGATGTTTTTGTGTCAGATTAAATCCAATCTCCGTGTACTATTTAATTAGATTTTGTTTTTAAAATGGAGTATATTTCCCTCTTGATCTGACAACAAATTAAATATAGTTATTTAATTGAAATTAAAAAAAGATTTTTTAATCAAATTAAAAATATTAATTTAAATCAACTCAAAATAGTTATTTAAGTCAAATTAAAAATGTAAAATATAGTAATTTAAATCAACCTAAAAATGGTAATCTAAGACAAATCAAAACTAGTATTTAAATCAGTAACTCCAGATATTCAGATTTAGCCTAATCTGCCTTTCAGCCAATCAGGTCACAGTCCCCTGTGATGTCACATTACCGGTTTATTTTCAATTTTGAAACAAACAAACAGCTGGCCTCTCTCTCTCCGAGCTCTTTACTGAAGTCTTGCCCTCTCTCTCTCCGAGCTCTTTACTAAAGTCTCGCCCTCTCTCTCTCCGTGCTCTGTACTGAAGTCTCACCCTCCCTCACTCCGTGCTCTTTACTGAAGTCTTGCCCTCTCTCTCTCCGCGCTCTTTACTGAAGTCTCGCCCTCTCTCTCTCCGCGCTCTTTACTGAAGTCTCGCCCTCTCTCTCTCCGCGCTCTTCTTGCTGTTTTAAACTGAAACTCCTGACTCTCCCCTTGCTGTTTTAAATACTGAAAGATGCGGCTCTCTTGTCGCTGTTTCAACACTGAAACTACTGGTGCTCCTCTTGCTGTTATAAAGTGACATAGACACGTTGAGTGTTCAAAAACTTGGCAGATGGAATATAACGTAGGAAAATGTGAGGTTTTGCATTTTGGTAGGAAGAATAAAGGAGCAGAATATTATTTAAATGGAGAAAGACTGCAGAAAGCTGCAGCACAGAGGGATTGGGGGATCCTGGTGCATCAATCACAAAAAGCCAGCATGCAAGTTCAGCAGGTAATCGGGATGGTAAATGGAATGTTGATCTTTATTTCAAAGGGAATGGAATATAAAAATAAGGAAGTCTTGCTAAAACTATAGAAGGAACTAGTTAGACCACACCTGGAATACTGTGAACAGTTTTGTTCGTCTTATCTAAGGAAAGATATACTGGAATTTTAGGAAGCCCAGAGAAGGTTTACTAGGTTGATCACGGGTACGGAGGAATTTTCTTATGAGGAGGGATTGAGGAGATTGGGCCTGTATTCGCTGGAGGTTAGGAGGCGGAGAAGGGTCCTTATTGAGACATTTAGGGATCTCAGGGGCGAGACAGAGTAGATGCTGAGAGGGTATTTCCTCTTGTGGGAGAGTCTAGGACCAGCGTGCGTAATCTCATTGTAACTGGAAATGAGGAGGAATTTCTCCTTTCAGAGGATAGTAAATCTGTGGAATTCATTTACTGCAGAAGGCTGTAGAGGCTGGGTCGCTAAGGATGTTTAAGGCTGAAATTGATTTTTAATCAGTAAGAGAATCTAGGGTTTAGGGATAAGATGGAAAAGTGGAGTTGAGCATTTTCATATCAGATCAATCGTGACCTCACTGAATGGCGGAGCAAATACCAGGACCGCAAGAAAGTTCAGAGAGTCGTGAACACCGCCCAGTCCATCACACAAACCTGCCTCCCATCCATTGACTCCATCCACACCTCCCGCTGCCTGGGGAAAGCGGGCAGCATAATCAAAGACCCCTCCTACCTGGCTTACTCACTCTTCCAACTTCTTCCATCGGGCAGGAGATACAGAAGTCTGTGAACACACACGAACAGACTCAAAAACAGCTTCTTCCCCGCTGTTACCAGATTCCTAAATGACCCTCTTATGGACTGACCTCATTAACTCTACACCCCTGTATGCTTCACCTGGTGCCGGTGTTATGTAGTTACATTGTGTACCTTGTGTTACCCTATTATGTATTTTCTTTTATTTTTGTTTCTTTTCATGTACTTAATGATCCATTGAGCTGCTTGCAGAAAAATACTTTTCACTGTACCTCGGTACATGTGACAATAAAAAACAAAATCAAATTTAAAAAAAAACAATCGATGGGCCGAATGGCCTATTTCTGCTCCTATGTCTTATCGACTTCGACACAAATTCCCAGCTCTCTTCCCTCAGTTTTAAAGCTGGATCTGGAATTAAAACCCTAATGATGACCATGAAACAATTATTGTAAAAAGAAGTCGGGTTCACTAATGGAGGAAGGAAATATGGCCTATATATGACTCCACACAGCAATGTGGTTGATTCTCAAATGGCCTAGAAGAACTCCCTCGCTCTTCTTCGGTCGGTGACTGGTGATTTTCTACATTGACCTGAGAGGACTAAAGGAGCCTCAGTCAACCTTCTCATCCAGAAAATGGCACTTCTGACAATGCTCAGCATGCAGCAGACATTATCATTCACTCCACTTGGTATCAAATGGTACATCTATTCCAGAGGAATTACAAATGTGTACAAGGGGGAGGTGGGGGAGATACCAAGTGAAACACAGAGCATGAATGAGGAAGTAGTGGAGCAAGAAAATCTGGCAACAAGAGAGGGCTCGGCTTATCTTTGTCTCTTGGTCTCTCTTACTGTCCCAGTCCTCTTGAAGAATGCAACAATAGCAAAACATAAATCAAGGTCATGTGTTTTTATATTTAATGTACAACATCATTTTTGACAGCGTTAAATTTGGGTAAAGTGCAAGAAAATATAGGGTTGTAGAAGAAAGCTTGTGTATAAAATTCATACACTCACAGTGTTCAGAGTCACAAATATTTATTGCAAGTTGGACATTTATTTGCTTTGGACATGTAAACTTTTTAATCAATCACAAAAACAGATGTACATAACAGAGCCAGAATAAGTTTTCAGCTTGGAAAATTTACTGTCAGCCTCACTGAGTGCCTTTACTGCTATATTTAAATAATAAACTAATTGAATTTCTGTTTTCATTGATGGAAAAGGTAGTCAGTATTCAAATCACTTTTCCCCAGAGGTACCTGATAGTAACGTCAAAACTCTGTCAGACTGAACCAAGCCTGAAAACATCAAGATGTGAGCTAACTTTGTTAATTCTGTTCTCACACTCTGCTTAATCTTAACCTCATAAAGAGTAGTTCAGAAAGCACCAAGAAGAACATTAAGCGAACAAAAATCTACCGATCTGTTTTAAAACCCATTGACCTAGGGACGCGATTCTCCGCAAATGCGGAGAGTCGTGAAGGCTGCCGTGAAACTGGCCGTGTTTCCCGGCAGCCTCCGCGCCCCCTCCCGGGACCCGATTCTGCTCCCCGGTCGGGGCTAGCAGCGGGGCCCCGTGAACCACGGCATCGCAGGCTTAGCGAACTTCGCTAAGCCCGCGCACCAAGGGTAACGCCGGCTGTGCGCACGATGACGTCAGCCGCGCATGCGCGGATTGGACGGCTCCAATCCGCGCATGCGCGGATGACGTCATCACGCATATGCGTGAAACCCGCGCATGCACGGACCGTCATGCCCCTCAGCCGCCCCGCAGACCAATCCAGCGGGGCGGCGTAGGAACAAAGAGTGCGCGGGGTTCGGACCCGCTGCCTGCGATCGGTGCCCACCGATCACGGGCCCATGCCACCCTTGCCACGGCCGTGGTGCGGCCGTGCCAATCGGTGCCATGGTTCTCCAGAACGGCACTTTGCGGCCGTTTTCATGAACGGTGAGAGCAGGTGTGTTGCCGTTCATGAAAACGGCCGTAAAGGCCTGGGAAATCGGCCATCGGATAGGATAGAATCGCTGTTCGCCGTAAAAAAATGGCGAGCAGCGATTCGTGTCGGTGATTAGTTGAATCACCGACACGAATAGCGGGAGGTCGGGAAAAATGTTGGGAAGGCCCTCCCGCTATTCTCCGACCCGTCGTGGGGGGCAGAGAATCGCTAGTATCCGCAGCCTTTTAGGGTGAGAGAAGTCCTTATTTTGACCGCACTTTGTGACAAAGTGGGAGCTGATGGTCGAGATCCAATTTTAAGATTATGTCTGCTTATTCTTAATTCCCCCATCAGTGGAAATAATTAATTCATATCAAATCCTCTTAATGTCCCCAACAACTCAATTAGATCACTCCCTGAACCTTCGATATTCACGGGAATGCAAGCCACGTCTATCCCCATCATTTAACCTTCCAAGACCCGTTATCATTCCTGATACCTTTGGGGTCTTGTTGAACAAGATTGTCTATTTTGTTGAAATCTCAGTGAGATTGCAGAAACTATGGGCGCATTTCAACTAATTGGGAAAAAATTCCCATGTCCGGGGCGTTTAGCCATTTGATTCCAAGCACTCGCAACGCCAAGAAACACATGGCGATACAACACAACTCACGTTGTATAAGGGACCTCAGCAGGGAATGTACACCCCCGGCCCGATCGCACAAGTGCAACAAATGGAGTTTGGCACCACCAACCTGGCAATGCCCCTGCCTGCTGGCAGTGCCACCTGGGCACCATGGGAGTGCCAGGCTGGCACCCCGGTGGCACTGCCAGAATGCCACGCTAGCACTGCCTGGTTACCCAGGTGGCACCAGCAGTATCAGGGCACCGCCCTGCCCAAAGGGCATGCAGCTGGGGGCCTGCGATCCAATGGGAGACCCCCACGAGTGCCATTCTGTCGCCCCCATTTGTGGGGACCACTACCAAATGGCGCTCATCCCCGAGGAGAAGGAGATAAGTCCCAAAGCCTCAGATACCTCGGAAATCTACACATTAATGTGAGAGTAGCTGTCTTGCTTTAATATGCAAATTTGCCAAAAGGTGACCCCGCCCACAATGGCCAGGATTTACATTGCAACATTTCACGAGATCGCGTTAGATCTCGGGAGGCGTTGCGAGCCGGGTCTCCCAGCTTTTATCAGCCAAGCTGTGCTCTACTTAAAACATCACAAAGTATTTAAGATGATTTCTGTGCTCATCAATCTGAGGGATTTAGTTTGTTTTCCTAACGTGAAGGATGTCCTTAGCACAGTCACCGCCATCTCTCCGAGAGTAGGCCTACTGGATAGAGAAAAGCTTCCTCCACATTCTGACATCATCATACAATTCTTCAATGTTCACTCCCCCTACACATCTCTGATGTCCTTTTGTTTTCCCCTACTGGTCGCCCACAGATCTATGTGGATAACATTGCTAATTAATGGCAAATTACACTTTAGGTCTATGCCCACTTCAAACTTGGGAGCCCGGAAAAAGGAGTTGCATTTTTAAAATTAGAGCGAGGACATTTGGGAATTAAATCAATAAGTACGTTTCCAGCCAATGCTTAGCCGCAATGTTGTGCTCTCTCCCACGAAAAGCTACGGGTGTTGGGTCAATTAACATTTTCATGGCTGGGTACGATAAATTGTTAAGAAATGTTATCAAGGGATATGGTGCTAAGGTGGGTAAATGGAGTTGGGCTACAGCTGAACCACGATCACATTAAACGTGGAACAAGCTTGAGTGGTGAAGTGATTTCTTTCTGTTTCTGGTGATTTGAAGAATGTCAAAAATTAACTTATGGACGGTCCTTATACCCAACAGACAGACAAGAGTTTGATGCAAGCAGTCTGCAGCATGGTGGCACAGTGGTTGGCACTGCTGCTTCACAGCTCCAGGGGTCCCAGTTCAATTCCAGCCTCGGGTCACTGTCTGTGTGGGCTTTGCACTTTCTCCCCGTGTCTGCGTGGGTTTACTCCGGGTGCTCTAGTTTCCTCCCACAGTCCAAATATGAGCAGGTTAGGTGGATTGGCCTCGCTAAATTGCCCCTTAGTGTCCAAAAGGTTAGGTGGGGTTACCTGATTACGGGGATAAGGTCGAGGGTGTGGGCTTGGGTAGGGTGCTCTCTTTCCAAGAGCCGGTGCAGACTCAATGGGCCAAATGCCCTTTCTGCACTGTAAATTCTATGATCAAATTCAAAAAGGCTAAAATTTATTCTGCTGATGCACAGCTTAAGGCATTCAATTAACTCACTGCTGTGAGGACCCCTCTGATGCAATGGGCAATGATATGGTGATGCTGGCGTTGGACTGGGGTGAGCACAGTAAGAAGTCTTACAACACCAGGTTAAAGTCCAACAGGTTTGTTTCAAACCACTAGCTTTCGGAGCGCTGCTCCTTCCTCAGCTGATTCACCTGAGGAAGGAGCAGTGCTCCGAAAGCTAGTGATTTGAAACAAACCTGTTGGACTTTAACCTGGTGTTGTAAGACTTCTTGCTGTGCAATGGGCAATGACAGTATTTTGAGTTGCTAAAATGTTGAGGCATTAAATGAAAATATACATTTCTGCTCACTACAAATTCTAAATTCAAATCAATGGGAAGCAACTAAGTATTGTGTGGCGTGATGATTGTTATCCATGATATCTTCTTTCACAATGAAAAATCTCTTCAGAAGCTTTACAATTATTTATTCATTTTCGACATGTAAGGATAACATTGTTGACTTTTATTGATAGTGGAAATTGGTGAGATGAGATTAGCCACATGAGCAATCGCCTCTCCTGATTCCCATTCTTCACCGATCCTTTTTCACTTCATATAACCAGCAGATATTTCAATTTTGCCCAAGGCCAGAACGATCCCATGCAATCCTTCCAGTGAATTGAAAATATAAGCGCTGGGTACCCAGACACAGTTCTGAAGATTTGTCATTGATCTGAAGTGTTAGCTATGTTGCCCTCTCCAGAGATGCTGCCTGAGTTGTTATTTCCAGCATTTTTAAATTCGGAATTCATCCATTCATGGCCTCAAAAACATTCAGGACCTCTCCCCACCCCGCAAATAGATTAGAACACAAACACATCAGGAAGTGGGTCTTCACATATTGTCTTAGTAATCCAGTAAACCATTTCACAATATATTACACTTAAATTAAACTGATTCAACAGTTGTATGGAGCCTTTCCGTTTTACGATGGGTTTTACCAGAGACCACATATGCATCTGGGGCCTCTGTATTTCTGGGTTCCATTAGCCCTGTGCATTATTCTTGTTGTACTTATGAGTTTTTGCTCCTAGATCATTCACATTTACAAACCAATAATGGAATTAGACTGTTATTGTCTCCAGATCATTCTCTCGTCATCCTCATCCACCTTCCCTGAAAGAAAAGGTTGAAACGTGTGGGCTGAATGGAGATCATAAACTGCTTTGTAGCTTCCGTGTAACACCAAGAATAGCTCTGTTTTTTTTTAAAGAGAATTTGTTCAGTCAGTCGGAATGAAATATCTGAGGAGGACTTCTCATCTTGTGACATATTTCTGCTTACAGTCCAATTTCCTTCTGCACCCAGTCTCTCAGAGCTGTAATACGAGTGTAGACTCCAGGGATATTAGGTGTGGCACATTCAATACCAAAGCTCACAATCCCAGCCAGAAACCAAGTCTTATTAGGTCTGTGACAAACTAGTGGGCCTCCTGAATCACCCTGTAATGTGAATAAGAAGGAAATACACACAAGTTAAAAGATGTTTCTTAGACTTGTTATGTTACAAAGCAGCTTGTGTTTCTGTTAGTACTGTTTACTCAACTGGAAGGAAATTCTGCACATACACAAAATATTTCTAGGGCATTTTTGTTCCCTGTTGTGACATTTCAAATTCCAGGGCCAAATGAATCAATGCCAACATGGCCTGCGAGACTGAAAGCTGCGTCATTAATTCTTTGTTGCTCAACTGGCTTCCAGGAACAAAGGCCACATGCGAGAGGAGAGGTACAAAAAAGGGACGGACGGAAACATCAGAGGGACATGGAAGACAGGAGGGAGGAGAGATGCAAAGCAAAACGATCAGCAAAGCAAAGAGAGAGAAAAATGAAATAGAGAAAAAGGAAAGAAAATAGGAGAGATAGAGAAAAAAAAAAACACCAGCAGTGAAGATTGAATCGTAATGTCAGCATTTAGCTTTTTGCACAAATGGGAGTGAATGCATGAAAGAAAGTTTAATTTTGGTGCCTTTGGTGGGGTGCATTTCCAGCACTGAGCAAAGTGGCACCATATCAGTTTATCAGAAGTGACGGCACATGTGGACTATGATTCCCAGCAATCTTTGTCCCAGAGCCAAACAATTTGAGCTTCCATTTCTGATTCACTGTTTTTTTTTCCATTTTTAAAATAAATGTAGCATACCCAATTATTTTTTTCCAATTAAGGGGACAATTTAGCGAGGCCAATCCACCTAGCTTGCACATCTTTGGGTTGTGGGGGCGAAACCCACGCAGACATGAGGAGAATGTGCCAACTCCACACGGACAGTGACCCAGGGCTGGGCTTTGAACCCGGGTCCTCAGCACCACAGGCCTAGTGCTATCCACTGTGCCGCATGCCGCCCTTTGATTCACAGACTTGACCAACCTGGAAGACAACTGCCTCATTGTGCGCTGATCCCAGTTTAGAATACCAAGGCCTCTTAGCACTGCATCTTGTGATAGATGAACTAGGATTACAGGAACTGATTAATTAGAAAAGATCTGATACGTTTAGTTCACTTTAGCAATTAGAGACTAATCACTGTCAGTTAATCTACAACAGACATGAAGTAAAAAAAAAATTCCAAGTGGTGGAGGGTTGTAGGAACCATAGGTCCAAAGTCTCCTGTTCTGTTCATCCCAAGGATTAGTCCCAGAACAACGGACCAATTCCAGAAGTATAATTAAGCTCCTGTCGGAAACCAACAACTACCTGGTTGTGTGCACTGGCACACGACATCTTATCGTTTGGTCACTTTCCCTATCACTTCCTTCTTCAGCTGTCAATGTTTGTCTGATTACACTCCCCTGAAGTGCCGTGGAACATTTTACTGCATTAAAGGTGATACAGAAGGGGCTGGTTTAGCACACTGGGCTAAATCGCTGGCTTTTAAAGCAGACCAAGGCAGGCCAGCAGCGCGGTTCAATTCCCGTACCAGCCTCCCCGAACAGGCGCTGGAATGTGGCAACTAGGGATTTTTCACAGTAACTTCATTTGAAGCCTACTTGTGACAATAAGCGATTTTCATTTCATTTCAGAAATGCAAGCTGTTGTTTCTATTCCAAGGTATATTGTTAATGTGGAACCTGTTTTCAGCCATTGCTACTCATTTTCCCAATAAGACTGTAAGCCAAGAGGGAGGGCCCCAGATCTTGGATTGAGAAAGAATAAGCAGTAACATATTCCTGATTTAGTTACAGCCTTAAAACTGCTAGAATGACAGAAGGACTTGTTTTCACTAAAAAAAACATTCAATATTATTCCCATAACTTTAAAATGCATCAGAAGTTGGCTTGGAATGGAATCGTTGCAACGTTTACATTCTACCTGTCATAATGACAGTGCATTTCTTTCCTGTGGTGACGGTTCATTTGGATTCAGCTTTAAGCTAGTGGAGGCCGATAGTTTACATCAGTAAATTGACTTGTGAAACATTAATTCATGAAGATACTTACTGGGCGGGATTTTCTGACCTCGCGCCAGTGGGACTCCGCATGCGTGGGTTCGCGCCGGACCCACTGCGCATGCGCGCATCCCCCATCGCCGATTCCAAGGCCGGATCAGCAGCTGGAGTGGCGTGAACCGCTCCAGGGCCCTGCTGGCCCCCTGTAGGGGCCAGAATTGCTGATCCGGGGGCCCTGTTGACGCCGTCGAGAAATGTGACGGCGTTTCCGACGGTGTCAACACTTAGCCTCAGGATTAGAGAATCCCACCCTATGTCTATTGTACCACATTCAAATGACATAATACACTCTTGATTATTATTTTTTCTTTTGTTTTTAATTTTTCCAATTAAGGGGCAATTTAGCGTGGCCAATCCACGTACCCTGCACATCTTTGGGTTGTGGGGGTGAGACCCACGCAAACATGGGGAGAATGTGCAAACTCCACACAGACAGTGACCTGGGACCGGGATCGAACCCGGGTCCTCAACGCCGTGAGGCAGCAGTGCTAACTACCGCGCCACCGTGCCACCCTTACACTCTTGATTATAAGTATAAATAAATGCACGTCAGCATTCCGTTTTGGTCAAAAGGCTACCTGACAGGCATCAACTCCTCCTCTTAAGGTACCGGCACACAACATCTTATCGTTAACAAGTGTTCCAAAGATACGTTTGCATTTGTTGAAATCGACGATGTTTACTTTTGCTTTTTGAAGGATTGTTGGAAGAGAGCCTGGAGAAAAAGACCAGAAATTACACTTTTAACTTTGCATTCATTAGTGTCCAGTTTCTAGACCTACTTCAGGACCTGAGCACTAAAATCAAGGCTGACTTGGCAATACGGTATTGAGGGAGCGCTACATTTCAAGGAGCAAATACTGCGTGTCCTTGATACGTATGTCCCTGTCAGACAGGGAGGAAATGGTCAAGTGAGGGAACCATGGTTTACAAAAGAGGCTGAATGTCTTGTCAAGAGGAAGAAGGGGGCTTTGTAAGGATGAGAAAACAAGGTTCAGTTAGGGCACTTGAGGGATACAAGATAGCTAGGAAGGAGCTCGAGAAAGGGCTTAGGAGAGCTAGGAGGGGGCATGGGAAGTACTTGGTGGGTAGGATCAAGGAAAACCCCAAGGCTTTTACACTTATGTGAGGAATAAAAGAATGACCAAGATGAAGTTAGGGCCGGTCAAGGACAGTAGTGAGAACGTGCGGATGGAGTCTGAAGATATAGGAGAGGCCCTAAATGAATACTTTTCTTCAGTGTTCACAAAGGAGAGGGGCCATGTTGTTGAGGAGGATAGTGCGATACAGGCTGGTAGGCTGGAGGAGGTAGATATTTGGAAGGAAGATGTGTTAGAAATTTTGAGAAGCCTGAGGATAGATAAGTCCCCTGGGCCTGATGGGATATATCCTAGGATTCTTTGGGAGGCGAGGGATGAGGTTGCAGAGCCTTTGGCTTTGATATTTATGTTCTCACTGTCTACAGGAACAGTGCCAGAAGACTGGAGAGAGGCGAATGTTGTCCCCTTGTTCAAGAAAGGGAATAGGTATAACCCTGGGAATTATAGGCCGATTAGTCTCACTTCGCCCATCGGTAAATTATTGGAAAGGGTCCTGAGGGATAGGATTTATCATCATTTGGAAAGATACAGCTTAATCCAGGATAGTCAGCAGGGATTTGTGAGGGGTAAGTTTTGTCTCACAAGTTTGATTGTATTCTTTGAGGAGGTAACTAAGTACATAGATGAAGGTAGAGCAGCTGATGTTGTATACATGGATTTTAGTAAGGTGTTTGATCAAGTGCTCCATGGTCGGCTCATGCAGAAAGTAAGGAGGCATGGCATAGAGGGAAACGTGGCTGATTGGATCAATAACTGGCTGTCACATAGAAGACAGAGGGTGGTGGTAGATGGTAAATTTTCATCCTGGACCCCAGTTACCAGCAGTGTACCACAGGGATCAGTGCTGGGTCCTCTGCTATTTGTGATTTTTATCAATGACTTGGATGATGGAGTTGAAGGTTAGGTTAGTAAATTTGCTGATGACACCAAGATTGGTGGAGTAGTGGATAATGTGGAGGGCTGTTGTAGGTTGCAAAGAGACATTGATAGGATGCAGAGCTGGGCTGAAAAGTGGCAGATGGAGTTTAACCCTGATAAGTGTGAGGTGATTCATTTTGATAGGACAAATTTGAATGTGGATTGCATGGTTAACGGCGGGGTTCTGAGGAATGTGGAGGAGCAGAGAGATCTTGGAGTTCATGTCCATAGATCTCTGAAAGTTGTCACCCAAGTGGATAGAGCCGTAAAGAGAGCCTATAGTGTGTTAGCATTTATTGACAGGGGGATTGAGTTTAAGAGCCTTGAGGTTATGCTGCAACTGTACAAGACCTTGGTTAGACCACATTTGTAGTATTGTGTGCAGTTCTGGTCACCTCATTATAGGAAGGATTTGGAAGCATTGGAAAGGGTGCAAAGGAGATTTACCAGGCTGCTGCCTGGATTGGTGGGTGGGTCTTATGAGGAAAGGCTGAGAGAGCTAGGGCTTTCTCATTGGAGCGAAGGAGGATGAGAGGTGACTTAATTGAGGTGTATAAGATGATGAGGGGGATAGATAGAGTGGACATTCAGAGACTTTTTCCTCGGGTGGATGTACCTGTTACAAGGTGGCATAACTGTAAGGTTCATGGTGGAAGATATAGGAGGGATGTCAGAGGTAGGTTCTTTACTCAGAGAGTGGTTGGGGCGTGGAATGCACTCCCAGCTATGGTAGTGGAGTCGGACACTTTAGGAACTTTCAAGCGGTTATTGGATAGGCATATGGAGTGCACTAGAGTGATTGGGAGTAGGTTGATGTGATCTTAGTTTCAGGCTATTTCGGCACAGCATCTAAAATTGTCCACCTGTTTCCTGGAAAGAAACATGAACCAGGTTCAGGCTTTGGGACCATTGTGGAGTAGGCAGCAGCATCCCTGTTCCTCCTGGCTCAATATTCAGGCGAATATGTTTTTAACATTTTTGGTGGTGCTTGCAGCAGACCCTTTACAGGCAGTCGGTTAGGTCACATGTAGACTTGAACACAGTTGGTCTCAGCACTGGCACTAATGGCATTGAGGGCAGTTCCATTTCTGGAATAAATCCCAGTCAGAAATGGAGGGAATTCATAATGGGGAAGATAGAAATGGCTGAGGAACTAAATTCGTACTTTGCTTCTGTCTTCACAAAGGAAGACATGAATAATGAACCGGAAGTTCTGATAAACACAAGTTTCAGTTAGGAGCTGAAGGAAATTAGTATTAGTAAAGAAATAATTTGGGGGAAATTAATGGAATTGAAGGTGGACAAATCTCCAAGGCCTGATAACTCTCACCGCAGAGTACTTCAGTAAGTGGCACGAGAAATAGTAGATCCATTTGTGGTCATTTTCCAAAATTCTTTGGATGCTGGAATTGTCCCTTGTAGCCACCTGGGGTGGCCACATCCCGATTCCAAAATGGATATTCGCAAAGAGTTCAGGGAAAATTGGACAATACTAGGAAAACAAGCAGGTGCAAGGTTTGCCTGTGGGTTGGAACTTGCAGATCCCAGAAAGAACTGATAATACAAGCCATTAGCATAGAACATAGAACATAGAACTGTACAGCACAGAACAGGCCCTTCGGCCCTCGATGTTGTGCCGAGCCATGATCACCCTACTCAAACCCATGTATCCACCCTATACCCGTAACCCAACAACCCCCCACCCCCCCTTAACCTTACATTTTAGGACACTACGGGCAATTTAGCATGGCCAATCCACCTAACCCGCACATCTTTGGACTCTGGGAGGAAACCGGAGCACCCGGAGGAAACCCACGCACACACGGGGAGGACGTGCAGACTCCACACAGACAGTGACCCAGCCGGGAATCGAACCTGGGACCCTGGAGCTGTGAAGCATTTATGCTAACCACCATGCGACCGTGCTATCATACTAATGAACTATCTCAGGGGACAAAAGAGAAACATTTAAGCAATCGGTGCCAGGGCAGACTCCCCGGCGCCAGTGGAGACTAAAACAATGGCAGGCCACCGGTTACCAAGGGCTCGCCCAGCGATCGAGGAACGACCCCTTTATTGGAGAGAATCAATACAAATGACTGGGACATGGTCCAATTAATTGGGACCAAGTTCAGGAACCGCCCAGAAGGGCGCGAAACCCTTTGGGGTATAAAGAGGAGTCCCCAAGGTCAGAGGGCTTTCTTCTTTTTCACCTTCACCTTGGCTTTGGCTCTCAGCGACGAGAGGCCCGCCAAGCACCAGCCAAGTAAGTCGAAGGTCAACGCACGCTACGAGATAGGCGCTCCTAGCTACTTTTCTATACCAGTTCAAAGCCAGCAGTATCAGAACCGGACAACGTCCATTGTTCCTCTGACTGAGTGGGCGCCCGAAGCTAAGTACAGGCTTTTAGTAGTAGTTGTAGTTTAGTGAGTAGAGTTTGTGCATGAGTAATAATTGACTGTGTGTGTAAATAAATGTGCATTGATTTCAAACTTACTAACTGGTGTATCGAGTCTTTGATCAGTATTCGGTTTTGAACCTTGTGGTGGTATCAGAAAGATACCTGGCAACTCTTGAGCAAAGGCAATTAAAACAGAGCAAATTAAGGAAAGCATAATGAGCAACACCCTACAGTTTGGCGGGTAGCTAATGCAACCCCAATATTCAAAAAGTGAGGTAGAGAGAAAATAGGGTTCTATAGACCAGTGAGCCTAATGTTGGTAGTAGGAAGTTGCTAGAGTCCATTATCAAGGATTTCATAGCACAGCATCTGGAAAGCTGTGGTACAATCAGACAAAGTCAGCATGGATTTACGAAAGGGAAATCATGCGTGACAAATCTATTAGAACGCTACTCGAGTTGACCGGGGGAACCGGTGGATGTGGTTTATTTAGACTTTCAGAAGGCTTTCGACAAGGTCACACATAGCAGATTATTATGTAAAGTTAAAGTGCACGGGATCACGGGTAGTGTCTTGAGATGGATAGAAAGCTGGTTAGGATACAGGAAGCAAAAAGTTGGAATAAATGTCTCTTTTTCTGATTGGCAGTCAATCAGGGATCTGTGCGATGACCCCACTTGTTCACATTATATATTAGTGATTTGGATGAGGGAAATATATTATCTCCAAATTTTCAGACATTACCAAGTTAGGTGGGAGGGTGAGGAGGATGTAGAGATCCGTCAGTGGGATTTGGACAGGCTGAGTGAGTGGGCATATGCACGGCAGATGCAGTATAACATGGATAAATGTGAGGTTATCCATTTTGGTAGCAAAAATAGGAAGGCAGATTATTATTTGAATGGATGTAAATTGAGAGAGGTGGATACTCAGTGAGACCTTGGTGTCCTCGTGCATCAGTCACTGAAAGTAAGCACGCAGGTACAACAGGCAGTAAAGAAGGCAAATGATATGTTGGCCTTCATAGCGAGAGGATTTGAGTATAGGAATAGGGATGTTTTACTGAAATTGTACGGGGCATTGGTGAGGCCACACCTGGACTATTGGGTGCAGTTATGGTGTCCTTTTCTGAGGAAGGATGTTCTTGCTATGGAGCGAGTACAATGAAGATTTACCAAGCTGACCCCTGGAGTGGCAGGACTGTCATATGAGGAGAGACAAAATTCATCAGGATTATAGTCATTGGAGTTTAGAAGAGTGAGAGGGGATCTCATTGAAACGTGTAAAATCCTTACAGGATTAGACCGGGTAGATTCAGAAAGAATGTTCCTATGGTGGCGTGTCTAGAACTAGGGGTCACAGTTTGAGGATAAGGGGGGTAAACCTTTAAGGACTGAAGTGAGGAGAAAGTTCTTCACACAGAGAGTGGTGAATCTGTGGAATTCACTGCCACAAAAAATAGATGAGGCGAAAACAAGAAATTTCAAGAAGGAATTAGATATAGTCCTTGGGGCTAAAGGGATCAAGGGTATGGGGGGGAAGGTGGGATCAGGGTATTGAATTTGATGATCAGCCATGATCATAATGAACGGCGAAGCAGGCTCAAAGGGCCGAATGGCCTCCTCCTGCTTCTATTTTCTATGTATGTTTCTATATATGAATCCTGAAATAGATGTTATACCATGGATTTGCAAAGGCATGAAGTTCTCCACCATGGCCTGCATCGATAGAATAAATGCCTTCTTTCTTGTACAAAAGGAATGTCTTAAAGAAGATAAAAGAGGTGAAAAATTATAAAGGTTAATGAAGGGAATTCCAGTGCCTAGGGCCTTGAGAGCTAAAGGTAGAGCGGAAAACGGTGTATCAAAGGAAGCATAGGAATGCTCAAGATGTTAAAAATGGAAGAAAGGAATATTGCCAGAGGGTTAAAAGGCTTCAGGAGATTATGGAGATGGAAAGGAATGAGACATTGGAAGTATTTGTACATGAGGACCCATTCGAGGTCAGGAGGCGTTGAATTTGGGAGTGAATAGGACTTTGTGCAAGATATAGCTTGACTGAGCATAAACGTATGGAGAGTGGAAGATGAGAGGTCAGCCAGGAGAGTTGCTAATGGTATTAAACAGGGCAATCATCAGTGAACATCCCTACTTTTGATCTTATGGGGACTCTTGATAGGGTCTCGAACACAGCATCCCAAAAGTTCTCCAACTCCTTACACCCCCAGAACATATGAGCACGATTCGCGGGCCTCCTCCCACACTTCTCGCCTGTTACCTCAGAAAAAACCCACTCATCTGAGCCCAAGTCATGTGGACCCTGTGCACCACCTTAAATTATATTAAACTCATTCTTGTAGAGGAGTAGGTTGAGTTCACTCGCCGCATGACCTCACACCAGAGTCCCCATCCAATCTCTCTCCCCAACTCCTCTTCCAATCACTGCTTGATCCTTTTCACTCCTGTCGTTCCCTGCTGTCCCAAACACCCATATATATTCCCAATCCTGCCATCCCACCTCATCAGGGAGTCTGTACTCCGGTACCTGAGGGAACGAAGGCAGCTCCTTACGTGCAAAGTCCCGCACCTGTCAGTACCTAAACTCTTGGTAACCCAAATCTCTCCCACAGCTTCCCTCGCCCAGTGAACTTCCCCTCTGAAAACATGTCCCGAAACCACCCAACCCCTCCTGCTTCCACTGCATATACATCCCATTCATCCCACTCTCCTCCCCCCCCTGCATCATCCTATGGTTCCCACACAGTGGCATCAACATCGACATGTGGCCCAGTTTAAAGTGCCTCCTCAGCTGGTTCCAGATTTTTATAGATGACTCCACCACAGGACTCCCTGTATACTGCCTCAGAGTGAGTGGCAACTGGGCCGTCAGCAGAGCCCTCTGGTTTGTATCCTTATCAGACTCCTCCTCTAACCTGACCCAGTCCGCTCCCTCCCCCTCTCACCATCGCCTCACCTTCTCCATTTTCGCTACCCAATAATAATGCAACGGGTTTAGGAGTGCCAAACCCCCCCCCCCCCCCCCCCCCCACCCCCCCTTCCCACCTCTGGCCGTGCAACATAACCCTCTTCACCCTTGGCACTTTCCGTGCCCACACAAATTCTGAGATTCGCATAACCACCTTCCAAAAAAGGCCTTGGGGAGAAAAATGGGAGGGACTGAAAAGCAAACAGGAATATTGCAGCACGGTCATCTTCACCACATGCACCCTGTCAGGTGCAGAGTAGACCAACTTTAAAGGCCCCCCTTGATCTCCTCCACCAACCTCGGCAGGTTCTACCCACGCATTGCGGCCCACTCATGCACAGCCTGGATCCCCAGGTACTGAAACCGTTCCCTTGCCACCTTAAATGGCAAAGCCCCCAGTTTCACCCCCGCCCCGCAGCATTCACCGGAAACACCTCACTTTTCCGTGCATTCAATTTATAACCCTCTATACAACCCAAAACACCCAGGTTCATCACACCCATTCGCATACTTGCCATGGGGGACGCATACAGCAACTGAACCCATGCCACAAACCTCGGCCCAAACTCAAGTTCCCCAGAATCTCAGATACTTCCACTCTACCCAATCAAAGGCCTCCTCCGCTTCCATGGACACTATCACCCCCGGCACTCGCCCCTCCCTGTAAGGTCATAATTACATTCAGCAACCTTCTAATATTATGAGAGAGCTGCCTTCCCTTCACAAAGCCCGTTTGGTCCTCCGAAACCATCTCTGGCACACACCTCACCAACCTTCTCGCCAATACCTTTGCCAGGGATTTCATGTTCATATTTAGCAGCGAGGTGGGTCTATAGGTCCCGCACTTCAATGGATCCTTCCCCTTTTTCAGGATCAGCGAAATTGACGCCTGCATTAATGTAGCTGGCTACTTCCCCTTTTCCTCTGCTTCACTAAACATGCTCAAGGGGTAGGGGGGCCGACTCCCCCGTGAACTACTTAGAAAGTTCAGCCGGAAAGCCACCCGGCCCAGGGTGCCTTCCCTGACTGCTTCATGCCAATACAATCTATCACCTCCTTTAGCCCTAACGGCTCCCCCAGTGGCTGCCTCTTCCCTTCCTCAAGCTATGGGAAGTCCGGCCATCCCAAAACTGACACATATCTGCCTCCTGCCCCCCTGGCTCGACCCCTTACAGCCCCTCACAAAAGGCCTTGAACACCTCATTTATCCTCTGTTGGCCAGCATGGGACTTGTCTCCTCCACATACCCATACTGCACCACATACTCATACTGTACCACATACTCATACTGTACCACATACTCATACTTTACCACATACTCATACTGTACCACATACCCATACTGTACCACATACTCATACTATACCACATACTCATACTGTACCACATACTCATACTGTACCACATACTCATGCTTTACCACATACTCATACTGTACCACATACCCATACTGTACCACATACTCATACTGTACCACATACTCATACTTTACCACATACTCATACTGTACCACATACCCATACTGTACCACATACTCACACTGTACCACATACTCATACTTTACCACATACTCATACTGTACCACATACCCATACTGTACCACATACTCATACTGTACCACATACCCATACTGTACCACATACTCATACTGTACCACATACCCATACTGTACCACATACTCATACTGTACCAAATACCCATACTGTACCACATACTCATACTTTACCACATACCCATACTGTACCACATACCCATACTGTACCACATACTCATACTGTACCACATACTCACACTGTACCACATACTCATACTTTACCACATACCCATACTGTACCACATACCCATACTGTACCACATACTCATACTGTACCGCATACTCACACTGTACCACATACTCATACTTTACCACATACCCATACTGTACCACATACTCATACTGTACCACATACCCATACTGTACCACATACTCATACTGTACCAAATACCCATACTGCACCACATACTCATACTGTACCACATACTCATACTGCACCACATACTCATACTGCACCACATACTCATACTGTACCACATACCCATACTGTACCACATACTCATACTGTACCACATACCCATACTGTACCACATACCCATACTGTACCACATACTCATACTGCACCACATACCCATACTGTACCACATACCCATACTGTACCACATACTCATACTGTACCACATACTCATACTGCACCACATACCCATACTGTACCACATACCCATACTGTACCACATACTCATACTGTACCACATACCCATACTGTACCACATACTCATACTGTACTACATACTCATACTGTACCACATACTCATACTGTACCACATACCCATACTGTACCACATACTCATACTGTACTACATACTCATACTGTACCACATACTCATACTGTACTACATACTCATACTGTACCACATACTCATACTGTACCACATTCCCATACTGTACCACATACCCATACTGTACCACATACTCATACTGTACTACATACTCATACTGTACCACATACTCATACTGCACTACATACTCATACTGTACCACATACTCATACTGTACCACATACTCATACTGTACTACATACTCATACTGTACCACATACTCATACTGCACCACATACTCATACTGTACCAAATACCCATACTGTACCACATACTAATGTAGAAGTGGATTTCATTTGGAACTTAACTGATAGGGTTAATATAACAGTTCTGAAAAGCTCTGTGAAAGAGATGTCAACAGGTCAAGGGATGAAATAAAGGGAGTATGTCTGACCGGCATCTGTAAAAGCAAAGATGTCAGAAGGTTATGGGATGGAATATAGGGAGTGTGACTTTGGTACTAATTAATGTTCTGACCCGTATCTGTAAAAGCAGAGAGGTCAAAAAGGCAAAGAATGGAATGAATGGGAACCGTTACTTTATTGCAGAGATAACATAATTAAGCTCGTTTGACCAGTTGGAACAAATAAACATTGAAATGTAAGAGGGACTGTCTTTGGAGTGAGTTGAGCCATATGGCCATGGGATAAGAAAGACCTTTGTGAACAGCATTAATAGTGACTTGTGCTAATGATTATGTCAAAAATAACCTCCCGACCTCGAAGAATAATTCCATATATGTACATGTTCTGGATCCTTGCCAAATCATTGGTGTATCTAGGAATTTAAGGGGACCACCTCTAAGCTGTGATTGTATAAAGAGACAGTCCATATTTTGGACTTTGGCACTTCTCGAAGGTGGTTACCCGACTGCTTAGAGATTTGTCCCGGCCGTAAATAAACGAATATTCGTTACTGACGTGTTCGAGTGTTTTACTTCTGGACTGACGATCAGATACGTGAAAGCGCAATTCACACTCATACTGTACCAAATACCCATACTGTACCACATACTCATACTGTACTACATACTCATACTGCACCACATACTCATACTGTACCATATACTCATACTGCACCACATACTCATACTGTACCACATACTCATACTGTACCACATACCCATACTGCAACACATACTCATACTGTACCACATACTCATACTGTACCACATACCCATACTGCAACACATACTCATACTGTACCACATACCCATACTGTACCACCAAAAAACAAAAAAAAGGCGGGTGCAATGTTTCCTAGTCAGCAAACAGAAACAGATAACACTTCCACCCAAAATCTCCCTTCAGCCGCCGCCCCCCCCCCCCCCCCCCCCCCCAGCTTAATAAAGTAATTTGCCTCCTCTGTGGCCCAAAGTAATATTCCCAGCCCTCGAAAGTTACCCAAAGTCTGACATCCCAAATCTGGTGCCGATACAGCACTGCCTTAGCCTTGTTGAACCCCACCCGTCTCCTGGTCAGCTCTGCTCCAATGTCTTGATAGATCCGGATTCGGTTTCCTTCCCACTCACAACCTGGCCCACCTCAGAATCTTTTCTTTGTCCTGGAACTGACGCAG
Source organism: Scyliorhinus canicula (assembly GCF_902713615.1). Taxonomy (NCBI): domain Eukaryota; kingdom Metazoa; phylum Chordata; class Chondrichthyes; order Carcharhiniformes; family Scyliorhinidae; genus Scyliorhinus; species Scyliorhinus canicula. The sequence continues at coordinate 42,222,862 of NC_052153.1, forward strand.
AATCACTGCCCGTGGCGGCTCCACCACTCTTGGCCTCTGCCTCAGGGACCTATGGGCCCGATCCACCATTGGGGTCTTGTCGAGCACCTTCTTTGCCATCAACCTGGCCAGCATCCTCTTGACATAGCCCGTTGCACTCATTCCCTCCACTCTCTCTGGAAGGCCCACAATCTGCAGATTCTGCCACCTGGGCCTATGTCCCTGGTTCTTTATATTTGCTCGCAGCATCTTACACATGACCCCAGGATCGCCATCTCCACCTACAATGACAAAATCTGATCACTCTGGTCAGGCACCACCTTCTCCACCTCCTGGAACATCGTCCCCTGCACTTCGAGGCTCTTCTCTACCTGTTCCAAGGTCCCGCGGAGAGATGCCACTGCTCCCCCAATCGCCCGTGACCAGTCATTCTGCATTTCCTTACGCTGCTGCTGAAATTAGTGCTTAACGAAGCTCATCGACTGCTCCAGTTGAAGCTTCCCAGTCGACGACGACCCTTTCCTCTCCGCCACTTTTACAAATGATGCTGCGCCACGCGTCTCCTTCAACTCTTTAGCCAGGGTTCTCACTTTCGTCTGTCGAGTTTGGTAACCCGTAGACATGCCCATCCAGGGGAGAAGTTAACCCCCTCCACTCTCTGCACAGCTTTTCTGCCGAAATTCCCCAAAATTCGGGGTAGAAGGGGCCAAAATCAATGCCTTCAAGGAGGAGCCGCCCTGTGTGACCGTGGCCTCTATTGGAAGTCACCACCAGTAGCACCGTTGACAAAATCTTCCATCGGTTTTCTTGGCTGGAATTCTCCGGCCTTCACGATTCACTGTTCCCGCCAGCAGAGCATCTCCGTACATGGGTTTCCCGGTGGCGTGGGGTGGCCTCAATGGGAAATTCCATTGACAAGCATCGGGAGCAGTGAATCCCACCAACAGGGAATGGCTTTCATCCGAGAAACAGAAAATCCAGCCCCTTAATGTTTGAGAGCAGATCAATGGGGAGGCAATTGGCAAGACTGTATTTATTTAACTTTTGTGCTTAGTTCTACTGGAACAGTTTGGCCGGGGCTTGACTTGGGTTTTGGAGCACAGGTCTTTAGAACATACTCAGCGAGACCTTGCTGTGCTCATTCATCAGTCACTGAAAGTAAGTGTGCAGGTACAGCAGGCAGTAAAGAAGGCAAATGGTATATTGGCCTTCATAGCGAGAGGATTTGAATACAGGAATAGAGATATTTTACTGCAATTGTATCGGGCATTGGTGAGGCCACACCTGGAGTATTGTGTGCAGTTGTGGTGTCCTTATCTGAGGAAAGATGTTCTTGCCATGGAGGGAGTGTAGCAAAGGTTTACCAGGCTGATTCCTGGGATCGTGGGTCTCTCATATGAGGCGAGACTAACTCGGTAAGGATTATAATCAGTGGAGTTTAGAACAGTGAGAGGTGATCTTATAGAAATTGAAAAATTGGGGACTTCCGGTGGCGACCATGGAGTGAGCAGTCGCACATTTGGCAGTTCCCGCTCATGGTGGTCTTTATGTGGCTTTTAAGCGGATTGTTGCAGGAAATTTGTAGAGAAAGGGTGGAGAAGCAAGAACAGAAGAAAGGGACCCCCAGTTTATGGATCTGCGGCGCAGAAGTCATCAAAAAAGAACGAACCAGGTGGTGGTGGCCAGTGAGGAGCGGTCAACCCGCGTGGAGATGGCGAACCGTCAGCTCAGTGGGCGATGGACCAGTTGGTGAGCTTCCTAAATGAGAAGTTCACCCAACAACAGGTCCTCCCCCTGTGGAGGACCTGGCCTGAGCGGTTGTCATGATTAAGGCGGCGGTTGACCGCGTGGTGACGAAACTGGCGGCCCAGGGTCAGGTGATCCAGAGGTTGGAGGAGCTGGCGGGGGAGCAAGAGGAGCAGTCCAGCTCGATGGCAGCAGAGATTGGGATGCTGCGCGACCAGCAGAAGAGGCTGCTGGAGAAAGTGGAGGAGCTGGAAAATCGTTCTCGGAAACAGAACATTCGGATCGTGGGTCTGCCGGAGGGAATCGAAGAATCGGACGCTGGTGCGTATGTGGGGCGGATGTCGGAGAAGCTGCTTGGGGAAGGTGCGTTTGATGGTCTGCTGGAGGTGGATCGGGCCCACAGGGCACTGGTACCCAAGCCCCAGGGGGGTGAGACGCCGAGGGCGATGGTGGTGTGATTGCTTTGGTTCCTGGACAAGCATTATGAGGTGGGCCAAGCGGACGAGGTGATGTACGTGTGAGGATGCTGAGATCTGGGTGTAACAAGACCCTGGGCAGAGTTGGCGAAGAGGAGGGCGAGCTTTAATAAGGTCAAGTCGGCCCTGTACAAAAAGGGCATAAAGTTCAGGCTACTGTACCCTGCCCGCCTTTGGGTGACCTATGGGGGCCAGGACTGGTACTTTGGCTTGTCCGAGGAGGCAGCGGCTTCCTGAAGGAGAATAGACTGACAGGAGAAGGAGGATCTTGAACTTTGACTAAGGCGAGCTGAACTATGTTTTCTAAAACTTTGGATCTGTGTTATTTGGACTTATTTCGGGGGTTTTGCTTGTTTCTTGCTGGGGTTTTTTCTGTTCGGTTTGGGGTTAGGCTGGTATATACTAATTTGTAAAGGGAGGAGGGGGTGGGCCTTTGTGCTCGGACCTTGGGAGGGTTTGTTTGTTTGTTTTTGCTTCTTGCCTTTGTTTCGACTATTTGCACTCAGAGCGGGGGGGAGGGGGGGGGGGGAACCAGTGGGGGGTTAGATGTCGGGGGCTGCCAGGCTAGCTGGGAGGGCTAGTTCACGGAAGCAAAGTGGGGGATGAGCTGAAGAACGAGGGGGGGTGGTGGGAGGGGTTGATGGAGGGGTTGGGTGGTGGGGGGGGGGGGGGCTTGACTGCTGATGGGGAGAGGACTCTCAAAGCGGAGGAGGAGGAGGGTTGATGACGGTGGTTGCTCGTGGGTGGGCCGGGAAGGTGCGAGACATGGGCCACAGACTGGCCGAGGAGAGGTTATGGTTAATCGGCAAGGGGGGGGGGCGGGGGGCAGGGTGCCCCCCGACCAGGCTGGTCACGTGGAACGTTCAGGTACTGAATGGTCCAGTCAAAAGGTCCCGTGGGTTTGCGCATTTGAGGCAACTGGAGGCGGACATGGCCATGTTTCAGGAGACACATTTGAAGGTGGGGGATCAGGTTAGGTTAAGGAAGGGCAGGTGTTTCATTCGGGGTTAGACGTTAAAATGAGGGGGGTGGCAATCCTGGTCAATAAACAGGTGGTGTTCGAGGTAAGGAAGATAGAGGCAGAACTGGGGAGTAGATATGTCATGGTTAGTGGGAAGCTGGAGGGAATGGCCATGGTATTGGTAAATATATATGCCCCAAACTGGGACGATGTTGCGTTTATCGACTGATTAGGGGGCGGAGATTTCAACACGGTCCTGGATCCGAGGCTGGATTGGTCGAGTTCCAGGTCTGAGAAGGTATCAGCTTCGGCAAAGGAGCTGCGGGGTTTATGGAGCGCATGGGGGGGTGGGTGGATCCGTGGAGATTTGGGAGGCCAAGGAGTAAGGAGTTTTCATTCTACTCCCATGTACACAAGGTAGATAGACTTCTTTGTGTTGGACAAAACGTTGCTGGCTGAGGTGGTGGATGCTGAATATTCAGTAATTGTGGTGTCAGTCCACGCTCTACACTGGGTAGACCTGCAAGTCAACAAAGGAAAGGCCCAGAGGCCGCAATGGAGGTTAGATGTGGGGTTGTTAGCGGAGGAGGAGGTTTACGAGCGGGTGAGGGAGGCCATTCGGGGATATATAAAGATCAATAACACAAGTGAAGTTTTGGTGGGGGTGATATGGGAGGCACTGAAGCGGTTATTAGGAGGGAACTTATCTCAATTCGGGCCCATAAGGAGAAGACTGAGCAGGCGGAGTTGGACAGGCTGGTGGGCGAAATTTTACAGGTGGACAGGAGGTATGCGTCATAAACTGGAATTTGGGCTCCTGTCCACAGGTAAAGCGGTGGGACAGCTGAGGAGGGTAAAGAGGGTAAAGGGGATGGTGTATATGGTGAAAAAGCCAGCAGGATGCTGGTGCACTAGCTGAGGGATTGGGAGCCCCATTGGGCTTGGGGAGGTTATAGACGAGTTGGGGACGATGCAATCAGGTAAAGACCCAGGACCTGATGGACACCCGGTTGATCGATTTCCCTTATTTTGAAGCAGGACAAGGATCCGGAGAGCTGTCGGTCATATGGACTGATCTCCCTGTTGAATGTGGGTGCTAAATTGCTGGCAAAGATCTTGGCCATGGGCATTGAGGATTGTATTCTGGGGGTGATAGGGGAGGACCAGACGGGATTTGTGACACCTGGCGTCCTATATTAGACGGCTCCTAAATGTAACAATGATGCCTGCGGAGGGCCGTGCGGTCGAGGTGCTGGTGGCCATGGATGCAGAGAAGGCCTTTGATCGGGTGGAGTGGAGGCACCTGTGGGATGTCCTGGGAAAGTTTGGGTTCGGACAAGGATTCGTAGATTGGGTTTACTTGCTATATCAGGCACCAGTGGGGAATGTAAGGACCAACCGGGTTTGGTCGCGGTATTTTAGTCTGTGCAGGGGGACAAGGCAGGGGTGCTCACTCTCCCCACTACTGTTTGCCCTGGCCATAGAGCCTTTGGCGATGGCGTTGAGGGCATCGAACATTTGGCGGGAGATAGTGAGGGGGTGGGGGGGGGGGGGGGGGGTTTGGAGCATAGGGTCTCGCTCTAAGTGGACGATTTACACCAGTATATAACAGACCCGTTGGGGTGGATTGCAGGAATTATGGGAATACTGGAGGAATTTGGCCGGTTCTTAGGTTACAAACTAAACATGAGCAAGAGCGAGGTCTTCGCGATCCAGGCAAGGGGGCAGGAGAGTAGACTGAGGGAGATGCTGGTCAAAGTGGTGGGAAGGGGTTTTAGGTGTCTGGGGATTCAGGTGGCCTAGGGTCAGCTTCACAATTAAATTTGGGCAGGGTGATTGAACAAATGAAAGGGGACTTCCGTAGGTGGGACGTGCTCCCGCTGTCATTGGCGGGGAGGGTACAGACTGTGAAAATGACAGTCCTCCCGAGATTGCTGTTTGTGTTTCAGTGTCTCCCAATCTTTATCCCCAAAGCATTTTTTAGGAAAATGAGCACAGCGATCTTGGGTTTTATATGGGCTGGGAAAGCCTCGAGGGTGAGGAAGGTTCTTCTTGAGCGGGGGCACGGGAAGGGAGGCTTGGCCTTTCCGAACTTTATTAGCTACTACTGGGTGGCTAATATTGCAATGGTTAGGAAGTGGGTGGTGGGGGAGGGGTCGGTGTGGGAGAGGGTAGAGGTGGCATCTTGTAAGGGCACAAGTCTGGAGGCTCTGTTAGCGGCACCTCTGCCGTTCTCGCCGGCTCGGTACTCCACAAGCTCAGTGGTAGTGGCAGCCCCGAGAGTGTGGGGGTAATGGAGGCAGCATATGAGACTGGAGGGGGCGTGTTCACCAATCTGTGATTACCATCAGTTCAATCCAGGGGGCGGGGTGGGGGCTTTAGGAGGTGGCAGTGGGAAGGGATTGAGAGATTTGGGGATCTCTTAATTGAGGAGGGGTTCCCGAGCCTGGAGGAGGAGTTTGAGTTACGGGGTGGGAACGGATTTCGGTAACTGCAGGTGCGGGATTTTGGCCGGAGGCTCTGTTTTTGGTTTTATTTTCAGAGTTGTGGACCTGTATTCAAAGCAAGCAGATGTGTAATGATATCTCTCTCTACAAGCTAAAGAATGTCTTCAACTCACTTAATGATTTCAAGGTAATTCCTGTTTCTGTAGAAAATTTAAACCTGCTGTCTTTGTTAAAAAAGGGTTTAACTTATGGATGTTGTTAGGAAAGGTATTAAGGGTTACCTATAAAGTATTGTATCTGTGGGGTTACGTGTGTTGGTGGTTTATAAGATGTTTACTGTGTGTTTATAAAATATTAACTGGGTTCATTGATTAAACATTGTTTTGTTTTAAAAATACTTAAGGTCTCTGTTGCATAACACCCGGAGAGTGGACCCTTGTGCTCCCCATAACCAAAATCTATTAAAAGTCATGGGTCAGGTGAACTCCATGATGTACTTTGGAGTTTTCTAAACCCTGGCCCATAACACTATCCTAAACAGCCTATATAATCAACACCTTTACAGTAAAGCTCTTGTTTGTCTGTACCTTTGTGGTCTGCAAGTCTATCCTTTAACAATACCACATATACTTCCATTGGGGGAGGGTTCAGATATGGTTCATGGTGTTTATTTCTGGGGTGAGGAGATTGTCTTATGAGTATTGATTGAGCAGGAACGGCCTTTGTTCATTAGCGTTTATAGAAGAATGAGAGGTGATCTTATTGAAACATAAGTATTGGAGGGGGGTTGGATGCCGAGAAGATGATTCTGAGTCCAGAGTCAATGTTGAGGACTCCCAGGGCCACTTTCTGATGATTGCATAAAATTGTTAATCACGTCTGGTGGATTTGTGATGTTGATGGACAGGACATACCCAGGGTCCTTGAATGAAGAATCTGAGATGTTAGCTGAAAGGTATGTGTTGCAGAGTATCATTTTGAGTATAGAGTGTTCTTCTGAGCCTTTCTCCTATGTAATTATGTTACCAGCGTCTCTTGAGGGTTCTGACCATGTGTGGGCTTCGGCAGGTTTTCAGTCTGCAATAGGGAGGCCTGTAAGCAAGACCTATCTTACTACTGCTCCTGTTTTCATAGTTATTACTACTGGTCTGCTGAGTTACTGTTATTATCAAACTTTGTTATCTATTTATATAAATTGTAAGGATCCTCCTGTTTAAATCCTATTTGTTTCCTATTTTCCTCTTTCTTTTATTTTTTTGCTATTACAATTTTGATTTATCGATGATCTATGTCTTAAAGGCAACCTGTACCTTTAACTCAAGCAGAAACAGTGACCTGTGACCTGAAGAAAGCAGTCTGCAGAAAGCAGTCTTTAATTCAAACAAGTAGATTCCAGAACGATTTGACTGACTTGGCTATCCTCAATAAGGATAGACGTCAGTTTATTGAAACTGCAAAGGATTGAGATTAAAACTCGGGCTGGAGGCTGGGTTTGATGTGAGACCAGGAGTCTCATGAGAGAGGTAGTCCATAAGACATAGGAACAGAATTAGACCATTCAGCCCATCTAGTCTGCTCCGCCATTCAATCATGGTTGATCTGTTTCTCATCCCCATTCTCCTTCCTTCATGCATAACCTCTGATCCACTTATTAATCAAGAACCTATCCATCTCTGTCTTAAAGACACTCAGTGATTTGGCCTCCACAACCTTCTGCGGCAAAGAGTTCCACAAATTCACCACCCTCTGGCTGAAGATATTCCTCCTCATCTCAGTTTTAAAAGATCGTCCCTTCAGTCTGAGGCTGTGGCCTCGAGTTCTACTCTTTCCTACCAGTGTAAACATCCTCTCCATGTCCACTCTATCTCGGCCTCTCAGTATCCTTTTCTTAGTCTCAAAGGTGAACCTTTGAGTTGAAGGTACAGTTTAATAAAGGCTAAACTGACTGTGAGTACTAAATGAACGTTACTGCTGGAAGACCATCGCCAACTATACACCGGTGGCATTGATCATTCAGCTTGCTGAGAGGACAGCCTACTGCAAAGAATCCAACATCGAAAGCAAGGACTCGTATCTTTCTTTTTACCGTAATTATTTTTACCCTTTCTGTGTTTGTTTGTTTTATGAGTGTTTGGGTAGAGGCGGGATGGTTAAAGGGGTGGATGGTAGGTCAGCTTGCTGTTATTCCATTGTAATTACTTTATATTTCATCTATATTTCTGTTATAAATAAACAGCAATTGTGTTTCAACTTACAAACCTAGTGACTGTAAATTATTGGGAAGCTACGGGCTAAAGCTTTCAGGAAATCGAATAAGAATTATTGATTAATTCACTTGTTTTGGAACTCGGGGGCCTGTGGGTCTGGAATCGAACGCGAACTAGCCGAGGGTGTCGTAACAAAATAAGTTTCTTCTTTCAAACAGCGCATTTGACTATCCTCATTGTCATGAGAATGCTGCTTTAAGAAATGTACCTTTAAGAAATGATACTGCGCATGTGCCCGTAGTGATGTCAGAGTGTGGGTGGAGCTGAGCTCTACTTCTGCTTTTTAGTTTCAGTTTGAGAAAAAGCTTGGGTGTGTCTGTTTTTTTCAATGAGCTGCATCTGAAGAGCCAAAGCAGCTGTACTGCTGTTCTCTGCCATCCAAGGACTATCTATGGATCATTTGTTGCACTCAGAATTGTAAAAGTTCTCAGTATTGAATGTAAACCTAATGTGCTCCTGTTTTAAGGTTTGTTAAGTCTTTTGGATGTTAAAAGGACAGCTTATAGGGTTACCTAGTGTTGTAGTCTTTGGGGTTGTATTTGAATTAATGGTTTCTTAGATGTTCACTGTTTGTTTTAAAAAAGGTTAACTTGCGTTCATAGAATAAACATTGTTTCGTTTTTAAAAAATACTTGTCCATTTCTGAAGTAGAGTGGGCTGTGTGCTCCCCATACCACAATCTATTAAAAGTTGTGGGTCAGGTGAACTCCATAATACACTTTGGGGTTCTCTAAACCCTGGCCCATAATATCTTTGTGGTCTCAAGTTACCACAATATGATTCTGTGAGTATGACTACGTCAATATGATTTGCTCATGGACTCCCAATTTTAGCCACAAATCCTCAAGTGTGACTGAAATTGGGAGGTCAACTGGGCCGAATGTGTTTTTGTTACTCCAACTCCCGCATAAATGCCGGGGGCCCTTCTGACTTTATTGTTATTTGATTTTGTTTGTTGTCATGGTTTGGTAAACTGAGTGGGCATTTCAGAGCGCAGTTCACAACATTGCTGCCGTTCTGAAGTCACATACAGGATTGACCTGGTGAGAATGGTAGATTTCCTTCACTTCAGGCTGCAGATAAATCAGACCGGTTTTTACAGCCATCTGGTGGTGTTATTGTCACCATTTCCCAGGCTAGCTTTTTTATTCCAGATTAATTCAATCAGTAGAATTTAGTTGTCATGATGGGTTTTGAACTCATGGGCTGAATTCTCCGCTGCCGGCGGAGGTTTTCTCAGTTTTTCAGGCAGCCTGGGGTTTTGCAATGGCGTGGGGCTGCCCCATAATGGGGAAACTCCATTGATCAGCCGCGAGAATCCCGTTCTGGTGCGGTGGGATGGGGAAACCCGCTCACGTCCCTGCAAAACTACCCCAGGCTTCTGAATTACTAGATTAGTACAGTAGTACTTTTGTGAAAAAATCATACTGGTCAATTGGTATGACCCTAGTGCAAGGGTCAAGGATGTCTCGGAGCGGCTGCAGGACATTCTGGGGGGGGGGGGGGGAGGGTGAACAGCCAGCTGTCATGGTGCACATAGGCACCAACGATATAGGTAAAAAACGGGATGAGGTCCTACAAGCTGAATTCAGGGAGTTAGGAGTTAAACTAAAAAGTAGGACCTCAAAGGTAGTAATCTCAGGATTGCTACCAGTGCCACGAGCTAGTCAGAGTAGGAATGTCAGGATAGATAGGATGAATGCGTGGCTCGAGAGATGGTGCAAGAGGGAGGGATTCAAATTCCTGGGGCATTGGGACCGGTTCTGGGGGAGGTGGGACCAGTACAAACTGGACGGTCTGCACCTGGGCAGGACTGGAACCGATGTCCTAGGGTGGGGTGTTTGCTAGAGCTGTTGGGGAGGGTTTAAACTAATGTGGCAGGGGGATGGGAACCGATGCAGGAAGTTGGAAGGTAGTAAAACAGGGACAGAAGCAAAAGGAAGTAAGGGGGAAAGTGCAAGGCAGAGAAGACATAGTCAAAAATCAAAAAGGGCGACAGTACAAGGTACAGTGACTGAGGGGAGCTCAGTGAATAGGCCAGTGATACTAAAAGGAGTAAAACTGGAGATGTTAAGATTCAAAACAGAAGTAAAAAAACCAACATAAGTGTACTTTACCTGAATGCTCGTAGTATTCGGAATAAAGTAAATGAGTTGATGGCGCAAATCATCGTGAATGACTATGATTTAGTGGCCATTACTGAAACATGGTTAAAGGATGGTCACGACTGGGAGTTAAATATCCGAGGGTATCAAACTATTCGGAAGGACAGAGTGGATGGTAAGGGAGGTGGTGTAGCTCTGTTATTTAAGGATGACATCCGGGCAATAGTTAGGGATGACATCGGTGCTATGGAGGATAAGGTTGAATCCATTTGGGTGGAAATCAGGAATAGTAAGGCGAAAAAGTCACTGATAGGAGTAGTCTATCGGCCACCAAATAGTAACGTTATGGTGGGGCAGGCAATAAACAAAGAGATAACTGATGCATGTAGAAATGGTACAGCAGTTATCATGGGGGATTTTAATCTACATGTCGATTGGTTTAACCAGGTCGGTCAAGGCAACCTTGAGGAGGAGTTTATAGAATGTATCCGCGATAGTTTCCTAGAACAGTATGTAATGGAACCTACGAGGGAACAAGCGGTCCTAGATCTTGTCCTGTGTAATGAGGCAGGATTGATTCATGATCTCATAGTTAGGGATCCTCTCGGAAGGAGTGACCACAATATGGTGGAATTTAAAATACAGATGGAGGGTGAGAAGGTAAAATCAAATACTAGTGTTTTGTGTTTAAACAAAGGAGATTACAATGGGATGAGAGAAGAACTAGCTAAGGTAGACTGGGAGCAAAGACTTTATGGTGGAACAGTTGAGGAACAGTGGAGAACATTCCAAGCAATATTTCACAGTGCTCAGCAAAGGTTTATACCCAGAAAAAGGAAAGACGGTAGAAAGAGGGAAAATCGACCCTGGATATCTAAGGAAATAAGTGAGAGTATCAAATTGAAGGAAAGAGCATACAAAGTGGCAAAGTTTGGTGGGAGACTAGAGGACTGGGAAATATTTAAGGGGCAACAGAAAGCTACTAAAAAAGCTATAAAGAAGAGTAAGATAGATTATGAGAGTAAATTTGCTCAGAATATAAAAGCAGACAGCAAAAGTTTTTACAAATATATAAAGCAAAAAAGAGTGGCTAAGGTAAATATTGGTCCTTTAGAGGATGAGAAGGGAGTTTTAATAATGGGAGATGAGGAAATGGTTGAGGAACTGAACAGGTTTTTTGGGTTGGTCTTCACAGTGGAAGACACAAATAACATGCCAGTGACTGATAGAAATGAGGTTATGACAGGTGATGACCTTGAGAGGATTGTTATCACTAAGGAGGTAGTGATGGGCAAGCTAATGGGGCTAAAGGTAGACAAGGTTCCTGGCCCTGATGGAATGCATCCCAGAGTGCTAAAAGAGATAGCTAGGGAAATTGCAGATGCACTAGTGATGATTTACCAAAATTCACTAGACTCTGGGGTGGTCCCGGTGGATTGGAAATTAGCAAACGTGACACCACTGTTTAAAAAAGGAGGTAGGCAGAGAGCAGGAAATTATAGGCCAGTGAGTTTAACGTCGTAGTAGGGAAGATGCTGGAATCTATCATCAAGGAAGAAATAGCGAGGCATCTGGATAGAAATTGTCCCATTGGGCAGACGCAGCATGGGTTCATAAAGGGCAGGTCGTGCCTAACTAATTTAGTGGAATTTTTTGAGGATATTACCAGTGCAGTGGATAACGGGGAGCCAATGGATGTGGTATATCTGGGTTTCCAGAAAGCTTTTGACAAGATGCCACACAAAAGGCTGCTGCATAAGATAAAGATGCATGGCATTAAGGGTAAAGTAGTAGCATGGATAGAGGATTGGTTAATTAATAGAAAGCAAAGAGTGGGGATTAATGGGTGCTTCTCTGGTTGGCGATCAGTAGATAGTGGTGTCCCTCAGGGATCAGTGTTGGGCCCACAATTGTTCACAATCTACATAGATGATTTGGAGTTGGGGACCAAGGGCACTGTGTCCAAGTTTGCAGATGACACTAAGATGAGTGGTAAAGCGAAAAGTGCAGAGGATACTGGAAGTCTGCAGAGGGATTTGGATAGGTTAAGTGAATGGGCTAGGGTCTGGCAAATGGAATACAATGTTGACAAATGTGAGGTTATCCATTTTGGTAAGAATAACAGCAAACGGGATTATTATTTAAACAATAAAATATTAAAGCATGCTGCTGTACAGAGAGACTTGGGTGTGCTAGTGTACGAGTCACAGAAAGTTGGTTTACAGGTGCATCGGGTGATTAAGAAGGCAAATGGAATTTTGTCCTTCATTGCTAGAGGGATGGAGTTTAAGACTAGGGAGGTTATGCTGCAATTGTATAAGGTGTTGGTGAGGCCACACTTGGAGTATTGTGTTCAGTTTTGGTCTCCTTACTTGAGAAAGGACGTACTGGCACTGGAGGGTGTGCAGAGGAGATTCACTAGGTTAATCCCAGAGCTGAAGGGGTTGGATTACGAGGAGAGGTTGAGTAGACTGGGACTGTACTCGTTGGAATTTAGAAGGATGAGGGGGGATCTTATCGAAACATTTAAAATTATGAAGGGAATAGATAGGATAGATGCGGGCAGGTTGTTTCCACTGGCGGGTGAAAGCAGAACGAGGGGGCATAGCCTCAAAATAAGGGGAAGTAGATTTAGGACTGAGTTTAGGAGGAACTTCTTCACCCAAAGGGTTGTGAATCTATGGAATTCCTTGCCCAGTGAAGCTGTTGAGGCTCCTTCATTTAATGTTTTTAAGGTAAAGATAGATAGTTTTTTGAACAAAAAAGGGATTAAGGGTTATGGTGTTCAGGCCGGAAAATGGAGCTGAGTCCACAAAAGATCAGCCATGATCTCATTGAATGGCGGAGCAGGCTCGAGGGGCCAGATGGCCTACTCCTGCTCCTAGTTCTTATGTTCTTATGTCAACTGACCGCTGGCAATGTTAACTGATAAGACTAACAAAGACTTAACAAATTAACAAGAATTAACAAAGGGTACTCGAACCGACGATGATTTATTGTATCAGATACATCTGCTGCACTTAATGCAAGAAATAAACACTAAAATATGAGCAGTTGGGAAAACAGCAGTTCTAGTTACGTCACAATGAAGTCAAATGATTCAACTGATCAGAATAAAGCCAAAATCTAACCTCCAAAGATCAGCGACCCCCATCCTGTGATAACGCAGCGTTGACCCACAGCGATGACATCACTACTTGAGGGGAGGCAAATTGGCTGAATGAAGTCATTGAAGGTGAGAGGAGAGGAAAGCTCCAGGAGTGCGATGTCGTTGTTAAAACTAATTGGATGATCATAGTCGGGATGGACTATGATTTTTCTGATGTTTCTAGATGTACCTTGTCCAACTATAATTGATCCCATGTAAGCTTTCCAGACTGAAGGATTGGCCTGAGACCTGAAACAAACACGAATAAAGGTAATGTCACTTACACAGAAAACATTCTTTTTCAACCTGCATCTTCTGTTTAATGTTGAGTTGCGTTTTTGACTTTAAATCCTTTCTGTCACAAAGACCATTAACAGCCATCTCTAGAGGGTTGCTCACCTATTTAACTTCCCAAAGTCCATTTTTAAAAATTCATTTATGGGATGTGGGCATCGCTGGTTAGGCCATCATTTGTTGCCCATCCCTAGTTGCCCTTCATTTGCTGCTGACATACTCATTTGTGCCTTTGTTCGAGGACCAAACTCAATTATGCCAAAGTGGTCCCATCTCTACAGTCCATAAATGTCAACTGACCTATAACTGCCCCTTGAGAATTTCGGAATCCTGTAGCAAAGAAGGAGGCCTTTCGCCCATTGCGCCTGTTTGAAAAAACTATCCAATTGTTCATTGTCCTCACTTTTTCCATAATCTTGTAAATATTTCCTTTGCTGGTTTATATGTAATTCCTTTATGAAAACCCGATTGAATCTGCTTGCAGTATATTTTCAGTGCCTTCCTGATCATTATAGACACATACAACATGAAAGGAGGCCATTCAGCCCATTGTCTTTGTGCTGTCTATAAATGAGTTATTCAGATGAATCCCACTTTACAGCTCTTGGTCCACAGCCCAGTACGTTTAACTGCATATCTGAGAATTTATTTTCATGCAATATGGGTTTCTGCTTCTACCATGCTTTCTGTCAATGATTTCCAGATCCCCATGGGCTATTTGGTGTAAAATATTCTCCCCAAGTCTCCTCTGATTGTTCTGCCCTGGTCATTAACCTCATTGCTAATGGAAATAGGACCTTCCTATATCAGCCCCCAAATTGTCTGCACCTCAATGAAATCTCCTCTCCCCTATTCCAAAGAAAACAACTCCAGCCTATCCAATCTTTCCTTTCCAGTAACATACCATTTATTGTGCATTCTCTTGCATTGTTTGCGATGCCCAAAACACTTACCTCACACTTTTGGATTGAATTCCTTTTGTTACTTTCCTGCTCACCTGACCAGTGTCCACTGGTTACTGACATAACCCCACACTTATGCGCAGTTTCAAATCCTCCCTTACCTCAAATCTAAGTTCTCAGCTTTGTGTTTAAGTTGCTACTTAACTTCACCTTTCCTAACTGTCTAATCTCCACCAGCCTGACAAATCCCTCCCTGTTCCTCCGCCCCTATTTCTTTGGTATAGGAAACATAAATCATGTCAAATTATACATTTTTCCTGAAGGAAACCATTCTTTGGTTCAAAGCCAGGGTCTCACTTTGGTAAAACTGTTAATCCACTAAGTCATTTTGTGAAGGAGAATTTACATGGCACATGATATATTCCAATGGTCCATATATAGTCAGGATACTCTCTTAAAGTACCAGAATTGTGCTGTTGCTTATGTAGATTTTGGGAAGAAAAGGATATATTGCCAATCATAGGTGATATGGGTAAACATGTGGCATAGTGGTATTGTCAATGGACTGATAGTCCAGACACCCAGGGTAATATTCTGGGGATTCAGGTTCGAAACCCGCCATAGCAGAAAATATGGTGACATATGGGGCTGGATTCGCCGCCCCTCCACACCACATTCCTACCTCGACCTGCTGATGGGATTCTCCGTTACGCCAGCTGGTCAATGGGGTTTTCCGGCTGACCCACGCCATCGGGAAACCCCCGGCGCCGGCATAACGGAGCATCCAGCCGGCGGAGAATCCCGGCCATGAATTCAATAAAAATCTGGAATTAAAAGTCAAAAGGTGGCGGTACGGTGGCACAGTGGTTAGCACTGCTACCTCACAGCGCCAGGGACCCAGGTTCAATTCCGGCCTTGGGTGACTGTCTGTGTGGAATTTTCACATTCTCCCCATGTCTGTGTGGGTTTCCTCCGGGTGCTCCAGTTTCCTCCCACAGTCCAAAGATGTGCTGGTTAGATGGATTGGCCATGCTAAATTGTCCCTTGGTGCTCAAAGGTTAGGTGGGGTTACGGGTTAACAGGGGAGTGTGTCTAGGTAGAGTGCTCTTTCAGAGGGTCGGTGCAGACACGATGGGCTGAATGGCCTCCCTCTGCACTGTAGGGATTCTATGATGACCATGAAACCATTGAGGTTAAAACCCATCTGGGTAATGAATGTCATTTAGGGAAGGAAGTTTGCCATTGTTACCTGGTCTGGCCTACATGTGACGATGTTGTTGACTCTTAAATACCCTCTGAAATGGCCCAGCTCAGTTCAAGAGCAATTAGGGATGGGCAATAAATGTTCTCCCCCCCCCCCCCCCCCCCCCAAGCGAGGCCCATTCCCATGAAGGTATATAAAAATATACAAGTCACCGGTGACAGTGAACCAAAGTGATATTTGCATTCTCTCATCTCCATGTGAACTCTCTGCAGGAGCAACTCAGCTAGTCCCACTTCCCCACATTTTCTCCTTAGCCCTGCAAATCTTTCCCTTCAGATAATTATCCAGAAAGCCATGATTGCACCTGTCTCCACCTCATTCTCAGGCCGTGCATTCCAGATCCTAGCCAACCTCTGCATAAAATCCCCCTGCCAAATGGAACAATTGCTACTTCCCTACTCTGTCCAGCTGCCTCATGGATTTGAGCACTTCTATTAAATCTCCTCTCGACTTTCCCTAAGGAGAATGCTTCTACTTTTCCAATCTATTCACGCAAGTGAAATCCCTTATTCCTTGGTGAAATCCCAAAATAATGAAGTTGATAAACTGGAGTTTTGCATTCATACTCATACCTAACCCCAGATAAATATAGATTCTGGCAATTGGGAGGAACTCTAGCTGTAGAATTGACGTGTCTTTCATTGCCATCAGGGAAAAGAAATGCAAATAGTTTGGCAAGCAGCAGTAGGATCGCAAAAGGCGTCCGGAAGACAAGATGGGCAAAAATGGATAGAAGATTCAACTAAACATGGAGAAGCGAGGTAATACAAATAATTCAGTACTGTATCTCCTGGACTTCAGGCACCATGCTTTAAGAAGATATTGGCGACCCTGGCCTTGCATTAGATTACGCATGACAAAGTACCGCAGCCTTCTGCAGGATGACTGACCAGGAATCTCCCCCATTCTTACCACCTGCCATATTGGATGGATTTAGAGTCTGATATTCAACTTGGGTCACCATGTTATGAACACACCTTCTGTGACCATCTGGACTGTAGTGTCAATGACCCCCACCTAAGCAACAATTAGAAATGTTGACCTGGAAATACCCACATGGAGATTTCCTGATTTTCTGCTCTAGCGGATGACAGAACCTAGCACCGTAGAACTCCTACAGTGCAGAAGGAAGCTGTACGGCCCATCAATTCTGTCCTTACCTCTGAAAAAACACGCTACATAGGCCCACTCCCCAGCCCTATCCTCATAAACCCATAACTCCCACCTAACCTGCACATCTTTGGACATTGCGGGGCAATTTAGCATGGCCAATCCACCTAACCTGCACACCTTTGGACTATGGGAGGAAACCGGAGCACCCGGTGGAAAGCCACGCAGACGTGGGGACAAAGTTCAAACTCCACACTCACTCAATGCCAGAATTGAACCCAGGCCCATAACACTGTGAGGCAGCAGTGCTAACCACCATGCTGCCCCGGTGGCAACTTGCAGAGAGGCATAGCGCAGATTACCTTTTTTGGCGTATACACAGTTTTTCCAATAATGATCTTCCAAAATTATGATGCTTTAGAATTAAGGCCAAGTTCAATAATTTTGTACAAAACCTGCCCTGCGTACTTATAAACATATATAAGTGAAAATCTTAATAATTACTGCTGAAAGCAATGAGCTGCGGAGATGAGCCATCTGTTAGAGATGATAGAGGCACCACAGACGAGTGTTCCAATTTCGAGGTCTACTTGCCAAGGCCATTCACCCGTCTTGGAGTTTTTCCCACCAACAATTCTACTGGATATTGCAGGTCTTCTGCCACAAACTGTAGAAAATGTAGAAATGTTTAGGGTCTGATAACCTCATTGAAAGGATTTTATGTTGGTATTCATATTCAGAAATTAAAATTAGTAAAAGGAGGACGTTTTCAGTGCCTGGGTCATGCTGGGCATGTGGGCCGTACATCCCGAAGACTAGTGGAGCTTATCGAAGAGTTTGTCTCTTCCACTGTTCACAATGGGCAAGATGCAGCCTGTTCCCAACCAGCCTGTGCTTGCAAAGCTTGAAGAACAGTGTGCAACATTTTTTTTAATAAATGTTTTTTATTGGATTTTTGAACAAAGTATATTTGCCGTCATGTACACAGGATATGACATATATATCTATATCAAAGGGAAGGGCACACACACGCAAATCACAAAGGGAGAGGAGAAAAGAAAAAAAAAGTAACAACACGAGAGAAGTACAACCCCCCCCCCCCCCCCCCCCCCCCCCCCCCCCCCCCCCCCCCCCCCCGTCCCCCTGTGTTTTGCCTTTCCTTCCTTTTAGATTTAGCTGTCCCGGTCTATCTCTCCCTCTCATGCTTTGGCTGCTTTCCCCTGGTTCTTGGCTACCTGGCTATGGCTACCTGGCTACTCTTCTGCTTGTTCGTTGGCCACAAACAGGTCCCGGAACAGTTGCATGAATGGCTCCCACGTTCTGTGGAAGCCGTCGTCTGACCCTCGGATGGTGAATTTGATTTTCTCCATTTGGAGAGATTCCGAGAGGTCGGACAGCCAGTCTGCAGCTTTAGGTGTTGCTGCTGACCGCCAGCCAAACAGGATTCTACGGCGGGCGTTCAGGGAGGCAAAGGCAAGGGCGTCCGCCCTCCTCCCAAGGAATAGATCTGGCTGGTCTGAAATCCTGAAGACCGCCATTTTCGGGCATCACAGTGTGCAACATTAGTTGAGTTTCTACAATTGGACAACATTTTCGCAACAATCCTCAGTGTGATAAGAATTACACTTGCAACCAATTTAAGATTATCCATCGAGCTCACAATGTCGCTCACTTATGCATGCTAGAAGCTACATATATTAATACACAGGACCCTGTTCTTTGCAGAGAAAGAACATGTACACACATTGTGTCCCTTTCAACTGAATAAAACGGGCAATGCCTTCACCAATCAAAGTTAACCTGCCATGTTTCGATTTATCAAAGCTTGGCAGTTAACTGTCAGTCATCAGTTGACTGGTGCATTCACCGAGGCAATGCCTCTAGCAATCAGAGCCCACTTGCTAACAAATTAGCACTTTCTACTCGTGAAGCATAATTGTTGTTCCCTTCACATTTGGTTTCTTGTGAATTGTCTTGATTAGTGCAAAACGAAAAGCTTCGACCAGTGTCTTTCTTCAGCGATACTTGAGGGAGCTTTTATTGGAAGCAATTCAGGGAAGGTTCACAAGGCAATTCCTTTGATGAAGGGGTTGTCTTACAAGGAAATGTTGAATACATTGAGTCTGTACCCATTGGAGTTTAGAAGAATGAAAGGTGATCTTATTGATGGTAGATGAAGCGAGGGGGCGCGATTCTCCGCTCCCACGCCGGGTGGGAGAATCGCGGGAGGGCCGTTCTGGCACCCCCCGCAATTCTCCCACCCACCCCAAAATGGCGTGTCGCGTTTTGCGACACACCGCTCAGAGAATCGTGGGCTGCCGATTTTCACGGCGACCCATGGTTCTCCGACCCGGATGGGCCAAGCTGCCTGCCGTTCCCGACCGGTTCACGCCGGCGGCAACCACACCTGGTCGCTGCCGGCGTGAACATGGCGCCAATACCTGGTTTGTGGCTTGTGGGGGGCGGAGAGGGGAGTGAGAACCATGACCGTGCTCGGGAGGGAACTGGCCCGCGATCGGTGCCCACCGATCATCGGGCCGACGTCTCAAAGGGATGTACTCTTTCCCCTCTGCCGCCCCGCAAGATCAAGCCGCCACGTCTTGCGGGGCAGTGGAGGGGAAGACGGTAACCACGCATGCGCGGGTTTGAGCCGTCATCCGTCGTGACTTCAGCCGCGCATGCGCGGGTTGGAGTTGGCCAACCTGCGCATGCACGGCTGAAGTCATTAGGCGTGCCGGCCGCGTCATTTGTGGGGGCTAGGAGGGCCGTGCATTCGAAGTACATGTATGAGAAGAGATCGACAACTAACATAGAAGGGAATCCAAATGCCTTCCATCGGCATATAAATAATAAAATGGTAGTAAAAAGAGGAGTGGGGCCAATTAGAGGCCAAAAGGGACATTCACACACGGGGGCAGAGGGCATGGCTGATGTTCTAATAAGAACTTTGCATTATCTTTACCAAGGAGGAAGATTCTACCACTAAGGTAAAGCGATACAGGAGCTACTAAAAATGGATAATGAGAAGGTTTTAGAAAGGCTTCCTATACTTAGGGGACCAGGGTTTACGGGGAGAAGGCAAGAATGGGATGAGAAACAGATCAGCTATGATCGAATGGTGGAGCAGACTTGATGGGCTGAATGGCCTAAATCCTCTCCTATATTTTATGGTCTTATGGTCTTAATGCTGAAAATCATCAATAGTGGATCTGATGCAGATCCACTGGCTATAATCCTCCAATCCTCTTTAGACACAGGACAGGGGTGGTGCCAGAGGACTGGAGAATTGAAAGTTTTACACCCTTGTTCAATAAAGGTTAAACCTAGCAATTACAGGCCAGCCAGCTGACTGTGGCTGGTGGGAAAACTTAGAAACAATAAACTGGGATAAAACTGATAGTCACTGGGACAAATGTCGACCAATTAATTAAAGTCAGTATGGCTCTTTTAAGGCACAATTGTGTTTTACCAACTTGATTGAGTGTTTTGATGAGGTAACAGAGAGTGTTGATGAAGGTAGTTTGACAGGCTTATCAGCAAGGTTAAAGCCTATGGAATAAAATGTACTTTGGCAGCATGGATATGAAGTTGACTGAGTGACAGAAAACAGAGAGTAGTAGTAAATGTTTGTTTCTTTGGACAGGAGCAAGGTATATAGTAGGGTTCCCCAGGGATCTGTATTAGGACCACCCGTTTTCCTTAATGTTCATTAATGACCAAGACGTTAGTACACAGGGCATAATTTCAAACTCTGTGGAACGCACAGAACTTGGAAGTATGGTAACCTGTGAGGAGCATGGAGTTAGACATCTGAGGACATCGGCAGTCTGATGGAATGGTAGACAGGTGGAAGGTGCAATTTAATGAAGGGAAGTTTCAAGCGATATATTTTGGTAGGAAAAGCATTGTAGAATAAGGCTCTGACGAAGAGTCATCCAGACCTGAAACGGTGGCTCTGTTCTCCCTCCACAGATGCTGTTGGACCCACTGAGATTTTCCAGCATTCTCTGTTTTTTGTTCCAGATTCCAGCATCCACCGTAATTTGCTATTAGTCATGTAGGAGTCCATATGGAAAGTGGTGAACCAGGTTTCATTAACAATGTGAACTTGCATAAAGCGCCTTTAATATTCCAAGGTGCTTCACAGTTATGTATTCAGACGCAAATTGAAATTGAGGCAAGGACAGGTGTGCAATAGTACGGGTGACAAAAAGCTTGGTCACATAGGTAGGTTATAATTGTGTGCCTTTCAATCGGAGAAAATGGTAGAAAGATATATTATTAAGAAGGAATTCCAGAATTTAGGGTTGAAATGGCTGAAGGGAGTATCAAAATGCACAACAGGTCAGGGTTGGAGGAATGCACAGTTCTCAGAAGGTTGCAGGGCTGGAAGAGGTTACAGAGATAGATTGGGGTGAGGCCACGGAGGGATTTGAACACGAGAATGGAGGTAACAGCAGTGAAATCTCACGCTCTAGTGAGTGGCATTCACGCAGTTCTTGAAATGCACTTACATCTCTTTGATGTGGACAATGTTTGCAAATATTGTGGTTTCACCACTCAGGCCACTGAACTGTGAAAGGGTGTGAATGGATCCAAGCTGCAGATGGTTTTTATAAGCTGTCAATCAGAGACCACTATCATTACAGGGGCCCCTGGAGAGATGTGCCTATTACAGGAGCCCGTGGGGCAGTTTCTACTATTACAGCGGTCCCTGGGGAGGTCTCTCTATTACAGGGGTCCCTAAGGGGTCTCCCTATTACAGGGGTCACTGGGGAGGGTCCCCCAATTCAGGTTTCTCTGTTTGTGGGGGGGGGGGGGGTGCATGGGGTTTGCTAGAGGAGGTGTGGACAGGCAGTGCACTGTTGGCGGAGGGGGTGGGTGGCCCGTTGATGTGCTCGGATAGTCTCTACCAGCCCTGGCATCATGGACCTTGTGGTGGGCCAAGGGGGCATCGCTTCCCTCTTGGCCCATCGCGAGGTCCACCACGTCTAGTTTACGATTGCTGAGACCACAAGTGATCCGTGCCAACGTGATACCCGGCCATGGGTACTGAAAAATCACGGAGGGCCGGAGGATAGGGCTCCGGGCCTGCTAAATAGTTGCAAAATGGGTCAGTAAGACCCATTTGCATTTATTTATATCCCCCTACTGCCGTTCATCGTGGACATTGTTCACATTGCCAACGGGAGCGGGGGGGGGGGGGGGGGGGGTCGTCAAAGCAGCATGTTCAGATCAGCACCCTACACTGATCCCGATTTTTCTCCCGATGCCCGATTTTCCGTCCCATCGGACAATGCATTCCAGACATCCCAGAACAGAGTATCCCATCCCAGGTGTTTGGTGGACCAGGAACTAATACAGTCAGCAAGCAAAGGGAGGATGGATAAATAGGTTGCATTCTGCTCCAAATAAAATCGCGAATGAAAAGTTTCAACTTACTTGCATTTAATGAAGTCTTGTTTATTGGCTCATGGTGTTGATTTTCTAAAGTCGGCTTTGCTGGAAGACAAAGAGATTATTTTTGAAAAAGGATATTTTAACTGCACCTGCAACAAAGAACAGAGAAACAAAGCAGAAGAAATAAGTTTTCTTTTATTGAAGGAATTTGCATTTATATAGAGTCTTCCATGGCCTTGGAATGACCCAAAACACCTCACAACCAATGAATAATGACGTGTAGTAATTATAGTGATGCAAGGAAAGGCAGCAGCTAAATTGTGCACAGTATTATTTCACAAATAGAAATGAGACCACTGACTAGATAAATTGCTATAGTGACGCTGATTGAAGGATTGCTCCCTTACTCGCCCTTGACAGGACTAACAGACCTTTACTTCAATAATAATAATTGCTTATTGTCACAAGCAGGCTTCTTGGAAGTTACTGCGAAAAGCCCCTAGTCGCCACATTCCGGCGCCTGTTCGGGGAGGCTGGTATGGGAATTGAACCTGCGCTGCTGCCTTGTTCCGCATAACAAGCCAGCTGTTTAGCCCAGTGTGCTAAACCTTATTGTCTCATTTGACAGACCTATTGAATATGAACACTCAAATCATCTGCGGGATTCTCCGTCGGCGGGATCCTCCGCCGGCAACGCACTCATGCCCGCGGGCTTACCGACGGTGGGGGTGGCCATTGGCCGGCTGTGGAAACGGAGAATCCCGCTGCCGGCATGGGCGCACGGCCCTGGAAAACGAGATTGGTGGGACGAAGAATCTCGCCCCATATCTCTTCGACCTCGACATTGACTTTATTGCATTAACACGAATGAAGGAAAAACTTGATTGGTTAAGAAAATAAAATTCAAATATGCTTTAAAATTTAGAATTTACTGCAACTTGACAGACTTGGGTTGATGAGTGGCACACAAGTGGCAGGCAATGACCAGCAAGAGAGAATCTAACTATCTTCTCTTCCTGTTCAATGGTACTGCCTTCACTGAATCTCCACCATCAACATCCTGGGGTTACCCTAGATCTGTAACTTAACTGGACTAGCCTTATAAATATTGCAACTGCGGGTACAATCTAAACAAATTTGTTCTAAGTATGGTAGCGAGCTGGAATTGCCGGGTGTTTCCCCACGGCCGACCCAGCGAAGCCGTCACCGGAATCTGACGTTAATTAATAATTAATCATGCCCCGAGGGCTTCTCGTTGCAAATGATCGCTCAATGCAGTAAGAAGCTAAATGACCTCCACCGGGCCGCACGGGTGAGTTGGCATTGGCCCCCCTGCCACCCCCAGACCCCTCCCCTCCCGATAACCCTGCAACTGACACCACCCCCCCTCCCTGAGATCAATAAATCGATGTGTCGCAGGGCACCCTGGCACCCACCAGCACACCCTACACCACCCCCAATGCACGAAGCGTTCGGCTCACAATGCCGCACGCATTGCTGCCACACAATCGTTGGGAAATGGCCAAGACGGGCGGCTGGTTGCCGGGCCACAGGGACCTCACCCCATATGAGGAACATATGGACTGTACGGTAGCACAGTGGGTAGCACTGTTGCTTCACAGCTCCAGGGTCCCAGGTTTGATTCCCGGTTTGGGTCACTGTCTGTGCGGAGTCTGCACATTCTCCCCGTGTCTATGTGGGTTTCCTCCGGGCGCTCCGGTTTCCTCCCACGAGTCCCAAACGATGTGCTGTTAGGTGAATTGGACATTCTGAATTCTCCCTCTGTGTACCCGAACAGGTGCCAGAATGTGGCGACAAGGGGATTTACACAGTGACCTCACTGCAGTGTTAATGTAAGCCTACTTGTGACAATAGAGATTATTATTATAAGCCCTGGAGGTCGGGGGAGTGGCCGGGTACAGAGCAGTCACCGATGTTGAGCTTGGCCTAAACTGCAGAGGTGAGAATCCACTGGCTCCCACCCAGATGACCTGTTACATATGAGTTGTTCATGCCAGCATAATGATCCATCGCTCTCACTGACCACATGCCCATTCTCCAGCACAATATCCAGCCGGTGGTGCTGGCATATCCGGGGTGGCTCCCTGCCTCCCAAGAGAACACCTCAGAGGAGAGCTCCGAGGATGCCGCCATCGATGCATCCCGGCTGTCATCCCCACCCTCCACCAACGCAGAGACACACACCTCGGTGAGTGAAAATAGTGGGCAGGCTTCTGGGGCACAAACTGCTGAGCACCACAATGTTGCAGATGTACATCAGGTGGAGCCAGGAACGTCCAGAGGAGGCAGCAGTCGGAGGTCTGTTGGATCCCAGAACCCAGCTGTGTCCCAGTCAGAAGCTGAGCCTCTGGACCAGGCTATCCTGGAGCTGATGAGGTTGATAGGGAGCAGCCGTGAGATTCAGAAGGGGATGTCAGCGACACTCCAGCAGGTCCATATCCGATTGGAGGAGCCCCCAAGGCTAAGGGCACAGGAGATTGCACTGGCAACGCATGGCACCGAGGCCAAAACTGCTCGGGTGGTTAACGTAATGGAGAGCCTGGAGTATGATGTCAGCCGTATGAGTGGTGGTGTCCAAGCATCACTCAGTCAGTGATCGCCATGGCTGAGCGTCTTGACAGCATGCCCGAGTCACTAGGGGACGTGTACCTGACATCGGTGGACCTTTCCGAGAAAGGTGGATCTTTCCGAGAGCGCACACAGTAAGCGAGCACTTTTCCAGGAGACACATCCGGAGTGAGACTCATACAGAGTGAGAGATTTAAACTTGGTAATTTGGTGCAGTGAGGTAAATCAGCAAAGGTAAGTGGAAAATCTAATTCTGCTGTTTTTCAGTTAAAAGTGCAGTGTGGAGCTTAGTGTCTGATTGGTTGAAGCTGCCCCCACCCTAATTGCTGAGAGGCAGTTATCTGTCAATCACCTGAGGCCTGTTGAGGCCTGTTTAGGAGCACATTGTATTATTCTCTTTGAAGGTAAGGTTTTTTTTGAGTCATCGGTTAGCTGAGGTCTGTATAAAAGACAGACAGAGAGCGCACACAGTAAGCGAGCACTTTTCCAGGAGACACATCCGGAGTGAGACTCATACAGAGTGAGAGATTTAAACTTGGTAATTTGGTGCAGTGAGGTAATTCAGTGCAGAGTGTGAGGAGGTGCTTTTTAACCCTGGTAAGTGACTGGTAAGTAGTCTCTCCTTTTCTTTTCATTGTCTAATTTATTTATTTTTATTTTGAAATTCTAGTTGTTTAAGTTTACCAAGGGTTTAAGACATGGCAGGAGATCCCAGACCCGTGTCATGCTCCTCGTGTGCGATGTGGGAGCTCAGGGACACGTCCACTGTCCCTGGCTCCTTCACGTGCAAGAAGTGTGTTCAGTTGCAGCTCTTGTTAGACCACTTGACGGCTCTGGAGCTGCGGATGGACTCACTTTGGAGCATCCGCGAAGCTGAGGAGGTCGTGGATAGCACGTTTAGCGAGTTGGTCACACCGCAGGTGAAGGTTACTGAGGGAGATAGAAAATGGGTGACCAAAAGAAAGAGCAAGAGTAGGAAGGCAGTGCAGGTGTCCCCTGCGGTCATCTCCCTGCAAAACAGATATACCGCTTTGGATACTGTTAAGGGAGATGGCTCACCAGGGGAAGGCAGCAGCAGCCAGGTTCATGGCACCGTGGCTGGCTCTGCTGCACAGCAGGGCAGGAAGAAAAATGGCAGGGCTATAGTGATAGGGGACTCGATCGTAAGGGGAATAGACAGGCGGTTCTGTGGACGAAATCGAGACTCCAGGATGGTATGTTGCCTCCCTGGTGCAAGGGTCAAGGATGTCTCGGAGCGGCTGCAGGACATTCTGGGGGGGGGGGGGGGGGGGGGGGGGTGAACAGCCAGCTGTCGTGGTGCACATAGGCACCAACGATATAGGTAAAAAGCGGGATGAGGTCCTACAAGCGGAATTCAGGGAGTTAGGAGTTAAACTAAAAAGTAGGACCTCAAAGGTAGTCATCTCAGGATTGCTACCAGTGCCACGAGCTAGTCAGAGTAGGAATGTCAGGATAGATAGGATGAATGCGTGGCTCGAGAGATGGTGCAAGAGGGAGGGATTCAAATTCCTGAGGCATTGGGATCGGTTCTGGGGGAGGTGGGACCAGTACAAACCGGACGGTCTGCACTTGGGCAGGACTGGAACCGATGTCCTAGGGGGGGTGTTTTCTAGAGCTGTTGGGGAGGGTTTAAACTAATGTGGCAGGGGGATGGGAACCAATGCTGGAAGTTGGAAGGTAGTAAAACAGGGACAGAAACAAAAGGAAGTAAGGGGAAAAGTGCAAGGCAGAGAAGACATAGTCAGAAATCCATAAGGGCGACAGTACAAGGTACAGTGACTGAGGGGAGCACAGTGAATAGGCCCAGTAATAACAAAAGGAATAAAACTGGAGATGTTAAGATTCAAAACAGAGGTAAAAAAACCAACATAAGTGTACTTTACCTGAATGCTCGTAGTATTCGGAATAAAGTAAATGAGTTGGTGGCACAAATCATTGTAAATGACTATGATTTAGTGGCCTTACTGAAACATGGTTAAAGGATGGTCACGACTGGGAGTTAAATATCCGAGGGTATCAAACTATTCGGAAGGACAGAGTGGATGATAAGGGAGGTGGTGTTGCTCTGTTATTTAAGGATGACATCCGGGCAATAGTAAGGGATGACATCGGTGCTATGGAGGATAAGGTTGAATCCATTTGGGTGGAAATCAGGAATAGTAAGGCGAAAAAGTCACTGATAGGAGTAGTCTATCGGCCACCAAATAGTAACGATATGGTGGGGCAGGCAATAAACAAAGAAATAACTGATGCATGTAGAAATGGTACAGCAGTTATCATGGGGGATTTTAATCTACATGTCGATTGGTTTAACCAGGTCGGTCAAGGCAACCGTGAGGAGGAGTTTATAGAATGTATCCGCGATAGTTTCCTAGAACAGTATGTAATGGAACCTACGAGGGAACAAGCGGTCCTAGATCTTGTCCTGTGTAATGAGACAGGATTGATTCATGATCTCATAGTTAGGGATCCTCTCGGAAGGAGCGATCACAATATGGTGGAATTTAAAATACAGATGGAGGGTGAGAAAGTAAAATCAAATACTAGTGTTTTGTGTTTAAACAAAGGAGATTACAAGGGGATGAGAGAAGAACTAGCTAAGGTAGACTGGGAGCTAAGACTTTATGGTGGAACAGTTGAGGAACAGTGGAGAACCTTCCAAGCGATTTTTCACAGTGCTCAGCAAAGGTTTATACCAACAAAAAGGAAGGACGGAAGAAAGAGGGAAAATCGACCGTGGATATCTAAGGAAATAAGGGAGAGTATCAAATTGAAGGAAAAAGCATATAAAGTGGCAAAGATTGCTGGGAGATTAGAGGACTGGGAAATCTTTAGGGGGCAACAGAAAGCTACTAAAAAAGCTATAAAGAAGAGTAAGATAGAGTATGAGAGTAAACTTGCTCAGAATATAAAAACAGACAGTAAAAGTTTTTACAAATATATAAGACAAAAAAGAGTGGCTAAGGTAAATATTGGTCCTTTAGAGGATGAGAAGGGAGTTTTAATAATGGGAAATGAGGAAATGGCTGAGGAACTGAACAGGTTTTTTGGGTCGGTCTTCACAGTGGAAGACACAAATAACATGCCAGCGACTGATAGAAATGAGGCTATGACAGGTGAGGACCTTGAGAGGATTGTTATCACTAAGGAGGGAGTGATGGGCAAGCTAATGGGGCTAAAGGTAGACAAGTCTCCTGGCCCTGATGGAATGCATCCCAGAGTGCTAAAAGAGATGGCTAGGAAATTGCAGATGCACTAGTGATAATTTACCGAAATTCACTAGACTCTGGGGTGGTCCCGGTGGATTGGAAATTAGCAAACGTGACGCCACTGTTTAAAAAAGGAGGTAGGCAGAAAGCAGGAAATTATAGGCCAGTGAGTTTAACTTCGGTAATAGGGAAGATGCTGGAATCTATCATCAAGGAAGAAATTGCGAGGCATCTGGATAGAAATTGTCCCATTGGGCAGACGCAGCATGGGTTCGTTAAAGGCAGGTCATGCCTAACTAATTTAGTGGAATTTTTTGAGGACATTACCAGTGCAGTAGATAACGGGGAGCCGATGGATGTGGTATATCTGGATTTCCAGAAAGCCTTTGACAAGGTGCCACACAAAAGGTTGCTGCATAAGATAAAGATGCATGGCATTAAGGGTAAAGTAGTAGCATGGATAGAGGATTGGTTAATTAATAGAAAGCAAAGAGTTGGGATAAATGGGTGTTTCTCTGGTTGGCAATCAGTAGCTAGTGGTGTCCCTCAGGGATCCGTGTTGGGCCCACAATTGTTCACAATTTTCATTGATGATTTGGAGTTGGGGACCAAGGGCAATGTGTCCAAGTTTGCAGATGACACTAAGATGAGTGGTAAAGCGAAAAGTGCAGAGGATACTGGAAGTCTGCAGAGGGATTTGGATAGGTTAAGTGAATGGGCTCGGGTCTGGCAGATGGAATACAATGTTGACAAATGTGAGGTTATCCATTTTGGTAGGAATAACAGCAAACAGGATTATTATTTAAACGATAAAATATTAAAGCATGCCGCTGTTCAGAGAGACTTGGGTGTGCTAGTGCATGAGTCACAGAAGGTTGGTTTACAAGTGCAACAGGTGATTAAGAAGGCAAATGGAATTTTGTCCTTCATTGCTAGAGGGATGGAGTTTAAGACTAGGGAGGTTATGTTGCAATTGTATAAGGTGTTAGTGCGGCCACACCTGGAGTATTGTGTTCAGTTTTGGTCTCCTTACTTGAGAAAGGACGTACTGGCACTGGAGGGTGTGCAGAGGAGATTCACTAGGTTAATCCCAGAGCTGAAGGGGTTGGATTATGAGGAGAGGTTGAGTAGACTGGGACTGTACTCGTTGGAATTTAGAAGGATGAGGGGGGATCTTATAGAAACATTTAAAATTATGAAGGGAATAGATAGGATAGATGCGGGCAGGTTGTTTCCACTGGCGGGTGACAGCAGAACTAGGGGGCATAGCCTCAAAATAAGGGGAAGTAGATTTAGGACTGAGTTTAGGAGGAACTTCTTCACCCAAAGGGTTGTGAATCTATGGAATTCCTTGCCCAGTGAAGCAGTTGAGGCTCCTTCATTACATGTTTTTAAGGTAAAGATAGATCGTTTTTTGAAGAATAAAGGGATTAAGGGTTATGGTGTTCGGGCCGGAAAGTGGAGCTGAGTCCACAAAAGATCAGCCATGATCTAATTGAATGGCGGAGCAGGCTCGAGGGGCCAGATGGCCTACTCCTGCTCCTAGTTCTTATGTTCTTATGTTCTTATGTCCCAGTCTCAGTGCATTGCTGAAACTCTCCAGAGCATGTCCAGATCACTGAGGGCCGTGTCCCAGAGACAGATGGGCATCGGTGAAGTGCTGCAAATCATTTCTTACTCACAGAGGGGCATCGCCAAGGGCATGAACATCATGGTGCAGACATTGGGGAGCTGCCAGGGATGGCAGTGCCAGATGATGCAGGGGCATCCGGAGCTCCATTCAGCTGCCCCTCCACCCAAAGGTAACCCCAGGGTCCTATTGGCACCGTGTCGCCTGCTCTCCTGAGTCCACTCCCCTACAATGGCGCGTCTTGGGGTTAGCGTGTGGAACAGGTTGGCAGGGCAGCTCCAGCCCCAAGCCCTCCAGAGGTCGCCTGTCAGGGGCATTAAGGCCACGGGACACGATAAGCAGCAGGCTGCCTTCTCCTCTGATATGCATCCTGGGGACACTCCTCGACATAACGGTAGAACACAGAGAGCTAAGAAGATTGAGGATCACTGAGGTGGAGTGGCATGGGGGGGGGGCACCATCGGAAGCTAGGGACAGTTGGGGTCACTATTGTGTTTGTACACATTAAAACACAGTACACCTGAGATATGTGAAGCCTCCATCACGTTATTCTGCACTCCATGCAGGACTGCAAACCCTCCCTCTCCCAGTTGCCCGGGCCGGATGGGAGGGCATGATTGTGGGGAGATGGTGAATGGGATTGGAAGAAGGGGTGTGACGAAGCCATGCACTCTGAGAAGTGGGCGAGGACAGGGGCCTCTCTGGACCTCCGGGGATGCTAGACTCTCACCACCTCCGTATCTCCTCCAACCTGCGGCTGCTCCCACAGATCCTCCCCAGACTCATCCTTCAGCCCTTCCTGGTCTGGCTCCTCCTCATCCTCCTCCTCCTCAGAGGTGGTTGCATGTTCCTCCTCCTCCACCTCCCGGTCCGGCATGTCATCCCGCTGTTGTACCCGATTGTGGAGGGCACAGCAGTCCACCACAAAGTGGGCGAACATCTGGGGAGTGTGCTGCAGTGCACCACCAGAGTGATCAAGGCACGGAACCATATCTTCAGCAGTCCGATGCACCGCTCAATGACAGCCTGGGAGGCCACATGGGTCTTGCTATATCAGGTGTCTTTACCCAGGGCCTAATAACTACTCAGACTGACAAACCAGTCTGCTACAATCCACGTGGTGGGTGTGATATTGAATCTACCCTGTGTCTGTACTCACTGAGTGTCTCCACTGGAAAGAGGAAGATCATGTGTGCTGTGTCCTTTTTATATGGGTTTGTGTAATGCCCCCTTGTGGTAGTGTCACCTCTGTGTGTATTGTGAATGCCCATTGGTCGTGTCCTATCTTACTGACCTATTGGTTGAGTGTCTGTGTGTCATGTCTCTGGTGCTCCCTCTAGTGTATAGCTCGTCTGCGTGTACTTACATTAACCCCTTGTGTATCTACAGTGATGAATATCACCACACTCTGGGTTCCTCCATGGCCTGATCGGAGGCTGTGTCCTCGGTGTGGAGTGCCGCTGCCTTGGGCCTGTGCCAATGCTGCTGCCATCACCTTCTCCAGGGTCTGGCCACCTGGCCATCCAGCAGCACTGCTCGGGCAGTTTCCACAATATAATCCATCATGTAATATCTGTAAGCTATTGGAGAGGGTGAGAGACTGACAATCAGCTATGGCTGCCACCCTGGACCTGCGGTTCCCACAGGCCTTCCCCACCCTCGCATCCCCTGTCACGCCCTGCACAAGCACCCCCGGCTACAGCAGGGGCCTTTGGGAAACGGACCCCAGGCGCTGTACCTCAGATACCTGTTGGAAATGTCACCTGGACCGGGCACTGCTTCCCTCCCTGATCCACACACCCACCCTCTGTCGCGAGATGTCTTCAGTATTGTGCCCCAGCTCTAGCATGTTGGCTGCTGCCTCTGTGTTGTTGATGCCTCTGGAGTTCAGGTGAAGTGTCCAGGCCTCACAGCCTGTTTGGGATGCTAGACAGTAGTAACCGCCTGTGTCATGCACACACACCCACATGAATCCACTTGGGAACACTTTGTTTATTAACAGCCCACATATCACAATAATCTTGAATTTGCAAGGAAACAGCACCATGCTATACGCACTGGCACCTATGCACCACCAAATATCAGTACAAACGCAAAACCACAACAGTGTAATTACTACAAAGAAAACACATATACATTTAACAGGAACCAAACAACAGTAGAAAGAAGTGACCAGCATCCAAATCAACCCACCGCACCCTCTCGCTCCCGCAGCAGATGCGCTGGAAAGTCACACTAATGCAGAGCATGGTGGAAGCGAGAAAGAGGAGCCCTTCCCGGATTCCCAGATATTGAACGCTATGGCAGGGATATTGGACACAGAAATTGCCCTAGTGGTGCTGCTGCTAGGCCAGGAAGCCAGTGCCGAAGACAGCAGCAGTAGCGTCAGCAGATGCTTGAGGTGGGGGACCATGTGCCCGATCCCGCCCCACAGCCTGAGGACCCGGACGCCCATCAGGCCAGAGAGGGACCCAGAGGAGGAGTCCCGCGATGGCCCAGGGTGTACAGGCATCTTTGGTCGTTCAAATAGATGACGGACAGTGCGTGCCACAGGAGACTCTGCCTCAGGAAGGAGATGGTGCGGCACTTGGCACCAAATGGAACAGGTGGACACCCGTTCCTGGTGGCCATCAAGGCCACTGCAGCTCTACACTTTTACGCCTCGGGATCATTCCAGGGCTCTAGCGGGGACCTGTGTGGTTTCTCACAGGCCACGGCCCACAGGTACATCCAACAGGTCATGGATGCCCTGTATGCCCTAGCGGAAAACTACATCATCTTTGACATGTACCAAGCCCAACAAGATGCCCGGGCAGCTGCCCCGCATTGGGTGGACCTGCAGTTCGGCGGAGCGAGTTATCAGCGCCCGCAATGGAGGCTAGATGTGGGACTGCTGTCGGAGGAGGGGATCTGCGAGAGGCTTCGGAAATGTATAAAAAATTACCTGCAGGTGAATGACACTGGGGAGGTCTCAGCGGCGACCGTGTGGGAGGCGCTAAAGGCAATAGTGCGGGGGGAGCTGATTTCAATTGGGGCCCATAGAGCCAAGGCAGACCGGGCAGAGATGGATAGATTGGTCAGGGAAATGGGCCGGATAGATGAAGAGCACGCGGAGTCCCCGGGGGAGGTTTTACTCAGGGAGAGGCAGAGGCTACAGGCGGAACTGGGGGCACTATCCACGAGCAGGGCCGTGGAACAGCTTAGGAAGGCGAGGGGAGTGGTGTATGAGTATGGGGAAAAGGCTAGCAGACTGTTAGCGCAGCAACTTAGGAGGAGGGAGGCGGCCAGGGAAATAGGTAGAGTGAGGGACGAGGGGGGGCACAAAGTGGAGGATCCGGTAGAATTGAATAGGGTATTCCGGGACTTCTATCGTAAGCTGTATACTTCGGAGCCACCAGAAGAACCGGAGGGGATGAAAAGGTTTCTGGATGGGTTAACATTCCCAACAGTTGGGGGGGGGGGGGCGAGTGGAAGAGCTGGGGGCCCCGATTAGAGTAGAGGAGGTATTGGGGGGCCTAAAGGCCATGCAGTCGGGGAAGTCCCCGGGGCCGGATGGATACCCAGTAGAGTTTTATAGGAAGTTCTCGGAGCTGGTGGGCCCGGTCTTGGCTAGGGTTTTCAATGAGGCAAGGGACAGAGGGACCCTGCCGCCGACGATGTCACAAGCCACCATATCTCTGATATTAAAGTGGGGTAAAGACCCGGAGGTGTGCGGGTCCTACAGGCCAATCTCCCTGATTAATGTAGATGCCAAGCTCCTGGCAAAGGTACTGGCGGGTAGAATGGAGGACTGTGTACCGGAGGTGATTGGGGAGGATCAAACGGGGTTCGTGAAAGGTAGGCAGCTGGCGGCCAATCTGAGGAGATTGCTCAATGTGATAATGATGCCCCCGGCGGGTAGGGAGGTGGAGGTAGTGGTGGCTATGGATGCCGAGAAGGCCTTTGACCGGGTGGAGTGGGAATATCTATGGGAGGTGCTCGGACGGTTTGGGTTCGGGGAGGGACTGGTGGATTGGATCAAATTATTATATCAGGCCCCGAGGGCCAGCGTCAGGACCAACAGAGAAGTGTCGGAGTACTTTAGGTTGTACCGAGGGACCAGGCAGGGCTGCCCGCTCTCCCCGCTGCTGTTTGCGCTGGCCATAGAGCCGCTGGCGATTGCGCTGAGAGCCGTAGAGGGTTGGAAGGGGATGGTGAGGGGCGGGGTTGAACATAGGGTTTCTCTTTATGCAGACGACCTGCTCCTGTACGTGTCGGACCCAGTGGCCGGGATGGGAACTATACTGGGAATGCTGAGGGAGTTCGGCCAGTTTTCAGGATACAAATTAAATACGGTCAAGAGTGAAATGTTTGTGGTACAGCCAAGGGGCCAGGAGAACAGATTGAGAGGGCTACCGTTTAGGTTAGTTGAGGAAAATTTCCGGTATTTGGGAATCCAGGTGGCACGAGACTGGGGCAGGCTGCATAAGTTAAATTTGGCCAGGGTGGTGGAGCAAATGAAGGGAGAGTTTCGGAGATGGGATGCACTCCCGCTGTCGCTGGCAGGGAGGGTGCAGACTGTAAAGATGACAATCCTCCCTCGATTTTTGTTTATTTTTCAGTGCCTCCCGATCTTTATCCCACAGTCCTTCTTCAAAAGAGTTAACGGGCTGATCATGAGCTTTGTCTGGGCGGGAAAGTCTCCGCGGGTGAAGAAGGCAATGTTGGAGACGAACCGCAGCGAGGGGGGGCTGGCGTTGCCGAGTCTGGTCAATTATTACTGGGCGGCCAACATCGCTATGATAAGGAAGTGGATGGTGGGTACGGGGTCTATTTGGGAGCGGGTGGAGGCGGCTTCGTGCAGGGGCTCCAGTTTGGAAGCCCTGGTCACGGCTCCTCTACCGCTGCCGCCGGCCAAGTACACCACCAGCCCGGTAGTGGTGGCGACCCTGCGGATATGGGGCCAGTGGAGGAGGCATGTGGGGGAGATGGGGGCGTCTGTCTGGGCGCCAATCTGCGACAACCATCGGTTTGCCCCCGGCAGTATGGATGGGGGGTTCCGAGTATGGCGGCGAGCAGGGGCAGGAAGGGTGGGTGATATGTTCCTGGAAGGGAGCTTCGCGAGTTTGAGGAGCTTGGAGGAGAAATTTGGGTTGGTAAGGGGAAATGATTTTAGATACCTACAGCTGCGGGACTTTATTCGTAGACAGGTCCCATCTTTCCCGCGCCTCCCGCCAATGGGGATCCTAGACAGAATAGTCTCTGGGAGGGACGAAGGGGAGGGTAGAGTCTCGGGTATTTATAAGGTGCTCATGAGGGAGGAAGGGTCCCAGACAGAGGAACTGAAACTTAAATGGGAGGAGGAGCTAGGCGGGGAAATGGAGGATGGGCTGTGGGCTGAGGCCCTGAGTAGGGTAAACTCGACCGCGACATGTGCTAGGCTCGGGCTGATCCAATTTAAGGTCGTTCACCGGGCCCATATGACGGTGGCTCGGATGAGCAAATTTTTCGGGATAGAGGACAAATGCGCTAGGTGCGCGGGAGGACCAGCGAACCATGTGCACATGTTTTGGGCATGCCCTGAGCTGAGGGGGTACTGGGAGGGATTTGCGGGGGTCATGTCCCAGGTGCTAAAAACAAGGGTGGTGATGAGTCCAGGGGTGGCAATTTTTGGGGTTTCGGAAGACCCGGGCGTCCAGGGGGAGAAAGCGGCCGATGTGCTGGCCTTTGCTTCCCTGATAGCCCGGCGACGAATATTATTGGCGTGGAGGGACTCAAAGCCCCCGAAGACTGAGTGGTGGCTTGCGGACATGTCAAGTTTCCTGGGGATGGAAAAAATTAAGTTCGCCTTGAGGGGATCTGTGCAGGGGTTCACCCGGAGGTGGCAACCATTTATTGACTTCTTTGCGGGAGAGTGAGCGTCAGCAGGGGGTGGGGGGAGGGGGGGGGGGGGGGGGTAGAGTAGAGTAGGAGGGAAAATATGGCGGGTAGTACGGGTGGGAGGGGAGCGGGCTTGTGCAATACGGTACGATGGAAGTATTGAAAGTACGTGGATGTTTGCACATTTTTGCCTTTTTTGCTTCCTTTCTGATGATGTCTGTAACTGTTTATAAAGCCAAAAACTACCTCAATAAAATTGTTTATTAAAAAAAAAAGATGCCCGGGCAGCAGGTTTCTCCTCCATTGCCGGGAATGTCCCAGGTCCCTTCGAGCAGTCTTTGGCGGGTGAGGTCCGACTCAATCCCCGATACAAAACCATCGCGCATAAGAAGGTTGGAATGTTCGGTGGCCGTGACGGCCTGACAGTCACAGTCCCGGACGAGTCGGATTAGGGCCCGCCAGAAGTCTTCTATGGACTCACCAGGGAGTTGAGAGCGAGTGGCGAGTACGTGCCTGGCGAAGAGTGAGTTCGCTTTCTGTGCGTAGTTTTCTTTGAGGAGCGCCATCGCGTCTGCGTAAGTCGGGGCGTCCTGGATAAGCAGAAACACGCTGGAGCTCAATCTTGAGTATAGGGTCTGTATTTTCTGAGCCTCCGTCGGTGTCTTGGTCGCTGAGTTTATGTAAGCCTCGAAGCAATCTAGCCAGTGATTAAAGTCTCTTCTGGCGTCGGCCGATTGCAGATCCAGCTGCAGGCGATGTGGTTTGATTCTGATATTCATCTTGTAGAAAATCTTACTGCAATAAATTGATGCACGATCAGTTGTACAAAGACTCAGATTGGGTACAACTGTGGCTTTATTGCAGTAGATGTGTGGCCTCCTACAGCAGCTGGCGAAATGGCAGCTGAATAGAGGACAAGCATATTTATACTCCTCTTCCTGGGCGGAGCCAGCAGGCATGGGCTACCGGCGAACCTGTAATACAGGTCCTACCTTACATCACCTAATACAGGTGCAACAGTGGTTTACCACACCCAGCTGGGTCCTGGGATTGAGCAGCCCTCCGACTGCTGTCTTGCCTGGGAGTTCCTGCCTCCACCTGGTGTTCATCAGCAGCTGTGTGGTGCTCACCAGATTGTGCCACTGAAGGTTGTCCACTCACATTTCCCGCTGAGGTGTGTGTATCTGCGCTGGAGGGTGGGGATGACACCTGTGCCACGACTATTAGAGTGGCATTCTCAGAGCTCTCCTCCAAGGTGGTCTCCTGGGAGACTGGAGAGGGTGTCACCCGGGATGGGCCGAAGCTGCCAGTTGGAGGACCTGCGGGAGAATGGACATGTGGTCAGTGGGAGGGATGGGTCAGTCAGAAAGGCAATAGCAACTCGCCTTTGACAGGTCCCCCGGGTGGAGCCCGGTGGTTCCTCACCTCTGCGGCATCTGCCAGCTTCCACATTGTTGATCGTCCTGTCCTCGACCACAACAATCACCTCCAGGGACTGCTCCTCGAAGTTAGTGAGGATTCTGATGTCTGGCACCTCACCAGCAGTCTGAGCCCTCTCCTGGCGGTTGTGGGAGAGCTTTTCCTGAGGAGACACAGAGAGGGCATCGTTTGCCACATGTGTGGCTCACTGTGGTGGGATGGGGTGTGTGAAGGGAGGGTTGAGGGGGTTAATGGAGGAAGGGGTGTGGAGGGAGAGTTGGGGACCGTATGGAGAGTTGGGAGTTGGATGCTCCCTTGGGGGAGGAAGGGTCTCGCAAGGGTGGGGGGACGTTAGTGTCCACTCACACGTGCTGCGAGATGTAGGTCACTGAGCTTCTTCCTGCACTGGAGGCCAGTCCTCCTGGTCACACTGCCCAAGCTCACTGCCGCCGCCAGCTCATCCCAGGCGGCACTGGATGCCATATGGCTAACCATCCTGGACTCTCAGGGGAACAGGACATTTCTCCTGGCCTCCATAACATCTAACAGCCTCCCCAGGTCATGGTCCCCGAATCTTGGGGCTGGTCTCCTCGGTGCTATTGTTGAAAGCTGGCTGGGGTTGGCTGAGCAAGTGCAGCTTAAGTGCTGCTTGGCCTTGTTAGCGGGGGGCTGGCGAGCGCGGTGCCGGCGAATCAGCCGGCGAGCCATCATTTGCAACGGGAAGCCCGTGAGGTCTCGTTAAGTGGACCAAGTAACGTTGAATTGCATTGCCGGCCTCACTGGGCCGAGTGCCAGGAAGCTCAGGACAATTCCTGCTCGCTACAACATTTAGAAATCTTTCCGGAGAATCGTGCCCACAGAGTGATATAGCACAGAACCAGGCCATTTATCTTCTCTGTCTCTGCTGCACCTTTGAATGATCTGTCTAATTAGTTTCACACTCCTGATCTTCTCATTGTCCTACAAATTGTTTCCCTTCAAGCATTTATCCAGTTACTTTTTGAAAATATGAATTTGTTTCCACAACCCTTTCAGGCAATGCATTAAAGATCATAACAACTGATCCTGTTTTCCTCGTTTAATTCCTGGTCCTTTTGGCCAATCAGTTTAAGTCTATGATCTATTTTTGCTGGCCATTTTGCTACAGAAATATTTACTCCTTCAAGCACTTTTAAGTTTTGAACATCGCTACCAATTCTCTACTTGACCTCTGCACTAAGGAGAACAATTCTGCTGTGACACACCTTTAAGTAGGTGTGACAAAGATCTTTGTGAATCACCAAATAGGAAATGATGTAAGCAACCACATGATTGGTAGTTGCAATGTGTAGCTTCCCAAAGATTGTAGATGTGTTATTTAATCTTCATGAATATAAGGTCCACGTTTGAGTTTGCTAATTCCCATCCGAATGGTTGGTGTGTTTCCAAAGATTTTCAATCTTTAAGCAAGCCATCCACAACCTCATGGCAGCCATTCCAGTTTTTTAAAACCTCTGTTTTCGTGAGGAGAGAACATCTGCAAAAGCTCTGCGGCAATTGGAATTTCGAATTCCTCCGTTTCAAATCAGAGGTCCCACAGATTTGTTGAGCATTGACGTGCAGCAGCACTGCAACATAGTGACTTCTCACAGTTGACCTCTGAACTACAGCAGCCATCTGAGACTGCATTGGGCGGCACTTGGCACAGTGGTTAGCACAGCACCAGGGAGCCGGGTTCAATTCTGGCCTTGGGTGACTATCTGTGTGGAGTTTCCCCAAATCTGCGTGGGATTCCCAAAGATGTGCAGGTTAGGTGTATTGGCCATGCTAAATTGCGTCTTGGTGTCCAAAGATGTGGTTAGATGGGGTGACAGGTATAGTGCGGGGGAGTGTGCCTCGGTAGGGTTAGTGCTGACCCGATGGGTCGAGTGGCCTTCTTCTTCACTGTAGGGATTCTATGAGTCTGTTAATCTGAAGGTTCAGGAGAGACTGCACCCACAGCTCTGAGAGGGATATTGTGTAACAATTGAGTAAAGGTGCTACTGCTGGCAAAACTGTACAATCTGGTTTGGATATTTCCAGGGAGGGTTAATCAAAGAGCAGGCTCAGGAAGGTTTAGAAAGGTTGGGAAAAGCCATTGCTGCCATTCCAGTGTTTTGGGGCTTGAGGTGCATTTGTGCCAAAAGACGGCTCAGTAGGCAGGAGCTGAGAAAGTATGTGGAGGGCCAACAGTGTCAAAGCCTGTAGTACAGTAACAGGTGTCCTGACCTGAGGCACTGCAGGAAGTTGGATTTGCAGCATCTTTAATCCTGATAATTGGAAAATTAGGAAAACTAATTAAGAGTCTTGGGAACATTGACGCAACGGATGAAGTTTTCCATTTTGAGAATAAGTGTTGTGGCGGGCGGCTCGCTGGCACCTTTCCCGCTGGGCAGAATGACGGGATCCCGCAACAGATTCTGTGCTTGGAGCCTCATTAATTATGCACAAGTTGATGTGTTGGGTAGGCTGGGTCTATGTGGACTGCATTTAATGCAGTGTAGAGGCTTCCAACACTTGATGAGATGCAACACAATTTTATTTAACATCTAACTATATTACATGCTTAACTGTGGGTTGACACTATGCTGACTTGACTGGAGACTTGAGGCTAACCTGACCAGGCTAACTGACTACCACATGGTGTTTGTATGAGCTGCTGCTCACGAGCTCTGACTGTCTCAGAGGCTGGATCCCGAGAGAGCGGGAAAACTGGTGCCCTCTGGCTTTATAGTGGTTGTGTCCTGTCTGGTGATTGGCTGCTGTGTTCTGTGTGCTCACTGGTCATCCTGTGTGTCAATCACTGCCTATCTGCACTCCATCATATACATGGATGTATATTATGACACAAGTGAGCTCCCCTCCGATTCACCTGGCGGGCGGTTGATTCATCCGCCCGCCCTCAGCTGCAGGGTTTGAAGGTCTCGACTCCATATTTAAACACCTGTCCAGCACAGACATATCAATCTCTGCATTCCACCTGTCTTCACCAGGCCGTGCAGGATGTTAGAAACCTAGAGGGTGTTGGGGTGAGTTTCCAAGGCAGAGGCACCTGCATTATATGTTATATTTGCATTAAGGGGAGGACTTCCGGTCAGCAAGCGGAGCGGACGCAAGGTGAGGGGCTCCCGTAGCGGTGGAGAACAGGGAAGGGAAGGGAAAGGACGCGCACACCCCCCCCCCCCCCACAAAACAAACCGGTCACCGAGGGATCCTCGGCGGCGGCGGCGGCAGCGGCAGCGGGAGCGGGAGAGGCCCAAGCGGCGGCGGCGGCAGCAGCGGCGGGAGGGGCCCCGGCGGCGGCGGCAGCAGCAGGAGCAGCGGCAGGAGAGGCCCGGGCGGCGGCAGAGCGGAGCGGCGTCTACATCCCCCCCCCCCCAAGGGGCCGGAGCGGAGCAGCGTCCAGACCCCCCCCCCCCCAAGGAGCGGAGCGGAGCGGCGTCCATACCCCCACCCCAAGGAGCGGAGCGGAGCGGCGTCCATACCCCCCCCCCCAAGGAGCGGAGCGGAGCGGAGCGGCGTTCATAACCCCCCCCCCAAGGAGCGGAGCGGCGTCCATACCCCCCCCCCCCCCAAGGAGCGGCGTCCATACCCCCCCCCCCCAAGGAGCGGAGCGGCGTCCATACCCCCCCCCCCCCCAAGGAGCGGAGCGGAGCGGCGTTCATAA
This sequence comes from Scyliorhinus canicula, assembly GCF_902713615.1. Taxonomy (NCBI): domain Eukaryota; kingdom Metazoa; phylum Chordata; class Chondrichthyes; order Carcharhiniformes; family Scyliorhinidae; genus Scyliorhinus; species Scyliorhinus canicula. Next base: position 42,263,373 of record NC_052153.1, read on the forward strand.
TTCATAACCCCCCCCCCCCAAGGAGCGGAGCGGCGTCCATACCCCCCCCCCAAGGGCCGGAGCGGAGTCTACCCCCCCCCCCCCCCAAGGGCCGGAGCGGCGTCTACCCCCCCCCCCAAGGGCCAGAGCGGAGTCTAACCCCCCCCCCAAGGGCCAGAGCGGAGTCTACCCCCCCCCCCCCCCCAGGAGCGGAGCGGAGCGGCGTCCATACCCCCCCCCAAGGGCCGGAGCGGTGTCTACCCCCCCCCAGGGCCGGAGCGGCGTCTACCCCCCCCCACCCCCCAGGGCCGGAGCGGAGTCTCCCCCCCCCCCCAAACAGGCCCGGAGCGGCGTCTCCACCCCCCCCCCCAGCAGGCCCGGAGTGGAGTCTCCACATACACCCCCCCCCCCCCCAAAAAAAACCGGCAGCAGCCACCACGTGGCAAGAACAAAGGACTGGACAGACTCCTCTCACTCTCTGTCTCTCTCTCCTGCGTGAGAGAGGTAGGGGAAATGTGAGGGGGGGAGAAAAAAAAAAAGGACTTTTATTTTTAAAAAAGTACACTGTTAAAGAGAAAGGGGGAGGGATATATATTATTTTCTCTTTCTCTACACCCACTCCCATCAAAGCAAGCCCACCTGAGGGGAGTTGCATAAAAGGAGGTGGGAGAAAATAATTAATAAACAAATAAATAAAATAAAAATCGGGCATCGAAAAAGGGGGAACAGAAAAACAAGGGGAGAAGAAAAGATGAAAGGGAAGGGGGAGAAAAAAACGGCAGAAGGGAGCCAAGGGAAAGGGGGCACCAAAAGCAGGCGGGACAAAGGGCAAGCCAGCTCACCCGAGCGGATTAGCACACGAAGCAGCGGGACGGATGTACCGCCGCATCAAAAAGAGCCGGACAGACAGGTGCCCTCTCCCCTGGGGTTAGAGGGGGGCGGGAATTGGAAGGAAGCCTTTACTGAGGTGGTGAGGGAGCAGCTGCAGGCAATCAAGGCAGAGTTGAAAGCAGACGCAGAGGCCGCAGCACAGGCAGCAGTGGCCAGGGCCATGTCAGGGGTGCAGCAGGCTCTGACCAGATTGGAGGAGAAAGTGGAAGCTCAAGGGAAGAAACTGGAAGCTCAAGGGGGGAAACTGGAAGCCCTTGAGGCAACCATTAAGGAGCTAGAGAAAGCAGCGACAGACATGAGCGACCGGGTCATGGCCCTAGAAAGGGAAGTGGCGAGTCTGGGCGCAACGCAGGGGAGCCTGAAGGGCAGGGTAGACGACCAAGAAAACAGCTCGAGAAGGCAAAATGTCAGGATAGTGGGCCTGCCAGAGGGGACCGAGGGTAGAAACCCCACAAAATACGTGGCTGCAATGCTGGGCAACTTAGTGGGCAGGAAAGCTTTCCCCACCCCACCGGATCTGGACAGAGCACATCGGTCGCTGCGCCCGAAGCCCAAGGAAGGGGATCAACCGAGAGCAGTCATAGCCAAACTGCACCGGTACCGGGATAGGGAGGCAATCCTGCGCTGGGCCAAGGAAAATAGAGCCAGCAAATGAGACGGGCACACCATCCGAATATATGAAGACCTTGGAGTGGATATATCTAAGAAACGGGCTGAGTTTAACAGAGCGAAAGCGGCTCTCTACAGGAACAAAGTGCGTTTTGGTATGCTGTACCCAGCGAAGCTCTGGGTCACATACCAAAACAAGGAATATTTCTTTACAGCCCCTGCTGAGGCGAATAGATTCGTCGAGGAGCACGGGCTGGAAGAACAGCAGGGGGGGTAGGGACGAGAGGCCCCTGGCAAGGAGCAACGACACGCCAATGGGTAGGATGGGGGAAGAGCAGGCAGAAAACCGTAGAGGCCAGGTAGAGGAGAAGCGAGACAACAACCTCCGAGAGGGGAGCCACCGTAATAGCAGGAAAGCTAGCGCCGGGGGCACGCAACAAAGCCGGGCCGCTGCGCACCCCCAACAGGGGGGAAGGCGCCAGGCAGGGGAGGGGGGAGATCACCCACCAAAGTCGGGAGAGCAAACGGGGACAGGAATAGGGTATAGAGGAGCAAAGGAGGGGTATACAGGGGAGGAGGGTAGAGGGAGAGACCAGGGGGGGGGCACACAGGGAGGGAAAAGGTAGGGTCAAAGGGACAAACGAGGCCAGAAAAGGAACAGGGCTACAAAGTGCCACAACCAAGGGCTCGGAACAAGGAACCGCTGCAAGCACCCACCCAGTACGGTCTGTGGGCAAAGGGGCCCCCCAGAGTGCAGGGGACTACCCGCGTGGCGGACACACAGTGGACGGCCATGGCGGGTGCCCCCAAGACAAGGGGAAACCCCGGAGCGCAGAGACCCGAATGCATGGGGAGAGCAGTGGTAGCAGCCATCCTGGACGGCCCCCTAACAAAGGGAAACCCCGGAGGGCAGGAGCTCGTCCACCAGACAAACATGGTTAATCCCACAGGAACGAGGGGGCAGAAGCCCCCCACCAGGATAATCACCTGGAACGTAAGGGGACTTAACGGCCCAGTGAAGAGATCCAGAGTCCTCACCCACCTCAGAAATATGAGGGCCGACATAGTCTTCCTCCAAGAGACGCATCTGAGGGAGCAGGACCAACTGCGGGTAAGAAAGGGCTGGGTGGGACAAACCTACCATTCCTGCTATGGGACAAGGGCCAGGGGGGTGGCGATACTGATCGGCAAGAGGACAATGTTTAGGGCGACAAAGACGGTTACGGACCCAGGGGGACGGTATGTCATGGTCAGCGGGGCCCTGGATGGGGCGCCGGTAGTCCTAGTCAACGTGTACGCGCCCAACTGGGACGACACGAGCTTCATCCAAAAGACCATGGCAGAAATCCCGGACATAGCGACGCATCGACTAATCATGGGGGGGGACTTCAACTGTGTACAGGATCCAAAGACGGACAGATCAAACCCCAAAACGGGGAAAACCTCAAACATGGCAAGGGAACTCGGTCACTTTATGGAGCAGATGGGAGCTGTGGACCCCTGGAGGTTCGCCCACCCGGGGGAGAAAGAATTCTCCTTCTTCTCCCCAGTACATAACGTGTTCTCCAGAATTGACTTCTTTGTGGTGGGGAAAACGGTGCTTCCAGGGATAGACAAGGTGGAATACTCCGCAATTGTGATATCAGACCACGCCCCACACTACATGGACGTGCGGCTGGAGACGGGAAGGGCCCAGCGCCCCACATGGAGGTTGGACGGTGCCTTACTAGCTGACAAGGCCTTCAGCGAAAGGATAGCGCGGGCCATAGCGGAGTACACAGAGAACAACCAAAACGGGGAGGTATCATCCTCCACGTTCTGGGAAGCGCTTAAGGCCGTAATAAGAGGGGAAATCATTGCCTTCAAAGATCAAAGAGATAGGGAGGAAAGGGTGGCTGGGCAAAAGCTGGTCGACTCCATACTGGAGGTAGACCGTAAATACTCCGAGGCCCCGACCGTAGAGCTCCTGGCGGAGAGAAAAGAACTACAAAGGAACTTTGACCTGCTCTCCACCAGGAAAGCAGTGCACCAACTCCGCCAGGCATGCGGGATCCTGTACGAACACGGAGACAAAGCCAGCCACCTGTTGGCACACCAGCTGAGAAAGCAGGCAGCCACCAGAGAAATTGGGCAAATCAGGGGTACCAGAGGCATGTTGGAAACAGAACCAGAGAGGATTAACAAAACCCTCAAGGCCTTCTACCAAGAGCTGTACACCTCAGAGCCCCCAACGGGGAAGGCTGGGATGAACCGGTTCCTTGATGGACTGGTCATACCAGTCATGGGAGAGGGAAGGAAACGGGACCTGGAAGCACCACTAGCACTGGGAGAGATCATGGACAGTATCAGCTCCATGCAGACGGGGAAGGCGCCGGGACCGGACGGATTCCCGGCGGACTTCTACAAAACATTTGCGACCGCGCTGGCCCCGCACCTGCGGGAGATGTTCACAGACTCGCTAGCTAGGGGCACACTGCCACCCACGTTAGCACAGGCCTCAATCTCGCTGATACCTAAGAAAGACAAAGACACAACGGAATGTGGGTCATACAGACCCCTATCTCTGCTGAACGCAGACGCCAAAATACTGGCCAAAATCCTAGCCAAAAGGCTAGAAGACTGTGTACCTGAGGTGGTCACAGAGGACCAGACGGGCTTCGTCAAAGGTAGACAGCTCACCTCGAACATCAGGCGCCTGCTGAACGTGATAATGACCCCCTCCGGGGAGAGAACACAAGAGGTGATCGTCTCCCTGGACGCAGAAAAGGCCTTCGACAGAGTCGAATGGAAATACCTCATAGAGGTACTGGAGCGGTTCGGGCTTGGAACAGGGTTCACCGCGTGGGTAAAACTCCTATACAACGCCCCCATGGCGAGTGTACGGACCAACAATACCAACTCCCAATACTTCCAGCTGCACAGGGGCACCAGACAAGGATGCCCACTGTCCCCACTGCTGTTCGCACTAGCAATCGAACCGCTAGCAATTGCGCTCAGGGCAGCAAAAAATTGGAGGGGGATCCGAAGGGGAGGCAGAGAGCACAGAGTCTCACTCTATGCAGACGATCTGCTCCTCTACATCTCGGACCCACAAAGCAGCATGGATGGAATCATCGCGCTCCTGAAAGAGTTTGGAGCCTTCTCGGGCTACAAACTCAACATGAGCAAAAGCGAGATCTTCCCAGTAGACCAGCAAGGGGGGGGGGCAGCACTAAAGGGGCTGCCGTTCAAACAAGCCCGACATAAATTCCGCTACCTGGGGATCCAAATAGCCCATGACTGGAAAGGGATCCACAAATGGAACCTCACCAGCCTGGCGGAGGAAGTAAAAAAGGACCTGCAAAGATGGAACACACTCCCACTCTCCCTCGCAGGAAGAGTCCAGACGATCAAAATGAACGTATTGCCCAGGTTCCTCTTCCTGTTTAGATCCATTCCGATCTACATTCCCAAGGCCTTCTTCATAGCGCTGGACAAACTTATCATGGCGTTCGTATGGGGGGGTAAAAATGCTAGGATCCCAAAGAAGGTCCTACAGAAAACAAAATCCAGGGGGGGGGCTAGCCCTCCCGAATCTACAATTCTACCACTGGGCGGCAACAGCCGAGCGAGTAAAGGGATGGATCCAGGAGCCAGAAGCCGAGTGGGTGCGTGCGGAGGAGGCCTCCTGCATGGGGACCTCCCTCCGGGCCCTCGCCACGGCAGCACTCCCATCCCCACCCAAAAAACACTCCAGCAGCCCAGTGGTGACAGCCACCCTCCAATCCTGGAACCAACTGCGGCAGCAATTTGGCCTGAACAAAATGTCGGACAAGGCTCCCATCTGCAACAACCATAGGTTCAAACCAGCACTGACTGACGCCACCTTCAAAAGGTGGAGACAGGACGGGGGGACACTGACAGTCAGGGACCTATACACGGACGACAGGATCGCAACACTGGACGAACTGACAGAGAAATTTCAGCTAGCTGGGGGGAACGAGCTACGGTACCTGCAGCTCAAAAACTTCCTACGAAAGGAGACAAGGACGTACCCACAACCGCCACGACAGACACTACTGGAAGACCTACTGGACGCAAGTATCCTAGAGAAAGGGAACTGTAGTGACATGTATGGCCGACTGGTAGATAGGGACGACACCGTACTGGACGCAACAAGAAGGAAATGGGAGGACGACCTGGGGATGGAGATAGGGTGGGGACTCTGGAGCGAAGCACTGCATAGGGTCAACTCCACCTCCACGTGCGCAAGGCTCAGCCTGACGCAACTAAAAGTGGTACATAGAGCCCACTTAACGAGAAACCGTATGAGTAGGTTCTTCCCGGAGGTGGAGGACAGATGTGAGCGGTGCCAAAGAGGCCCGGCCAACCACGCCCACATGTTCTGGTCTTGCCCCAGACTTGTGGAGTACTGGACAGCCTTCTTCGAGGCTATGTCCAAAGTGGTGGGGGTGAGGGTGGAGCCATGCCCGATAGTGGCGGTCTTCGGGGTTTCAGACCAGCCAGATCTATTCCTGGGGAGGAGGGCGGACGCCCTTGCCTTTGCCTCCCTGATCGCCCGCCGTAGAATCCTGTTTGGCTGGCGGTCAGCAGCACCGCCCAGAGCTGCAGACTGGCTGTCCGACCTCTCGGATTCTCTCCAAATGGAGAAAATCAAATTCGCCATCCGAGGGTCGGACGACGGCTTCCACAGAACGTGGGAGCCATTCATGCAATTGTTCCGGGACCTGTTTGTGGCCAACGTACAAGAGGAAGAATAGTCGGGGGAAGGTAGCCGGCGGGGAGGGGGGGGGGCTACGGGCCCGTTACGGGGGTTTGATGGCTAGCTAAGGCCCAAAACCAAACTAAATAAATGCCAATAAACATGTTGGGGAATGTAAAATATGTATGCCGGCAAAGAGGGGGAGGCCACAGTTATTACTACGAAGATGCTCACCTGTAAATATATATGTTAATTTTTGCGTGTTTTTTTTTCTCTCTCTAACAATTTGTAATTTGTTCAATATAAAACATGAAAACTGAATAAAAAACATTTATAAAAAAAATATTTGCATTAAATATACACTGTTTGCGATTGCATTAAGAATGGATATATCCTAGCCAAAATGGAGGATAACAAGTTGCAGAGGCATCTTTCGGTTTACTTGGCCACATTCATAAGACCATAAGACCATAAGACATAGGAGTGGAAGTAAGGCCATTCGGCCCATCGAGTCCACTCCGCCATTCAATCATGGCTGATGGGCATTTCAACTCCACCTACCAGCATTCTCCCCGTAGCCCTTAATTCCTCGCGACATCAAGAATTTATCTATCTCTGCCTTGAAGCCATTTAGCGTCCCGGCCTCCACTGCACTCTGCGGCAATGAATTCCACAGGCCCACCACTCTCTGGCTGAAGAAATGTCTCCGCATTTCTGTTCTGAATTTACCCCCTCTAATTCTAAGGCTGTGCCCACGGGTCCTCGTCTCCTCGCCTAACGGAAACAGTTTCTTTGCATCCACCCTTTCTAAGCCATGTATTATCTTGTAAGTTTCTATTAGATCTCCCCTTAACCTTCTAAACTCCAATGAATACAATCCCAGGATCCTCAGCCGTTCATCATATGTTAGACCCGCCATTCCAGGGATCATCCGTGTGAATCTCCGCTGGACACGCTCCAGTGCCAGTATGTCCTTCCTGAGATGTGGGGCCCAAAACTGGACACAGTACTCCAAATGGGGCCTAACCAGAGCCTTATAAAGGCTCAGTAGCACATCGCTGCTTTTATATTCCAACCCTCTTGAGATAAATATGCAGCAGGTCAGTTTACAGAGACACACACATTGACCCTTTCAGCAACTAGACGAGATTAGAACAGGCATTTGTCTCCAAATAACTTCTTCCCCACTGTCACCAGACTCCTAAATGGCCCTGTTATTGACTGACCTCATTAACACTACACCCTGTATGTTTCAACCGATGCCAATGCTTATGTAGTTACATTGTATATCTTGTGTTGCCCTATTATGTATTCTCATGTATTTTCTTGAATTCTGTTTAATTCCCTTTTCTTCCATGTACTGAATGATCTGTTGAGCTGCTTGCAGAAAAATACTTTTCACTGTACCTCGGTACACGTGACAATAAACAAATCCAATCCAATCCAATCCAATCCAATAATAGAATCAGCCAACAAAGTCAAGATGCGGAAGTCTCAAGCTTGCGAGCTATTGTGAAGACCAAGGGACCATTGCTAAGAATCTGGATAACATCATGAAGAAACCTCTGCCTGTCCATGAGTTGATCATGCAGCCCCATCATCTCTAATAACTAATTTCACTGGATCTATACGTAGCCTCTAATCTGTACAATTGCCTCGTGTCCAGCCAAACTGGGCTGGGTAACTGTTCGAAAATGCATAAATATCAATGATTTGCCTTTGTTCAGGGAAGAAGCGCATGGTATGTCCAGCAGCTTGCTCCCCCCAAGTGTAAGCAATAAACTTTTTGACTTTTGGAGCAGACCCGAGTGTGGAGTAATTCTTCCAGGGTTCTTTCCCCCTAACAGATGACGTGGTCGGCAGGATTTGATCGATCATTTGATACCAACGGAATACCAGGTGAATATATTTACTCATAATAAGTTCTATTAAACTTATCCCAGGACTGGGTCGTGTTGAGCGACTGAAAAATCCCAAACCTGGTCTGACCAACAGTCCAGCGGTTGTAGGTAGTTTGTTTAGGCAATGTCAGCCATTGCTTAATCGGTTTTAAGACTTCTCTCATGGGTTTGTGCGAAGAATGATAGACTTGTGACCCGATAGTGAGTAGACAGACCTCGGGTTCATTGAGGAATGTGGAGGGGAAGGTACAATGTCCCTTCCCTTTGCCCAGAAGTATTGCAACCTAATTGATAAAATGTGGAAGCGGGGTGGAATTCCAGAGGCATTCTGATGCACAGTAAAAAGGCCTGGAAAAGCTCAACAAGCGTTCTCAGGAACATTAGGACAGCTCCCCGCACCCCAGCTGGCTTGAAGGAAAGAAATGAATTAAAAAAGAAGTTAAGTTAAAACAGAACAAAAGAAATTCAGATTGTTTCAGATTTGCAAGATTGGATTTGGGTTTGAGATTAAACCATTCAAGTCGCCCATGTCAGTCCCTCCAAAATCAGATTGGCAGCAATCCAATTTGAACTTTTCAAACATTTGAGTTAAAGAAAAACTAGTAAGATTGCTTTCAAACACTAGTTAAGTAGTGAACATTAGAAATTAAAATCAGTTTATTTTATTTATTTTTTAAATTTAAAGTATCCAATTCATTTTTTCCAATTAAGGAACAACTTAACATGGCCAATCCGTTGGGTTGTGGGTCGAAGCCTGTGCAAATATGGGGAGAATGAGCAAATTCCACATGGACAGTGACTCAGAGACGGGCTTGAACCTGGGATCTCGGTGCCGTGAGGCAGAGTGCTACCCACTGCACCACCCTGCTGCCTAAAATCAGTTTAAAGAACAAGAAAGGATAGAGAAAATAAATTTGAGCATACATTTTGAAGTTATAATAAGTTATAACAGTGGGTTAACAGCTGACCTTGTTCTGCATTACAAGCCAGCTGATTAACCCACTGTGCTAAACCAGCCCCTGGCTTATGTAAAAGTTATGTAAAAGGATGTAATGGCATGACAGGTTTCTCTGCCCATTCTCTTCCCCTTTATGCTCTATAGGAACATTAACCATTTCAGCAGACAGTTGATTTGTTTTAAATTGCCCCCCAAAATTGTGTATCTATGATTTTGTATTCTATGTTAATTTATATAGGTTTTAATTGTGAATTCATGGAATTTAAAAACAAAATCATTTACAGGATGTGGGCATCGCTGGTTAGGCCGGCATTTATTGTCCATCCCCAGTTGCCCTTCAGAAGGTGGTAGTGAGTTGCCTTCTTCAACTGCTGCAGTCCTTCAGGTATAGGTACACCCACTGTGCTGTTAGGGAGGGAGTTCCATGATTTTGCCCCAGAGACAATAAAGGAGCGGCGATATATTTCCAAGTGAGTAACTTGGAGGGTAACCTCCAGGTGGTGGGGTTCCAAGGTATCTGCTGCCCTTGTCCTTCTAGATGGTAGTGGTCATGGGTTGTGAGGTACTGTCTGAGGAAACTTGGTGAGTTACTGCAGTGCATCTTGTAGATTATACACAAGATTGCCACAGTTCGTGGGTGGTAGAGGGTTTGAATGTTTGTGGAAGGAGGAGCAAACAAGTGGGCTGCTTTGTTCTGGATGGTGTCAAACTCCTTGAGTGTTGTTGGAACTGCACTCATCCAGCCAAGTGGAGACTATTCGAATACACTCCTGACGTGTGCCTTGTAGATGGTAGACAGGCTTCGAGGGATCTGGAGGTGAGTTACTCGCCGTAGGATTCCTAGCCTTTGACCTGCCCTTGTAGTCATAGTATCAATGTGACTAGTCCAGTTCAGTTTCTGATGAATGGTAACCCCCAGGATGTTATTAATGGGAGATTCAGCAATGGCAATGCTATTGAATGTCAAGGGGCGATGGTTAGATCCTCTCTTGTAGGGGATGGTCATTGCCTGGCACTTGTGTGGCACGAATGTAACTTGCCACTTGTCAGCCCAAGCTTGGATATTGTCCAGGGTTGCTGCATTTGGACATGGACTGCTTCATTATCTGAGGAGCCGCGTATGGTGCTGAACATTGTGCGGTCATCTGCAAACATCCCAACTTCTGATCTTATGATGGAAGGCAGGTCATTGAAGTAGCTGAAGATGTTTGGGCCCAGGACACTACCCAACAAGACCAGTTAAATGTGAAAATTCTAAGCATTGTCTGGAGGAATTTAGTACTAAGATGAGAATTTTATTGTGTTTGTATCGTCCTGGGAAGCTAAACGAGCCTCCCGATGCCCTGTCCCGCGGCACCTATGCCAACGCACAAGTGGGCCATCTCCGAGCCCTTCATGTGGACCTCTGCCACCCGGGGGTCACCCGCTTCTTTCATTTTGTGAAGACCCGCAACCTGCCCTACTCCATTGAGGAGGTTAGGACAGTCACGAGGAACTGCTACATCTGCGCGGAGTGCAAGCCGCACTTCTACCGGCCCGAAAAAGCGTATCTGATAAAGGCTTCCCGTCCCTTTGAACGCCTCAGCATGGACTTCAAAGGTCCCCTCCCCTCTACTAACCGCAACACATACTTCCTCAACATGATTGACGAGTACTCCCGCTTCCCGTTCGCCATCCCCTGTCCCGACATGACCACACCCACCATCATAAAAGCCCTCCACAGCATTTTCTCCCTGTTCGGATTCCCCACTTACATACACAGCATAGAGGGTCCTCCTTTATGAGTGACGAACTGTGTCAATTCCTGCTCAGTAAGGGCATTGCCTCAAGCAGGACGACCAGTTACAACCCCCGGGGTAACAGACAGGTCGAGAGGGAGAACGGTACGGCCTAGAAAACCGTCCTACTGGCCCTACGGTCCAGAAATCTCCCAGTCTCCCGCTGGTAGGAGGTCCTGCCAGACGCCCTCCACTCCATCCGGTCGCTACTTTGCACGTCTACCAATCAAACACCTTCTTGTCTTCCCCAGGAAGTCTTCCTCAGGGACCCCGCTCCCGACCTGGCTGGCTGCCCCCGGGCCCATCCTGCTCCAGAAACACGTGCGGGCGCACAAATCGGACCTGTTGGTCGAGAGGGTCCAGCTGCTCCACGCTAACCCGCAATGTGCATATGTGGAATACCCCGACGGCCAACAGGACACGGTCTCCCTACGGGACCTGGCGCCTGCCGGATCCCCGCCATCCCCCTCGTCACCAGCCCCACCCCCATCCAACCGCAACTGCTCCCTGTAGGCGCTCCCCTCCCTGGCCCGCCAACCCCCTCACCTGCGCCGCCTAGAGGACTAGACACCCCCCCCCCCACGGCCCGGCCCTCACCAGCTCCGTCTAAGGGTGTGGAAACCTCCACGAGGACCGGATCATCGCTCCCGGAGTCATGGACGCCCGCATCTCCAACGTCTCCGACGAAGCTCCGCAGGTCGCAGATGACATCCAAGGCCCCCGATCGTCTAATCGAGTCGATGTGAACTTTTAATGGACCCCTTTTTTCCGACTCTGTAAATAATTTGCCGTGTGATAACACATCTCTGTATATAGTTACGGGCCAGTGGGCAGCCGCCGTTGGAGAGGTATAATCCCATATTACTAGTCATACTACCAGTATCTTGTCCCACCTTCACTGCCCCCCCCCCCCCGGCTTCTCAACGAGCACACACTCCCTCCCCCCCCCCCCCCCCCCGATTCCTTTCTCAACAAGGGTGAATGTGGCAGTATGACCAGAGGTACTACGGTACCTGGGAGTGTGAGCTGCTATTGGTGGAGAAGGCTCGCTGCCCGTTGGCCCAAGTGTTGCTTTCTCATTGGTCAAGATGAAGGTAGCTCCGCCCACGAGGCGGAGTATAAGAACCCTTGTTTCCCAGCAGCCATCGTTCTTTCTGTACTCAAGCTGCTGGGGACACTTCTTGTAGATTATAGCCTTTGATTCGAACTACTCCTTCATTTCTGTGGTTATTGATCGCGCATCAGAGGCACATGCCAAAATAATTAATCACCTCATCGATAGGAGAAAGGAAGAAATCTATTCCTCAATTCAACCGCCTCACCCCCTCCCTCGCCCCCTGGCCCCGAGCCCATCACCTGGAAGGCACCCATGCTCCACCTCGACTTCTACCCACTGCATTTGAAGTCTTTGTGCATCTCCTTCCAGTAAACAATGCTGCATCTCTTTGACCCCCCTTGTTTGTGAGCTTTTCATGCGGCTTTCTCGGGGTCCAGCTTCTCTCCCCTTGGTCTTCCCTCTGCCTTCCATTGTTCATTTTCAGCACCAACCTCCTTGCCCCATTGCATTCCATCATTCCCCCACTCCTTGCACAGCACTCTTTCCACATTGCCCTCTTGTCTTTGTCAAGCCACCAGAACCACAGCCACCCCCTTCTTGTCCTCTACCCCGAGGTTGAACTTTGGCCCTTTGTTGCGGTGACTGCATGAGTCCCACAGCACAGTGTTGTCCAGGTAGACACTGGTGTTTGGGGGTAGAGACACGGTGGGGGGGGGTTGCAAAATAAATTGTTCCAATGTTTCCATGGCTGGCATCCCATCTTCCACAAATTTGAATGCATATAGATTCTGCTGCTCGTAGAATAAAAAAGTCCTGTGCTCGCTGAGTCACGATGACTCCTGTCCCTCAAAACCTCGATTTACAAATGTCCAGTTTTCATGTTCCAATTCCTCCATGAGGCCTCACCCTAATTTCTCTTTTACCTCCTCCAGGGTTATAACACTCTGAGGACTCTGCATTCCTCCAGACCTGGCCTCTTGTACAACACAATTGCCCTTTGTATCTGTGCCTTCAAGCATCTGGATGCTAACCTCTGGAATTCCCCACTAAACCACTCCACCTCTCGCTCCTTCTTCCAACCTGTCCCTTTAACCAAACCTTTAGATATCCTTCCTAATATCTCCTTCCTTGATTCAGTGTCATTTTCTTGTACAATTATGCTCATCTTAAGCATTTTTACTTGATTAATACGAGCACCATATAAATGCAAGTCGTTATTGAGCCCAAATACATGCCCTTATCAGTGGCGTGCAGAGGGGGGGGGCGACGGTGCGCTGGCCCCGGGCATCGATTGGATGGGGGCAGCAGCGTGAAGAGAATGGAGCGCGCACCGCGGTCGGCCGGAGCGCGCCTGCGCACCGCGGTTGGCCGGAGCGCGCCTGCGCACCGCGGTCGGCCGGAGCGCGCCTGCGCACCGCGGTCGGCCGGAGCGCGCCTGCGCACCGCGGTCGCCGCTGGTGAAGAGGCGGCTTTGCACTCGCCGGCTGGAGCGTGAACAGAAAGGGCGCGAATTCTCCCGAATCGACGGCAATCAATGCCACCATGGGTGAGTTTTATTTATTCTTTATCTTTATCTTTTGATCTATTTTTAAACTCTTCTCTGCACCCTCTCTATAGTTGTCAACTTACTAAACTGTCGTGCCCAGAATTTGACATTTGGGCCAGGGGCACCCATTTGGGACAGAACCAGTATTTTATGAAGATTCATCATGGGGCCTCTTAACTTTTGCCCTCTTACCCTTTATACTTAAAGCCCAGGGTCCGATAAATGGGAGATTCTCAGAGACAGGGGCAGCACGGTAGCATGGTGGTTAGCATAAATGCTTCACAGCTCCAGGGTCCCAGGTTCGGTTCCCGGCTGGGTCACTGTCTGTGCGGAGTCTGCACGTCCTCCCCGTGTGTGCGTGGGTTTCCTCCGGGTGCTCCGGTTTCCTCCCACAGTCCAAAGATGTGCGGGTTAGGTGGATTGGCCATGCTAAATTGCCCGTAGTGTCCTAAAAAAGTAAGGTTGGGGGGGGGGGGTTGTTGGGTTACGGGTATAGGGTGGATACGTGGGTTTGAGTAGGGTGATCATTGCTCGGCACAACATCGAGGGCTGAAGGGCCTGTTCTGTGCTGTACTGGTCTATGTTCTATGTTCTACTTGACTGCAAGCTGCTGGAGCTCGGATCTTGAACAGAGCTTTATATCTGGATTTGGGGACCCTTTATGCACTGGCATAGTGCACAAACAGGCCCCACATGACCAGGGTTTTGTGAAGAAGAAGGGATCTGGAAATGTGTCGACTGAAAATTATATATATTTTTTTTAATATAATTTTTATTGGAATTTTTTACAGAAAATATAAAACATAACGACAAACAATGAAATGCAACAAAATAACCCATAATAACTGTGACACCCCCAGACCGTATCGGCGCATGTATCACATCCCCCCACCCCCCCAACCCTAATGAACAACAAAAGAACTTTAAAAATATTAAAATTAAATAAACAAACATAGTCATTGTCGGCCCCCCCCTTTTCCCTCCCCTTTTCCCTCCCCTTTTCCCTCCCCGGGTTGCTGCTGCTGCTGTCCCCGTACCCTATCGTTGAGCCAGAAAGTCGAGAAAAGGCTGCCACCGCCTAAAGAACCCTTGTACCGACCCTCTCAGGGCGAATTTGACCTTCTCTAGCTTAATGAAACCCGCCATGTCATTGATCCAGGTCTCCACGCTTGGGGGCCTCGCATCCTTCCATTGTAGCAAGATCCTTCGCCGGGCTACTAGGGACGCAAAGGCCAGCACACCGGCCTCTTTCGCCTCCTGTACTCCCGGCTCCACCCCAACCCCAAAAATCGCGAGTCCCCATCCTGGCTTGACCCTGGATCCCACCACCCTCGACACCGTCCTCGCCACCCCCTTCCAGAACTCCTCCAGTGCCGGGCATGCCCAGAACATATGGGCATGGTTCGCTGGACTCCCCGAGCACCTGACACACCTGTCCTCACCCCCAAAGAACCTACTCATCCTCGTCCCAGTCATGTGGGCCCGGTGCAGCACCTTGAATTGGATGAGGCTAAGCCGCGCACACGAGGAGGAAGAATTAACCCTCTCCAGGGCATCAGCCCATGTCCCGTCTTCGATCTGTTCCCCCAGTTCCCCCTCCCACTTAGCTTTCAGCTCCTCTACTGACGCCTCCTCCGCCTCCTGCATAACCTTGTAGATATCAGATATCTTCCCCTCTCCGACCCAGACCCCCGAAAGCACCCTGTCGCTCACCCCCCTCGCGGGAAGCGAAGGGAATCCCTCCACCTGCCGCCTAGCAAATGCCTTTACCTGCAGATACCTGAACATGTTCCCCGGGGGGAGCCCAAATTTCTCCTCCAACTCCCCCAGGCTCGCAAACCTCCCATCAATAAACAGGTCCCTCAGCTGTCTGATGCCCGCTCTGTGCCAACCCTGAAATCCCCCATCAATGTTCCCCGGGACGAACCTATGGTTCCCCCTTAACGGAGCCTCCATCGAGCCCCCCACTTCTCCCCTATGTCGCCTCCACTGCCCCCAAATCTTGAGGGTAGCCGCCACCACCGGACTCGTGGTATACCTCATAGGAGGGAACGGCCACGGCGCCGTTACCAGGGCCCCCAGGCTTGTATCTCCACAGGACGCCCTCTCCATCCGTTTCCATGCTGCCCCCTCCCCCTCCATTACCCACTTGCGCACCATCGACACATTGGCCGCCCAATAATACCCCGAGAGATTGGGTAACGCCAGCCCCCCACCATCTCTACCCCGCTCCAAGAAGACCCTCTTCACCCTCGGGGTCCCATGCGCCCAAACAAAGCTCATGATGCTGCTAGTCACCCTTCTAAAAAAGGCCCTAGGGATAAAGATGGGCAAACACTGGAAAAGGAACAAGAACCTCGGGAGAACCGTCATTTTGACGGACTGCACTCTACCCGCCAACGATAGCGGCACCATGTCCCACCTTTTAAATTCCTCTTCCATCTGCTCCACCAGCCTGGTAAAATTAAGCTTATGGAGAGTCCCCCAACTCCTGGCCACCTGCACCCCCAGGTATCTGAAACTCTTCACTGCCCTCTTAAATGGGAGTCTCCCGATTCCCTCCTCCTGATCACCCGGGTGTACTACAAATACCTCACTCTTGCCTAAATTTAACTTATAGCCCGAGAAGCCCCCAAATTCCGCTAACAGCTCCATCACCCCCGGCATTCCCCCTTCTGGATCCGCCACATACAACAGCAGGTCGTCCGCATACAGCGATACACGATGTTCTGAAAATTATATTTGTGGAAATTGGGTGTAGTAATGCCGGTGTTTGATGAGACTTGGTGCTAAAGCTTTAGAGAAATGAAGATGGAATTTGATTTGAAGAAGTTCAACGTTTTGAAGGATATTGTGGCTGAAATGAAAGCGATACGTGCTGAATGGGCTGACTGAGAAATGTGTGAGATATGTCTTTGTATCTGCTATGTGTAATTTATCGGTCATATTATTGCAATTTTCCTGTTAATTCATGTTTAATTTACGTTGATTTTGGTGTGATTGCTAATATAAAAGTGAAGTTTTGTATATTGGTCTTAGTTGGGTTGTTTGTATTTTGTTTCCACAAGGGTCATAACAGTATTTCCATGACGTTGCTGCTCTTATCCTTCTCCATGGGGGTTGCAGAGGAGGGAGGCACAACTTTCGAGACATAACATCTCACCCATTGCTGCAAAGCAAAATGACTGAAGAAGAGAACAATAGCCCTAGAATCCCAGCGCTAAGGGGAAATTGACTAACTCTTACAGCGCAATTTAACCTCAGGCAGCCGTCCTATACCTTGGAGATGACCTAGAGCAGGGGTGGGCAAACTACGGCCCGCGGGCCGCATGCGGCCCGCCAAAGGTATTTCTGCGGCCCACCAAGTCATTAAAAAAAAAAAAAAAAAAAAATTTTTTTTTAACATTTTTTTTTTTTTTAATTTTTTTTTTAAAGGTTAATGGGTGGGGGGGCTGTTGGGTTACTTACTGGTATAGGGTGGATACGTTGACTTGAGTAGGGTGATCATTGCTTGGCACAACGTCGAGGGCCGAAGGGCCTGTTCTGTGCTGTACTGTTCTATGTTCTATATGAGGCGCCCACAATCATAACCGGGTGAAGTAATTATTTTACTTAATATACTATGCGGCCCTTTGTGAATTGTGAATTTCTGAATGCGGCCCTTGCACGGAAAAGTTTGCCCACCCCTGACCTAGAGGCAGCTTGGGGCCTGTCGTGAAGGTGAGTGAGTGCCTTTAAATTTGCTTACCTTTCATGGGGAGCAGGGTTTGAGGGAATATCAGGTAAGCTCTTTGTTTCTTTTTCTTCTTCTTGTTTTTTTTTTAAATCTAGAGGTGATGTCAGGGAAGGCAGTACAATGCTCCTCCTGCAGAATGTTTGAGGTGAGGGACGCCGTCAGTGTCCCTGCTGATTTCATCTGTGGGAAGTGCACCCAACTCCAGCTCCTCAAAAACCGTGTTAGGGACCTGGAGCTTGAGCTGGATGAACTTCGGATCATTCGGGAGGCAGAGGGGGTCATAGATAGGAGCTTCAGGGAAGTAGTTACACCAAAGACTGGAGATAGATGGGTAACTGTAAGAGGGACTGGGAAGAAGCAGTCAGTGCAGGGACCCCCTGCGGTCGTTCCCCTGAGTAACAAGTATACCGTTTTGGATACTTGTGGGGGGGGGGGACTTACCAGGGGTAAGCCATGGGGTACGGGCCTCTGGCATGGAGTCTGTCCCTGTTGCTCAGAAGGGAAGGGGGAAAGGAGTAGAACATTAGTAATTGGGGACTCAATAGTCAGGGGCACAGATAGGAGATTTTGTGGGAGCGAGAGAGACTCACGTTTGGTATGTTGCCTCCCAGGTGCAAGGGTATGTGACGTCTCGGATCGTGTTTTCCGGGTCCTTAAGGGGGAGGGGGAGCAGCCCCAAGTCGTAGTCCACATTGGCACTAACGACATAGGTAGGAAAGGGGACAAGGATGTCAGGCAGGCCTTTAGGGAGCTAGGATTGAAGCTCAGAGCGAGAACAAACAGAGTTGTTATCTCTGGGTTGTTGCCCGTGCCACGTGATAGTGAAATGAGGAATAGGGAGAGAGAGCAATTAAACACGTGGCTACAGGGATGGTGCAGGCGGGAGGGATTCAGATTTCTGGATAACTGGGGCTCTTTCTGGGGAAGGTGGGACCTCTATAGACAGGATGGTCTACATCTGAACCTGAGGGGCACCAACATCCTGGGGGGGAGATTTGTTAGTGCTCTTTGGGGGGGGTTTAAACTAATTCAGCAGGGGCATGGGAACCTGGATTGTAGTTTTGGGGTACGGGAGATTGAGAGTATAGAGGTCAGGAGCACAGATTTGACTTCGCAGGAGGGTGCCAGTGTTCAGGTAGGTGGTTTGAAGTGTGTCTACTTCAATGCCAGGAGTATACGAAATAAGGTAGGGGAACTGGCAGCATGGGTTGGTACCTGGGACTTCGATGTTGTGGCCATTTCAGAGACATGGATAGAGCAGGGACAGGAATGGTTGTTGCAGGTTCCGGGGTTTAGGTGTTTTAGTAAGGTCAGAGAAGGGGGCAAAAGAGGGGGAGGTGTGGCGCTGCTTGTCAAGGACAGTATTACAGTGGCGGAAAGGATGCTAGATGGGGACTCTTCTTCCGAGGTAATATGGGCTGAGGTTAGAAACAGGAAAGGAAAGGTCACCCTGTTGGGAGTTTTCTATAGGCCACCTAATAGTTCTAGGGATGTAGAGGAAAGGATGGCGAAGATGATTCTGGAAAAGAGCGAAAGTAACAGGGTAGTTGTTATGGGAGACTTTAACTTTCCAAATATTGACTGGAAAAGATATAGTTCGAGTACATTAGATGGGTCGTTCTTTGTACAATGTGTGCAGGAGGGTTTCCTGACACAATATGTTGACAGGCCAACAAGAGGCGAGGCCACATTGGATTTGGTTTTGGGTAATGAACCAGGCCAGGTGTTAGATCTGGAGGTAGGTGAGCACTTTGGAAACAGTGACCACAATTCGGTGACCTTTACGTTAGTGATGGAAAGGGATAAGTATACCCCGCAGGGCAAGAGTTATAGCTGGGGGAAGGGCAATTATGATGCCATTAGACATGACTTAGGATGTGTAGGTTGGAGAAGTAGGCTGCAAGGGTTGGGCACACTGGATATGTGGAGCTTGTTCAAGGAACAGCTATTGCATGTTCTTGATAAGTACGTACCAGTCAGGCAGGGAGGAAGGGGTCGAGCGAGGGAACCGTGGTTTACCAAAGAAGTGGAATCTCTTGTTAAGAGGAAGAAGGAGGCCTATGTGAAGATGAGGCGTGAAGTTTCAGTTGGGGCGCTTGATAGTTACAAGGAAGCGAGGAAGGATCTAAAGAGAGAGCTAAGACGAGCAAGGAGGGGACATGAGAAGTCTTTGGCAGGTAGGATCAAGGAAAACCCAAAAGCTTTCTATAGGTATGTCAGGAATAAAAGAATGACTAGGGTAAGAGTAGGGCCAGTCAAGGACAGTGGTGGGAAGTTGTGTGTGGAGGCTGAGGAGATAAGCGAGATACTAAATGAATACTTTTCGTCAGTATTCACTCAGGAAAAAGATAATATTGTGGAGGAGAATGCTGAGACCCAGGCTATTAGAATAGATGGCATTGAGGTGCGTAGGGAAGAAGTGTTGGCAATTCTGGACAAGGTGAAAATAGATAAGTCCCCGGGGCCGGATGGGATTTATCCTAGGATTCTCTGGGAAGCCAGGGAAGAGATTGCTGAGCCTTTGGCTTTGATTTTTAGGTCATCATTGGCTACAGGAATAGTGCCAGAGGACTGGAGGATAGCAAATGTGGTCCCTTTGTTCAAGAAGGGGAATAGAGATAACCTCGGTAACTATAGGCTGGTGAGCCTAACGTCTGTGGTGGGTAAAGTCTTGGAGAGGATTATAAAAGATACAATTTATAATCATCTAGATAGGAATAATATGATTAGGGATAGTCAGCATGGTTTTGTGAAGGGTAGGTCATGCCTCACAAACCTTATCGAGTTCTTTGAGAAGGTGACTGAACAGGTAGACGAGGGTAGAGCAGTTGATGTGGTGTATATGGATTTCAGTAAAGCGTTTGATAAGGTTCCCCACGGTCGCCTATTGCAGAAAATACGGAGGCTGGGGATTGAGGGTGATTTAGAGATGTGGATCAGAAATTGGCTAGTTGAAAGAAGACAGAGAGTGGTAGTTGATGGGAAATGTTCAGAATGGAGTTCAGTTACGAGTGGCGTACCACAAGGATCTGTTCTGGGGCCGTTGCTGTTTGTCATTTTTATAAATGACCTAGAGGAGGGTGCAGAAGGATGGGTGAGTAAATTTGCAGACGACACTAAAGTCGGTGGAGTTGTAGACAGTGCGGAAGGATGTTGCAGGTTACAGAGGGACATAGATAAGCTGCAGAGCTGGGCTGAGAGGTGGCAAATGGAGTTTAATGTGGAGAAGTGTGAGGTGATTCACTTTGGAAAGAATAACAGGAATGCGGAATATTTGGCTAATGGTAAAATTCTTGGTAGTGTGGATGAGCAGAGAGATCTCGGTGTCCATGTACATAGATCCCTGAAAGTTGCCACCCAGGTTGATAGGGTTGTGAAGAAGGCCTATGGTGTGTTGGCCTTTATTGGTAGAGGGATTGAATTCCAGAGCCATGAGGTCATGTTGCAGTTGTACAAAACTCTAGTACGGCCGCATTTGGAGTATTGCGCACAGTTCTGGTCGCCTCATTATAGGAAGGACGTGGAAGCTTTGGAATGGGTGCAGAGGAGATTTACCAGGATGTTGCCTGGTATGGAGGGAAAATCTTATGAGGAAAGGCTGATGGACTTGAGGTTGTTTTCGTTAGAGAGAAGAAGATTAAGAGGTGACTTAATAGAGGCAGACAAAATGATCAGAGGGTTAGATAGGGTGGACAGTGAGAGCCTTCTCCCGCGGATGGAGGTGGCTAGCACGAGGGGACATAGCCTTAAATTGAGGGGTAATAGATATAGGACAGAGGTCAGAGGTGGGTTTTTTACGCAAAGAGTGGTGAGGCCGTGGAATACCCTACCTGCAACAGTAGTGAACTCGCCAACATTGAGGGCATTTAAAAGTTTATTGGATAAGCATATGGATGATAAGGGCATAGTGTAGGTTAGATGGCCTTTAGTTTTTTTCCATGTCGGTGCAACATCGAGGGCCGAAGGGCCTGTACTGCGCTGTATCGTTCTATGTTCTAAAGATAAAGAGGTCAGTGAATAGCTCTAGAACGGGTGCAACTACGTTTTCTATAGGTTTTTTGGTGATATTTAATGAAATATTTACATGGGGCTTTAGTGCATACAATCAAGATTTGCCCCAGGCATCACCAGACCTCTGCACGCCACTGGCCCTTATGTTAGTGATTCACTTTAAATTTCAAATTCCCCCAAGTTTGAGCAGCATGAAATGTACATTAAATGACAAACTTTCTTCTTACCTTTTATCAGCAGTTTCGTCAGAATAATAGCTGTTGTTGTTAAAAGAATCAGAGTGATACCCAAGATTACAAACACCAATATTACTCCTTTTGAATATTTCATTTTCCAGAGTAAATATTAAATCCTTATAATCCTCAGTTTCTCTGTGAATAAAAAGATATAATTGTTTACTTGGTTTTCTATTAATTTAAAACTTGAAAAATGTTGGGTTATGTACAGTTCTGACATGATGGAACCATCAATTCACTAGACACATGCTTTAAGATATGAACAGTGGTTTTAATCTACTTACTACAGAGCCAGCCTGTTACCCGTTGAACTCTCGATGAACTGCAGGCTGGCTCTGGACAAGGGTATTTATACAGTAGTCCAGGGGGAGGAGTCGTGGGCGGAGCCAAGGGTGGAACTTGTACAAACTCCTGCGCATTCCCAGAGCTACTCCCCCTAGTGGTCGGATAACGCTACTGCGCTTACAATGGTATTGGTAAATACAGTGTGAATTACTAAGTTACATTCACCACATGACATTTGGCCATCATCATACACCTGCATTTATTTTTATATTTTAAGTCTATTCGGAAGTTAATTTTCTAGGATTGCAAAGTCTATTTTGTCTTTCCTGTATTTAGTAAGAAGGTGGTGAGTTTGTGGCCCAGTCACATAATCCAGACTGATACATCATTGCAGTATTGAGGGAGCACTGCACTGTCAGAGGTACTTAACATTTGTTAAACCAAGGCCTCATCAGTACTCCCAGGTGGATGTAAAGGATCCCATGGCACTACTTTGAAGAAGAACCCATCTCTCAAATCCACTCAGAATCTTATATGTTTCAATAAGGTCACCCCTCATTCTTCTCGACTCCTATGGGTATCAGCCCAACTTGCTCAGTCTTTTTTTTCATAGCATAAGGAGACTAAAGCTGTACAAATAATTCCAAATCAGGTCTCACCAAAGCCCTGTAAAACTGCAGTAAAACATCCCTACCTTCATTTCCCCCCCCCCCCCCATTTGCAATAAACACCAACATTCCATTATTTTCCTAATAACTCGCTGCATCTGCATACTGCTGTTGTGTGACTCATGTGCCAGGACACCCAGGTCCCTCTGTACTTTTAAGGCCTGCAATCTCTCTCCATTTCAATAGTATACTCATTTTCCATTCTTCCAGCTAAAGCGGACAAGTTCACATTTTCACTCATCAAATTCCATCTGCCAAATTTTTTGCCCACGCACTTAACCTACCTATATCCCTTTGCAGACTCTCGGTAGCATTGTGGATAGCACAATCGCTTCACAGCTCCAGGGTCCCAGGTTCGATTCCGGCTTGGGTCACTGTCTGTGCGGAGTCTGCACATCCTCCCCGTGTCTGCGTGGGTTTCCTCCGGGTGCTCCGGTTTCCTCCCACAGTCCAAAGATGTGCAGGTTAGGTGGATTGGCCATGATAAATTGCCCTTAGTGTCCAAAATTGGCCTTAGTGTTGGGTGGGGTTACTGGGTTATGGGGATAGGGTGGAGGTGTTACCCTTGGGTAGGGTGCTCTTTCCAGGAGCTGGTGCAGACTTGATGGGCCGAATGGCCTCCTTCTGCACTGTATTCTATGAAATTTCTTGACAATTTACTCTCCTCCCTATCTTGGTGTCATTGACAAATTTGGCTATCAATCATTCAGTCTCTTCATCCAAATCATTGATATAGTTTTAAATAGGTGGGGCCCTAAACTGATCCATTTGGTGTTCCACTAGTTAATCTAAAAAAGGCCCATTCATCCCTACTCTCTGCTTCCTGTTAGCTAACCAATCCTTTAAACATGCTAAAATGTTACCCCCTTTACCATGTTCACTTGTGTGGTAACCATTGATGTCACACCTTACTAAATATCTTTTCAATATCCAAGTACATTACATCTACAAGTTCCCCTTTATCCACCTTGTTCATTACTCCTTTAAAACTCTAGTAAATTAAACATGATTTCCCTTTCACATAGTCACGTTGACTCTGCCTGATCACATTATGATTTTCTAAGTATCCTGCTATAACCTCCTTAAAAATGGATTCTAGAAATTTCCCAGTGAAAACTGTTAGACTTAAAAACTGACTAATCTTCTGACCTAACATTAATCTTTGCAGATTTCTTCAGTGTTTCTTTCAAGTTGACACAATCCTTAATGTTTTTGTCCAGACCATCATTTGCAAAACGGTTTACTTTCTCACGGGGATAAATCTTTGCTGAGAGTTATTAAATATATCCTTCAAAGCCTGCCACTGCATCTCTACTGTCACACCTTGTAAACGTTCTCCAGTTCATGTTAGCTAGCCCTGCTTTCTTGCCCTTTCTTGTGGGGGGGGGGGAGGGGGGTAGATTTTCCGACCCCGATTTGAGCGGGCGGGATGGTGATGGGGGCAGAGAATTGATGGGGATCTCCAAGGCGGCTTTCACGCCTGCAGGATTTCCCCATGATTGTCCCCATACCCTGCCAATGATACAACAGTGTTCCCACCATGGAAGGTTGTAAACCCTATTACCATACATATAAAATGTCATTAGCGGGTTGATGGGTCGAATCACCCTGCCCCGACCTGTCAGCATGACTTCATAGGACCCGTCTCCGGATATTTTTTGATAATTATGGGGATTCTTTGGGGTTGCCTGCTCACTATGGGATTGGCAATGGTCCACTGAATCCCGCATCAGGTGTCAAACCAACATCTCTGTCAACTTCATACCGTTACCTGGCTGACCATGCAAATGGCTCATTGGAGCTGTAGGATGTCTGATTCACTTGCCAGCCATCCTCCAACCCGAGAGTCTTGCTGGTGTGAATTGATGCAAGTATTGAGGAATGTGGACCTGGCAGTTTGAGTTCCGAGGGCTAGCAAGGGGAAAGGTACCCCCCCCCCCCCCAACAATTGCCTCCAGGGTGCTTCATGGGTGGAGGGGATCGTGGGGAGGGGGGGGGGGGGCTTTTGCTGGGAGGAAGTGCTCAGGTCAGGAGTCTTCCCTGGGGTGGGCTGATTTGGCTGCACTTCCCATCTGCAACCTTTAAAGAATCAGTGTGTAAAAATTAAGGTTTTCTCACTTTAAAGTGAAAGTGTTCTCATCCGTACCCCTCAACACATTAAACAGTTAGTCAGTATCTCAGAAACACACATCTCTCATAATAAAGTGAAAGTGATCTCATCCGTACCCCTCAACACATTAAACAGTCAGTCAGTATCTCAGAAACACACATCTCTCATAATAAAGTGAAAGTGATCTCATCTATACCGCTAAACTCTTTAGAATGTCAGTACGCCAAGTTTAAAGGTTTGTGAGTTGAAGGTAAAAGTAATCCCATTAAACCGGTGAAATCGTTTGAAGTGGTTTTCACACGTTCAGTTTTTAATTAATTTAATAATCTTTATTGTCGTAAGCAGGCTTCCGTTAACACTGCAATGAAGTTACTGTGAAAAGCCCCTAGTCGCCACATTCCGGCGACTGTTCGGGTGCACAGAGGGAGAATTCAGAATGTCCAATTTACCCAACAAGCATGTCTTTCGGGACTTGCGGGAGGAAACCGGAGCGCCCGGAGGAAACCCACGCAGATATGGGGAGAACGTGCAGACTCCACACAGACAGTGACCCAAGCCGGGAATCAAACCTGGGACCCTGGAGCTGTGAAGCAACAGTGCTACCCATTGTGCTTCCGAGCTACCGAGCTGCCCTTTCAGTGCCCTTTAAAGTATTGAAGTCTGCATCTATGCCTAGAAGACTAAAGTCTTTGTTCTGCATTTTTTACAATCAATTACATGTCCATTGCCTGCTAAATGTTTTCTGATTGACGGGTTGAGGCAGTTTGGAAAGGGAGATTCAGATTGTTTAATTATATAGCACTGCAGGAATCCATTTATTCAGGAGAGCAAGTGTTTTCCTAACTGCATTTTTTTTTATAATGAGGCTGCCTCTTTGTTTTCAAGTGCTTCCTAGAAAGTGAAGCTGTGAGGGCAGCCCCTGCACTTTCTATTTAATTTCAATTCAAATCACATTTTTACACACTGACTGTTTAAAGGCAATAAAAGGTTGCAGATGGGTAGACCAACTAAAGGAGCTCCATCCCAAGAGAGACCCCCGGCCTGAGCCCTCCAAACCAGCACAAGATCCCCTGACCACCACCTCCCTTGGCATACTAGAGGCAATTCATGGGAGGGTTCCCAAGTGCCATTGCATGGCATGTCGGGTTCGCCCCGAGCACCAGCTGGAATCACTCAGTTTTCTCGCTGGTGGGAGCACTTAACTGTGGATCGGGAGAAACGCACCCGATATGTCAAAAAACATGGCGGAAAATCCGGCACTGCAGCCAACAGGGTACACTCCACTTTTCCCGCCTGACTTGGCACATTGTCAATATAGAGAAAATTGCACCCATTAATACAAGGGTGGCTTCTCCGCCTGCAACACCAGAAATGTGACTCATGGTCGGGCATCCACTGAAAATCAAGGTTCGGCACACGTCAAAATCCACATCAAAGACAGGTAAGTGCATTCCAACATTCAAGCGTGTGATTACTACCCTTTGACGTGGTTGATGTTTGTAAACATTAGGGTTTCACCACTTAGAGTTACTCATCCATGAAGGGAGATGAATGAATCAAGGCTGCAGCTGTTTTGAGCAATCCCAGTCCACTACTGGAAATGAATGAATGGCTTGCAGCTAATGGATCTGAGGGGTTTAAACACAGGTCACAGCTGTTCTCCTTCCAGGAAAGGACAGGTGGATATTTCAGGTAAGTGTTACAGATGTAGTTTTTTTTCACTGCCCCTATCTGGACTGCTCTCTGGCTTCCAGACAGGAGTCTTTTCTGGGGCAGGGAGGGGGGGCGGTCTGGAGGGAGGGTGTCCCTTTAGTCACGGGGTCCCTTTGGGGAGTCCCTTTAGTTAGGGGGTCCCTTTAGTTAGGGGTCCCTGTGGGGGTTTCCTTTAGACAGGGGTCCATGAAGAGGGGTACATTCAGATAGGGAGTCCCAGGGGGTTGGTCTCTCTAATAAGGGGGTTCTTGGGGGTGTATTCATATTCAGGGGGTCTCTGGGGGATCTCCCATTTTGGGGTATCGAGGTGTCTGGGAGAGGTGGGATGGGCAGGTAGTGCACTGTGGGGAGTAGGATGGCCCTCAGTTGGACTTTGGGGACAAATCCCTCAAGGTGATACCCCCTTGGCCCACCGTGAGGTTCACCACGTCAGATTCTCGTTTGGTGAGCCCAGGGAACCGGAGAATCACGGAGGGATGGAGAATAGAGTGCCGGGTCCCCTAAATGGATGCAGAAGGGTCATTAAGTCCCATTTGCATTCACTTACATCCTCCCACTGGCGCGAACCTTGACCCCGTAGCCAGCGGGGGGGTCAGAGCATTGCGTTCAGATCGGTGGCCATTGAAGTCTGATGCCGATCCCGATTTTTCGAGCCGCACTGGGCACCCTTCTACTGGCGCGGACAGCGGATAATCCAGGCCTTATTCTAGCAAATGGAGAATCTTATCTTCTGTCTTTTTGTCAATTTTACAATTTCCGACCTTACCTGCTCTTAGGTATGTGCTCTCTGTCGCTTCTTGCCATACTTATTATCTTTACACAAACCATGACATAGGAGCAGAATCAGGCCATGGCCCATCGGGTCTGCTCCGTCATTCAATCAGGGCTGATATTTTTCTCATCCCCATTTTCCTGCCTTCTCCCGATAACCCCTGATCCTCTTATTAATCATGAACCTATCTATTGCTGTCTTAAAGACACTCAGTGATTTGGCCTCCACAGCCTTCTGTGGCAAAGAGTTCCACAGATTCACCACCTTCAGGCTGAAGAAATTCATCCTCATCTCAGTTTTGAAGGATCGGCCCATTAATCTGAGATTGTGTCCTCTGGTTCTAGTTTTACCTATAAGTGGAAACATCCTCTGCAAATCCACTCTATCCAGGCCTCGCAGTATCCTGTGAGTTTCAATAAGATCCTCCCTCATCCTTCTAAACTCCAACGAGTACAGACTCAGAGTCCTCAACCATTCCTCATACAACAAGTTCTTCATTCCAGGGATCATTCTTGTGAACCTCCTCTGGACCCTTTCCCAGGCTAACACATCCTTCCTGAGTTACAGGGCCCAAAACTGCTCACAACACTCCATACGGGGTCTGACCAGAGCCTTATACAGCCTCAGAAGTACATCCCTGGCCTTGTATTCTAGCCCTCTCGACATAAATGCTAACATTGCATTTGCCTTCCCGCCCGTTAACCTTAAGAGAATCTTGAACAAGGACTCCCAAGTCCCTTTGTGCTTCTGATTTCCTGAGCATTTCCCCATTTTGAAAATAATCTATTCCTTCATTCCTCCTTCCAAAGTGCATAACCTCATACTTTTCCACATTGTATTCCATCTGCCACTTCTTTGCCCACTCTCCTAAATCCTTCTGCAGCCCCCTTGCTTCCTCAACACAACTTGTCCCTCTACAGATCTTTGTACCGTCTGCAACTTAGCAACAGTGCCTTCAATTCCTTCTTCCAGATCATTAATGTATATTGTGAAAAATTGTGGTCCCAGCACAGACTACTGAGGCACGCCACCAGTAACTGGCTACCATCCTGAAAAAGACCCTGCTCTAGGACCTCATTGTCATAATATACACCAGTATATCATGGTGCAGACACACATTGATGGACACACACAGGGACCAATCAACATGTACAAACACCGCAGCCAATCACCAGTTAGAATACACACACTATAAAGGCAGAGGGCACCACGGTTCCCGCTCATTCTGGGTGCTGCCTCTGAGTGCAACAAGAACTCATCCAGCCCAGCACAGACTTGCACCACGTGCTGAGAGAATCAACTGGTTCGGACAAGGCTTAGGTCTCTAGTTTAAGTTAGCATCATTTAGGCCCACAGTCATCGTGTGTTAGTTAGTTAGAAGTAGTTAATAAAATTGAGTTGAACCTTCATCAGTGTTGGAAGTGTCTGTTCATCTCTCAATTCTACACTAGCCAACACGTCACTCATTACCCTTTGATTTACTGCAGTACAGTGTACAATTTAGGTCTCATTGTCTCAGGAAGAATGTACCTGCTGTGGAAGCTCAATCATTGAGCATTTTCAAGACAGAAATCAATAGATTTCTGGATATTAATGATACCAAGAGATTTGGGGATAGTGGGGAAAAATAGTTCGAGGTAGATGACCAGCTATGATCTTTTTGAATAGCAGAGCAAATTCGATGGGCCAAATGGCCTACTCCTGCTCCTATGTTCCTATCTAGAGCTCCACTCACATGATCCTTTCCTCTGATTATTTACAACAGCTGGTTAAAGTCCAACAGGTTTGTTTGGAATCAATAGCTTTCGGAGCGCAGCTTAGGAGCAGTTGGACTTTAACCTGCTGTTGTCAGACGTCTTACTTTGCCCACCGTAGTCTAATGCCAGCATCTCCACACCATGGCTCCCATTATTTAGTTTAATGCCTTCTCTGCCGGCCTAGTTAGCTGTCTCAACAAAACACTGGTCCCAGTGCAGTTCAGGAGAAGCCTGTCCCAACAATACAGTTCCCACTTTTCTCACTATTAGTGCCAGTGCCTGATGCAGCAAACTGTGGGCTGGATTCTCTGATTCTGAGGCTATGTACTCACGCCGGCAGAGGAACGGTGGCCTTTTACGACTGAACATTCAGTGCAAAATGACCACCGATCCTCCGCTTGGCTGGGGGCCAGCATGCCGGCAACATAGAGCACCCGGCTCCAGCTGCCAATAAAGCCCGGAGAATTGCCCGGTTTGTGGCCGCGCTCGCGCACGGTGGCGGCCTGCAGCGGATGCGCCGTGCAACATGGCGCCGGCCGCGAGTAAACCCGGCCTGCAAAATAGTGGCCCCCCTTTGGCCGGCTCACCAGCCCAGCACCACCCCCCCAACAGTGCCCCCAGCCCCTGTCAAAGCCCCCCCCCGCCCACGGATCGGCTCTCCCCCGACTGTGGTGGCGCTGGACAGAGTCTGCAGCCACCACGCTGAGTTCCCGACGGATGATGGCACACGTGACCGACGCCGTCGGGAGCGCGGCAGGTAGGGGGCGGAGCATCAGGGGCTGGGCCTCAGGCAACGTTCTGAGGCCATCGTATGCAGCTTTGGAGGGGGTGGTGCATTGCAAAAGTGGCGCCGCCCCCAATTTGTTCGGAAATGGGTATTCTCCAGCCGAACGCGGTTTTGGCATTGGCAACTGGAGAATCCTGCCCCCTATTTCTCCCATACCAGTGTATGAGCCACACTTTCATCTCTCTAATCTGATTTACTGTACGCCAATTTGCTCGTGGCTCAGAAAATAATCCAGAAATGATTGCCCTTGAGATTCTGCTTTTTCATTTAACCCCTTAGCTGTTAATAATCCCGAAGCAGAACACTTTCCTAGTCCGGTCTATGTCGTTGATCCCTATGTGGATCACTGGATCCTTTCCCTCCCACTGCACCCTTGAACCCTGACATCGGGCAGGCAACACAGCCACCTGGACTCAAACTCTTGATTGCTGAGATCTCTTGTCAATCTACTCATTATATTGCCCCCCTCAAACAACCACATCACTATTAATCTCCTCCCCCTCTTATGAATGGCCTCCTGTACCATGTGTTTTGGTCAGTTCACTCATTGACCCTGTAGCCCCCACTGTCATCCCCACAAAATTCAAGAACCACCAGGCTATTGGACAATTGCAAGAGCTGAGGTTCCTCCACTTCTGCCTTCTCAACCCACCTACTTGCTTCACTCACAGCCATAGCTTCCTGCCCATGACCACTGACCAAATCAGAAAACGCTAACCTCAAGGATGTCGCCACCTTCTGCAACAAAGTGACCAGGTAACCTCCATCCTCCCAGATGCACCACAGCATCTCCAGCTGGGCCGAAGCTCCTCAAACCACAAACACTTACTGCAGGTATATTTGCCCTGGATCCCACTGATGTCCAGCAGCTCCCACATTATGTTTTAATTAATTTGTTATTATTTTCTTGATTGATAATTAATAAACCTTACTTTTCCCAATTAGCTTTGCTGCCATTAGAAAATCCCACTAGGGTACTTCGAATAAAACCGTACAATTACTGCTAACTTACCTAGGTTTTGAAAGATAAATGAGCAAAATACCAACCAATTATTTATCTTCTTCACTCCTCCCTCACTGCACCAAATTCTATTGCTCGCCAAATTCCCAAGTTCACACTCTGTGACTAGCTGTGATGAGTGTCTCACTTTGTGCGGGCTTATTTTCTGTGTTTAGCGAGGCCACCTATATTTATATTAGCTAAAATTCTGCAATGATGAGTCAGCAGTGCTGGCTGGATGAACTAGTTCAAACTAGCTACCTAATTTACAAACTGCTACTGCCTCTCCTGCAGGGATCTTACTAAATGCCAAATGCAAACTGGCCTTGATTTTAGAAAGAGATTAACCATTAAATGTAACCCTTAAATACCCCTTATTCACCAAATTCCCAAGTTTCCACTTTGTGACAAACTCAGTGAGTGACAAGCTGCTGGCTTGGACTGCGGGGGGGGGGGGGGGGGGTGAGTGGGGTGTGGGTGTTGCAGTGGGGGTTGCTGGTGAATAGAGTTTCTCGGCCAATGTATTAATCCTGTTCCAGAGGAGGATGGAACCGTCAACTGTACTGTAGATTATGGAAAGGGCGAGGGGAAGGAAAAGGAATCACTTTAAATTGCCATAGCTAATTCGGATAGCTTGTTGGATAACCTTGGCCAAGGTAGTCTCAATGTTTCAACTCATCACAAGCTCCATTATGTTTGCACAGCCAGCAGTTATGAATCTCAGCCTCAAGCTGCTTTCAATCTGCAATACCACAACACAAAACTGTACTCAAAGTTTAAACATGATGCTTTCTCTGATGTGCATGCTGAAAGTTGAACTCCTGTTAGAGAGAGGTGCATTAAACTCAGACAAATCCATCTTATATTGAAGATTAAAATAAAGGCTATCTTTCTTTGGCTCTGATCGCAAATGACTCCATTGTTTATAATTAATGCTGTCTTGAATAGACTGCAACAAAGGTCGCAAAATATGTCTGGCACATCGAGCCTGATAAAAAATGAAACATTTGTATGGTGAATCACTGTGCTTATTCAAATACAATCGTACCAAAGAAGACAGTACGGGTATTCCCCAGTCGGAAATCCTGGCTCAACTAAAGGGTTCACTCCCTGCTGAAGCCCCAGACGGATGGGTTCAAGTCTGACGACCCTGACCTATATAAGAAATCCAGGTATGACGAACGGAAAGCCATCAGGGATGTAAAAAGACAATACCGCATCAAACTAGCGTCCCAGGCCAACAACGCAAACCCACGACGACTATGGCAGGGACTACACGAGATCACAGGCTATAAAGAAAAGTCAGGTGGAATATCTGGGCCTGGAGCATCCCTACCCGATTATCTGAACAAGTTCTATGCCCGCTTTGAGCAGTCAGCCAATGCATCAGTGCTACCAGCCCCAACAGCCTGGACACACCCATACCCACTATTACAGCCTCAGAGGTCTTGCAACACCAGGTTAAAATCCAACAGGTTTGTTTCAAATCACTAGCTTTCGGAGCACTGCTCCTTCCTCAGGTGAATGAAAAAGTAGATTACAGAAACATTTATATAGACAAAGTCAAAGATGCAAGACGATACTTTGAATGCGAGCATTTGCAGGTAATTAAGTCTTTACAGAGCCAGAGAGAGGGGTAACCCCAGTTTAAAGAGATGTGAATTGTCTCAAGCCAGGACAGTTGGTAGGATTTCACAAGCCCAGGCCAGGTGGTGGGGGATGAATGTAATGCGACATGAATCCAAGGTCCCGTTTGAGGCCGTACACATGTGTGCGGAACTTGGCTATATGTTCCTGCTCGGCGATTCTGCGTTGTCGCGTGTCCTGAAGGCCGCCTTGGAGAACGCTTCCCCGAAGATCAGAGGCTGAATGCCCTTGACTGCCGAAGTGTTCCCCGACTGGAAGGGAACATTCCTGCCTTACGATTGTCGCGCGATGTCCGTTCATCCGTTGTCGCAGCGTCTGCATGGTCTCGTCAATGTACCACACTTCGGGACATCCTTTCCTGCAGCGTATGAGGTAGACAACGTTGGCTGAGTCGCACAAGTATGTACCTCGTACCTGGTGGGTGGTTTTCTCATGTGTAATGGTGGTATCCCTGTCGATGATCTGGCACATCTTGCAGAGATTGCCATGGCAGGGTTGTGTGGTGTCAAGGTCGTTGTTCTGAAGGCTGGGTAGTTTTCTCTAAACAATGGTTTGTTTGAGGTTGCGCGGTTGTTTGAAGGCAATTAGTGAGGGTGTGGGGATGACCTTGGCAAGAAGTTCATTTTCATTGATGACATGTTGAAGGCTGTGAAGAAGATTTCATAGTTTCTCCGCTCCAGCGAAGTACTGGACGACGAAGGGTACTCTGTTGGTTGCGTCCCGTGTTTGTCGTCTGAGGAGGTCGGTGTGGTTTTTTGCTGTGGCGCGTTGGAATTGTTGATCGATTAGTCGAGCGTCATGTCCCGTTCGTACGAGGGCATCTTTCAGCGTCTGTATGTGTCTGTTACACTCCTCCTCGTCTGAGCGGATCCTGTGTATATGTAGGGCTTGTCCATAGGGGATGGCTTCTTTAATGTGCTTCGGTTGGAAGCTGGAGAAGTGGAGCATTGTGAGGTTATCCGTGGGCCTGCGGTAAAGCGAAGTGCTGAGGCGACCATTCTTGATGGAGATGAGTGTGTCCAAGAATGCAACCGATTCTGGAGAGTAGTCCATGGTGAGTCTGATGATGGGATGGAGCTTATTGATGTCAACGTGTAATCGTTTCAATGCCAGATAACTGTTAACCCTAACAAGATGAATAGAGATAAATAATAAAAGTGGATCTGCCTTTGAACTGCATGTTCTCTTCGATAAAGGTTTATCTGTTGTAGCCACCTAAGATGGACACTGGGCTACAAAAATGGAGAACTGCTAAGGCTGCAGGGAGAAAACAGCCTTAGCAAGGACAAGCAGTTTGCAGAAGGCTAATTAGCATTCTGCACGTACAGAAACCAGTTTATGGCCAGGTGCAGGATCTCAGCTAAAGGTGTAAATGGCAACAACGATTTGCATAGTAATGAGGTGATCCAGATCTAGGCCCACACAATAGAAACATTTGGGTTTGAATGGTTACTTTGAGTGGACGCCCAGACGAAACGGCACCATAAGTATCCATCACAAAGCACCATAGAGACCGCCCCACCCATCGAGAAGCGACCCTCAGATTGGGGGGTTTGGAAAATATCGATTGGGAGAAGGCCCAATCGATATACAGCAGGTAGAGACCGCCCCGAAGAGGCACGGACTTTGGTGGGGGACCTATAAAAGTAGACCCCGCACATGGTCCGTTCTGTTGTTTGGCTCCGGCTCTCTGCTGTCTTCATCGCTTTGCTGATACATCGCATCCTGACTCCAGTTCCATCACCAGCCGTTGAGCCACCAGCCATCGAACTGTAAGTTTCACCACGACGCTCGCTACGTGAACCAGACTTGCTAGACCCTGACGACCTCTAACTTTCTGAGAGTTGCAGACCAAGAACGGGACGAAGGCCTCACTCCCTGACCTTGCCTGTTCCTGTTTAGATAAGTATTTTAGTCGTTTAGTTTAGAAGTAACTTAGTCTTTAGCGTATGCATGTGTACTTATTATATTGGTTATAATAAACATCAATCGTTTGAACTTACTAATCGGTGTACAGTTTTATTACTTTGAACCTGACCTTGATATACTTGTGAGGTGTCTAAATACGGCACCTGGCGACTCCGAGCAGAATTACATACACAGAGCTGTAGTAGTGTTAAGCACACAGCCTTTAAACGGAGGCGTGTTAATACACTCCAATAAAACGCTTTACAATCAAGTAAAACGTGCAACACTGTAAAAATGACTTGATTATCAAATGGGCTGCTCCATAGTGCACTGTTTGAGTAGTTTTGAATTACAATTAGAGAGCACACTGGAAGAAGGAAGCTGACATCTATAGCCAGGCTAGAACGTGCCATGGTCAGATCACTATCAGATTTGGTCATTATTAAATCTGTTGGTTTATGGAGATGACGTGAGGTTATGAAGGCTTGTAATGCAGTGTCTTCATGTGCTATACATGCACAATGTTTGAGATGTACCTCACACATCACACACTCTTCTCTCTCTCGTTTGTCTAGGTTGGGCTGCAAATGTGTGGAGCTTCCAACGTTCACTCCTACAGCTTTGCTCCCTGAGGCATCCTCGATATTAATAGCTCCGCCATTGGGAGGCAGTGGCTTTAACCTACAAGGCACTCTGCTCTCAAATTCCTAAACCTCTCCGACTCTCTGCCTCACTTCCTTATTAAAACACTCCAACTAACATATCTCTTTGACAGAGCTTTTAGCCATCTGTCCCTAATATTTCCTGATGTGGCTTGATTTATAATTTGGTTTTACAATTTTTTATGGTGTTAAATGTAATTATAAATTGTTGTTGAAATACCATTGATGCTAAATGTAAAAGCGGAATTATTAAATAGGAAAACATTCCTGTGAATTTACTTTCCTATGTTGGCTAAAATTTCATCAACAGGGTTCTAAGATCAAGTTACAAACTTGCAGAACATTGAATAGGTTCGATTTATGAAGAATGCGTCAACCTTCAAACGCTTCCAGCAATAATTTATTCACAATAGTTTATACTTCAACTGTATTCCAAAATTAATTCCAAAATGCTTTTTTCAGAATGTTCTTCAGTGAACTGGGAGTTTAACATCAGAAATATAAATTCAAATTTGTCAAATCTTCTGAATCGTGGGGCATCTGGCCTGCTTTGAAAATGCTGTTTATTTTTAAAAACATAGCCTAGTCAAAGAAAGCGTCGAATTAGGGATAGGTAAACGAAGATATAACCTTACCTCGTACACTGTGATGTTATGAAACAAAGAAGTGATGACCCTTGGATTCCACACACTTTATCCCAGACAGATGATCAAAAATGGACGGTATGGAAATAACTGATTGGACACATAGACAGATAATGAATCATTTCAAAAGCGTCATTTAACGTGTCGGTGTATGCAGGTTGTACAAGATTGCATAAGAGGAATGTACTGAAATGAGAGGAAAAAAACTTTGCATGAATTTGCTGCTGCTTGCCATTTAGGAACCAAATCATTTTGGTTGTGAGCTCTATTTGTCAGCTGTTCAGGAGACTTCCCCTTGAGTCATGTCATGATTTGGGGATCTTTTGTTACCTAGTTTAACAACTGTAATGTGCTTGTCGCATGTCCTGATTTAAATTACAAGAACACTTGTAGCTAAAGCTATGAATGATTTATTGACATTAACTGTGGGTCAAATATATACAAAATAACAGACAAATAATAATATGAACATGCACAAGCAGCCTCTCTCTTCCAGCTCTCCCTCGTCAGTCTGAGGTCACTGACTCTAACATTCATTTATATACTAATGAGACTCCTAGTGGAGAGTCAGTGAATTACAACACAACCATGATATTACCACATCCCCTTTCCTTTGCAGGAATAAATTAATACATTATCACATTATCATCAGTATAGTTACATGTGATATCATTAGCCTGTAAGTCTAATAGTATTAATTTTTTTTTTTATTTAAAAACTGGTTCAACAAATATATATATATACACACACAAGAACAGCAAGCATAGTATGTACAAATAGGCCAAATCTACAAATTGAGTCGATCAGGTTTTCTTCTGACGCTGATTGATCTTCTCAAAGTTTGACCTTGCTGCTCAGAACTTGTAGATTCAATGTTCTCCATGACAATCTCATTCTCGGGAACTGCTGAATTCTCTGACACTGCAGCTGACGTTGATTCTGACGTAGATTCGTCATCCAGAACGTTGTTGTGAAAGTCTTCTCTGGTTTTCAAAAGTGCGCAAAGATTTCTTCTTAAAACCAACCCATCCTCGTCTGTACATGAAAATGAAAATGAAAATCGCTTATTGTCACGAGTAGGCTTCAATGAAGTTACTGTGAAAAGCCCCCAGTCGCCACATTCCGGCGCCTGTTCGGGAAGGCTGTTACGGGAATCGAACCGTGCTGCTGGCCTGCCTTGGCCTGCTTTCAAAGCCAGCGGTTTAGCCCAGTGTGCTAAACAATCAAACACTGTAGCAATGAGGTGCTACTTCTTCAAATACAATGGCTTTTCTCGATCAATTGCCTGAATCTTCTATTCTCCCAATGTCAGCACTACTCAGAGGTGGTAAAGTTCTAGACACCCTATCATAGAACTGCTTTTGTTTTGCTTTAATGTTTTGCATTTCCTGCAGTATCACTGCATTCTCCTCCTTCTTTGCCAAGTATGGAAGTGTGGTACGCAACCTTCTATTCATGAGTAACTCTGCTGGAGATCTACCATGTGACAATGGTGACACTTTGTAACATGATTTTGCGCGATATGGGTCAGATTGGCTGTCCATTGCTTTCTGTAGTGATTGTTTTACAATATGTACACTTGTTTCATTGATCTCTTTGGGACCCATGCCTATACGAGCATCGCCATTTTTTTGTTTCACATATACCATGGAATTTACCCCATTGGTAGGTTCTTCTATCTTCTTGATAACTTGTGGTTTTGTACCTGATACGGGTGGTAGGGTGGAAATGAGACTGACAGACAGATCTACATCTTCAGCAATTTCACTACTACTAATTTGTATCGGTTCTTTAGATAACGCATCTTCTTTAAATTGTATCTCGTTGGCGAATGGTAGTGCACTAAAATCAGTGAACACATTGCGGAATTTGCTGATAAAGCTAAAGCTATAAATGATTTATTAACTTTAACTGTGGATCAAATATATTCAAAACAACAGATGAATTTCAATATGAACATGCACAAGCAGCCTCTCTCTTCCTCATTCAGCCTGAAGTCACCTGACTCTAACATTCTCTTCTATAGTGATGAGACTCCTAGTGGTCAGTTGGCGAATTACCATACAACCATGATATCACCACAACAACATATCATGAGAGTTTTGCGGGAATATAAGAACACAGAACAAAGAAATGGACAGCACAGGAACAGAACCTTCTGCTCTCCAAACCTGCAATGTCCATGCTGCCCGTCTAACCTACGGACCCTTCTGGGATCCGTATCCCTCTGTTCCCATCCTATTCATGTATTTTTCAAGGCGCCCCTTAAATGTCACTACCGTACCTGCTTCCAACACCTCCACTGGCAGCGAGCTCCAGGCACTCTACCCTCTGTGTAAAAATCTTCCCTCGCACATCTCTTCTAAAATTTGCCCCTTGCACCTTAAACCTATGTCCCTTAGTAATTGACTCTTCCACCCTGGGAAAACGCTTCTGACTATCCACTATGTCCATGTCCCTCATAAGTTTGTAGGCTTCTATCAGGTCACCCCTCAACCTCCGCCGTTCCAGTGAGAACAAACCAAGTTTATCCAACCTCTCCTCATACCTAATGCCCTCCATTCCAGGCAACATCCTGGTAAACCTCTTCTGTACCCTCTCCAAAGCCTCCACATCCTTCTGGTAGTGTGGCGACCAGAATTGAACACTATATTCTTTGTGTGGCCTAACTAAGGTTCTATACAGCTGCAGCATG
The DNA here is from genome assembly GCF_902713615.1 of Scyliorhinus canicula. Taxonomy (NCBI): domain Eukaryota; kingdom Metazoa; phylum Chordata; class Chondrichthyes; order Carcharhiniformes; family Scyliorhinidae; genus Scyliorhinus; species Scyliorhinus canicula. The sequence continues at coordinate 42,301,425 of NC_052153.1, forward strand.
ATTTGCCAAGAGCACAGATGAAAGAGTTTTTGTTGTCACGGTCGAGATGCCACAGTGGAAATGACAATTAGACTATGTGCGCTAACTAGAGAAGGAATCAGGAGATAGTGGGCCAAATTCTCAGATGCTGAGGCTAAGTGTAGAGGATCCGTGGCGTTTTATGTGGAAATAATCGCGGCGCCCCCTCACCGATGTTGCTACCGGTGAGGGGCTAGCAGTCGCGTCACGTAAAATGCCCGACCTCCACAAAATAAACGGCTGGAGAATTGCCGGGTCCGTGGCCGCGCATGAGCACGGCAATGACCTGCAGTGGTTGCGCCGTACAACATGGCGCCGGCTGTGCACGGAACCGACCTGCCAGATAGTGCCCCCCTGGACATCACCTCCATACCCCCTGGCCACCCCCACCACTCCCCCCAGGCCTCCCTGAAGCCCTTCCCCCCGGCCAATAGATCGGCTCCCGCCCAACTGTGGCAGCGTTGGACACAGTCCGCAGTCACCATGCCAGGTTCTCACATGACTGGGACCACACGTCCCCCACGCCGTCATGAACTTGGCCCATCAGGGGCGGAGCATTGTGAGAGGGCCTTCAGGTGATGTCCTGAGGCCGTCCCAATGGCGTGAACTGTGCGCCGCGATGATGCCGTTTCGGAGGGGGCGGAGCATGAGAAACCTGTGTAAAACAGGTGCTTCCGCCGATTCCGTCATAAAAAGGGATTCTCCACCTAATCGGCGATTATGAAATCGCCGTCAGGAAACAGGCAATCTCGTCCGGTGTTTTGCCTCTCTGAAAATAATTGCGTAAATTTTGTACTGTATTAATACTTGTGTGCAAAAGAAAAGACTGGCATACTTAAGTTGAAGTCACCCGAAAATATATTACAGGCGGTCCTCAGACTTACGATATGATTGGTTCCTGAAAACTGTGTTGTAAGTTGAAATGTCATAAGTCAGAACCGATTTTCCCATAAGATCAATGTTATAAATGGGGGCTTAGTTCCTGAACTAAGGCTAAAAATCAATCATAGGGTGCCCGGAGGTGTTATGTGCTCTCACCTCCTGCCCTGTAAAGTCGCTGAGGCGACTGTTAATACCAGCATGTCTTAACACAAGATCCTAGATTAGCATTGGGGATATAATGAAGCCATCGATCATTGTCAGTTGTCTGTTTAGCCTTGAATGTTTGCGAGTCTGAGTGCATATTAAATTCAACATAAGCATATAATTGCATTAAAATCAGTTATGCCGAAAATATTTAACAGAATAACATTCTTGTTTCCAACCTAATAAAGACAGTTTGATGTATCAAATTATACAGATGGGTGGCGCAGAATATCAATGCGCAGGTAGGAATGTGCTAGCGCGGTGTTGTAAAGTTGGGACTGACATAAAGTCATAGAACATAGAACATAGAACAGTACAGCACAGAACAGGCCCTTCGGCCCTCAATGTTGTGCCGAGCCATGATCACCCTACTCAAACCCACGTATCCACCCTATACCCGTAACCCAACAACCCCCCCTTAACCTTACTTTTATTAGGAAACTACGGGCAATTTAGCATGGCCAATCCACCTAACCTGCACATCTTTGGACTGTGGGAGGAAACCGGAGCACCCGGAGGAAACCCACGCACACAGGGGGAGGACGTGCAGACTCCACACAGACAATGACCCAGCCGGGAATCGAACCTGGGACCCTGGAGCTGTGAAGCATTTATGCTAACCACCATGCTACCCTGCTGCCCTGCTGTCAAAATGGGGAATCAATTTCTGAACAAAGTGCTTTTCCTCATAACTCGAATGCCGTAAACCTGAGCATTGCCTGTACAGCTGTTGGACTGAACTAGTCTGCTCCACCACTGGGACGACACAGGGCCGGATTCTCTGTTTGCTGATGCTGAATCACAAAATGCGATTGGGTGGAGAATAGGTTCTGACACCAAAATCGCGGCAGGTTCTGATTTGACGCCAAATTGCAATTCTCTGTTACCAAAACAGCAGCATCAATGTGTACCGGAACGCACATATTTAAAAAAAAATTAATTTAGAGTACTCAATTCATTTTATTTCCAATTAAGGGGCAATTTAGCGAGTTTGGGTTGTGGGGGCGAAACCCACACAAACACAGGGAGAATGTGCAAACTCCATACAGACAATGACCCAGAGCCAGGATCGAACCTGGGACCTCGGCACCGTGAGGCAGCAATGCTAACCCCTGCGCCACCGTGCTGCCCCTGGAACGCACATATAGTAAACACCGTTTGCATATCATTAGCTGGCCTGACCCGGTATTCTCCGGGGTCTCCGCGATTCTCCTCTGATGGGCCAAGTTGCCGACGGTGCGTTTCACTTGTGCTTCCAAAAACCGTGTAATGGGCGCGGTGGCTGATGAAGGAGGGAGAGGAGGTAGGGCACAGAGAGGAATGATTGCGGGCTGTCGGGCCGGACACCAGCCGGGCTGCTCGGGGTAGGGGTAAGGACCTACCAGGGCCAAGGGAGGGAGGGCTTGACGTTGGGAACAGCCGAGTGACCAGGGTGACCCTCAATGGGACTGGGGCGGTGCCCAGTCACAGACCGCATTACCGTGGCCATCTGACCACCCACCTTGGCCCCTTATTCTGCAGAGTGACTTCAGCCATATTGGTGCCCCCAGCCCTGCACCCCACCCTCTGCCACACCCCTCTACCACATCCCCCACAGCCACCACCCACCTGCTGCCCACCCAGGGCAACACCTAGAGTAGCCCCTACAGGGGCCGTGTCACTAACCCCTGGTGAGGGCAATGCCAGCCAATGGTATCCCTGGCATCAGGGATGGGTGCCATAGCGAGAGATGCCCACGTTGCTGGCCACTGGAGGGGCCAGGGATGCGGAGAAGGGGGGTGGAGGGACATGCGAGGGCGGAGCTTGCAGTGCCAACTGGGGCCACCATGTAGCCCATTGGACCTTGTTGGGCACGGTGGTATGAACCATGCTAATATGCCGACCTTTCACCTCCTGCAGATAATGGAGATTGGTATTCAACCAGCAATGGGGCCTTCCTGTTAATCGCCACAGCCCTAGGGGTTGCCCTTCGGCTGTACGAGCAACCGCTTCTCGAGGAGGAGGAGGAAGCTACAGCAGCAGAGCGTGCAGCAGTGGAGTGGGCAGCGGTGGAGTGGGCAGCAGAGGGACAGGTGGCAGCTGCCCAGGTTGGAGGAGGCCTGCTGCGATTCCTGCCCTGTGACATAGGTCCCCGTTGGTGGGCGTCTTCTGGGGTAATCGGGCCTGGATGGGTGTCCAGGGTGGTGTGGAGCTATCCTGTTCTGCCTGCCGCCCACCAGGGACAGGAGGGGGGGGGTAGTCCGAGGTGCGAGGGCATTCCGGCACCTCCCCTGCGGGAGTCACTGACACGGGCCCCATCATCTCCTCCCTCGAGGTGCCCAATGGCCCCCGGGCTGCTCCATGGGATGGCGTGCAAGCAGAGCTAACTCCTGAGGCACCTCCGCCATCTGGCCCTGCCAGTCCTGGAGGCCCACTCTGGTCTCGACCAGGGTCTGCACGTTCGCAGACATGGAGCACAGGGAGTGGATCATCTCCGTGTGGGACTGCACCACATCATGCTGTAACTGTACCATCTCCCTCTGGAACTGGGCCACCTCCCTCTGTGTTTGCACCACGTCGGCCAGCGCCTGGGCAATGCCAGCCTGCTGTGACTGGGCCATGCACAGAGCGTTGCTGCAATTTCCTGGTGGCTCTGGGACATGGTCGCCTGTGAGGCGGCAACCCTGGCCTGAGCTGCTCTCAGTGTTGGTGCCCAGCTCACGGGGAGCTCCAGCAATGGCGCAGGCTGGGGGCGGGGGACACTAGAATAACCCGCCCCATCTCCAGCAGGTCCTGAAAGACACAATAAAAGACATATGATTACACTTTAGGCCGGGAGGCAGTGGGGGTGGGATATGGGTGGTGTAGGTGTGGGTGATGTGGGGTGAGGGTGGTGTTGGGGTGTGGATTTTGTTGGGAAGAGGGTTGTGTTGGGGTGAAGATGATGTGGGGTGAGCAGTGTAGAGTGAGAGTGATGTGGGGGTGATGGGGTGTGGGGGTGAGAGTGTGTGGGTGGTGTTGGGGTGAGAGTGATGTGGGGGTAAGGGGGTTGACACACGTGTCATGGGGAACTACAACTGAGTGGGGTCTCACTTCCCCGCCCGCGGCCAATCTCCACCTCGGTGACGCCCCTTTCGTCCAGGCCAGCGACCAAGTCCAGGGCCCTCTGCTTGGCCATGATGAGAGACCACAGGCCTGATGGTCCCCTTCCTGGCTTCGCTTGGTCTCGACGGCTATGCGTGGCCTTTTCTGGGGTCTGGTTGGGAACATACAGAAGACAACAGTGTTATACAGTCCGACACATGCAGCCCAGGGGGTGGGCACCTGGCCACGGCGGCCAGTATGGGTGCCGGCATGTGGGGCAGGGTGGGGCTTTGGCCGCCCTCCGGTCTGGGGGAGTTAGGGTTTTGGGTGTGTGGGAAGGGGGTTAATGCCAGGGACACAGTGCTCTCTACTCACCATGGCTACCCTGAGGAGGTTGTGCAGTTTTTTGCAGCAGTGCTGGCCGGTCTGGACTATGTTACCCATTGAACTCAGCACCTCTGTAACCTACGGCCAGGCTCGGCGAATGGTGGCGTCTGGCAGCCTCCTTCACAGGCCAGGATACAGGGTCAACGCCCCTTCTCCACCGTGTTCAGGAGGTCTCAAGTTCGGCATTAGTCAACCTCGGGGCTGCTCTGCTTCCAGTCATCTTATTGGCTGGGATGGCGTGTGTGGGGAGTGAAGTGTGTCTGTGCGGCTGCAGCTTGTCAGCCTCTTGAATGTCAATCCCGGACCCAGTGAATCCCGTACCATTCCTCATTAGAATCAATTGTGTTCCACGTGGCTCCGGTGCTAGCCCCTCAACAGTGGCAGAATCGGTCCAGTTGCGGCAACAGTTTTGCTGCCATGAAAGTCTTCGCGTTCTGCGTTGGCATCAAAACTTTGGGTGGGATTCTCCGTTGCCCGACGCCGATATCGTAATTGCTGATCGGGCGGAGAATCCCTGTTTACGACCGAATCTGGGGGGGTGGCACCTGTTTTCGGATGCTCCGCCCCTCCAAAACGCCGTCACGGAGGAGTACGCCGCACGCCGTTGGGACCGCCTCAGGAAGTTACCTGAAGGCCCTCCCCCGATGCTCCGCCCCCGATGGGCCGAGTTCCCGATTGCACGGGGCAGTGCACTCTCCGTTTTTGTGAACCCGGCGTGCCCGCTGCGGACTGTGTCCAGCGGTGCCACAGTCGATGGTGGGGGGGGGGGGGGGGGGGGGGGGGACCACGCTGCCTGGTTGGGGGAGGGGGCGAGGGCATGGCCATGGGGGCACTATCTGGCAGGTCGGGTTCGCACGCTGCCGGTGCCATGTTGTACAGCGTTACCGCTGCAGATCGTCGCAGTGCGCATGCGCGGCCACGGACTCAGCAATTCTCCAGGCATTTATATCGGGAAGGCCGTGTATTTTATGTGGCGCGGCGGCTGGCCCCTCACTGCTCAGAGGATCGTGCGGGGGCGGCTCCAACCGCTTCGCCGTAAAACCAGACACATCCTCCGCACATAGCCTCAAAATCGGAGAATCCAGCCCTTAGTCTCAGAAACGGAGAGTCATGTTTACAAGCTTTGAAGAAGGCTGCATTTATCATTGTGTCAAACTGGTCAAAGATTTCGAAAGGGTTTTCTCTATTCTGCAGCTATTGCAGCATTTATTTGGATAATGGAACCAATCTGAATATTTGTAACCGTGAAGGGTTGTATGTCTTATAAAGAAAACATATGGAAAGAGTAAGGAAAGGTGGTACAGTCCATCCCTGTTAGACCATGCAAAACTTCGCTCTACTTTCTCACAGGTTAGCATGTGTCAAAAGCACACAGAGTGCTTCCTAAGTATTACACATAATTGCTTTGAAGTTTGTCTGCCTTTCTGAGTAAGCCATCATAACCATTTTGATGAATTGACTTCGGCTGAAAAGTTTGGCCGAATTTCCTTTTAGATTTGTGACGTGTAAGTTGGGCCATTTCCTGATGTTGCATTCCTATCTTCGGAAAGTCAATCCATTCAATCAGTATTTTGGTCTCCGGGGTTTTGTTTTGGAGTTGGGGTCACCCTCAGCGAGGAGGAGATGCTGGGGCCCATGCCAGTGACTCCCGCAGGGGAGGTGCCGAAACACCGCAGCACCTCAGACTCCCCCCCCCCCCCCCCCCCCCTCCTGTCCCTGGCACATCTAATGGGCAGCGGGCAGAACAGGGCGGCAACCACGCCACCTGAGACACCCGAGTAACAGCCAGGCCCGGTTTCCCCAGAAGACGGCTGCCAACAGGGACTCAGGTCACAGGCCGGAATCACAGCAGGCCGCCTCCAATCCTGATGTACCATCTGGGGAACCACCTAGACATAGTGTTGGGGCTTGTAAGGACACCAGTTAAGTTGGCACGTGTGCAGGGCAGTTTAGTAATAGGGCTAGGGCACATATCTGTATATATTTGTGAACATCAAACATCTGTTAACATTGTTACAACCGGTCTCAGTGCTCTGTCAGATGGGTGTGAGGGGTCGGCTGGTCTGGGCGTGCCAGAGAGGGGGTGCAGGTGGGGGAGGGGGGGGGGGGTGGCTGGTCACCCTCACCGACCGTCCCCACCACCACCACCCCAGGGATCCAGTGGGACCGTGTGTAATAAATTTCCCAGCTCGCATGCAGGAATCACCAAGGTGCATGGTGGTAAGTGCTACCGTGGGCAGGAGTCACCACTCAGTTCGGGTGTGTTGCAGGTGGGGAGATGGCCAGGTGGTGAGGGGTTGGGGGTGGGGGGCGGGGCGGGTGGTGTCCGTGCCCCTGGCCAGTTTCCCCACTAATTGGTGAACAAGAGACGATCAGAGCGTCCCGTGTGCGTTGGCCATGGTGCACACACCGTGCTGCCTCCTGTGCCTGCATGGGCCTAATTTCCTGTCCAATCTTGTCCTCCCCCACATTCTCTTCGTCGGACGAGGCCTGCCGTTCATCCTCCACCTCCAGCACGTCGCCCCTCTGCTGCTTGATGTTGTGGAGGATGCAGCAGGCCACCACGATGCGGGCGAGCCTCTCAGTGTCATACTGGAGGGCCCCTCCAGATCTGTCCAGGAGGCCGAAGCACCGTTCGATCACGCCCCTGGTCATTGCATGGGCTTCATTCTCGCGGATCTCGACGTCGCCTGTGGCCTCCGAATAGGTGTCATCAACCACGGCCTCAGTTGATAAATCTTGTTGCCCAGGAGCCAAATCTGGACCCGGAGCATGTTGGCAATGGTAACGGACCCTGCTGCCTGGGCATCCTGGTGGACTCAGCCCGCATTGAAATGGATCTATTGTGCCAACCGGGCAAATAGGGCCTCTTTGACAATGCGGATGCACCTCTGCACTGAGGACCGTAAGATCCCAGACAGGTCAGCGCCTGGATGGGCCCCGTGGTGTAAACGTTCAGGGCGACTGCCACCTTGACGGCCACCGGGAATGGGTGTCCTCCCCCCTCCATACCCCCACAGTGCCAGGTGCACCATGATCTGGTAGGTATGTCACACTGCCCCCCTGCTCAGCCGGAGTCTTCGACGGCATGCCTGGTCCGGCACCTCCTCGAATGGCAGGCACTGCCGGTACACATGAGCCTCATACGGTGCCTCCTTTGCATCTCCTCCTCAGCCTGATTTTGGCAGCTGGCTGTTCATCTTGGGCATCTGCCTCCTGTTCCACTGCTGCACGCTATGCTGCTACAGGTTCCTCCTCCTCGAGCAGCTCCAGCTCGTACAGCGGCAGGACATCCCCCAGGGCTGGTATTGCTGGTGGAATTCCAATCTCCATTGTCTGCAGGGCGTGAAAGGCCGATATGGTGTGTACCCCCTATGCCCAACCAGGTCCAATAGGGTACACAGTGGCTCTGCCGCTCATGTTCCCCCCCCCCACCCCACCCACCCATCCATCTGCTTACGCCTGGCCCCATCGTTGCCCGGCACCATTGGGACTCTGGCTCTGGCACCCGTCCCTGCTGCCAGGGGTAGCATTGGCCGGTGTCGCCCTTGCCAACGGTATGCTCTGTGGCCTCCGCCTGGAGCTCCCGTAGGGGCGTTCCCCTTGAATGGGCTGCTCGATGCCCCGCCATTGGGGAAAGCAGTGAAGATGGATAGCGGGGAAGGTACATACGGAAATTCTGTCGGAGAGAAGTGCAGTAAGGCCCATTAAGCAGTGGTCTACTCTAGAGTAGAGACCAAACGCAGACTGGGTGATCGCTTTGCTGAGCACCTTCAGTCTGTGCGCATTCAGGACCCTCACCTTCCGTTGCTTGCCATTTTAACAAAAGACCCTGCTCCCATGCCCACATGTCTGTTCTTGACCTGCTGCAATGTTCCAGTGAAGCTCAACGCAAACTGGAGGAACAACATCTCATCTTCCGGTTAGGCACGCTACAGCCTTCCGGCCTGAACATCGAATTCAACAACTTCAAATGATCAGCTCTACCCCACCTCAACCCATTTGTTTTCATCCCATTTCATTTTAACTGTCTTTTACCATTTATTTCTATTTTGTCTTTCTTTATATATATCCCCCATATCTTATTACCACTTTCCTTACTATTTCTTCCCTTTGCTTCCCCCTTCCCCTCTCTCCCACCCATGTCCCCCAACCCCCCACATCTACGTCCATCACAGATTACCCTCTGATTTTAGTTTCCCTGCTGTTTGGCCTTTCACACCTTTTGTTTTCCCTGGGGACTGCCATTAGCACTCTGTTCCCTTGGTTTCTGTGGCTATAACTCATCTTTCATTCCCCCACCTTGCAGCATAAATATCTCCCACTTTCTCTGTCTTTTAGCTTTGACAAAGGGTCATCTGGACTCGAAACGTTAGCTCTTTTCTCTCCCTGCAGATGCTGACAGACCTGCTGAGATTTTCCAACATTTTCTCTGTCAATTTTAATAAGGCACAGTAGGGCAGCACGGTGGCACATTGCTGCCTAAGGTGCTGAGGACCCAGGTTCGAATCCCGGCCCTGGGTCACTGTCCATGTGGAGTTTGCACGTTCTCCCCGTGTCTGTGTGGGTTTCACCTCCACAACCCAAAGATGTGCAGGTTAGGTGGATTGGCCATGCTAAATTGCCCCTTAATTGGAAAAAAAATAATTGGGTACGCTAAATTTTTTTAAAAATAAGGCACAGTAAGAAGTCTTACAGCGCCAGGTTAAAGTCCAACAGGTTTGCTTCGAATCACCAGCTCCTTCCTCAGGTGAAATTTTAATAAGATCAAATATGATTTGGCCAGAGTGAACTGGTAGCAGACACTTTTAGGCAAATCTGTGACAGAACAGTGGGACACATTCAGAAAGGAAATAGGGAGAGTGCAGGGCCAACATTCGCAATCAAGAAAAAGGGCGGGACCAACAATTCCAATGAAGACTGGATATCGAAGAATACACAGAATTTGATACAGAGAAAAAGGGAAGTTTATCGCAGGTATTGAGGGCTCAAAACAGCAGAAGCCCTGGAGGCGTATATAATTTGTATGAGGAAAATTAGGGGAGCAAAAAGGGTCATGAAAGGATGCTGGCAGGAACAATAAAGGAAAATCCTAAATTGCTTTCCAGTACATTAAGGGTAAGAGGCTAATGAGGGTAAAAGTAGGACCCATTAAGGACCACGGTGGGTAATTTGTGTGTGGAGCTGGAGGATATAGGTAGGGTTCTAAATGAATACTTTGTGTTGGTGCTCACTAGGGAGAGGAATGATGTGGGTTTAGAAATCATGCGATAAAATTAGAGAGATTAGCATAGACAGAGAGGAGGTTCTGAATGGCCTGGCAGGTTTGGAAGTAGACAAACCTCCAGGGCCAAATGGAATGTATCCCAGGCCACTGAGTGAGGCAAGGGAGGAAATAGCAGGGGCACTGGCAATAATTTTCAATTCCTCTCTGGCCACAGGAGAGGTGCCGGTGGACTGGAGGATAGTCAATATGGTACCATTATTCAAGAAGGAAGGAAGGGATAAACCAGGAAACTACAGGGCAGTCAATCTAACCTCAGTGGTGGGGAAACTATTGGAAGCAATTCTGAGAGACATAATTAATCTGCATTTGGAGAGGCAGGGATTAATCAAGAAGAGTCAGTATGGTTTTGTTAATCACGATGTGGAGATGCCGCCGTTGGACTGGGGTGAGCACAGTAAGAAGTCTTACAACACCAGGTTAAAGTCCAACAGGTTAGTTTCAAATCACTAGCTTTTGGAGCACTGCTCCTTCACCTGAGGAAGGAGCAGTGCGCCGAAAGCTCTTGATTTGAAACAAGCCTGTTGGACTTAACCTGGTTTTGTTAAGGGGAGGGATGACGAGGTGTGTCGTTGAGGGCAATGCATTTGATGTAGTCTACTTGGACTTCAGCAAGGCTTTTGGTCTGGTCCCACATGGGAGACTGACAGCGAAGGTAAGAGCCATGGGATCCAAGGAAATTTGACAAATTGGATCCAATAGTAGCTGAGTAGCAGGAAGCAGAGGATGATGGTCAAGGGGTGTTTTTCTGACTGGAAGCCTGTGTCCAGTGGAGTTCCGCAGGGATCAGTGTTTGGGGCCCTTGTTGTTTGTGCTTTATATAAATGATTTAGATGTGAATGTAAGAGGGTTGATCAGTAAGGTCACGGGTGTTATGAAATTTGGTTGGGTGGTAGATAGTGAGGAGGATGGCCTTCAATTACAGGAGGATATGGACAGACTGGTCAGATGGGCTGATCAGTGGCAAATGGAATTTGATCCGAATAAATGTGAGGTGATGCGCCTGGGCAGGACAAACAAGGCAAGGGAATACAGGGCTGTCTGTGTGGAGTTTGCACATTCTCCCTGTGTCCGCGTGGGTTTCCTCCCACAGTCCAAAGATGTGCAGGTTAGGTGGTTTGGCCATGCTGAAATTGTCCCTTTGTATCCAAAGGTTAGGTGGCGTTATGGGTATAGGCCGGGGAATTGGGCTTAGGCAGGGTGTTCTTTCGAAGGGTCGGTGCAGACTCAATGGGCCGAACAGTCTCCTTCTGCACTGTAGGGATTCTACGGAAACCCTAGCATCAGGCATGCAAACAGCTGTCGAGATTCATGTTCTTGACTGCAAAGAATTGCACCAATTTCCTTGACTATACTGTTCCTTATTACCACTACATGGAACCATTGAATTCCTGAAGTGCAGAAAGTGGTCATGGCCCTCGAGTCTGCACCGACTCCCTGAAACAGCAGCCTATCTAGGCCCACTCCCCCCGCTCTGTTCCTGTAACCCTGTAACCCCACCTTACTTGCACATCTTTAGAACACTAAGGGGCAATTTAGCATGGCCAATCCACCTAATTGGCATATCTTTGGACTGTGCGAGGAAACCGGAGCACCCGGAGGAAACCCCAGCGCCCCCATATCTTGGGGAAGTTCTCCTCAGCGGCATTGTTGCGAGCTGGCTGGGGTTGGCTGAGCAAGTGCAGCATAAGGGCTGCGCGACCTTGTCAGCAGGCGGCTGGTGAGCGCGGGCACAGCGAAACAGCTGGCGAGCCGTCATTTGGGGCGAGAAGCCCGTGAGCACTCGTTAAGTGGAAAAATTGACGTTGAATTGCGTAGCAGGCCTCGCTGGGCCGTGTGCCGGGAAGCTCCCGGCAATTACCACTCGCTCGCACACTTCGAAATTTTTTCTGAAAATCATGCCCTAAGTTTTGGGCGCTTTACCTCAGGAACAATATTATTGCTATGGAGGGAGCGCAATCAAGGTTCACTAGATTGTTCGGCAGAATGGCGGGACTGTCTCATGAAGAGAGATTTGGCAAACCGGTTCAGTATTCTCGAGAGTTTCGGAGAATGAGAAGTTATCTGACTGAAATCTATAAAATATTTCAAGGAATCGACGGGTTAGATTCAGGCAAGGTGTTTCCCTTGGTTGGGGTGCCTAGAACCAAGGGGCATTATTTCAATATAATGGGGATGCCGCTTAGGACCGAGATAGGGAGAAATGTCTTGAGGCAGAACTATCTACCCCAGAGGGCTGTGGTAGCTCAGTTATTGAGATCGATAGATTTCTGATTAACAATACGTAGTACGGATTTTCACAGTAACTTCATTGCAGTGTTAATGTAAGCCGACTGGTGACACTAATAAAATTATTATTCTAAAGGGTTATGAGGTTAGTGTGCGCGAAAAGCATTGAAGTGCCCAATCGGCATTGAACGTACTGAATGTCGGAGCAGGCTCGATGGGCTGAATGGCCTACTTGTGTTCCTATTTTCCTTCCTATGTTCCTATGCAAGCTAATCCCCCTGAAATATGAATTCAATTTCTCCGTCTACAGACCTGCTGAGCAATTCTAGCATTTTCTGTTCTTATTTAAAGTTCAGGCACCTTCAATAATTTGCCTCTGCGGGAGAGGATGAGTTACTACTATCAGTGTGGCATCTCTCTGCATGGAGATGGGGAAAGTCGGACAGCTGCTTCCAATCAATGCTTTCTTCAGACTTAATGGTCCGAAGGATGTTTTGAGTAATTTGAACAGTGGAAGTGCTTCATTCAACCTTGATTTACACCTTGTTTTGATCACTGTGGGTTAACTGTCATGGAAACTGTGTTAAATTCTTCTGAAGCGCACAGTGACAGAACACTGCAGAACACTTGGCTTATTCGAATTGAATCAAACACTAACCTCAAAGGGGAACAGCAGTGTACTGACTATTAATCCACAGAATATGTCGAAATCCCACCATGCCACTTTGAGAGCAGCTGTGGAGAGAAAAGCAGAGTGAACAATCAGATTGATATCCTTTCATCACAACTGGAAATATTAAGCCATGTTACAGGTTTTAATCAAGTGCGGAGGCAGTGGAAGAGGGAAGGGGAAAAGCACAAAACAAAACAGAAAATCTATGGTAGAGTGGAAGGTGGGAGAGATTAAATGATCGTGCAAAACAAAGGAGATGGAACAGGGCAGCATGGTGGCACAGTGGTCAGCACTGCTGCCTCACAGCGCCAGGGATCCGGGTTCAATTCTGGCCTCGGGTGACTGTGTGGAGTTTGCATATTCTCCCCGTATCTGCGTGGGTTTCCTCCGGGTGCTCCAGTTTCCTCCCACAGTCCAAAGATGTGCGGGTTAAGTGGATCGGCCATGCTAAATTGCCCCTTAGTATCCAAAGGTGTGGGAGGTGAGGTGGGTTTCTGGGGATAGGGCGGGGAACTGGGCTTAGATAGGGTGCTCTTTCAGAGGGTCGGTGAAGACATGATGGGCCAAATGGCCTCCTTCTGTATTGTAGGGATTCTATGGTTTTATTGTAATAGGACAAGTAAAGAAGCAAATGATGGGTCTGAGAGGAGATGTAAATGGTGACAGCAGAATCATTACCAACTGCCGCAGTACAAAATCGAGCAGATGGTACGGCCTGAACTTGTTGAACTTAACTGTTAAGTCCGAAAGATGTAAAGTCCGAATCAAAACGTGAGGTACTGTTACTCGAGATACTGTAACTCAAGCTCATGCCAGGCTAGATCACAACAGTGCAGAAGTGAGGTGCCTGTTACTTTAATTCTCTGTTCTACGCTCTGAAGTAGGTGACTCCAACAATCCCACCCCAAAGCAGTTGACACCTTCTTCCCCATGAAGGTGGCCCAGCGAGTCAACTGCTAAAAAGAATACCCCACGCACTGCAGCAGCTCACAAAAGAGGCCATGCAAAGCAATTTAGGTAGGTGTGAAATGACACTTTGGTCTGTGATCCTCTATAAAGCACTTGAATCCTCTTTGTGTGGAGAGCCAAAGCTGTGAGTCAAACAAAGTTTCCCCTGGGGTTAAGCTGTCTCAACAATGTAATGGATTCCTGGACTCTCAGTTAAGAATGCCTAATGAGGCTTGGCTAAGAGCTGAGAAATCCATCAGACACTCAACTATCATTGCGACTATACAGTGTTAAGTGGATGAATAGGTATGAAAGTTCCATAGCTTGGCATGGCAGCATGAGGGGCCATAAGTGGTGGGTGGGGGCATACATTGACATGTGGGGGGCATGGGGAACCTTTTGAAAGGAAAGTTCAAAAGATCCTCTCATGGACACCATTGTTCAGTACACCACTAAAATGCTGTGAACCAATACTCTTTGAAAGGCTGGCAGGGCTATATGGAAATTGGGGAGGACCAGGGCATGCCTGTCCCTGCAATGGAGCCAGCCAGGTCAGGAATGCAGGGTGCGGGCTCAGGACCTGAATGAGCTGGGAATCGAAAAGCCCCAGGAATGGAATCAGGAATTCAAGAATCGGCTCCCAGCCATTTTAACCCGTCCATGGAGCCTCCCCAACCACAATCAGTACAAATCAGGAAGCAGCAATGATTAAAAGGATCCTCACTTGTTGGCAGGAAAAGCTGGGCAGAGCTTTTGGAGACTTCCTTCGTCGGTCACATGTCGGCTTGGCGCCTTAGAAAACCTGAGAAGTCATGGAAGTCGGAGCGCTCCTTCAGTACTGCTTAGAGATTTCCGTTCACGTCTGTGGGGTGGGACTTGAACTCACAGCCTTCTGACCACCATCGAGCCATGACTAACCCACGATTTCTCTACCTGAGAGAGAGGAGACTGAAGTCTGGGAGTCAGAGGTCAACGATATTATGATGTCGACTGAGTGTCTTTTCATGATGCTGTGACTGTCCTGGAATTTTAACCTTGAGAGACCTCATGATCTCATCATCGGGATTGTAAACAATTCATTATTATTACCCACTGTGTCAAATAATCCTGATTTAGCCTGTCTCCCATTTCTGTCACTAACTCATTTAAGGCTGTTTTAATGGGTGACCTGACACCACAATGATTTCCCCAGTTTGTTTCATTAAAGGTTAAAATTGCAGAAGGTTGAAGCACAAATAGGAGCCATTCAGCCCATCTTGCTTGTGCCAGCTCTTTCCAAAGTGTTTCAAAAGGTTCCACCCCCCTGATAGTAACTCACAGCTCTGGGAAGGATTTCCTTCGAGTATTTATCCAATTCCTTTTTGAAAGAAATTACTGAATCTACACCACCAGTAACAGAGTTAATGGCTTCAATTTTACCAGCCACCCATGAGTGGGAAAACATGCAGGTAAACCTACAAATTAGGGTGGCGCGTCCACAACCATCCCCATCACGGTTATACGAGTGACGGGAAAGGTGTCAGGTGGGTCGCTCACCCATAGCTCAACTGAGGGGCTTAAGTGGGCAAATAATGTTCAAATAAAGGTGGTGGGAGAGGCAGGTGTTCAATATGCAGCCTACCAGGTGTAACACTGTGGGATGTTGCCCAGTTAAAGTGGGGGGTTATCTCTTACCGAGCCCCTGGTGCCAATGGGAGGCCCTTCCTCACGTCTGCCTTCAGTCCCTCTGCCTCACCAACATATTCCCTTTGAAATTGTAACCCGCACACCTCCTCATATCCCCTCGCCTGGACCTGTCAGCCTGGCCCCAGTGAGATCTTGAATGCACACCTCCTTTGCCGGTCTGCAATACTAGCAGTGGCCAACACTCCTTTGGTGTTGCCACTATACAGAGCTGCTAGCTTCCGATTGGCCGGCAGCTCTATGAGGTGGGATTTCCACGTAGTTTTCCAACCCTCCATAACCACCATGCTGCCTCAATACTCCCAATGACCCTTTTACACTCTATGCCTTTTCCATAACCCCCTCCCCGCCTGGCTCTCTCCATATCTCAATGCCCATTGGACAGAACGCATGAGCCTTATAATAACTTGGGAAATGTTTGAGATGCTGATCTTTTGAAATAAAGGCCGAGATTCTCCCCTACCCGGTGGGGCGGGGGATCCCGGCATGTTGGAGTGGCGTGAACCACGCCGGTGTTGAGGGGCTAGGCCCGCGCCGGAGTGGTTACCGCTACGCCGGCTGGCGTGAACGGCCTTTGGCGCCACGCCTGCCGGGGTCAAAAGGACTTCGCAGGCCAGCATAAGTCCGCGCATTCGCCGGAGCGTCAGCGGCCGCTGGCATCATCCCGGCGCATGCGCAGGGGAGGGGGTCTCTTCCGCTTCCGCCATGGTCTTCACCATGGCGGGGCGGGAGAAAAAGAGTGCCCCCACGGCACCGGCCCGCCCGCTGATCGGTGGGCCCTGATCGCGGGCCAGGCCACCATGGGGGAACCCCCCGGGGTCAGATCACCCCGCGCCCCACCCTCAAGACCCCGGCGCCCGCCCGTGCCAACAATCCCGGCGGTAAGAAAGGTGGTTTAATCCACGTCGGCGGGAGAGGCTTCTCTACGGCAGGACTTCGGCCCATCGCGGGCCAGAGAATCGCCGCGGGGGGGCCCGCCGACTGGCGCAGTGCGATTCCCGCCCCCGCCGAATCTCGGGTGGCGGGGAATTCGGGACACGGCGGGAGCGGGATTGACACCGACCCGGAGGGGTCTGAAGGAGCGGACGCTTGGGCATACATAGCGGGCATGTTCGAGAAGCTGCTGGGGGAATGGAGCATTCTCCCGACCCCTGGAGGTAGACAGGGCTCACTGAGCGCTCGCGAGGAAGTCGCGAATGGGAGACCCCCGAGGACAATGGTGGTGAGATTCCACAGGTATTTGGATAAGGAGCGTATTTTACAGTGGGTCAAGCAGACACGGAGCTGCAAATGGGAGAACAGTATCCTGCGGATCTATCAGGACCTGAGTGCCGAGTTGGCCAAGAGAAGAGGGGGGTTTAACCAGATCAGGTCGACTCTTTTTAAGTAAAAGGTAAAGTTCGGACTGCTGTATCCAGCCCGTCTCTGGGTCACATACAAGGAGGAGCAATTTTATTTCGAGTTGCCTGGACTTCGCGAAAAGGAAAGGACTGGTGGCGGACTGAGAACTTTTGAACTTTGCTGCAACGTTCATGTTTTAAAAAGTTTCTCATTTTTCGTTTTGTGGACGCTATTTGTAATGCCTTCTGTATTGATTTGGGGCCAGTTGCAGAGCTGAGTGAGTTAAAGTTTACATTTGCACTGTTGGGGGATGGAGGTGTGTTTGTTTAGATGCTTGATCTTTTCTTTGTTTCGCGTTTTTTTTTCTGTTGGGCAATTATGTTGGGATTGTTTGTCATCTGAATATGTGTGAATGAGCGGGGGGAGGAGGGGGGGAGGAAACAATAGGTGGGAGAATGTCTGGCGCCAGGGGTGGGGGCCACCAAGCTAGCTGGGCGGGCTAGCTCACGGAAGTGTAGTGGGGGGGTGAGCAGATGTTAGGCTTATCAAAGGGGTTGATTTACATTGTGCTGTTACTGGGGGGGGGGGGGGAGGGAGGAAAATGTTCTGCTGACGAGGAAGGGACTGTTGCTGAGGGACAGAGAGGAGGTCGGGGGCGGAGGCTGTCTGGGGGCGGGTCGGTGGAGGCGCGGGTTGCGGGTTGGAGACTGGCCCAAGAAAGGTGATGGCTGATCGGCGAAGGGGGGGTGCGATGAGCTGATCACCTGGAATGTACGAGGGCTAAATGGGCCGGTCAAGAGGGCATGCTTGTTCACGCATTTGAGAGGACTGAAGGCGGATGTGGTAATGCTGCAGGAGATGCACCTTAGAGTAGCTGACCAGATTCGATTAAGGAAAGGTTGGGTCGGACAGGTTTTTCACTCGGGACTGGACTCGAAGACTAGAGGGGTCGTGATCCTGATCAACAAGCGGGTGGTGTTTTAGGCGGCAAGAATAGTTTCGGATGTGGAAGGTCGGTACATTATGGTCAGTGGGAAATTGGAGGGGGTGCAGGTGATACTAGTAAATGCGTATGCGCCAAATTGGGACGATGTGGAGTTTATAAAGAGGATGCTGGGAAAGATACCGGACCCGGATTCGCATAAGTTGGTCATTGGAGGTATTGTTGAAAACTCATCACTATTCTTAGAAGTCCCCCTATACCAAAAAGGGCCGACATTCTAATGGTGAACAGGGATTCTCACTCTCTGACTCCTATGCAGGCTTCAGTGGGTGCTATTCAGGTCAAACTATATTTTCAAGTTATCCCCCGGTATAACCCAAACCTTCACAGAAGATTTCATCTACTTACTACTTAGTAGCATCGATCCTGGGTCCCGCATTGCTAAGTAAGTAAAGTAGACTTTGGAATAACCACTGTTTCAGGTTAAAACTTTTAAGTTATTTTATTATTATATATATTTTTTAAAGCTACAATCACTGTCTTTACAGAAAAGTAAAACGATCTTGCTTCTGGATCCTTCTGGTTGGTTGAAGGGACCTTCAGGCCCAACTTGACAATCAATCTTCTTTTTAAAATCTGGTCTTCTTTACATGTATTCGCTGGTGAGCTCGATTGCTATATCCTATCTTTCCCATGTACTGAGCTGTGAGAGCTGGCTCTGCTGACTGTCTCTGAGCTGAATCTGAGCTGACTCTGCTTCCTCTTTAAATTCTGGTCTTCCTTCGATGTATTAGCTGTTTTAGTTCGGCTACTTGGCTCTGTCCCTTTCCCTTGGCCAAGCTGACTGTAAGCTGACTCTGCTTGCTTCTCTTGTTCCTTCTCTGCTTCTCTGCCTCTCTGCTTCTTTGGTCCTTTCTCAGGGTTTTTATATTTTTCTAACAGTTATTAAGTTTTTATGACTTTATTATAAAGTAACTTTTATTTCACTTGGATTGTAAAAGGTACCTTTAATCTAAATTTCTCTAACACGACTAAGTATTTACTTTGACATGACCTCAGCTCATAGATCTCTGATTACATTGTTCCCTTTGTGATGTTCAAAATTCTTTGATTTCAATAGGGGTGTGAATTTTGGTTTGGTTCCTGTCATTTCTATAGTTTTATTATCGAATTGTGTCCCAGCTCATAATTTTGGGCAGCCGAGAGTGAAGGAGTTCTCCTTCTACTCACACATGCATAAAGTGTACTCCCGGATTGATTTCTTTATTCTGAGCAGGGCTTTACTGACAGGGGTGGTGGACACGGGGTATTCGGCGATCACAATCTCAGACCATGCCCTGCACTGGGTTGACCTGCAGGTTAGTAAACAGTAACCAGCGCCCACACTGGAGGCTGGACGTGGGACTTTTACCTGACGATGAAGTGTGCGGGCGGCTGAGAAAATATATTCAGAACTACCTGGAGGTCAACGACACGGGGGACATTTCAGCAGCGGTGGTCTGGGAAGCATTGAAGGTGGTGATAGTGGGAAGCTGATCTCGATACGGGCCCACAGGGAGAAGGTAGACAGGGCAGAGATGGACCGATTGGTAAAGGAGAAACTACAGATCGACATGAGGTATGCGAGACCCCAGAGGCAGGGCTTTTAAGGGAACGGCGGAGGCTACAGACGGAGTTTAGCTTGTTTTTTTTTTATAAATGTTTTTATTAAAGCTTTTTCCAACCAACGTTTTTACATAACAAAAATAAACGAGAATTATTGAACAAAACAAGGTGGGTGTTGTCTTTATACAAAACAAAATTCACATTATATTAACAATCCCCCCCCCCACCTGAACCCCCCTCCCCTCCCCAGTTGCTGCTTCTGCTGACATTTTACTGCTCCCCTAGAAAGTCAAGGAAAGGTTGCCACCGCCTGGAGAATCCCAGCAAGGACCCTTTCAAGGCAAACTTTATTCGCTCCAGGCTGAGAAACCCAGCCATATCGCTAATCCAGGTCTCCATGCTCGGGGGTTTGGAGTCCCTCCACATTAACAAGATCCGCCTCCAGGCTACCGGGGAGGCAAAGGCCAACACCTCGGCTTCTTTCACTTCCTGCACTTCCGGATCCTCCGACACCACAAATATCGCTATTGTTGGACTCGGCTTCACCCGCGTGTCCAAAATCCTAGACATCACCCTCGCAAAGCCCTGCCAGAATTCTTTAAGCGCCGGGCAAGCCCAAAACATATGGACATGGTTCGTCGGAATCCCTGCACGCCTTGCGCACCTGTCCTCTACCCCAAAGAACTTCGAACATAGAACATAGAACAGTACAGCACAGAACAGGCCCTTCGGCCCTCGATGTTGTGCCGAACTTACTCATTCTCGCCGTCGTCATGTGAGCCCGATGCACCAACTTAAACTGAATTAAGCTGAGCCTGGCACACGATGAGGAGGAATTGACCCTGCCCAGGGCATCAGCCCACAGGCCCTCATCCAGCTCCTCACCCAGCTCCTCCTCCCACTTGCCCTTCAACTCCTCCACAGAGGCTTCCTCCGCCTCCTGCAGCTCCTGATATAGGTCCGACACCTTCCCCTCCCCTACCCAGGTGCTAGATACAACCCTGTCCTGTATCCTACGCGGGGGCAGCAGCAGAACTGTCCCCACATGCTTTTTAAGAAAGTCCTGAACCTGGAGGTACCTGAACGCATTCCCCAGGGGGCAGGCCGAACTTCTCCTCCAGCGCCTGCACGTTGGGGAAAGTCCCGTCTATAAACAGGTCCCCCATCCTTCTAATGCCTGCCCTATACCAGCCTTGAAACCCCCCATCTATCCTACCCGGAGCAAATCTGTGTTTATTCCGTATCTGGGTCCACACTGAGGCCCCCTCCTGCCCTCCTGCCCTCCCCTCCTCCTGCCTATGCCTTCTCCAGTGCCCCCAAATCCTCACTGCCGCTGTCACCACCGGACTTGTGGTGTATTGCGCTGGCGAGAACAGCAGCGGCGCCGTGAGTAGTGCCCCAAGGCTGGTGCCTCTGCATGACGCCGCCTCCAGCCGCCCCCTCTTCCATCATCCACTTCATAATCATGGCCACATTGGCCGCCCAATAATAGCTGGAGATGTTCGGCAGAGCCAGTCCTCCCCCTCCCTGACTACGCTCCAAGAATGCCCTTTTAACTCACGGGGTTTTATTCGCCCACACAAATCCCATAACAATCCTATTCACCCGCTTAAAAAAGGACTTGTGGATGAAAATGGGGAGGCACTGAAAAACGAAGAGGAACCTGGGGAGAACCGTCATCTTCACAGTCTGCACTGCACCCGTCCCGCAGGGAAAGTGGGAGCATGTCCCACCTTTTAAAGTCTCCCTCCATCTGCTCCACAAGCCGGGTTAAGTTGAGCCTGTGCAGGGCATCCCAGTTCCTCGCCACTTGTATCCCCAATTACCGAAAACTCCTCTCCACTATTTTGAGCGGGACCTCTCTCAGTCTCTCCTCTGGCCCCTAGCGTGGACCACGGACAGCTCCCTCTTCCCCATGTTCAACTTGTACCCCGAAAAGCTCCCAAAGTCCCTTAGGATCCGCATGATCTCCCCCATCCCCTCTAGCGGGTCCGAAATGTACAACAACAGGTCATCCGTGTAGAGGGAGATCCAGTGTTCCCCCCCGCCCCCCCCCCCCCCCCCCCCCCCACGCACCAGCCCCCTCCAGTCCCTTGAAGTCCTGAGCGCTATGGCCAACGGCTCAATTGTCAGGGCAAGCAGCAACAGGGACAGGGGGCACCCCTGCCTCATCCCCCAGTGCAGCTTGAAATACTCTGACCTCAGCCGGTTCGTGGACACACTCGCTACTGGGGCCTCATACAGCAGCTTGACCCAACCTATGAATCCCTCACCAAATCCAAACCTGCTTAACGCTTCCCACAGGTACTCCCTGTCCACCCTGTCAAAGGCCTTCTCCGCATCCATTGCAGCCACTACTTCCGCATCCCCCCCCCCCCCCCCCCCCCCCCCCTCCGGGGCATCATAATGATATTCAGGAGCCTCCTCACATTCGTGTTCAGCTGCCTGCCCTTAACGAAACCCATCTGGTCCTCCTCGATCACTCCCGGGACGCAGTCCTCTATTCTGGTGGCCAGAACTTTTGCCAACAATTTAGCATCGACATTCAAGAGCGATATCGGCCTGTCGGACCCACACTGAATCAATGCCTGCGACATCGTCGGGGGGGGGGGGGTCCCTCTCTCCTTTGCCTCATTAAAGGTTCTTAGCAGGAGTGGGCTCAGTAGCTCCGAGAACTTCTTATAAAATTCTACAGGGAAGCCATCCGGCCCCGGGGCCTTGCCCGACTGCATGCTTGCCAGCCCCTTAACTACCTCCTCCAATTCAATCGGGGCACCCAACTCCTCCACCCGCTCTGCTTCCACCCTCGGGAACCTCAATCGGTCCATAAATTGCTTCATCCCTTCCCCTCCCCTTGGGGGTTCCGACTCGTATAGCTTCCCGTAGAACTCCCTGAAGACTTTGTTGACCCTCTCTGGGCTTAACACCGTATTACCTTCCTTATCCCTCACTCCCCTGATCTCCCTAGCCGCCTCCCTCCTGCGCAGTTGGCGTGCCAGCATCCTACTCGCCTTCTCCCCATACTCGTAGACTGCCCCTTTCACTTTCCTCATCAGCACCTCCGCCTTCCCCGTGGTCAGCAAGTTGAACTCCGCCTGCAGTTTCCGCCGCTCGTTTAGCAGCCCCTCCCTCCGGGGCCTCCGCATACTTCCTGACCACCCTAAGTATCTCTCCCACCAGCATCTCCCCCTCCGCCCTCTCCTTCTCTCTGTGGGACCTAATAGAAATTAACTCCCCCCTAATGACCGCCTTCAAAGCCTCCCAAACCACTGCCACTGTTACCTCCCATGTCATTCGCTCCCACATAATTCTTGATGCTCTTCCTTATCTGCCGGGGAGAGGGCAGGCTGGCGCTGGCAAACTTCAGTAACTACTATTGGGCAGCAAATATAGCCATGATCAGGAAGTGGGTAGTGGGGGGAGGGTCGACATGGGAGCGTATGGAGGCAGCTTCCTGCAAGGGTACCAGCTTAGGGACCTTGACAATGGCGCCTCTGCTGTTCCTGCCGGCACGGTACTCCACCAGCCCCATGGTAGTGGCAGCCCTGAGAGTCTGGGGGCAATGGAGGAGCATGTGGGAGCAGAGGGAGCATAGGTTTGGTCTCCAATCTTTAATAATTACCGGTTTGGCCCAGGAAGGATGGGGGGGTTTCGGAGATGGCAGAGAGCAGGGATTGAGAGGATGGGAGATATGTTTATAGAGGGGAGCTTTCCTACCCTGAGAGAGCTGGAGGAGAAATTTGGATTGGCGAGGGGAAACAAATTCAGGTACCTGCAGGTGCGGGACTTCTTACGTAGACAGGTTTCAACCATCCCGCTCCTACCACCAAGGGGGATTCAGGACAGGGTAGTTTCCAGAGGGTGGGTAGGAGAAGGGAGCGTCTCTGACATTTACAAGCAACTTATGGGGTCAGAGGAGACGCAGACCGAAGAGCTGAAGCGCAAGTAGGAAGAGGAGCTGGGAGGAGAGATAGAGGATAGTCTGTGGGCGGACGCTTTGAGTAGAGTCAATGTGTCCACAACATGTGCCAGGCTCAGCCTGATACAATTTAAGGTCGTTCACCGGGCCCACATGACAGTGGCCCGGGTGAGCAGGTTCTTTGGGGTAGAAGATAGGTGTGCAAAGTGTGCGGGAGGACCAGCGAACCATGTCCACATGTTTTGGGCATGCCCAAAGCTCAGGGGATTCTGGCAGGGGTTTGCAGATGTCATGTCCACGGTGTTAAAAACAAGGGAGGCACCGAGTCCAGAGGTGGCGATTTTTGGGATGTCGGAAGATCCAGGAATCCAGGAGGAGAAAGAGGCAGACGTTCTGGCCTTTGCTTCCCTGGTAGCCCGGAGATGGATACTATTAGCAGCCCCCGAAGTCGGAGACCTGGCTATCGGACATGGCTATCTTTCTCTGTTTGGAGAAAATCAAGTTTGCCATGAGAGGGTCAATGTTAGGGTTCGCCAGGAGGTGGTAACTGTTCGTCGACTTCTTTGCAGAAAATTAATCGTCAGCAGAAGGTGGGGGGGGGGGGTTAGTTTAGCTTAGAGTCGGGGGTTAATAAAGGTGGGACCTGTAAGGGAGGAAGACGGCTTTTGCACTATGTTTATAGATTCACGTACATTGTCTATTTTGCTGTTGTTGTCAAACCAAAAAAAACCTCAATAAAATGTTTATTAAAAAAAAGGAAATGAATATATTAATCCCTTTCGCAGTTATGGAACAGATGGCTATCTGCTCCACTGCTTCAAAAGACTGAACAGATGACTGGACTGTAATCCATGTAAAGATTAAAGCACAGGGCCCAAATTGGATTGGATTGGATTGGATTGGATTTGTTTATTGTCACGTAAAGTATTTCTCTGCAAGCAGCTCAACAGATCATTCAGTACATGGAAGAAAAGGGAATTAAACAAAATTCAAGAAAAAACAAGAAAATACATGAGAATACATAATAGGGCAACACAGGATATACAATGTAACTACATAAGCATTGGCATCGGATGAAGCATACAGGGTGTAGTGTTAGTGAGGTCAGTCAATAAGAGGGTCATTTAGGAGTCTGGTGACAGTGGGGAAGAAGCTGTTTTTGAGTCTGTTTGTGCGTGTTCTCAGACTTCTGTATCTCCTGCCCGATGGAAGAAGTTGGAAAAGTGAGTAAGCCGGGTGGGAGGGATCCTTGATAATGCTGCCTGCTTTCCCCCGGCAGCGGGAGGTGTAGATGGACTCTCGTGAATATGGCACATTGCAATACTGTTGAATGTAGAAAATATGTTATCCAATAGATAATTTACTCTAATAGGTGTGAACAGTCTTACACTGCTGGTCAATGTAATGATTGTTGACCTTTTAAGAACAAAGTTGTATCAAGGGCAACACGGTAGCATTGTGGATAGCACAATCGCTTCACAGCTCCAGTGTCCCAGGTTCGTTTCCGGCTTGGGTCACTGTCTGTGCGGAGTCTGCACATCCTCCCCGTGTGTGCGTGGGTTTCCTCCGGGTGCTCCGGTTTCCTCCCACTGTCCAAAGATGTGCAGGTTAGGTGGATTGGCCATGATAAATTGCCCTTAATGTCCGAAATTGTCCTTAGTGTTGGATGGGGTTACTGGGTTATGGGGATAGGGTGGATGTGTTGACCTTGGGTAGGGTGCTCTTTCCAAGAGCCGGTGCAGACTCGATGGGCCGAATGGCCTCCTTCTGCACTGTAAATTCTATGAAATCAATCATTTCATTAAAACATACTTAAATTACCAAACAGCATCCAATTATGTCGGCATCAACTTTTAAACTTATCTTTCAAAATGTCCCCAATTCCAAATTAGGAAACCTCCATGGTTCTTGAACCCTCTGACCTGATATATTCACACAGGCTACAAGAACCTCCATCCCTTGCTGAAAATTTCAAACTCCAAGTAATACAAAATGGAAGTAGCCAACAACATGTCAGGCCCAATGTCCGTTTTCATAGGCATCAGATCGTGCTTTGTGAGCTGGTCAAAATGGTGACCAGCCGTAATCAAATGCCAATTTTGGAGTTGCGTTCCCTTCTCCACCCACCCGATATGAGTTTTCCCTGCATCAGATGGCAAAATCTGGCCTTATGCCCCTATGTTTAAAGCCCAGGATCCCGATATCTTTGAACCATTTTCATAATCTGTCTTACCCCATTCAATGGTTTGTGCATATATACCCCACTGACTCTCTGTTATGAACCCCCTTTTAGAATAGCACCCTCTATTTTATAATTTTTCTCCTTGTTCTTCCCAACAAAATGTGCCACTTCTCTGCATTAAATCTCACCGGTATCCACAGGGCGCCATCACCGAAATTCTGTAAATATACTGTGTCTCCTGGCTTGAACCCTCTGTCCTGCTTCCGGTGGTCATGATAACTCTTGTGGAGGTCTTGTTTCTTCTCCATGGTTGGGAAATGTCAAGCCTAAATGAGTTCGGAGCCATCGGCACATCTGTAGCTCTACCGGCGCTACCCCAGTTGTAACATGCAGCGTGGTCCAATAATTGAACTGAAACCGTGCCAGCTTCGCTTCAACTGACCCCATGGTACTTTTTTATTGCCCCTCTTAGAGGATTACACTCTCCGTTCAGCTAGACCGTTTGAAGAGCGGTGATATCGGATGATTCGAATATGCATTTCATCTGCATAAACTGCAGAAATTCCTCATTTGTGAAGGGGTTCCGTTATCGGTGACAAGCACCTCTGGAATACCATGAATGCTGCTTGCCAAGGTGTTCCTTCTCTGAGGCTCTTGTAATCAATACATTGTCCAGGTATACAGGCACCTTGGGGAGCCCTTGAAAAATGCTTTCCATAACACACTGGGAAATGACACATATGCACGACACTCCAAGTGGGAGTCTTGTGTACTCATACAATCCCCTGTGGGTGTTACTGGTTACATATTTTCTGGACGCCCTGTCCAAATCCAACTGGAGGTAGGCATGGCTGATGTCCAGCTGCGTGAAAGAATGGCCACAGCCAATTTTTCATAAAGGTCTTCCATGCATGGTATTGGGTACTGGTCTAAATGGGATGCCTTGTTGACCACCATTTCATAATCGGCACTTAAGCAGACAGCCTTGTCCAGCTTTGGCACTGGAACCGCTGGTGCTGCCCATTCTGCGAATTGGACTGTGCGAATAATCCCCAAGTTCTCCAGCTGCCTCAGCTCATTGTCAACTTCTGACAGCAGGGCATATGAGACTGGGCGGGCCCTGAAATACTAGGGTTGGGCATCCAGATCAACATAAATTTTAGCCGTGGCCCCCTTTACCTTTCCTAGACCTTCCTGGAAGACATCCGGGTACTTGCCCAGGACCTTTTACAATTCAACTCTAAAGATCTGTTGCCAATCTAGGTGGAGTCACTGTAACCAGTCGCAGCCCAGAATACTGGGTCCGGGCCCCTGCACCACTACCAGTGGCAGCCAAACTAATTATTATCCATGGGTAACTGGGGCCATCGTTGTCCCAATAATTGTTAATGGTTGTACGGTATCTGTCGTCAGCCATGCCTTAGTGCCCTTTAGGCCCAGGTGCTGGATCCCCAATGGATTTCCGGAATATCTGTTGTTCAATGACTGAGACAGCAGCCCCTGTATCGATTTCAATATCCAGAGGGAGGCCATTCCCTTGGAGGGTTACCTTAATTGGGGCTACCTTTGGTGCTGTAATGCAATTTAATTGCATGCAATCAACCTCATCGGGCTGGGCAATATGTTGTGCAACCCAACCAAGACGACACGTTTGCTGTGGATTCTGGTGTCCTGGACGCCACTGTTCTTGCAGCCCAAGTGCAGTACCATTGCGCGTCTTCTTCCTGGGGAGATGTCTCGTCGGGCTGTGGTGGTTCTTGACCAATGGATCTGACCACGACGTTGTTCAGGCGGCAACTGGGTCCTATAGGCCCTGCTCATTGGGGGTGTTACTCACCACAATTTGGGGGGGGGGGGGGGCAATGCTATGCACATCAAAGTCCATGGAGTTCTTGGAACCCCTTTTCCAAGGTTTCACGAGGTGTTGCACGTTTTACTTGAGTGTATTACGCGTTTATTGGAGTGTATTAACACGCCTCCGTTTAAAGGCCGTGTGCTTAACACTACTACAGCTCTGTGTATGTATTTTCAGCTCGGAGTCGCCAGGTGCCGTATTTAGACACCTCACAAGTATTTCAAGGTCAGGTTCAAAGTAATAAAACTATACACCGATTAGTAAGTTCAAACGATTGATATTTATTATACAAATATAATAAATACGCATGCATACGCTAAAGACTAATACTTATTTCTACTATTAAACGACTAAATACTTATCTAAGTAGGAACCAGCAAGGTCAGGTGGACAAGGCCTTTGTTCCTTTCTGGGCTGCACCTTCTGTTCTCTAATAGTCGGATAATGTATAAACAATGCCGGGTTCACGTAGCGAGTGTCGTTTTGGCACTTACTGAACGATGGCTGGTGCTCAACGGCTGGTGATGGAAGACAGAATCTGGAGGCTGGAGTCGGAGTCAGAACAGCAAGCCGGAGCAAAAACAGACAGCGAGGCCGGAGCAAAACAGACAGAACCATGTGCGGGGTCTACCTTTATAGGTCCCCCAATGTCCGTGCCTCTTCGGGGCGGGCCTCTACCTGCCATGTATCGATTGGGTCATTTCCCAATCGATATTTTACAAATCCCCCAATCTGAGGGTCTCTTCTCGATGGGTGGGGCGGTCTCTAGGGTCTTTTGTGATGGATACTTCTGGTGCCGTTTCGTCTGGGCGTCCACTCAAAGTATCCATTCAAACTCAAATGTTTCTATTGTGTGGGCCCAGATCTGGATCACCTCATTACTATGCAAAGCGTTTTGCTATTTACACCTTTGGTTGAGATCTTGCACCTGGCCATAAACTGGTTTCGATACGTGCAGAATGCTAATTAGCCTTTTGCAAACTGCTTGTCCTGGCTAAAACTGTTTTCTCCCTACAGCCTTAGCATTTCTCCATTTTGGTAGCCCAGTGTCCATCTTAGGTGGCTACAGAGGGAAGAGATCCCAAAACGTGATTCAAACGGAGGTTTATTTCTAAACAAAAGAAAAGGCCACAATGTGGCAAACAACTGGGACTACCGATCATGCCGGTCATAATCTGGGCCGGCTGTTAATAATAATCGCTTATTGTCACAAGTAGGCTTCAATGAAGTTACTGTGAAAAGCCCCTAGTCGCCGCATTCCGGTACCTGTTCGGGGAGGCCAGTATGGGAATTGAACCCGCGCTGCTGGCCTTGTTCTGCATTACAAACCAGCTGTTTAGCCCACTGTGCTAAACCAGCCACTTAAGGATTGATACTATGGGCGAGATTCTCCGCTAATGCGGAGAATCGTAAAGGCTGCCGTGGGACAATCCGTGACCCACGGCAGCCTTCACGCCCACTTCCGGGGTCGATTCTCCCCCCCGGGCGGGGCTAGAGGCGCGGCCCCATGCGTCATGGCCGTCAAGGCCACACGTCAAACGTCACGCGGGCTGACGCGGCCGATGATGTCGGCCGCGCATGCGCAGGTTGGACAACGCCAAGCTGCGCATGCGCAGTTGCCGTCTTTTCCCTCAGCCGCCCCGCAAGACATGGCGGCTTGATCTTTATGGGCGGCGGAGGGAAAAGAGTGCGTCCATTACGGATGCACGGCCCGCGATCGGTGGGCACCGATCGTGAGCCTATGCCCCCCTTGGCACGGCCGTGGTACTGCCGTGCCAATTGGGCCCCCAGATGCCCCAAACAGGCATCTGGCGCCTGTTTCACGACGGCAGCGAGCAGGTGTGTTTGCTGCCGTGTTGAAACGGGCGTGAAGGCCCGGCCGCTCGGCCCATCAGCCACGGAGAATCGCCGCTCGCCGTAAAAAACGGCGAGCGGCGATTTGTGGCGTGGGTCAGGTGTGGGGGGGGGAGAATAGCGGGAGGGCGTGAAAAATGTCGGGAGGCCCTCCCGCTATTCTCCCACCCGGCGTGGGGAGCAGAGAATCACGCCCTATGTGTCCCAGCTGATAGGCCTCTGCTCATAATCTACGAGCCGTACAGGGAGGTCAATCATGTTACACCCCCATGGGACCCGGGAGGGTTATTACAATCTTATTCCTTGGTGTAGACAAATTAATAGGGCTTATTTAGTACTTCAGTCATTTCCACTGGATCCATGCATATGTCTAGAGATGGAGTGAATGGGCGGAATTCTCCCATCTGGGACTAAGTTCTGCGGTGGGGGAAGGAACATGAAGGGCAGGATTCTGCCGTAATCAGCGGGGCGGGCAACGTGAATCCCGCCCCTGCCGTCCTCCAAATTGTCCGGCCCCCCAAAAATCGGCCTGGCGTGAATCGTGCCGCCCGCCTCGGAGAATGGCTGGGACGGGCGAGACTCAATCCTCCGCACCTTCAGGGACTAGGCCGGCCCCGGAGTGGTTTGCGCCCTGCCAGCCAGCGGGGAAGGGGCTTGCCGCCATGCCAACCGGCGCCAAAGGGCCTCTGTCGGCCGACGGGAGTTGGCGTATGCACCGGCAATGGCGGACCGCTACAGCTGCCGGTGCAGAATAATAGAGTGCCTCCACGGCACAGGGCTGCCCGTGGATTGGTGGACCCCGATCACGGGACAGGCCACTGTGGGGGCCAGATGTCCCTGCACCCCTACAAGAACCCTGGCGGCTGCCCACGCCGCAAGGTCCCGCCGGTAAGGACCTACTCCAATTTACGCCAGCGGGACTGGCAAAAACGGGCAGGACTTCGGCCCATCGCGGGCCGGAGAATTTGGGCAGCCCCGGGGCCCATTGAGTTGCGCCGGTCCCCGCCATTCTCCGATGCGGACGACACGATTCACGGCGGGCCGATTTTTGGGAGGCCGGAGAATTTGGAGGACTGCAGGGGCAGGATTCACGGCGACCCCCAGCGATTCTCCGACCCGGCGGGGGGTCGGAGAATCCCGCCCGAAATGTTTCCCGTTGGGGAGACCGGTGGGAAAACACAACATACCATGCAGTCTTGACCTAATGAATTATGCAACCAGGGTTGGGATTCATTATGGTGCCTATGTGCTCTCTCCAGTGGAGAATCGGGGCTGGGAGTGTCCCTAGGAGGTGCAAGTCCCTCTCCTTAACCATGCAAATATAAGCATGTTGGATTGGAATCACCGGATTGGAATCCCAGTATCGGACAACCATTTTTAGCAGACGGCCCGATCCTGAGGGCAGGCGGCAGGCTCCCCTCTCCCTAACAATGCTAATCCGGCCCTCCTCGCTGAAAAAGATGGGCATCCTCCCCCATTCCATGGGAAATACTGGTCACGCCCCCACAGCTCACACATATGAGGGTAACCCAACACGTGCCCGCCACCAACCCCCTTCCACTGACTCCACCCACGAATCCGGCATCCCCCCATCAGTCACACCCATCAGACTCCCCAACAGAGACCCCCGTCAGAGACCCCCTCCCTCCCATCAGAGACCCCCATCAGACTCCCCAACAGAGACCCCCGTCAGAGACCCCCTCCCTCCCATCAGAGACCCCCATCAGTCACCCCATCAGACTCCCCAACAGAGACCCCCATCAGTCACCCCCATCAAACCCTCATCTCTCCCATCAGTCACCCCCATCAGAGACCCTCATCACTCACTCCCATCAGAGACTCCATCACTCTCCCCTATCAGTCACCCCCATCAGAGACCCTCATCACTCACTCCCATTAGAGACCCCATCAGAGACCCCCATCAGTCAGCCCCAACACACTCCCCAACAGAGACCCCCATCAGAGACCCCATCACTCCCTCCCATCAGAGACCCCCATCAGTCGTCCCGTCTGACTCCCCAACAGAGACCCCCCATCAGAGACCCTCATCACTCACCCCCATCAGACCCCCATCAGAGACCCACATCAGTCGCCTCCAACAGACTCCCCAATAGAGATCCCCATCAGAGACCCCATCACTCCCTCCCATCTGAGACCCCCCTCAGTCACCCCATCAGATTCCCCAACAAGAACCCCCCATCAGTCACCCCATCACTCCCTCCCATCACTCACCCCCATCAGACCCCCATCAGAGACCCCCATCAGAGACCCCCATCAGAGACCCCCATCACTCCCTCCCAACAGAGACCCCCATCAGTCATCCCATCACTCCCTCCCATCACTCCCTACCAACAGAGACCCCCATCAGTCACCCACATCAGTCACCCCCATCAAAGACCCCCATTAGAGACCCCCATCAGTCACCCCCATCAAAGACCCCCATTAGAGACGCCCATCAGTCACCCCCATCAGACTCCCCAACAGACACCCCCATCAGAGACCCCATCACTCCCTCCCATCAGAGACCCCCATCACTCACCCCCGTCAGACTCCCCGTCAGAGACACCATCACTCCCGCCCATCAGAGACCCCCATCAGTCTCCCCCATCAGATTCCCCAACAACGACCCTCATCAGTCACCCAATCAAACTCCCCAACAGACGCCCATCAGAGACCCCCTTCAGTCACCCCCATCAGTCACCCCCATCAGAGACCCCCATCAGTCACCCCCATCAGTCACCCACATCAGTCACCCCCATCAGAGACCCCCATCAGAGACCCCCATCACTCACTCCCGTCAACGACTCCCATCAGAGACCCCCATCAGTCACCCCCATCAGTCTTCCCCATCAGATTCCCCAACAACGACCCTCATCAGTCACCCAATCAAACTCCCCAACAGACCCCCATCAGAGACCCCCATCAGTCACCCCCATCAGTCACCCACATCAGTCACCCCATCAGAGACCCCCATCAGAGACCCCCATCAGTCACCCCCATCAGTCACCCACATCAGTCACCCCCATCAGAGACCCCCCATCAGAGACCCCCATCACTCACTCCCATCAGCGACTCCCATCAGAGACCCCCATCACTCACTCCCATCAGCGGCTCCCATCAGAGACGCTCATCACTCAGTCCCATCAGAGACCCTCATCACTCACTCCCATCAGAGACCCTCATCACTCACTCCCATCAGAGACGCTCATCACTCACTCCCATCAGACACCCTCATCACTCACTCCCATCAGAGACCCTCATCACTCACTCCCATCAGAGACCCTCATCACTCACTCCCATCAGAGACCCTCATCACTCACTCACATCTGCGACTCCCATCAGAGACCCCCATCACTCAGTCCCATCAGAGACCCTCATCACTCACTCCCATCAGACCCTCATCACTCACTCCCATCAGAGACCGTCATCACTCACTCCCATCAGAGACCCTCATCACTCACTCACATCAGAGACGCCCATCAGAGACCCCCATCAATCACCCCATCAGAGACCCCCATCAGAGACCCTCATCACTCACTCCCATCAGCGACTCCCATCAGAGACCCCCCATCACTCACTCCCATCAGAGACGCCCATCATAGACCCCCATCAATCACCCCATCAGAGACCCCCATCAGAGACCCTCATCACTCACTCCCATCAGCGACTCCCATCGGAGACCCTCATCAGAGACCCTCATCACTCACTTCCATCAGAGACCCTCATCACTCACTCCCATCAGAGACCCCCATCAGAGACTCCCATCAGAGACCCTCATCACTCACTCACATCAGAGACACCCATCAGAGACCCCCATCAATCACCCCATCAGAGACCCCCATCAGAGACCCTCATCACTCACTCCCATCAGCGACTCCCATCAGAGACCCCCCATCACTCACTCCCATCAGAGACGTCCATCAGAGACCCCCATCACTCACTCCCATCAGAGAGCCCCATCAGAGACCCTCATCACTCACTCCCATCAGCGACTCCCATCAGAGACTCTCATCACTCACTCCCATCAGAGACCCTCATCACTCACTCCCATCAGAGACCCCCATCAGAGACTCCCATCAGAGACCCTCATCAGAGACCCCCATCAGAGATCCTCATCACTCACTCCCATCAGAGACCCTCATCACTCACTCCCATCAGCGACTCCCATCAGAGATCCCCATCACTCACTCCCATCAGAGACGTCCATCAGAGACCCCCATCAATCACCCCATCAGAGACCCCCATCAGAGACCCTCATCACTCACTCCCATCAGCGACTCCCATCAGAGACCCCCATCACTCACTCCCATCAGTGACTCCCATCAGAGACCCTCATCACTCACTCCCATCAGAGACCCTCATCACTCACTCCCATCAGAGACCCCCATCAGAGACTCCCATCAGAGACCCTCATCACTCACTCCCATTAGACCCTCATCACTCACTCCCATCAGCGACTCCCATCAGAGACCCCCCATCACTCACTCCCATCAGTGACTCCCATCAGAGACCCCCATCACTCAGTCCCATCAGAGACCCTCATCAGAGACCCTCATCACTCACTCCCATCAGCGACTCCCATCAGAGACCATCATCACTCACTCCCATCAGAGACCCTCATCACTCACTCCCATCAGAGAGCCCCATCAGAGACTCCCATCAGAGACCCTCATCACTCACTCCCATCAGAGACCCTCATCACTCACTCCCATCAGAGACCCCCATCAGAGACTCCCATCAGAGACCCCCATCAGAGACTCCCATCAGAGACCCTCATCACTCACTCCCATCAGAGACCCTCATCACTCACTCCCATCCAAGACCCCCATCAGAGACCCCCATCAGAGACCCTCATCACTCACTCCCATCAGAGACCCTCATCACTCACTCCCATCAGAGACCCTCATCACTCACTCCCATCGGAGACCCTCATCACTCACTCCCATCAGAGACCCTCATCACTCACTCCCATCAGAGACCCTCATCACTCACTCCCATCAGAGACCCTCATCACTCACTCCCATCGGAGACCCTCATCATTCACTCCCATCAGAGACCCTCATCACTCACTCCCATCGGAGACCCTCATCACTCACTCCCATCAGAGACCCCCATCAGAGACCCCCATCACTCACTCCCATCAGGACTTCCATCAGAGACCCCATCACTCATTCCCATCAGAGACCCCAATCAGAGACCCCAATCAGAGACCCCCATCAGAGACCCCCATCAGAGACCCCCATCAGAGACCCCTGCTTGAAATCTGAAAAACGGGCCAGGCAGTCGAATGAAAAATCACTGCATCTTCGCTTCCCTTTTCCTCACATCTGCTGCTTCAGACAAAAGTCTTTGAAGCAGCAGCTGTTACAAGTGTCAGAGGCTTCCTCGATCACCCAGAACACTTGAAAGGGCCTCAAATCCCCTGACAGCCTTTGAAATGCACTCAGCACCAAACCACATTTTGCGGAGGACACTCCATTCTCCTCCCCTATCGGGATTCTTGATCGCAGCAGAGGTTAATGGAGAATCTCCATCCAGGTTTTTTGTGTGCCGTATTCTGTGGCAGTGCATGTAATCCATCGTTGTATCTGGGCATCATATTGAAAAGGCTTCCAAATCACTGACCCACTATTGAAGAAAGAAGATGAAACTCCTGAGAAAGATGATGGACAGCAGGTTGGCACAGTGGTTAACACTCCTGTCTCACAGCGTCAGGGACCCGGGTTCAATTCCGGCCTCGGGTTACTTTCTGTGAGGAGTTTGCACTTTCCCCCCGTGTCTGCATGGGTTTCCTCATGGTGCTCCGGTTTCCTCCCCTGGTCCATTGATGTGCAGGTTAGGTGGATTGGCCATGCTAAATTGCCCCTTCGTGTCAAAAGATGTGCAGGTTAGATGGGGTTATGGAAATATGGCAGGAAGTGATCCTAGGTAGGGTGCTCTTTCAATTGGGGCCTTCCCACCCCTACCCCATCCTCCTCCATACTTCTCCCTGTATTTCCTCTGAGTTGCCTGCCTCCCTCCGTCCCCTGAGAGTTGTATATCTATGCCTGCTTTCTCCCCTCTCTTGCTTTTTCCAAGTCCCTGCTGGCTTCAAACAGGTCTTGGAACAGGCCAACAAACTGGCCCCATACTGTAAGGAAGCCCTCTTCCGACCTTCGAATGCTGAACTTGATCTTCTCCAATTGGAGAAATTCCACCAGGTCTGCCAGTCAGTCTGCAGCTGTGGGTGGTGCAGCTGATCACCAGCCGAGCAGGATTCTCCGGCGGGCGATTAGGGAAGCGAAAGCAAGGGGGTCGGCCCCCTTCTCCATGTGTAGCTCTGGCTGCTCCGATACCCCAAAGATTGCAACTCTCGGGCAGGGCTCCACCCTCACCCCCACAACCTTGGACATCACCTCGAAGAAGGCTGTCCAGAACCCGATAAGCTTGGGGCAAGCTCAGAGTATGTGGGTGTGGTTGGTCAGGCCTCCCTGGCACCGTTCACATTTATCTTCCAACTCCAGGATGAACCTGTTCCTTTGGGTTCTGGTCAGGTGTGCTCTGTGCACCACTTTGAACTGCATGAGGCTGAGCCTTGTGCTGGAGGAGGTGGAGTTGACCCTGCTCAGTGCTTCGGTCGAGCGTCTCCATCCTACCTCTGTCCCCAGTTTGTCTACAGTTTCTCTAAGTCTTCCTGTAATCTGTCACTGTCCTCATTGTTTACTACATTTATAAGTCTTGTGTCAGCTTTGAAATGATACCCTCATATATCCTGTACACACAAGACCATGTCATAATTACATATTAAAAAGAGCACTGGTTCCAGACTCACTCCTGGAGAACATCGCTGCATATTTTCATCCACGATGTGGAGATGCCAGCGTTGGACTGGGGTGAGCATAGTAAGAAGTCTTATAACACCAGGGTAAAGTCCAACAGGTTTGATTCGAATCACTAGCTTTCGGAGCACTGCTCCTTCCTCAGGTGAAGAAGGTGAGGATGTCCAGCCCCAGGTCTGCCTCTGTGGACACCATTTTAACATGAAGATCAGTGACTCTATTGAGAGTAGTGCACCGTTCTTCTCTCATTTTCTCAGAATCTGTGAACAGGCAAGAATAACTACCCTGGAATTTGTGAAGCTCCTCACCAATATCATCAAGTTACTTAGTTGGATTTCCAGAAGGGATTCAATAAGATGCACCATCAAAGGTTATAGTGAAAAATAGCTCAGGATGTAGAGGGGACATATTAACATGGATAGATGAATGACTGGCCGGCAGAAAACAGAGAGTATGCGTAAATGGGTCTATTTCTGATTGGCAGGATGGGACAAGTGGAGCCCAGCACAGATGTGCGCTGGGCCTCAATCTTTTACAATTTTCACCAATGATTTAGATGAAAGGAGTGAAGGCATGATAGCTAAATTTGCAGATAAAACCAAGATCGGTAGGAATGTATGATGTGAAGAGGACATAAGGAGGTTGTGGATGGATATAGATAGAACATACAACATACAATGCAGAAGGAGGCCATTCTGCCCATCGAGTCTGCACCGACCCAATTAAGCCCCCACTTCCACCCTGTCCCCGTAACCCAATCACCCCTCCTAACCTCTTTGGTCACTAAGGGCAATTTATCATGGCCAACCCACCTAACCTGCACGTCTTTGGACTGTGGGAGGTAACCGGAGCATGCGGAGGAAACCCACGCACACACGGGGAGAACGTGCGGAATCTGCACAGACAGTGGCCCACCGGGGACTCGAACCTTGGACCCCGGCGCTGTGAAGCCACAGTGCTATCCACGTGTGCTACCGTGCTGCCCAAAATTAGTTTAGGATCACACTGGATATATGGCACAAAAACAGTCCATGCCAGTGTTTAAACTCCATCAAACCTCCCTCAATTTTACTCATCTAAATCTACCATTGTAACCACTTATTTCCCTCATATCCACTCAATCACTACTTTTCATAATTTTAAAGACCTCATTTAGGTCACCCATCAGCCTTCTTCAAGAAAGAAGAGAGCAGGCCTCTGTTCTCTCCTGATATGCAAACCCAAACATTGCTGGTGTCATCCTTGTATATCTTCTCTGCACACATGGATAGCACTGTGGCTTCACAACGCCAGGGTAGTTATTCTGCACCCTCTCCAGTATCCCTCTGTAACTTTTTAGCTGGTCATTAACTCATTGATCTTTGTGGTCATCTGTGTAAATTAGCTGGGACCCTGGCGCTGTGAAGCCACAGTGCTAGCCACTTGTGCTACCGTGCTTCTCCCAGTGGGCTGGATAAGGTGGACATGAGTAGGTGAGTCCTCTTGCGGGTGAGTCAGACTAGGGGGCACTGTTTTAAATGTAGAGGTCGCCGTTTTAGGACAGAGATGAGGAGAATTGTTTTCTCTCAGAGAGTTGTGCGATGTTGGAAATCTCTCTCTCAGAAGGCAGTGGAGGCTGGGTCAATGAACATTTTTAAGGTGGAGGTAGATAGATTCTTGTTCAGCAGATTAATCGCAAGTTATCGGGGATAGATGGGAATGTGCAATTCAAAACATAAACAGATCAACGAATGATCTTATTGAATGGAGTTGGCTTGAGGGGCTGAATGGTTTACTTCTGCTCT
Source organism: Scyliorhinus canicula (assembly GCF_902713615.1). NCBI lineage: Eukaryota > Metazoa > Chordata > Chondrichthyes > Carcharhiniformes > Scyliorhinidae > Scyliorhinus > Scyliorhinus canicula. The sequence goes on from NC_052153.1 coordinate 42,339,097, forward strand.
TATTTCATATCTTCGAATGTCCCCTCTGATTCCTGCTGACCACAGTGATGCTCAGTGAGCTGCTGCTCATCCTCGTTGACTTTGCCCTCCAACACCACCCTCTACTATTCATCCTGCAGGAGAGGGTCCAACTTCTCATTCGGGACTGGGCTTTTATTGTGCTGGGCGCGTGGTCAATTGGGGGCACTCGATCCAGGTCCAGGTCCGCGGTCTGAGTCCGCCATGGAGCACGGCGCGGCCGCTGGAGGCCGCCGCCATGCGCATGCACGGCCTCTGACCCAGAAGTGCGGGGGGCTGCAGCAAGCTGCCTGCTGGCACCCTGCAAGTCTGTGAATCTGTGGCCTTTTGACGCCAGATTTTCTGGCATAAAACATCATAGTTTTCACGACGGAGTGGGGACATAGTCCCTGAACTGGAGACTTTGTCACGGAATAATGCATCCCATAATTATTTTGCTTGCAAGGAGATTATTTCAATAATCAACCATTGAACATGGATGATCTATTAATGTGAATGGAACAGTCAGTTAATAATCAATTAGTACCTTGACTATAACATAGGGGGCAACCACAAACCCCCACAACCCCCCTCCTGCTTCATGTCTTGTGTCATATCCCACAACCCCCCACACCCCCCTCCACCACCGCCAGCCCCACACCTCACCACCCTCTTCCTCCTACCATCACCACCCCAACCTGTGCCATGTCTTGTGTCATGCCTTGTGACTTGCAAGATCACCCGGTGATGAGGCAGGGCCTTCTGGTGTCCCCTTCCCCCAACCCCAAGCAGATAGCAGCGAGGAAAAGGACATGGACAGCGATGGGGGCCTCAAACTGCAGCCCCGGACACCCCAGAGCACCAGTCCAGGGACAACACTGACTTCCTGACACAGCTGTCTCCAACCCCCTCTGCCGCCCCGCGACATTCACCTCGGTTGGGCACCTTAGTGGAGAAGCTCCTGGAGCACTATGTGGTACTCACCAAACACAAGCATTACATCAGTTGGAGGTAGGAACCCACGAGGGGGCGGATGATCGGAGGGCAGCCCAACCCCAGGGACTGGCTGCCGTCCATATGGGGTTTGGGCTATTGGAAAGGGCAGTCCCATCGATTGTGGAGATGCAGTCACAGAACCGGGGGCTACATGAGGGGTTGTCAGCAACCATCCAGTGTCAGCAGGTGCAGTTGCACAAGTCCAATCACCTGCAGGGGCAGGAGGCAGAACCATCTATGCGTGCCACGCAGGCCAATACCGCACAGGTGCCTTGGGGGCGACGGTATTGGCAATGGCTTAGGATGTCCAAGGCCTGGGGCACTCTGTGCGGGAGGCAGCCAGAGCACATGACATGGCGGCCCTGTCACAGGCAGTTATGTTTCAGGGCCACTGGTTATTGCAGCAGTGCTCCAGAGCGTGGCCCAGTCACAGCGGGTCATGGCTGAGAGCATCGGCGGAATTGCCCGGGCGTTGGCTGACCTGAGCCATGCACAGAGGGAGATGGCACAGTCAATGGCTGATGTGGCACAGGCCCAGAAGGAGATGGCACAGTCACTGGCTGATGTGGCACAGGCCCAGAAGGAGATGGCACAGTCACTGGCTGATGTGGCATGGATCCAGAGGGTAGTGGTCCACTCCCTGTGCTCCATGGCCATAAGCATCAAGACCCAGGTTGAGAAGGGAGTGGGCATCCAGGACTGGCAGTGCCAGGTGGCGGGGGAGCCTCAGTGGCAATTCCGGCAGCCCAAAGTAGTGCCTCCGCATGTCCTACCTCTTCTCTCTCCCTCATCAGCCACGACCCCTGTTTCCCAATTTTTTAAATGACATGTGAAACATGCTGTCAGTAATTCCTCCCGGAGGAGGCGGAGCATCTTGGAGGTCCCAGAGAATACCGGGTCAGGACCGCTAATGGTATGCAGAAGATGTTTACTGTATGTGCAGAATAGAACGCATTGCGCCACTGTCTGTTATATTACCTTGTGTAATATAGTATATTATTCTTTAAACCAGCCGAGTTGATGAAATGAATAATAGTCTTCTTGTAAAGATGAACTAATTTATTGAGTAATATAAATAATATTTGTGATTCTTTGTTACTTAATACTCAACTAGTAAAAGAAATAAAATACAGTAAAGATAACTAACTATACAATGCAATAATGGAATAACTTCTCTCTCTCTAGCTATTCTATGTCTTGTCTGTTCACTCTCCTGAAACACACTCTCTCAGAAAGAGCAGGAAAGTCCTTTTTATACCACCTGATAGTGAGGCATCGAGGCCGGGATTCTCCAACCTGGCGCGGGTCGGAGAATCCCCGGGGTGGCGCGAGAATCGTGCCCCACTGCCTCGACACCGGCTTCACCATTCTCCGGCGCCGTTTTTCGGGCACTCACAGGATCGCCGCCACGCCGTTCACAGCGGCGCACCCGGCGATTCTCCGGCCCCGATGGGCCGAGTGGCTGACGAGTTTTCCCGAGTCCCGCCGGCGTGGATTACTCACCTCCCCTACGGCGGGACCTGGAAGGTGAGTGTGCGGGGGCAGTCCTGGAAGGGGGGGGGGGGGGGGATCCGACCCCGGGGGGGAGGGCCCCCATGATGGCCTGGCCCGCGATCAAGGCCTACCGATCGGCGGGCGGGCCGGTTCAGTGGGGGCCTACTTTACTCGAAGCTGGGCCCCTGTAAGGCTCCACCATATTGCCCGGGGACCGGCACGGAGAAGGGAACCCCCGCACATGCGTGGAAATATGCCAGCCGTTCCGCACCTGCACGGACTCGCGTGGGCCATTCCGCGCCGGCTGTAGCTGCGGGGACCACTCTGACGGCAACTTAGCCCCCTAGAAAGGGGAGAATTCCTCACTTTCGGAGGCCGTTGACGCCGGAGTGGTTGGCGCCGGTTTTCATGCTGGGGTGGGGACATAGCCCCATTATTAGAGAATCTAGTGTTGAATTAACTGTACTCGTTTTACATATTGATATAGTATACATGTATATTGATATAGAGATCACTGCACTGCCAAGCACTGGAGCATGGCATTCTGTCGAGCGCCAGGCAACGGCCACAATTTTGGCCTCAGGACCAATTCACCAGCCAATTGCCTTTCCCAATTCCAGCGTCGGCCAATGCAAAATCCCGCCCAAGGTACTTCACAAAGTTATGATTACAAATATGATTGTTGTGCTCAGTACAAAATTGTGAGGAAGACTGAATATGGTGGTTAGCATAAATGCTTCACAGCTCCAGGGTCCCAGGTTCGATTCCCGGCTGGGTCACTGTCTGTGCGGAGTCTGCACGTCCTCCCCGTGTGTGCGTGGGTTTCCTCCGGGTGCTCCGGTTTCCTCCCATAGTCCAAAGATGTGCGGGTTAGGTGGATTGGCCATGGTAAATTGCCCGTAGTGTCCTAAAAAAAAAGTAAGGTTAAGGGGGGGGAGGGGGTTGTTGGGTTACGGGTATAGGGTGAATACGTGGGTTTGAGTAGGGTGATCATGGCTCGGCACAACATCGAGGGCCGAAGGGCCTGTTCTGTGCTGTACTGTTCTATGTTCTATGTTCTATATACTTGGTCAAAGGCATGTGTTTTAAGGAAGATTTTAAAGATGGTCAGAGTGGTGGAGAGGTGGAAAAGCTTAGGAAATATCAATGTGGGGACGATCAACTCAAAAGGCATTGAAAGGAACGGAATCTTGAAGTGGTAAGGCTAAAGGTGGCTACAAAAATGGATCAAATACTGAAGGTTGGTCGCAAACCCCTCCAGCATTTTACCATTTATAAATAGGTTTTAAATTTTCATTTTATTTTGGCATTGGTCGGGCTCCTATGGCTTTTTGAAATTTAAAACAATGCAAAGCATCAGACTTAGAGCAGGCCAATAAAGTCCAGGGCCCGAGTCACATATGTGTAAAACATCTTTGGAAAGTACTGCTAGTTTGAACAGATGCACAGGTCCTGAACTAGAGAGAGAACATTGATGTTATATCAGGCCTTCCCTGGATTCACGATGTCCCAAAACACGTTAAAGTCAGTGAGATGGTTTTAAAGTTTAGTAACTGTTGATATGTAGGTCATGTGACAGCTAATTTTGTACCTAGCGATCTCGTACAGATAGCAATGTAATAATGTCCAGATTATCTGTGTTAGGTCGGTTGATTGAAGGATAGACATTGGCCAAGGCACCAGGAGACCTCCCATATCTTCCTTCTAAATAGTGTCGCATGGGAACTTTTATGTCCGTCTGAGAAAGCAGTGGTTTAATGTTTCTTACATAAGGTGACACGTCTGACAGGTCAGCATTCCCTCAGTACTGCCTTGAAATGTTAGCCCAGAATTTTGTACTCGAGTCCCTGGACTACACAACCTTTTGACTCAGAAGAAACAAAAGAGCCATAACTTGATAATTATAATAATCTTTATTATTGTCACAAGTAGGTTTACATTAACACTGCACTGAAGTTATTGTGAAAGTCCCCTAATCGCAACACTCCAGCGCCTGTTCGGGTACACTGAGGGAAAATTCAGAATGTCCAATTCACCTAATAAGTACATTTTTCAGGAATTGTGGGAGGAAACCGGAGCACCAGGAGGAAACCCACACAGACACAGGAAGAACGTGCAGACTCAGCACAGACAGAGACCCAAGCTGGGAATCGAACCCGAGTTTCCACTGCTGTGAAGCAACAGCGCTAACCACCGTGCTACCGTGCCATCATATACCTCGGCTGATACTTTGAAAGAGGTTTTAAGAGGCACTGAGCTTGCTTGTGATCAGTCATGGCTTTGGGAAATTTAATCAGTACCTGTCCTATAATTAACTTATACTCCGCTGAATTCAATCAAAGTTGGGTCCTCAAGCAATTTCAATCAGTAATTTGTATTAAAGCAAATTACTTAGTCTTGATATTCTTCAGCGTTAGTATTGATTAGGATGCAATTGTATCTCATTTATGGTACCTCTCTATGAAATAGAGATTCCAGGAATTCTACATTAAGCCATTTAAAAGAAAATATGGGTGGTACTTCGACTTTTGATTTTACCATCTACAATGTATAGCGGGCAAATCGAGGTAACAGAAGCATGCCTAATGGTGGTGGGTGTGGGAGCTCAATTAGAGCACCTCCAATCTGCCCTTTTCCAATGTTAATATCCTAGTGCTTCCGTGTTTCCTCAATGGTCACGTGTTCAATCCCATTAACTCACATTAATGTTTTGTGGAAAAAATACCTGGAAAATTTGGGGGAAACTGGAATTTCTGACGATACCCTGAACAATGAACTCTGTTTCTCTCTTCACAGGCGCTGCTTGACCTGCTGAGTATTTCCATTAGTGTCTGGTTTTCTTTCAGGTTCTAACATTTGCAATATTTTATTTTGTTTCATTCAGTGTTTTGTGGATCTGGTCATGCCCCTCAAGGACTATAATTGTATTTTATGTTCAATTGTAAGAAGCAGGTGGTGGAAATTAACTGGGGATTTATTTGAGCTTGTAATGTGTACCTCGGTGAAAAAACTAGAATGAATTCATTAATTTAAGCTCTGTCTGAATGAGGGAAGGTCCTTTGTTCATTGTCTGCTGATGCTTCACTCTGAGCTGTTTTCTTGACGATTGTTGTCAGTGGTGGTTTGTCATTACCTTCCACTCTCTGGGGCAGAGGGAGTATAACAAGATTGGCCCCAGTTCTATCCTTCACCAACTGGCCTTCTGGAAGAACATAATGGACAGTCACCCCTTGAGTGCCGTTTCTACTAAGATCTTAATTGGCTGTTTTTTGCTGTGGGTGAAAATTGCCCAGAGAACAGGTTTTCTCAAGTACCATTTGCAGCAAGTGTAATTGCTTCTATTAGCAACAACAGTCAAGTAGCTGTGGCTGATTAAACGCAAAGGAAGGATAACTGGAGGAGACAGGAGAGCATATTCACAATGGGACAGCTATTCACGATGTACATTAACTAGCTTGAAAAGGGAACTGAAGGCACTGTTGCTAAGTTTGCAAATGATTGGCAGCACGGTAGCATGGTGGTTAGCATAAATGCTTCACAGCTCCAGGGTCCCAGGTTCGATTCCCGGCTGGGTCACTGTCTGTGCGGAGTCTGCACGTCCTCCCCGTGTGTGCGTGGGTTTCCTCCGGGTGCTCCGGTTTCCTCCCACAGTCCAAAGATGTGTGGGTTAGGTGGATTGGCCATGCTAAATTGCCCGTAGTGTCCTAAAAAGTAAGGTTAAGGGGGGGGTTGTTGGGTTACGGGTATAGGGTGGATACGTGGGTTTGAGTAGGGTGATCATTGTTCGGCACAACATCGAAGGGCCTGTTCTGTGCTATACTGTTCTCTGTTCTATGTTCTATATAAAGATATGTAGAGGGACAGATTGTGTTGAGGAAGCAGACAGGCTGCAGAAGGACCTGGACAGGCTAGGAGAGAGTGGGCAAAGAAGTGGCAGATGGAACACAATGTGGAAAATTGTGAGGTAATGCACTTTGCTAGGAAGAATACAGGCAGAGACCATTTTCTAAATGGGAAAAGGCTTTGGAAATCAGAAGCACAAAGGAACTTAGGAGCTCTAGTTCAGGATTCTCTTAAGGTTAACATGCAGGTTCAGTTGGCAGTTAGGAAGGCAAATGCAAATGAGGCTGTATAAGGCTCTGATCAGACCCCATTTGGAGTATTGTGAGCATTTTTGGGCCACGTATCTAAGGAAGGATGTGCTGGCCTTGGAAATGGTCCAGAGGAGGTTCAGAAGAATGATCCTTGGAATGAAGAGCTTGTCATATGAGGAGTGGTTGAGGACTTTGGGTGTGTACGCATTGGAATTTAGAAGGATGCGGGGGGATCTTATTGAAACTTACAGGATACTGCGAGGCCTGGATTGTTTGGACGTGGAGAGGATGTTTCCACTTGTAGGAAAAACTAGAAGCAGTGGACACAATCTCAGACTAAAGGGGTGATCCTTTAAAACAGAGATGAGGAGGAATTTCTTCAGCCAGAGGGTGATGAATCTGTTGAACTCTTTGCCGCAGAAGGTATGGAGGCAAAATCACTACCCACCCTCACAAACACATGACCTCCACCCCACCCTGACACCCACACCACCCTCACACCCACACCACCCCCACTCACACACCACTCCACACCAGCCTCACACCCATACCATCCCCAGTTCCCCACCCCACCCTCACACCCACCCTACCCTCACACCCACCCTCATACCCACCCCACCCTCACACCCTCCCCAACTTCCCACCCACCCCACCCTCACATCCACCCCACCCTCACACCCACTCACCCATACAATCCTCACACCCACACAATGCTCACACCCACCCTCACACCCACACCATCCTCACACCCACATAATGCTCACACCCACCCTCACACCCCACCATCCTCACACCCACCCTCACACTCACACCCACCCTCACACCCACACCACCCTAACCACCACCCCTACTCCCACCTCAAAACACACTCCCACCATCCCACTTGTCCCCAACCCAGGGTCTAATCATGCGTCTTCTTGTGTCTTGCAGGAGCTGCTGGTGATAGGACGGTCCTCCTGCTCTCCCCTGCCCCCCTACTCAGCCACAGCCAGGAGCTCTGGAGCCGACCAGCGACGAGGACGACACCGACACGGATGGGAATCATCGACCCAAATCCCAGGATACACTGACGTTCAGGTCCGGGGTGACACAGATTGCCCATCACAGCCGTCTCCAACACCCTCCACTGTCCCAGAGACACTCACCTCGGTTGGGCACCTTAGTGAAGAGGCTTCTGGGGCACTATCTGGTGCTCAGCACAGAAATGCTCCAGTACATCAGGTGGAGGTAGGAGCTCCCGAGGGGGTGGACAGTTGGAGGGCGGCCCCAATCCAAGTAACGAGCTGCGTTCCAGACGGGTTTCGGGCTTCTGGAACGGACGGTTCCATCGATTGTGGAGATGCAGTTGCAGAGCCAGGGGCTACATGAGGAGTTGTCGGCGAGCATCCAACACCTGTAGTAGGTGCAGGTGGAGGAGTCCAACCGCATGCAGGAGCAGGAGGTGCCGCGGGCTATGCATGCCACCCAGGCCAACACTGAGGGTGGTGTGGGTGTGGAACTGGCACGAGTGCAGGGCACAGTTTAGCGATAGGGGCTAGGGAACAAATCTGTATATATGTATTCACATTAAACACCTGTGCACAATATTGCAACCTGCCTTGGTGCACTGTCAGATGGGTGGGCTGGTTTGAGCTGGCCGTAGAGAGGGTGCGGGTGGGGGGGGGGTGCGGGGCAATGGGCGGATGCTGGGGGTGGAATGGGACCCCAGTTAAGCCGGTGCTCAAGCTCTGGTATCCCACCCCCAACACCCCCCACCCCACCTCCACCACCCCAGGGATCCAATGGGACTGTGTGACGGAATGGCCAGCTCGCCTGCAGGGATCACCCAGGTGAGCGGTGGAAAGTGCTACGGTGAGCAGGAGTCAGACGTTGTCAAATGATGCAGAGTTCCAGAGCTCATCGCCGAGCGGGTTGTCATCATCTTCTATTCCATGGACCATACCTGCTGTTACTGTCAACCCAGGACCCACACCCCGTAGTGTGGCAGGTATGTATCACAGAGGGGGTTGCAGGCGGGGTGCAGGGGGGGGGAGGGGGGGTTTGAGGGTGGGAAGCAGTGTCCGTGCCCCTGACCAGCCCCCCCTCCGCCCTAGTCAGTGAACCTGGAGGCGATCAGAGCATCCCATATGCCTTGGCCCTGGCGCGCATGTTGTGCAGCCTCACAAGCCTGCCCAGGCCCCATGTCCTGCCCATCCTCGCCCTCCCCATGCATCCTCCACGTCAGATAATGCCTGGCATTCATCCTCCTCCTCCAGCACGTCGCCCCTCTGCCGCGTGATGTTGTGAAGGATGCAGCAGGCCACCACGATACGGGCAGCCCTCCCAGTGCTATACTGGAGGGCACGTCCAGTGCAGTCCAGGTACCTGAACCGCATCTTCAGGATGCCGAAGCACTGCTCAATCACGCAACTGGGACGCGACATGGGCTTTGTTGTGGTGGGTCTCCCCGTCGGTCCTGCCTTCGGATAGACATTGTCAACCCCTGTCACACAGGAGCTAACCCCTCAGCCAGGGGGGACGCCTCGAAGAGACCAGGAACCGTCGGGTGTGCCAGGGTGAAGGTATTGTGCACATTCCCTGGATATCAGGTGCAGACGTGCATGATGGGCATTTCATGGTCACACACCAGCTGCACGTTAATCGAGTGGAACCCCTTTCAGTTTGTGTAGAGCGGCCTGTCATCTGCAGGTGCCCGTATGGGGACGTACATCCCGTCAATCATGGGCATTTCAGGTGCCCCCATCCCGTCAATCATGGGCATTTCAGCGATTGTGGCGAATCCCACTGCCCGGGCATCCTGGTGGGCTGGCTCCACATTGAAATGTATATATTGTGGCGACTGGAAATATAGGCCTCTGTGATGTCACGGATACACTTGTGCACCAAGCTCTGTTGGATCCCAGACAGGTCCCCACATGGCGCCTGGAAGGAGCTCGTGGCTTAAGAGTTTAGGGTGACCGTCACGTTGATAGCCACCGGGAGTGGGTGTCCTCCTCCATTCCCCCACAGTGCCAGGTGTGCCAAGATCCGGCATATATGTTCCACTGTCCCCCTGCTCAGCCGGAGTCTTCAACGGTGTGCCCAGTCTAGCAGGTCCTCGAATGACAGCCGCTGTTGGAACACACAAGGCCTCATCCGACGCCTCCTTTGCACCTCCTCCTCCGCCTCTTTGGCCTGTTAGGTGTCCGGCTCTCCATCCTCAATGGCTGCCTCCTGTTCCTCGGAGCGCGGAGTCCAAGAGCTGCAGAGCTTGTTGGTCCTGAACCTCGGTCGTTGGAGTGACCGCTGACCAACTGCCCCGGGCCTTAACGACGTGAGCTTCTGTGAAACTTCTGCGAAGCAGGACCCAAGGCCATCGCTATGGCGCACCCGGAGGATTCCTCCGAAACGGAACACCAAGATTGTTGCTGCTGCCGTGGACTGGACACTGTGAACAGGAGCAGGATGCCGGACAAGCCTGGAAGGGCCCCATTCCACACTGAAACCCCAGGCATAACCAATGTCCTAGAGCCCGAGCACACTCTGTGGAAAACCAAGAGGAAGAGTACCAGTAGTTGCACTGTGCTACAGCCCCCAGGGCCACACTCATCTAGATTGCATTAAAAGTGAATGGACACCCCATTGAAATGGATCTCAGTAGTGGAGCAGCTATCTCAGTGATCAGCCGCCGGACATTCACCATAATCAAGTCTGGTCTCAAGGCCTTGAATCTTCAGGACACTGATGTCCGATTGGCAGCATCCACTGGAGAGCCTTTGGCCATTGAGGGCACCACCCACATGACCGGGCATACGGGCACCAATCAGCATGTTTGCCCTTGGTGGTTGCCCACGAAGGAGGAACCAGCTTACTGGGCTGCGATTGATTACGGCATTTAAAATTGGACTGGCAACGCATCTGTTGCATGTACCCCCCTGGCCCGGAAGGAGTGTTGGCAAAGTTTCCAGGTGTTTTCACCGAAGGCCTCGGGACAATAAAAGGCACAGTGGCCAAAACCAGTGTGGGCGAGGACGTGCAATCCCATTCTGGGTACCCGAACACCAGCCGCTCCCTGTGGTCGTCCAGCCGCCTTTCAACACCAGCACCATTGCTGGCCGCACTGCCCCCGCCTCGACGCTCCACCCAAAAACGTCGGTCACCAATGCATTATACATGTCCCGGACCCGACCCATTGATGCCAGACCACCGTCCACTCCCCAAATTAACAAGAGATCTCAGCCTGAAGACATGGACGTTTCTCCGGATTTGGTGGGGGGGGGGGGGGGTGGCTGGGAGAGGTGTCATGACCCCCTTGGGGCCCGAGGATTATGCTCCATTCAATTTCCCCCTTGCACAGATGAGTATGAAATGCCCTGGTAATTGGGGGCATAAGGGCACCAATCAGCATGTTGAAAAAACCCTGACCCGGGATTTGGTCAGGAAGGATGGTGTTTCGGGGAGAGGAGTTGCAGTTCTGTGATTTTGTGTACACCGTAATAAGCTTGTCGTTCATTTCTACCCTACCGTGTGTTCCTGTTGTCTCTCCCGTTCCGGTTCTACGAATTGATTCCAACATTTTTCCAACAATAGATCTGCGGCTATTTGTCCTATTGTTACCTGTTTTTTGCCTCCCTCCCTCTCTCTTTGAATAGGGGTATCACATTGGCAGTTTTCCAATCCTCCGATCCTTCTCCAGAATCCAAAGAGTTTTGGAAAATTCTGACCAATGCATCCACTATATCGGTAGCTGCTTCTTTCAGGCTCTTTAGATGCAAGTTCCAGGTGTTTTCCAGATGGCACAGTGGACAATCCCGCCATCCAAGAACATCTTGCCCACTGTATTTGTCCAGCATTTTCTGTTTTGATTCCAAGTTTCAGAATCGGCAATAATTTGATTTCGCTGCAGAGTAAAGTGTTGGATTATTGCTGTGGCTTCTCCCTGCTTAGAGGCAGGAAAAGTCAGACAGGTTTGTGTTTATCTGCTTCTAATCATCAACCAAAGAGCTTTCTTCGGGACTGAGTGATCTGAAAGGTATTTTTATTAGTTTAACCAATGGAAGTTCTTCATTAAACCTTGCTTTAAACCTTGTTTTGATCATTGGGGTTTAAGTGTCATGGAGACTGCTCTCCATTCTGCTCTAGGGCACAGTGACAGGTTGCATTAACTCTCAGTCATATCAGAAAGAGAAGTGCTTTGTTGCAGACACAGACCAGTTACGAGAACATGTTAAAATCCCACCATGGAAGATTGAGGGTGGGATTCTCTGGACCGCTAACTGCGTTTTGGGGCGGGGCGTGCCCCGTCGGCAGTGGGATTTCCCATTGTGGCCACCCCACGGGGAAACCCGGGGGCATGGTGTGCTGCCGGTCCACCAGAGGATCCCGCCAACGGAGAATTCCGCTGTGAGAATTTGAATTCGGTTTCAAAGCTCTGTAAATGAGTGTAAGGTGGAAAGTGGCCATGATGTTGGTTCCAGTGGATCTGGTTCACTCTATCGTCCTTTCCTGGTCTGGCCTATATGCGACTCCAGTCCTACACAACCTCTGGAGGTGACCTGGCAAGTCGACAGCTGCATAAAATACGAGGTGAAGTGCAGCGGTTCAAGAAAAAGGCTCACCGCCTCTTTCTTACAACATCTAGGAGATGGGCAATGAATGTCACTTTTGCCACTGACATCTTGCTCATGTTATGCTAACACAGAATATTCTAACACTAACATTACATCATTTCCTGTGCGGATTTATATTGTGTTTCATTAGCATATCACAGTTATACTACATCCGTTGTACTACATCCTCTCCAAGGCCGGAATTCTCTGGCCGTTCGCTGGTAGCGGGAACAGAGAATCCCGCTGGCAGCGAGCGGCATGCGGCTGGGAAACATGTGGCTGGAAGGCCGGAGAATCCCGTTCTATATCTCCTCCAGGTCTCTGGGCGGGATCGTCCAACGCCCCACCGGGCCAGAGAATCGCCGGAGGGCGGCGTGAATCCCGCCCCACCACCCTGCGCCGGCTGCCAGATTCTCCGGCGCTGGTTTTTCAGCGGGGACGGGAATCGCGTTTGAAGAAAGAAGACGCTGCAGGACCTGGTGCACAACATTGATCTGAATGCGTCACCTGATGACACCGTTGAACAAATGCTTTTGCAGATGGCTCACGCTTTTGCTGCTGGAGTGGTGAATGTTGCTCGTAACTGGCATGTCACCGTGGGTTAAACATGCTGGAAGTCAAGGATGCTAAGATTTGATTCCAGTGAGATTGGATCGTGTGGGAGGACCTGCACAGCCGTGGCTTCTGAACGTTAATGGCACTGATACGTGTGATGTAGGAGAGGTTTCAAGACCTGTGTATTTAGTCAGCTTCCACGTGGGGTTATTCCCTGTAACACAGCTCAGTACAGAGAAGAAAAAACACAACGACAACCTGACCAAGATGGCTCATTTAATCAAGCTTGTTACGTGTACACAGAGAACAGACTGGATAACTGCCAAGACCTGTTCCGTCGAACAAAGACCGGAACACAGTTTTATACAACGTTCAAAAATCAATAGCTTACCCCAGTTTGATGCGATCCAATCCCTGAAGCTGCTACGTTTAAACTTATCCAATAGAATTGCAAGCAGAGCATGATTGATCCTCATCCTGACAGCTGTGCTTACTCATAATTTGCTGTGCAATCATTGTCTGTGAAAAGCAGGACAGCAAAACCAGCATCTTGAATTATTTCACAAAGACAAGATATCAGAAATGATGTCCTTCTGGAGAAGTTAGCTATCCTAAATCCCATTCGATTACTTATTACTGCTATGTCCTCAAAATACATGTTTAATGGTTAATAATGATTACTGAGTCCTATAATTCATCTCAATCCTTAATAAAGTAATTTATGTAAACTAATCTAGTGGCATGCTAACTATTCAGTTTTAAGAGGTATCATCGCTGACCCCCCCCCCCCCCCTTTCGGGTAACACATTGATGGACAGACCATTTCTATGACAAAGTTCTGGACATGATAACACATCTTCAGGCTTATCCTCCGTTTCTGTTGTGGAACGTGCAAGGGGTGATACCGTGTGTTTGTTTTCTTTTGTGAGGTTGTGTTTCCTGATTGCTCCTGCTGTTAGTTGCAAATGCCTGAAAGCAGTGTGTTTGTTTGTCACCAACTCTTTTGCTTCTGTGGCCTGGAGTAAGTGAGGAAATGGAGGAAGGTAAAGTGACCTGCTGCCCGTGCTGGGGAAGGGCAGCTCTTTCTCTCTTCTGGTGTGTTCTGTGTCGGTGTGTTTTCCCCTGTTGAAGAGTCTACTGCAGGGAGCTGTGGGAGAGGGAGAGAGAGGCAGGCTTATCCAAATTTTGTCGCAGCTGCCTGGAAGCTGTTTATTTGTCTACTACCACCCCTTTGCTTCTGTGGTCTGGAGTAAGGAAAGGGAGGTTGTAAGATGACCTTCTCCCAGTGCTGGGGAAGGAGGGCTCTTTATCTCTTCTTGTGTGGTCTGCATCGATGTGATTTTCCCTGACTGAGAAGCCTACAGCTGGGAGCTGCAGAAGGGAGAGAGAGAGGCAGATTGATCCGAATGAGCAACTTGATAAAGGTGCTGAAGAAATGCTTTTGCAGATTGCTGGTGACTTTATTGTACTGTTGACTGGTTAATGTTAATGCCTTGCAGGAATGTTGCTGACATCTCTCCTGAATCTTACAGCTATATCCTAGTATCTGCATCAGCTCAGGGAGAACCTTGTCCAGAGGCTCAGCATATGACTGGGACCCTGCTGAGACCTGGGATCCAGCAGACCTCCGACTGTGACCTCCCTCGGATGTTCCTGTCTCCACCTTATGTGCACCAGCAACTGTGTGGTGCTCACCAGATTGTGCCCCAGAAGCCTGTCCACTAATGTCACCCACCGAGGTGCATGTCTCTGCACTGATGGAAGGTGGAGGTGATAGCTGTGACACTTCAATGGTGCTCTCCTCAGAGATGTTCTCTTATGTGGCGGGTGGGTATGACTCTGGATGGGCCGGCCACATCAGATGGAGGTCCTGCAAGACTACCGTCCGATGGCCTTGACATCGATCATTGTGACGTGCTTTGAGAGGTTGGTCATGAGACACATCAACTCCATACTCCCAGAATGCCTTGATCCACTGCAATTCGCATACCGCCACAGCCAATCCACAACAGACTATCTCCCTGGCCCTACACTCTTCCTTGGAGCACCTCTACAACAAGCACTCCTATAACAGACTCCTAGTCATTGATTACAACGCCACCTTCAACACCATAATCCCAAACAAGCTCCTATCAAAACTTCAAAACCGAGGGCTTGGCTCCTCCCTCTGCAACGGGATCCTCGATTTCCTGATCCAAGACCACAATCAGTAAGAATAAACAACAACACCTCCTCCACGATAGTCCTCAATACTGGGGCCCGCAAGGCTGTGTACTTAGCCCTCTACTATACTCCCTGTACACACAACTGCGTGAAAAAATTCAGCTCCAATTCCATCTATAATTTTGCTGATGACATGATCATAGTGGGTCGGATCTTAAACAACGATAAGTCAGAGTACAGGAGGGAGACAGAGAACCTAGTGGCATGATGCAACAACAACAATCTCTCCCTGAATGTCAGCAAATCGAAGGAGCTGGTCATTAACGTCAAGAAGCAAAGTATTGTACACACCCGTCTGCATCAATGGTGCCAAGGTGGAAATGGTTTAGAGCTTCAAATTCCTAGGTGTGCACATCACCAACAATCTGGCCTGTTCCACCCACGGTCGAAGCTATGACCAAGAAAGTACAACAGCGCCTTTACTTTCTCAGGAAACTATGGACATTTGTCATGTCCACATTCACTCTCACCAATTTTTATAGATGCACCGTAGAAAGCATCTTCTCTGGCAGCATCACAGGCTGGCGTGGCAACTGCTCGGCCCAAGACCGCAAGAAACTACAGAGAGTCGTGAACACAGCCCAGTCCATCTCACAAACCTGCCTCCCATCCATTGACTCTGCCTAAACCTCCCGCTGCCTTGGGAAAGTAGGCAGTATAATCAAAGACCTCTCCCATCCGGATTATTCTCTCTTTCAACGTCTTCCAGTCTGAGAACACGCTCTCACAGGTTCAAAAACAGCTTCTTCCCTGCTGTTACCAGACTCCTGAATGACCCTCTTATGGACTGAACTGATCTTTCCGCACATCTTCTCTACTGAGTAGCACTACACTCCGCATGCCTCACCCAATGTCTGTGTCTATGTATTTACATTGTGGTTTACCGTATTTAAAAAAAAAATCTAATTTGGAGTATCCAATTAATTTTTTTCAATTAAAGGGCAATTTAGCATTGCCAATCCACCTACCCTGCACATCTTTGGGTTGTGGGGGTGAAACCCACGCAAATATGGGGAGAATGTGCAAACGCCACACAGACAGTGACCCAGGGCCAGGATTGAACCTGGGACCTCTGCGCCGTGAGGCAGCAGTGCTAGCCACTGCATCACCGTGCCGCCCTGGATTTATGGTATGTCCTATGTTTTTCAAATATGGAATGATTTATCTGGACTGTACGCAGAACAATATTTTCACTGTACCTCGGTACACGTGACAATAAATCTAAATCTAAACAATGGACATGTGGCCAGTGAAAGGGAAGGATCACGTTGTCTGACATGAACAACTCACTTGAGACAGCTGGGTGAAGGGGCAGTGGGTCCTCACCTCTGCGGTGTAGGCCAATCTCATTTTTGGTGACTCCTCTCTCCTCAGTCAACGTCATGATCTCCAGGGTCCGTTCCTCATAAGGGAATAGGATTTGGATCACAACTACCCTGCCCCCCCATCTTAGCCCTTTCCCGCTTATTAATGGCTATCTTTTCCTACAGGGACAAAGAGAGGGCATTGTGATGGATTTGGGGGGAAGCGCCTATGGCAGGTGACCTGTGTGGGCACTGCACCTGGATGTGAAGGGGCTGTGTTGGTGGGTACCAGGGGGTACTGAGGAACAAGCATGAAGATTGGATGGTTGTGAGGTGTCAGCCAGTGATATGCGTGTGGGTAGGGAGGGGGGAGTTAGGAATTTGAGGGATGGTGGGCGGAACTGATCCCAGGACAGTGGTGGCAACTTACCCTTGCAGCTCAGTGGAAGTCATTGTTCTTCTTCCTACATTGGATGCTGGTCCTCCTGGTCATGCTGCCCACACCGACAGCTGCTGCCACTGCCCCCCAGGTGGCATTGGTGACTCTGCTGCTGGCCCTCCAACTCCCTCAGGGGAACAGGATGTCCTGTCTCATCTCCACAGTGTCTTCAAGCCCGACCCGGTCGGCATCGCCAAAGCGAGGAGCAGGTCTGTACGCTGCCATGCTTGTGTGTTGACTGGGAGTGAGTGGTGAGGGAGCGTTTAAAAACAGCTCCCGCTAGTTAACGGGCGAGACACTGAGGCGCAAAGCTGACGATTCAGACGGCGAGACAGCCAGTAATGATGAGAAGCTTATGGGGTCATTTCCGGCACTAAGTGCCGTTAAATATTGGCCGCGATCTCAAACGCGGCCGTCGAGAAACACTCCGCCAATCGAGCCGAACATCACACTTAGAAATGTTTCTGTCAAATCGCATCCAGAGTCAAAAAGCAAAGAGAGACTGAGGGAGAAAGGCAAGAGAGTGAGATCAAAGGAGAGAGAAAGAGAGGGAAGCTGAGTGGAAAAGGCAGGAGAGGGATGGAGTGGGAAAGGAGAGAGAAAGAGAGGGAAGCTGAGTGGGAAAGGCAAGAGAGGGATGAGTGGGGATGGAGAGAGAGAGAGTGGGAATGGAGAGAGAGAGAGAGAGAGAGAGAGAGAGAGAAAGGGAAAGACAGAATTGGAAAGGAAAGCAAGCAAATATTGAGCCAAACGTCAGGAGTGCTTTGGGTGAGACACAGAAGCTTTGCTACTCAGGGCTTATTTGGGGTGACCTACTGCTATCTATCTATTTGAACAGAATTTCATGCATTCGCCACTGGTCAAATGCCAGCAGAGGTGGGAAGAGGTCATTAATTGGCTCCATAGTTTGTGCCTGCAGGCCGTTTGCCATCTTTCAAGCTGCTGCTAAAATGGCATGGTTAGGGGGAAGATGATTGGCATGCCATCTGATGCCTCCCCTCACCATTTTGCCAGTCTTCCTTCCTCCCAGCCTATTCCCAAAGTCCCCATAAAATTCTGACCAAGGAATTGACACAGCCCCTCCCAGATTTTACTTTGTGCCACGATAGCTAAAGCTGGGATATGGTTGTGAGCTAATTAATTGGTGGGACTAAGAGATGGCAGATGGCTTTTGCTTTACATATAAATATGAGGTAATACTCTTAAGTCAGCTGCTGGGACACACTGGATGTCTGTGGCCAGGTGACTCGTGTAAAAAGGAGACCGGCAGCATTCAAAGGATCTGGACTAATTAGCAAATGCTTTAAGGACTTAGGTGGATGAATGTAGATTGCAATGTGAAAAATGAACTCTATACAGAAACAATAGGAATAGATAAGGATCAATTTGGTGAGCATTCCCTGAATGATGCAGCCAATGTGAAAGACTAAATCATATCTCGACAATTTAACAGCATCCAAAGCAATTATTCCAACTTCATGTTGACATTATTAACATTGAGGCACATCTAGCGGTTTTGGCCCACTATTTTCAAAGCAACATTGGGCATTTTCTTTAGAGTTGCTATATTCCTGTTTCAGCTTAATAATTGGTTAGCAGGACCAATTTCAATGCAGGTTAGTCTTGCCCACTGACTATGCATTAATGAGGTACAGACAGAGCTGCCATCAGTTTCATACAGAGGTGCAAATTGAGTGCTTGTGACACAGGGAGGAATATGCTGGCTGAAAACGGACAACTCTTTCCCCGAATCGGTGGTGTAGGATATGTCAGGCTGTTGATCACGCTAAAAGTGGATGCCCCACAGGCCATCAAGAGGGTTACGGTCGGTGCTCATCCCCGCCAATGGCGTGTATCCGAATAAAATAGCGCATCCACTCGACATATTGGGATCGGTCTCTTCTATACCTGCATTGAATGCGTCTAGCTTCCCAAAGTGCGACAATGTAACCGCGGGCGAACCGTCCTCCAGAGGTCCACGGAGAGATGGCCAGGCACAGCGAAAAAGGCAACTTCTGCAACTCCACTTGATCCTCATCGGCAGTATTGAGTTCACACAAACAACCACATGGGAAGCATTGGGAACATACAGAGATATGAAAAGACTATGGACACAGGTCCCGGATGGGGCTACCACCCCAGCTCACACTCGGGCCGGGTTTAAATACTCCGGTTTCCTGTCCCGCTAATAAGGGGACGCTCATATTCCACAGACTCTGAGGAGCCTAATTAACCCAGCCTCTTGTATCCCATGTGGGTGACAACACACGTCTGACCACAACCACAGCCGGTGTAAATCAGGAGGCAGCTATGACTGAAGGAATCTTCCCCCGTTGGCAGGAGAAAGAAACCGACTAAAGCATTAGGAAAGTGCCGGTCACTTGCAGATTTTGCACCAGGACAAATTTGAAATATTACGCAACCGTAGCACTCCCCTAGTACTGCTCTGAAATATCAGCTTAGATGTTGTGCTCAAGTCTGTAGTGTGGGACTTGAACCCACAATCTTCTGCCCAGCACTGAGCCACATCTAAAACCAGCTTTACTCAACTGATAGAAAGGAGAATGAAGTCTGAAGGTCAGAGGTTAAAGATATTATGATGTCACATGACTGCCTATTTATGACAATGTGACTGTCCTGATATTGTAACCTTGAGAGACCATTCTTATGATTTCATCAGAGGTAATTTCATCAATTCATTATTATTACCTGCTTTGTCAAGCTACCATGATTTAAATCATCTCCCACTTGTGTCCCGAACACTTTGAGGCCATTTTAGTGAGTGGCTTGTCAGTCCCACCTTATTTCCCCTTTTATTTCACTGAAGGTCCAAGTTATTTGGCGGTTATTCCATTCCCATTTTATGTTTTCTTTGCTAACGCTTTGTTTTGCTCGACGTGTTTGGCCATTCTGCAGCCATGAAGACTCGCAAAGGACGGAAAGCCAGTAAAGCTCTCTTGTCTGCTCCAGCTTCCACTCCAGCTCCTGCACCTGGGTCTCCATCACAAGACGAGACAGAGAACTCGAATTTACCTCATTCCACGCCACATGGCGTGCATCCATATTCTCGCCCCACTACACAAACAAGTACCAACAGAGACGTATCTGAACCCAGGGACTGGTCTACTGCAAAGCTGAAGGCGGAATTAACAGCTCTGGGCGTTCAAATACCTCAAGAATATAAGAAAGATCAGCTCTGCGTCCTTTTTATGAACTCAAGAAATGCTTCGCAAGGTCTTGCAGCAGATTCCGTAGCAATTGCAAATCAAATCCATTCTCTTGATGCTATTGCTTCCATGGTATTGACACCAGTTTCTGTCTGCAACAATACAAACTCAGTACACCACCGTCGTATCAATCTTGCTCTGGACCTACCAACTGAACCTCCTGTAAGTTTGCTCTATTTGCCTTCCTGCTTTGGCTCTTTTTAGCATTCAATTCCGTAGCTTAGGCCAATCGCCTTCATCCCTCTTTGACGGTTTCTCAATCTCGTACACCAGCAGTATTTCTCTTTATCCACGCTACTTCTCCATTTTCCAAACCCTCTGCCTCCTCTCTCACACAGTAACCACTTTCAGAATTGTTTTGCTTGCCAAGGAAATTCTTTCAATTTAGTCATACACAATTGGGCATGGATGATCCGACCCAAATTGCAATGGGCAGCTTCAAAAGATTATTTATTACTGTGAATAAACCAGCCACTAAATGATCAATTTGGTAACATAACCATGATGCAGAACTTGAATTTCCTGAGAAGTTCTTCTCCTACTGTGCTGCCAATACGTCATAATTTATCAAATCAATTTTATGTCCATTTGCAATATATTTATCATATTAAAATTGCTTTCTTTATTATAATTCGATTAATTAATGCCCTGTTCTGATTTTACTTCCTTGATTATATTCTATACCCTTCCTCTCATTCCATAGCTGAAGTACAAGCAAACACATTTAGAAAAATACTCACAATATCTTTTTCCTCGTTGCAAACAAACCTTCTGGCATAAAGGATCAGAGCGCCATTCTCCTTGAAATGCTCACAATCTCCATTTTCTTCCTCAAAAATGAAAGACAGGGCCAACCTCTTATCGATCATTACTGAGAACAGCCATGGGTGTGGGGTTAGGGAGAGAACGGGCGGAATTTTCCGGTATGTTTTCGAAATGCTGGTCTCAAGCAAGAAAACCGGAGAGAATCCAGTCAGCGGTGAGTAACATCGTCGTCCCTTCAGCCATTTTGAAGATTTTTTTTTCATACGTTTCACGTCGCACTCGTGGTGGTTGGCCTCTGATTCGCTCACCCCAACATTATTTGATCTCATCAATCTGGGGGCGGGCGGCTCCTAGGGGTGCACATCACCAAAAATCTATCCTGGTCCACTCACGTCAACGCTATCACCAAGAAAGCACAACAGCGCCTATACTTCCTCAGGAAACTAAGGAAATTCGGCATGTCCACATTAACCCTTACCAACTTTTACAGATGCACTATAGAGAGCATCCTATCGGGCTGCATCACAGCCTGGTATGTCAACTGCTCGGCCCAGGACCGCAAGGAACTTCAGAGAGTCGTGAATACCGCCCAGTCCATCACACGAACCTGCCTCCCATCCATTGATTCCATCTACACCTCCCGCTGCCGGGGGAAAGCAGGCAGCATAATCAAGGATCCCTCCCACCCGGCTTACTCACTTTTCCAACTTCTTCCATCGGACAGGAGATTCAGAAGTCTGAGAACACGCACGAACAGACTCAAAAACAGCTTCTTCCCCACTGTCACCAGACTCCTAAATGACCCTCTTATGGACTGACCTCATTAACACTACACCGTGTATGCTTCATCCGATGCCAATACTTATGTAGTTACATTGTATATATTGTGTTGCCCTATTATGTATTCTCATGTATTTTCTTGAATTCTGTTTAATTCCCTTTTCTCCCCATGTACTGAATGATCTGTTGAGCTGCTTGCAGAAAAATACTTTTCACTGTACCTCGGTACACGTGACAATAAACAAATCCAATCCAATCCTTTCAAACACCTCCCCAGCACTTGTTCCAAGTCAAATTGAGGGGATGGCAGCCAGGAAGACAGCCCCATGTTTCTCAGAGGGAGCTCCTCACCAAGATGCTGGATTGAGTGGAACAGAGGAGCAACATCCTCTATCCTCGCATGGACAGACAGCCAACGAGCAAGGTTACCAACCCCGCAAGAGAAGTGGTGGCAGTGATTGTGAGCGCCAGTGGTGGAAGTGATATTGACGGGGATCCAGTGCAGGAAGATGAATGAACTTCTTTGTGCAGCCAGCAAACGTCACCATCCTATTGTATTGTGCCCTGCCACACCCCTTAACACACCCATTATACTTCCACTGTGATCTTGCAACCAGCCACCTCATGGGGTCCCAACACTCACCCAGCCTCCCTCCCCCTCTCTATTATCCCCCCAGTAGCTCCTCTCCTCACATCCTCATTCTCACTCTCCTGCCATGTTTGCCAGACTTCATTACCATCTAACCTGGCATGACCCCCGCCTACACTCTCCCCATCCATCTCATTGCAGGGCAAACCCCAAGCATAACTGGCATGAGTGGGCACAGCCATTCAGTGGGATGCCCCAGCTGAAGCCCCTCACTCCGTTTAAGGAGAGAAAACTTGAGCTGGCCGGTGAGGAGCAGGAACATACCTATGCAGAGGGCAGTTAGCGGGAGAGAATCTCGAAGAAATCACTCAATGCTCTGGATGGTCCTTGCATCAAACGGTTTATTACGTTGGCGGGGTGATGGCATCTATTAAAGCCCAGTGCCTCTCTCCACCAAACGAAGAAAAAAATCCATTCTTATACATTTTTCAAACCATCTACACAGTCCAATCATATTGATTTTACATTACATACATGAGTCACATATCTAATGAAATTTGGCATTACGTAAGTTGGTACATGATCAGCCCATGACCTCGTGGACACGACTCATGGTACCTTGTTAAACTTATCTTCGCTGTCTCCATCTGGAGTCCTTGAGTCTACAATGCTCTTTGTTCTGTGGGTGTTATCACTTCTTTATGAATGCCTCCCTTAATCCCACATGTCTGTTTTTCATCCAAGACCCTAGATCATCTGCTACTGTCAGCCACCACTGTCTCCCTGGGCATTCCTTCAGTCTTCTTTCTAAATCTTCCTTCAACAGGGGCAAAAGATAAAAGTGAGAACCCTCAACACATCCAGTCATAGTGCAAGCCTAATTGAGTTCACTTTATTCTATCGTTATACCCCGTACTTGACCAGCCCAGACCATCCTCTTGCCTTCTGGAAACCATGGGCCAGAGCATCTCCAAGGGAAACAGGTCAGAGACAAACATCAAGGAGGTGCTACAGCTGTCACCCGCATCCTGCACCAGTGCAGATACTCAAACCTCAGTGAGAATAACTAGTAGGCAGGGTTCTGGGTCACTCACAGATGAGCACTCGCTGCTGAGGATCCACAGCAGGTGGAGGCAGGGAAGTTCCAGGGATCTGGCTTTGATGATGTGCCCCTGGGTACGATCATCCCAGTGCTGCTAGAGCCACAAAGGCAGAGTTGTGAATACCAGGAAAGGATGTCAGCATCCCTCCTCGGATTGCAAGGTCAACTGGAGGAAGCCCATCCCCTTCTGTCTGAGGAGATGGTGCCATCATTGAGACATAGAGGGCAACACTGTGAGGTTTCTGCAGTGGATACTTTGACACAGGATGGGCACTCCATGGTTCAGGTCATGATCTCCATGCCTGAGGGCATGAGGTGCATGGTGCAGGAACTAGTAGGAATACACAAGTGTCAGCTCCAGAGGGCTCCTGGATCTCACTCAACCTGTCCTCCATCCCATGGAGGAGCCCAGTACCCCTGTGCACCCACAGCGAAGGGGATTGTCAGGTGCACACCCCTGGGCCTTCCACCCAGGAGACCTTGGGATGTCCAGCCCATCTGACTCCCACCCTGTGACCGACACACCTCCAGCCCCACACACCGCGCAGAGCAGCACTGCAACACCCGTGCTGCCCGAAAGCGGGCCCAGACCTGCATGGTCCCAGCCCTGCAGGGGTCGCCCACCAAGGCCACACAGGCAACAGGGCATGGCAGTCAGCAGGCCGCCTCATCCTCAGCTGTGGATCCTCGTGAGACACTGAGACATAGCAGGAGGATGAGAAAGGCAAAGAAAAGATAGTCACAGCTTCCTCCAGGGGTTGTCCCTTGCCATCGACCTTGATTTCCTCCTCATCTGAGGCGATGTGGTGCTCCTTCATCTCCTCCTCATCCAGCTGCTTTCCCCGTTGCAGTGCCAGGCTGTGCAGAGCGCAGCACACCACAATGATGCGCGACACCCTCTGGCTGTACGTGAGGGCTCCTCCCGACGGATTCAGGCACCGGAACCACTTCTTTAGCAGGTTATCACCTGCTCGACCAGTGCATGTGTAGAAGCATGAGCCTCAGTGTATCAGGTCTCAGCTTATCTTTGGGGCGTCAGCAGCCACCACCTGAGTGAGGACCCTGTGTCCCTGAAGCGCCATCGCTCCAGCGCTGGTCTCCTTTGAATACGCCGAGGATCTGAGAGCATCCGAGAATACAGCTGTCGTAGACGCTCCCCTGGAAACAGCCGCACACCTGCATTATGCGCATGGTAAGGTCGCAGACAATCTGCCCGTTGAGGGAGTGGAATTCCTTGCAGCTCTAAAGGTTGCCTCATGCTGCCATGGGGAATGCAGAGCCATGTGTGTGCAGCCTATGAGAACCTGCACTT
Organism: Scyliorhinus canicula; assembly: GCF_902713615.1. Classification (NCBI taxonomy): domain Eukaryota; kingdom Metazoa; phylum Chordata; class Chondrichthyes; order Carcharhiniformes; family Scyliorhinidae; genus Scyliorhinus; species Scyliorhinus canicula. Next base: position 42,363,562 of record NC_052153.1, read on the forward strand.
GGGGCAAGCCCACCATGCGGGCAAAGCCCATGGTCCTGCCGTTCTGGTTCACCTGCTCTCAGTCAAAATTGATGTCTAGGTGAATCCTAGCAAATAGTGCATCTGACTTCCCTTAGGCACTTTTGTGCTGCTGACTGGGAGAAGGCCCACAGGGCACTGGTACAGCCCTGAAACGAGCCACAGGCATTTGTGACTTTCGGGGCCACAGACAATGGGTGGCCTCCCTGAATCAGTTGGCACAAGTGGTCAACTGTCCCATGGAACAGACACAGTCTTCTCCAGCACTGAACCTCTGACATCTGGAGGTATGATGCTTTCCTCCATTAGACCCATGGCTGGTAATATCCCCTCCGAGCTACTTCCATGTGTGGAAGAGTGTACAGAAACTAAGGGCTGTGGTTCATGTACATAGATCTTTGAAGGCGGAAGAGGCTATTGAGAGAGTAATTAGCAAAGCATGTGGGACCTTGTGCTTCATTAATGGAGGTATTAGTAATAGTGTAACAAAGTAGGGATGTTTATAACCTTTATAAATGTCAGGTTAGGCCACATTCAGAGTATTGATTCCATTTCTGGCCACCACACTTTTAGAAAGGATATGATGGTTTTTGGGAAGGTACGGTGGGAGGTTTATCAGGATGATTCTGTGGATTCAGATGTTTAGCTATAAGTTTAGGTTGGATAATCTGGGATTCTCCTTTAGGTTGACAGAGGATTTAATAGAGATGTAGATGATTATGATAGGTTTAGATAAGATAGGGAAAGAAAAGGCCTATCAGCTAATTATACAAGGACTATGGCACATAGATTTCAGGTTTTGGGAAAGATTCACAGCAGGGAGGGGGGTTGAGAAAGATTCATGGGGGGGGGACTGTTGGGAAGAATGTTTTGACGCAACAAGAGATAATAACCTGGTACTCAGTGCCTATGAGGCTGGTAGAAGAGACAATCACTTATTTCAACTGGACCAGTGTACAAATGCTGTGGCAGCAAGAGTAGGTAGGAATCAGAAACTAGGAATCCTGCAGCGAGTAACTCACATAAGAACACCTCCTGATTCCGCAAGGCCTGTCCACCATGTACAAGGCACAAACTAGGAGTGTGATAGGATAAACTCCACTTGCCCGGATTAGTGACACTTCAACAACACTCAAGACGATAACACTTTTCCGACATTATAGCAGTAAGCACTTTGGTTCATCCTGAGGTTGTGAAAACATGCAATGTAAATGCAAATTCTTTAACAGTAAGTTGTTTCTCTGTCCAGGGGAACACTACACTTTTCTTGGCTCATCATTCTAGACCAGTTGAGAGTAGGCAACTATTGGCAGAACCTCGGCACCTACCATCTGCTCAAGAGAGGCCTCCATCCAAAAGGAAGTGATAGGCAGAACAATCCAGAATATTTGAGGTGACTCATAGAATTCACCCAATTCTCTACAGCATATTCAGGGCTACCTACGAGACAATCCCTTGAGCTAGCATTGTTTAGAAAGACATTAATGAATGACTTTTAACTGCAGTCCTTTTCTGTTGTAGGTGGAACTGATAAGGCAAAACAACAATGCTTTTTTTCACTGACCTTCACAGATAAACAGACCAGCTCTTTTCCGGAGACCTCTTTGATGGGAAATGTATCAACAGGAAATCCATTAAAAAAAACTTTAATACAACATGCAGACTAGCCCCTCTTTATTTTTCTGCCAAGTTCAAGCCTGTTATGTTGTCAGAGTATAAAGTGTGGAGAATGTGTAAAATTCATAAGTCGTCACACAGTTGAAGAACTTGTGAAGCCCAACTGTGGTTCTCAAAGCAAAAGCACAAGGTAGAAAAATGCTCCTAGCAGAGCTCAGGATGCAGATCCTCATTGCTCCCATGCATCGGGAAAAAATGTTTCTACCCCCATCTCCAATATTGTCCAATTTCATCCCCCTCCCCCCCCCCCCCCCCCCACCCCCCCAGACTTCTATTCAATTTGAGCATGACGCTTCTAAGGAATGGGGCATTTGCTACCTTTTTGCAATCAATCTCAGCATCAACCATTAGCATATCACAAATTAGAAGGAAGTAATCATTATTCTATTCTAATATATTTTAACAACAACAGTTGTAAAGCATGTGTTATTAGCTCACAAATGAGGAATGTCGTTATAGATATAGGTCTTCAACAGTCTTCATAAACCCCTCTCCCCCACTCCCTGCGCAGTATCTGTAAAAACAAAATCAAGTTCCACGTCTAAAGTGATGTCACCCATCTCTATCTCATCAGCACCTCTCCAGTGCTAATGGGGTTGTCTGACATCTAGTATTGGCTGAGTAGAGATGTCCCCCAATTAAATATTGGGAAGATTGAAGCCGCTGTCTTTGTATCTTGTTTTGCTTTACTATTGAATAGTGAATAGTGCAACATCCGCCATTGTTTTTGAGAGAGGTGGCAGAGCGTTTCCTGGGAGTCTTCCTTTTGTGTAAAGCCACTGTACAACCTATGCTACTCAGCAGAACATTGAAGGACAATGTAAGATAGAAACACTGAGAGCTATTTAATGGGGGCCTCTTCCACAGGGAGAGGAGTTAGCGGGAGCTCCGCATCACCACTTTTAATAAATGTCTTCCCAATTTGATGCCACCCAGGCACTTAACTGGCCAGTGGTGGGATTAGGTACAACCCACTGAGAGCTGCTGGCCCATCAGCGGCCAGCAGCTCTCAGTACTCATCAGCACCCAGGAGACACAGTAGCTGCTCCTGGCACTGCACCTGAGAGGCTTAGGATCAGCTCTGAACGCCAGGCCAAAAGGTGAGTGAGGGCAGGCTTGGAGTTGCAGAGTGGGCGTCCCTGGCAAGAGTAAGGACAGAGAGGTCAGCAGAAATTGAAAGAGGTGACTCCCAACTAGCCCCCATCTGCCTGATGACCCATCTCTCCATCAGGGCACTTAGGGCCTGGCATTGAGGGAAATCCCCTCGCCCAGGGCTTTCTATTTGGGCTCCCCACTCAGTCACAGTCCTGACCACACTAGAGGTGGTTGGATGAGGGCATTCATTTCTCATTTGAGGGTGTTAATTGGCAACAGGTTGGGAAGAGCCAGGGGGATCCTTCTCATCACGGGCTTAATTTTGGTGGTTCGGGAATGTGGCGGGATTCCCACCAGCCACCCCTCCACCAAACCTGCCTCAGGGGCTGGCATTAAATTCCACCCATTGTTTGCCTGTTTCATTTCTTTTTCAAATTACTCCAGTGCATGCCTTACCAATTTTTTTTATTATCCTTTGCCTGATTAGACAGAGTTGTCATTTGTTTATTCACCTTACCCAAGATTGAACAGGGTACTACACAAATATTCTGAATGAGACAGGCTGAATGGATCAGTAGGTATTTTTCATTTGCTTGTTTCACAACTCCCACATCTCTTACTTCACCTTTTTCATGTCATGTGCAAACATTCCTCCACTGCTAACCTTACCTTAAGTCAGACTATTATCCTGCAGGACATATTGAAGAACATATCGGCCATGATAGAATGGCGGAGCTGCCCAATGGGCCGAATGGTCTAATTCTGCTCCTATATCTTATGAACAATGTCTATAATAAGCATGTCACCCCAAGGGGCTACGCCAATCTTAAGTTCATAATAATAAAGGAGTTAGTTGAAACACTGAGTGGGCTAGAAATTGAAAAAGAGGGGGAACTGGTAGTGGGGCTGGGGGACTGATTGGGTTGGAAGAGATTGTGGAGGGTCTGAAGGCCATGCAGGCAGGTAAAGACCCGGGGCTGGACGGGTACCCAGTGGAGTTTTATAAAAATTTCTTTGGGATATTGGGGCCGGTGTCGTTGAGGATGTTCAATGAGGAAAGGGCAAGAGGGGTGCTGCCCCCGAAGATGTCACAAGCCACGATTTCGCTGGTTCTGAAGCGGGACAAGAACCCGGAGCTGTGTGGGTCCTACAGGCCGATATCCCTGTTGAATGTGGACGCCAAACTGCTGGCCATAATTTTGTACTCCAGGATTGAGGATTTGTTCCGGACGTTATTGGGGAGAACCAGACAGGGTTTGTTAAGGCTAGGCAGTTGGTGGCCAGTGTAAGAAGGTTGTTAAATGTGATCACGATGCCCCTGGAAGATAGGGAGGTGGAGGTAGTGATCGCAATGGATGCAGAAAAGGCTTTTGATCAGGTAGAATGGGAATATCTGTGGGAGGTACTGGGACGGTTTGGATTCGGGCGGCGTTTTATTGACCGGGTCAGATTGCTGTATCAGGCGCCTGTGGCAAGTGTATGGATGAATAGGACAACATTGGACTATTTTAGACTGCACCGGGCAACGAGACAGGGATGCCCCCTCTCCCCACTGTTGTTCGCGCTGGCTATGGAGGGGTTGGCAATTGCTCTGAGAGCCTCAAGGGGCTGGAAGGGGCTAATCCGAGTTGGGGGGGGGGGGGGGGGGTTGGAGCACAGAGTCTCACTCTATGCAGATGACCTGCTTCTGCATGTATCGGACCCATTAGAGGGAATGGAAAAAATCATGAGGATTCTAGGGGAATTTGGACGGTTTTCGGGGTATAAGCTAAATATGGGGAAAAGTAAGATGTTTGCGATCCAGGCGAGGGGACAGGAGAGGCGATTGGGGGAGCTGCCGTTTAGATTAGTAAGGGGAAGCTTTAGGTACCTAGGCATTCAATTGGCACGGGAATGGGACCGGCTGCATAAATTAAATCTGGCCCGGTTAGTAGACCAAATGAAGGGCGATTTTCCGAGCTGGGACGCACTCCCGTTGTCACTGGCTGGGAGGGTGCAGACGGTGAAGGTGACGGTTCTCCAGCGATTCCTGTTTTTGTTTCAATGTCTCCCACGGTCCTTTTTTAAACGGGTCAACAAAGTGATCTCTGGCTTTGTTTGGGCAGACATGACCCAGCGGGTAAAGAAGGTAAAGCTTGAGCGGAGTCGGGGAGAGGGCGGGCTGGTGCTGCCAAATTCTAGTCACTATTACTGGGCGGCGAATATAGCTATGATCTGGAAGAGGGTGGTGGGGGAGGAGTCGGCATGGGAACGTATGGAGGCGGCTTCATGCAAAGGCACCAGTTTGGGGGCATTGGTAACTTCGCCTCTGCCGTTCCCGCCGGCACGGTACTCCACCAGCCCCGTGGTGGTGGCGGCCCTGAGAGTCTGGGGGCAATGGAGGAGGCATGTGGGATCAGAGGGAGCATCGGTTTGGTCCCCAATCTGTAATAATCACCGGTTTGCCCCGGGAAGTATGGATGGGGGGTTCTGGATATGGCGGAGAGCAGGGATTGAGAGGATGGGGATATGTTTATAGAGGGGAGCTTTCCGAGTATAAGGGCGCTGGAGGAGAGGTTTGGGTTGACGAGGGGAAACAAACTCAGGTATCTGCAGGTGCGGGACTTCCTACGTAAACAGGTGTCAACCTTCCCGCTCCTACCGCGAAGGGGGATTCAGGACAGGGTAGTTTCCAGAGGGTGGGTAGGAGAAGGGAGCGTTTCTTACATTTACAAGAAACTTATGGGATCAGAGGAGACGCAGACCGAGGAGCTGAAGCGCAAGTGGGAGGAAGAATTGGGAGGAGAGATAGAGGATAGTCTGTGGGCGGACGCGTTGAGTAGAGTCAATGCGTCTGCAACATGTGCCAGGCTCAGCCTGATACAATTTAAGGTCATTCACCGGGCTCACATGACAGTGGCCCGGATGAGTAGATTCTTTGGGTGGAAGACAGGTGCGTAAAATGTACGGGAGGACCAGCGAACCATGTCCACATGTTCTGGGCATGTCCGAAGCTTAGGGGACTTTGGCAGGGGTTTGCGGACGTCATGTCCATGGTGTTAAAAACAAGGGTGGCGCTGAGTCCAGAGGTGGCGATTTTCGGGGTCGGAAGACCCGGGAATATAGGAGGAGAAAGAGGTAGACATTCTGGCCTTTGCTTCCCTGGTAGCCCGGAGATGGATACTATTAGCTTGGAGGGACTCAAAGCCCCCGAAGTCAGAGACCTGGCTATCGGACATGGCTAGCTTTCTCTGTTTGCAGAAAATCAAGTTCGCCCTGAGAGGGTCAGTGTTAGGGTTCACCCGGAGGTGGCAACCGTTCATCGAGTTCTTCGCGGAAAATTAATCGTCAGCAGAAGGGGGGGGGGGGTTAGTTTAGCTTAGAGTAGGGGGTTAATAAAGGTGGGACCTGTAAGGGAGGGAGACGGCTTTTGCACTATGTTTATAGCTTCATGTACATTGTTTATTGTGTTGTTGTTATATTACCAAAAAATACCTCAATAAAATGTTTATTAAAATGAAAGAAATGGAAAAAGAGGATGTATTTGATCAGCTTCCTGTACTTTACACTTCATTAGTTTCCTGAATGGAATGCAAAGATGCTGAGGGAAGTGAGGAAAGAGAACAGAGGCTCTGACCATCAGTTTTTAATTCTTCTTCAATAAAACAGTGCTGTTGGAGGACTGGAGAATTTCAAATTGACCTTGACCTTGAACGGGTGAAAAGATAAACTAAACAACTATAGGCCAGTCAGTATATCCTCGTTGGTGGGAAATCTTTAAGAAATAATAATCCAGGACAAAATTAACAGTCACTTGGAAAATTTGTGGATTAATTAGGGAAAGACAGCATGGATTTGTTAAAGGGAAATCGTGTCTAATGAACGAGCTTTTTTAATGAGGTAATAGAAAGGGTTGATGACAGCAATGCAGTTGTTATCCAACTTCCAAAAGGCTTTTGATAGAGTGCCACATAATAGGCTTTCTAGTAATCTTCAAACGCAAGGAATATAATGGACAGTAGCAACATGGATACAAAGCTGACTCAGTGACAGGAAACAGACAGTAATCGTGGACAGCCATTTTTCGGACTGGGGGAAGTTATACACTATCAGGGAGTTAATAATGGTGCCACATTTCTTGACATTATTTGACGTAGACTGGAATGGACAGGGCACAATTTCAAAACCTGCCGATCACACAAATATTGGAAGTATAATTAATTGGGTGTCGCATAGTTATAGATTTCAAGAGCACATAGACAGGCTCGTGGAATCAGCAGACAATGTGGCAAATAAAACTTAATGCAGTTTCTCTGAGAAAGAAACATGAGTAGGCATGGTTGACACCCTCAGTCTGGTGGGGTGGGGCCTGATTGAACCAGCACCCGGCTCCACGCGGATTGGGGTGCCACCCTTAAAGGGAGTGCCGCTGAGCACTGAAGTGGAACTCCTCCCCCACCACGGAGGTATCGGGGGCTCCCACCCATGCAATCATAGGCGGTCCCCCACCCACACCACAGTGGAGGTATCTCCAGCATTTCCGCTCCCCTCCCCCGCCCGCGCCCCTCGTCCTACGAGAGATTATCTGGCCATTATGTCCATGTGACCCTAGCCAATTTTCTCTGCCATGTGACCACAGTTCAAGAAACGTGATTGGTTTTGGGATGTCCTCTCTGAGAGCTGATACTATAATTATGTTCGGAAGGGGTTTCTCAGTTGTGTTCTGTGGTTCTTTAGCAACAGGAGTGTTGACATTTTAACTGTTTAATTTTATTGTTTTATATGCAATTTCTTTGTGCACATTAGACACCTGTTACCATTGTTACAACCTGCCTCGGTGCTCTGTCTGATGGGTGTGATGGTGGGCTTGTCTGGCTGGCCAGAGATGGGGTGCGGGTTCGGGGGGAGCGATGCCCATGTCCCTGGCCAGTTTCCACCCCCCCCAAGTCGGTGAACCTGGAGGCGGTCAGAGTGTGCAATGCGCGTTGACCCTGCCGCACATGTCGTGCAGCTTCCCATGCTTGCCTGTGCCCTATGTCCTGTCCATCCATGCCCTCCCCCACATCCGCCTTGTCGGACAAGGATTGAGGTTCATCCTCCACCCCTCTGCTGTGCGATGTTGTGGAAGACACAGCAGGTCACCACGGTGCTGGCGACCCTCTCAGCATCATACTGGAGGGCACATATCATCTGCATGTTTATCGAGTGTAACCCCTGTCGGTTTGTGTAGGCCGGCCTCGTAGGGGGACATGCATCCTGTTGATCACCCCCTGGATCCGGAGCATGTCAGCGATGGCTAATGATATGCAAATGACCTTTACTGTACCTGCGGTCATGCGAGAGTACCTTTAAGAAGTGGATGTTTAAGCAATGTACCTTTAGGAAATGGAGCAGCTCATATTACTGAAGTGATGTCAGAGGGTGGGGGGAGCTGTGCTGAGATCACTTCTTTTTTTGGTTTCAGTTTTGAGGAAAAGAGCTTGGGTGTGTCTGTGTTTGCAGTGAGCTGGATCTGCTGTGATCGCTGCCATGAAAGACTATCTCTGAATCATTTGGGTGATTTAAACTCATAATAGTAATGTCTTTAACCTGAGGTATTTCTGTTTAAAGGTGTTAAGTCTCTTGGATGTTTAAAGGAACAACTGAAGGATTATTTAGTATTGTATTATTTTCGGGGTTATCTTTGGAGTAAGGGGTGTTAAGTGAGCCAATGTTTATTTAAAAGGTTAAGTTGAATTCATGGAATAAACATTGTTTTGTGTTTAAAAACCCACGTGTCCATAACTGTAATACCACACCTGGAGAACAAGCCGTGTGCTTCAAAAGCAACAATACATTAAAGGGAGAGGTTGGTTAAACTCCATGATACATTTTGGGGTTCTGAAAACGCCGCTCCCATAACACTGCGTTCCGGAACGCATTGACGCCGTTGTCGAGGTGATAGAGAATTGCAACGTGGCGTGAAATCGGTGCCCGCCACAATTTTGGCATTGGAACCAATCGCCCAATCGCTTTTCCCGATTTCAGCGTCGGCCAACAGAGAATCCCGCCCCGATTTTGGTTTCAATATTATCTTTTTGCAAAATCAACGTGTTCTCCAAATCTCTTCAAGTGAGTTGAGGTCATGAACGTTGTTATGTCTTGCATCAGCATGGAAGAGAACGAGCGGATTGATAATGAATCACTGGGCAACTCAAAATGTCAAGGGCATTGAAACAGATTTAGCAGTATTAAAGGCTTAAATAAGGGCTCACAAATTAAGCTGACTATATTCTTATTGTTTTTCAATAATTATGAAGCAGGAGGGGTTTCTGGCAGGGGTTTGCTGACGTCATGTCAGAGGTCTTACAAGTGAGGGTGGTGCTGAGTCCAGAGGTGGCGATCTTTGGTGTGTCGGAAGACTTGGGAGCCCAGGGGGTGAGAGAGCCTGATGTCCTGGCCTTTGCCTCGCTGGTGGCCCGGAGACGGATCTTACCAGGATAGAGGAATTCGGAACACCCAAAGTTGGGGATATGGGTTAGTGACATGAGGGGGTTTCTCAAATTTGAGAAAATTAAATTCGCCTTGAGGGTTTGCTGCAGGGGTTTGCTCGGAGGTGGCAGCCGTTTCTCGAATTCTTTGAGAAAAATTAAGCTGTCAGCAGAGGGGGAGGGGGCAAGGGGAGGCACGGGGGAGACAAGTAAGGACAGGAGAACCAACAGAGGGGTGGCTAGGGAAGGTGGCACTACTTGTGTAAGCCATGTTGGCTGGGTTTTTTGCCCGGTGGGTGGGGGGGGGGGATTGTTGGTTATATTGTTGCCTTTGTTTTTGTTGACATTTGATGTTGAAAATTGTAAAAATTATAAATGCCTCAATCAAATATTTCCTTAAAAAATATATTATTATGAAAATAGGTTATGAATTTGAAACCTATACTTGGATTTCTGTATGTAATCTAAACTAGTTCTTCAGGGAGAGTGGCACGCTTTCAGTTGAGACCTAACATCTCAGAAGGATCTAAAATTCCATGGCACTATTAGAAGCAGAGTGCCATATTGTCCAAATGTCCCAAGTCAATCTTCTCAACCAACATCAACAAGAATGACCGCTTACCCTTTGCGATTCCTTCTGGGATATTACTGTGCACAATTTGACTGTTGCACTTGTCTGCATCACAGCCATGACTACACTTCAAAATTAATTCACTGGGAGCAACTCAGCGGCCTACTCGTGCTCAACTTGATGTTGGGAATGTAGTGATCTGCATATCTGTGTATATGTATTGCGTTAATATACAAAAGTAACAGCTAGATAACCACTAGATGGCAGTACCAGAGATGGGTATAAAAGATAAACTCAAGGATATTTCCCACCACTTCTTGTTTGGAGTGACTAGTGACAGAGATAGTGAGAGATAGCTTAGTGTTCAGGTGTCTGTTATAACCTGCCTGCTTACCACTGGCTGGTGACTAATGGCAATCCCGCAATTCTTTGGGAGTATGAGCTTCCCCAATGAGGGGGGCAGAGAAATTGTTAGCAGACTCCCTGCATAAATAAAGCTGGCCAGTTTTACACCATGCCTCTGCAGGGACGTTTGGATGTTATTGATGCTGCGCTGGAAAGCTGGAACCAGTACGCACAACGGATGTATTACTATTTCCGGGCAAACAACATCACCGAAAACGAGCGCCAGGTGGTCATATTGTTCACCGCCTGCGGCCTGCATACATTTGGGCTGATTAAGAGCCTTACGTACCCAGCTGCGCCGGACACCAAAACATTTGATGAACTTGTGAACTTAGTGGGGCAACATTTTAACCCAACCCCGTCCACGACAGTCCAGCGTTACCGGTTTAATACCGCTGAGGGGACCCCAGGAGAATCCCTTGCTGAGTTTCTATCCAAGCTACGCAGGATTGCGGAGCACTGTGACTATGGTGAGACCTTGTCAGAAATGTTATGCGACCGTTTGGTTTGTGGTATTAACAATGCGGCCACCCAGAGAAAGTTGTTAGCCGAGCCAACATTGACTTTTCAACATGCCATTCAAATAGTATTGTCCCGAGAGAGCGCAGAACGAGGAGTGCAGGAGCTACAGGGAATGGAGATGCACGCCTTGGGGCGCAATCCCTTCTGTCCGAAAGCGTCCCCCTGCACCCCTGCGGTACCTTGGGCGAGGCAACATCCGGATCGATGCCAGTGGCCGTCGGACATTCCTTCCCGAAGGGAGCCTTTTCCAGAACCAATGGATGAAGAGCCATGTCAGACTTGTGGGCGCCGACCCGGTCGCGGACGCCGGTCCTGGGGGCGCCAGAGGCGTCATCTTTCCGACCTAAACTGGGGCCAGCCCAGGGGCCGTAACTTCCATTTGGATGAACCCGCAGCGACTACTCCCGAGGACGTGGAGACGGAGGACGACTGCCTGCAGCTGCATTGTGTGGCAGCTCCCCGTGTGGCCCACATTAAAGTGACAGTATGGGTCAATGGTCACCCGCTTGAGATGGAGTTGGACACTGGCGCAGCGGTTTCCGTGGTCGCCCAGAGGACATTCGACCGCATCAAGCAGGGTATACAGACCCTTACATTAACCGACACACAGGCCAGGTTGGCCACCTATACGGGGGAACCATTGGGCATTGCAGGAACTACGATGACTCCTGTTGTTTATGGACGCCAGGAGGGGCGTTTCCTACTTATCGTGGTGCGCGGCCATGGGCCCAGCCTGTTGGGTCGGGACTGGATGCACCATTTGCGGCTGCAGTGGCAACACAACCTCCAAACAGTTTCTGGAGGGTTGACTGAGGTACTAGGACGGTACCCAGATGTATTCCAGCCTGGTTTGGGGAAAATTAAAAGGGGCCGTAGCTCCTATCCAAGTCGAACCAGGAGCCACACCGTGCTATTTCCGGGTGCGTCCGGTGCCTTAAGCCTTGCTTGAGAAGGTAGAAGGGGAGCTCACTCGTTTGCAGACTTTGGGTATTAGCAGGCCCGTTCGTTTCGCTGACTGGGCAGCACCAATTGTACCTGCAATGAAGCCAGATGCCACAGTTCGCTTGTGCGGTGACTATAAACTTACAGTGAATACGGCTTCCCGGCTCAACCGATATCCAATGCCTCGCATTGAGGATTTCTACGCGAAGCTTGCAGGCGGACTCTCGTTCACAAAATTAGATATGAGTCACGCCAACCTGCAGTTGGAGCTGGACCCTGCCTCCAGGCCATATATAGCGATTAATACACACCGGGACCTGTATGAATATACACGGATGCCCTTTGGGGTATCCTCTGCCTGCGCTATTTGTCAACGCACCATGGAGGGCATTTTGAGAGGTTTACCGCGTGTTGCTGTCTACTTGGACGACGTTTTGATTACAGGGACGTCGGAGCAGGAACATTTGGAAAATTTGGAGGCTGTCCTTAGACGCTTTTCGGAGGCTGGAGTCCATTAATGTCGCACAAAGTGCATCTTTGAGGTGAAGGAAGTAGTCTACCTGGGTTATCGGGTGGACCGTAAAGGTTTGCACCCCGTCGCAGAGAAGGTGCGCGCAATCCAACAGGCCCCCGCCCCAACTGACACTTCGCATCTTCGTTCGTTTCTCGGCCTCACAAACTATTACGAGAAGTTCCTCCCCAATCTGGCAACTACGCTGGCCCCGTTGCACCTTCTGCTAAAGAAGAATCACACCTGGGTATGGGGTCAGCCGCAAGAAACCACTTTCCGGCGGGTAAAACAACAATTGTCGTCATCGGGGTTACTAACCCACTATGATCCTGGAAAGCCTTTGCTCATCACATGTGATGCATCCCCGTATGGTATTGGGGCTGTCCTGTCCCACAAGATGGTGAATGGGGCCGAGTGGCCTATAGCTTTCGCCTCCCGCACATTGACTGCAGCGGAAACAAAGTACGCGCAGATCAAGAAGGGGGCCTGGCGGTGGTCTTTGCGGTGAAACGCTTCCACCAGTACGTGTATGGCCGCCACTTCACTATTGGGACTGATCATAAGCCTCTGCTGGGACTTTTCCGAGAGGACAAGCCAATACCGCCCATTGCTTCCACACGGATCCAGCGCTGGGCTTTGTTGCCCGCTGAATACGAGTATTCTCTGGAGCACAAACCAGGAACAAGATAGCGAATGCCGATGCACTGAGCCGATTGCCTTTATTGACCGGCCCTATGTCGACCTCCACAACCGGTGAGGTGGTTGCAACCCTAAATTTGATGGACTCCTTGCCTGTCACAGCATCACAGATCCATGAGTGGACTCAGATGGAGCCAGTCCTGTCAAAGTTTCAGCACATAGTCCTGTATGATGGGCAACATAAACAGCTCCCAGGCGAATTGCAGGCATTTTCCTCCAAGCTGTCAGAATTTAGCGTGGAAGATGGTATCCTCTTGTTGGGGACTCGTGTGATTGTCCTGGAAAAAGGACAGGAGCTGATATTGAGAGACTTGCACAATGGGCATCCGGTTGTGACCAAAATGAAAATGTTGGCCCGGAGTTATGTCTGGTGACCAGGCCTCGACACCGACATTGAGAAGGTGGCCCAAAACTGCTCCATTTGCCAGGAGCATCAGAAGCTTCGGCCGGCCGCGCCCCTACATCACTGGGAATGGCCAGGGCGGCCTTGGACGTGCTTGCATGCGGATTTCACCGGCCCTTTTCAAAGATCCATATTCCTTCTGTTAATCGATGCCCAGTCTAAATGGTTAGAGATGCATAAGATGGTAGGCACAACGTCCTGCGCAACAATCGAGAAGATGCATTGTCTTTCAGTATGCATAGCCTCCTAACGGAGTGCTGGTCAAGAACAACGGCACTCCGTTCACAAGTGAGGAGTTTGCGAGGTTCATGAAGATGAAAGGCATACGCCATATCCGCATTGCCCCATACCACCGGCTTCAAATGGGTTGGCGGAGTGCGCAGTGCAGACATTCAAATGAGGCCTAAAGAAGCAGTCTTCCGGGTCGATGGACACGAGACTGGCTCGTTTTTTGTTTTCATATAGGACCACGCCACAGGCGGTGACTGGGGTAACTCCCACGGAATGTCTAATGGGCCAGAGAATTTGCACCCGCCTTAGCATGGTTTTCCCGGACATTGGCGCAAAAGTACGCCGCACACAAGAACGGCAGGAACATGCTTTTTCTCGGCAGTGTTCCAAAAGCTAGTGTTTGAAACAAACATGTTGGACTTTAATCTGGTGTTGTAAGACTTCTTACAGAATTCCTTAAAGACCTTGTTAATCCGATCTGGAACCACCACCAACTTCCCTGCCCTGTCCCGCACTTGGATAATTTCCCTTTCCACAGCCTCCCTCAGCCTCCCTCATACCGGCCCTCTCTCAATGCGCGTAAACTGTACCCCTTACTCGCCTCAATTGGCGTACCGCCTTCCTGGTAGATAGTAGTGTGGTGATCCACTGTGTGCACCTGTATTAGGGGATGTAAGGTAGGACCTGCACTACAGGTTCGCCGGTAGCACCTGCCGACTGGCTCCGCCCACAAGGAGCCGTATAAATATGCATGAGGCCAACATGCCTTCGCCCGTATTTGAGCAGACATAGCCAAGGCTTCAGATGTTGCCCTCGCCGCCACTCTAAACCAGGCAGGCAGACCCGTGGCATTCTTCTCCCGCACCCTTCATGCCTCTGAAATTCGACACTCGTCTGTTGAAAAGGAGGCCCAGGCTATCGTTGAAGCGATGCGGCATTGGAGGCATTACCTGGCCAGCAGGAGATTCACTCTCCTCACTGACCAACGGTTGGTAGCTTTCATGTTCAACAACACGCAGCGGGGCAAGATCAAAAATCTTGCGGTGGTGAATCGAGCTCTCCACCTACAATTACGAGATTTGGTATCGCCCCGGCAAGCTCAACGAGCCCCCAGACGCCCCCTCTCGAGGTACATGTGCCAGCGCACAAGTAAACCAGCTCCGTGCCCTGCATGACAGCCTTTGTCACCCGGGAGTCACTCGATTGTACCACCTCGTCAAAGCCCGCAATCTGCCCTACTCCGTCGATGAAGTACGGACAGTCACCAGAGACTGCCAGGTCTGTGCGGAGTGAAAGCCGCACTTCTACCGACCAGACCGTGCGCGCCTAGTGAAAGCGTCCCGCCCCTTTGAACGCCTCAGCATGGCCACTCCCCTCCACCGACCGCAACACATATATCCTCAGCATGGTCGATGAATTCTCCAGGTTCCCCTTCGCCATCCCATGCCCCGATATGACGTCTGACACCGTCATCAAGGCCCTCAACTCCATCTTCGCTCTGTTCGGTTTCCCTGACGACATCCACAGCGACAGGGGATCCTCATTCATGAGCGATGGGCTGCGTCAGTTCCCGCTCAGCAGGGGTATCACTCCAGCAGGGCGACCAGCTATAATCCCCGGGGAAACGGGCAGGTAGAGAGGGAGAACGGGACGGTTTGGAGGGCCGTCCAGCTGGCCCTATGGCCCAGAAACCTCCCAGCCGCTCGCTGTCAGCAGGTCCTCCCGGATGCACTGCACTCCATCTGGTCTCTACTGTGCACCGCCACAAATAACACACCCCATGAACGTGTTTTTACCTTCCCTAGGAAGTCCAGATCCGGGGTGTCGCTCCCGACTTGGCTCGCAGCTCCAGGACCGGTTCTTCTACGTAGGCATGTCCGACTCCACAATGCGGACCCCTTGGTGGACAGGGTACGCCTGCTCCACGCCAACCCCCAGTATGCCTATGTAGAGTTCCCCGACGGCCACCAGGATACGGTCTCACTCAGGGACCTGGCTCCCTCAGGTTCCACTCCCACACACTTCCCCACCCATGCGCCACCCTCCCCTCCCCCGGTGCTCCCAGCATTAGCCCCACCAGGTCCATCCCTCCTTCCCCTGCCTACGCTAGAGGACGAGGAAGCTGACGGCACGCTTCCGGAGTCATCCAACTACTGGACAGCACCAACACCGCCAGCACCGACGTCGTCGACGCCGACACCGCCAGCATCGACATCGCCACCACCGCTACGTCGCTCCCAGCGAACTGTTAAACTAACGGACAGACTTAACCTCTGACAGGCACCAGACTACAAGATGGACATATTTTTTTTCCCCCTCCCCTCTGTAAATTATTTGTAAATCTGTATATAGATCCACGCCACCCCCGCTAGACTCATTTTTAACAGGGGGTGAATGTGGTGATCCACTGTGTGCACCTGTATTAGGGGATGTAAGGTAGGACCTGCACTACAGGTTCACCGGTAGCCTCTGCCGGCTAGCTCCGCCCACAAGGAGCTGTATAAATATGCATGACCTCCTCCTGATCAGCCATTTCGCCAGCTGCAGCAGGAGGCCACGTATCTGACTGTAATAAAGTCACAGTTGTACCAATCTGAGTCTTTCATGCAATTGATCATGCGTCAATAGGTCAAGGTTCACCTGTAGTTCCTTCCTCTTTTCCAACTTTGCTGGGTCCCCATCCTCTGCATATTTCCTATCTACCTCCAGCATCTCATTTATTACCTTCTGACGCTCCAACCAACCTCTTTGTCCACCCTAGCCTTGAACTAGATCACCTCACCCCTCACCAGCGCCTTTAGAGCCTCCCAGACAACCGCCTCCGACACCTCACCCGTGCAGTTAAAACCTACATATTCCTCGATTACTTTTTCAATTTTGTGACAGAACCCTCGATCCCCCAACAGTCCCACATCTAACTCCCACCCCTTCTCCAGTACCATATCCACCCAATACAGAGCATGATCTGATACTGCAATTGCCGAGTACTCCAACTCTTTAACCCCAGCCAGCAGCGTCTTCCCCACCATGAAAAAGTCAATCCGCGAAGACACCTTATGGACTGCTGAGAAAAACGAGCATTCCCGCTCCCACTGGTGCTGAAACCTCCGAGGGTCCACCCCTCCCATCTCCACCATTAGCCCAGCCAATGCCTTCGCCCCCCCCCCCCCCTCCCCCCCCCCCCCCCCCCCCCCCACTGACGGGTCCGGCGAGAATGGCCATGACCTGTCCAACTTTGGCTCCTGCAGCAAGTTCCAGTCCCCCCCACTATCATTTTGCGTAAGTCCAAGTAGGGGATGACCCCAAACACCTTCTTCGTGAATTACACCAACCCACATTACACCAACCCATAT
Organism: Scyliorhinus canicula; assembly: GCF_902713615.1. Lineage (NCBI taxonomy): Eukaryota > Metazoa > Chordata > Chondrichthyes > Carcharhiniformes > Scyliorhinidae > Scyliorhinus > Scyliorhinus canicula. The sequence continues at coordinate 42,380,438 of NC_052153.1, forward strand.
AAAAGGACTCAGCACACATGATCTTCCTCTTTCCAGTGGAGATTCTCAGTGTGTACACAGGGTTGATTTGAAACACATGATACCCACCACCTGGATTGTAGCAGACTGGTTCGTCAGTCTGAGTAGCTATAGCAGGATTAACAGGAGAATTGTTAACAATTTAATAAATGTGTTAAAGCTATCTCCAAGCCTGAACCTTCCTTTGTCAGAGTGCACATCAAGGAAGCAGCTTATGCTACGTCAAGAGCATAACAAAACACCTACATCGTCCAATTGGGACCATCTCCACTCACCAGTGCCACTAGCCTCCCCTCCAGCGCCCCTGTTACAATCACATATCTAACCCCCTGATCTGCCACCACCTTCTCCATCTGGAAGCGTACTCTTTTGCTGACCATTACCACTACCCCTCGAGCCCTTCCGTCAAATCCAGAGTGAAATACCTGACTAACCCAGCCCTTTTTAAGTCTCACCTGATCCATCACCCTCAAGTGCATCCCCTGCAGCATTGATACATTGGCCTTCAAACTTTTAAGATGTGCAAGCACCCTTGGACCTCTTGACGGGACCACCTAACCCCCTCACGTTCCACGTGACTATCCTAACTGGGGGTCTCTCACCCCCCCCTTCTTATCCACCATCATCATACCACTGGGCATTGCCCCATGAGCCTGACCCGACCCTATCCACTATTAACATTGAATGCCCACCCCCTTCCCAGAATCTCCCTTACATTTCCTCTCGGAAATACGTTTCCCAGTATCGATCCCTTCCCCCCTCTTTCTCGCCTCGTAGGCCCATTGAAACCTGCTATCCAGGCTCCAATGTCCGCAGCCCTCCTCTCACCTCACCTCAGTTCACCAGCAGACTTTAGTTAGCTAGTGCACCCCCCTCCCCCCACCAAAGGCATACTGTCCCCTCCCACCCTGTCCCAGAAGAAAAAGGAAAACAATCTAACCCATACAATTCCACAAAATATCATAACATATAACCGTTGCAACAAACAAAAGGAACAAAAATGCCAATCAAACCAAACAAAAACTTTAACTCTATAATAATGTGAAGTCAAGTAAGTTACAATACAGGTAAATGAAAAGAAAGTTATAACATTTATATGTTTTCCAGCTCCCCAGTCACAGTATTTATGTGAGCAGATAATTACTGCTCTTGGAGGATCATTTACTTTGGGTTTTGGCCTTAACGACCGATGAGCTCGGTCCAGTTCATACCGGCAGGGGTCTTCAACCTCCCCCTTCAACTCTGCCAGCATCTTAGCAAAGTATACTGTCAGCCTTGAGCCCTCTGCTCCTTTGGGCAAGCCCACAATTTTCAGAATGTGCCGCCTCGAGCGGTTCTCCAAGTCCTTGAGCTTTGTTCGGAGTCCTCTGTTGACCTCCACCACCCTCCGCTGCTCGTCCCCCATCGAGGTGAGCTGGTCACTGTGCTGCGACATGGCATCCTCCAATTCCTTCATCACCTCGGCCGATGTCTTTGCCACAGCTACCCTCACCGGGGCGATTGCCTCCTCCACCAATGATTTCAGTGCGACCGCCATCTCCTTCCTCAACGCCTCCATCTGCCTCACAAAGTGCTCTCCAGCTCCACAGCCATCACCTCGGTCATCTTTTCCACTGCAAGTAGTGCGGCCCCACCATGCGGTCCGGCATCCGCCATCTTGTCAGCACTTTTACAGGTGCTCTCATTTGACGGCGAACCCACGTTTCCTCCCTTCTTCACAACTGTTTTTGGCATCCTTTAATGACTTATTATTTTTACCCTTCTTCCTTCAATCTTAAATAAATAAATAATAATTTTTAAAATTAAAAAATCAGAAAATCTCTTTCCCGGGACCGGACTTCAAACTTCACAAACGTTCATTTTCAGCGGGGGCCACTCGATGTGCTCTGCTCCCCCTCTACACTGCGTCCTGGATTCAGGCCTTGCCTCGTGCCAAGCTCTGCTCCTCCGGCCACCGGACACTCCCGCAGGGCTCCTCCCCTGCTCCAAACCGGCCCGACCTGCCGTCTGTCCCTCAAGTTCCAAAGGCCAAAGAAATTGGGATAGAAAAAAAACAATGAAGGAACCCCCGAAAAAGGCCGAAATATCGCGGACCGGCAGGAGCCTCTTCTCAAGGCAGCCGCTCCTTTCGTGAGTGCCACCGGAAGCTCGGTAATCATAGTTAATATATATTTAATCTTGTTAATTTAATCTATAGTTTAATCAAGGAGAAATGGGAAGTGGAGTTGGGAGGGAAGATCAATTGGGAAGTATGGAGTGAGGCACTGCGAAGGGTAAACGGGACCTCCTCTTGTGCAAGGATGATATCTTTTAAGGTGATGCACAGGGTGCATATGACTCGGGCGAGAATGAATGGGTTCTTTCAGGGGGTATCAGATGAGTGTGAGAGGTGTGGGTGGGGGCCAGCGAATCATGCGCACATCTTTTGGGGTTGCGAGAAATTGGGAAGATTCTGGGCAGGGGTCTTACCCAGGACAGTGGAGGAGGAGGTGGACCCGGACCCTTTGGTTGCGATATTTGGGGTTTCAAAGAAGCCGGAGCCCATGGAAAGGAGGAAGGCCGATGTCGTGGTTTTCGCCTGTCTGATCGCACAGTGGCGAATTCTGCTGGAGAGGCGGTCGGCATTGCCACCGGGGGTAGCGGCTTGGTTGGGTGACCTGTATAAATTCCTGCAGTTACAAAAGTTAAAGTATGAGTTAAGGGCTCAGCAGGGGAGTTTGAGAAAAAGTGGGGGATGTTTGTGACTGCGTTTGAGGAGCTGTTCGTTGCTGGGGGGGGGGGGTTGGATGGTGGGGGGAGGGTGAAAAAGGGGAAAAATCTGTACAGACTGTAGAGTTGATTGTTGGGAAGTATGTTTCCCGGGCTATTTATTGGCTGTAACCTGCTTTGATGCATGTTTGTAATAAAATACATTTTTTTAAATATCTATAGTTTAGTTGTTGAAGAGAGAATGAACTCATAGTTAAATGATTATCGTTACTCAGTAAACAGTGGTTGCTTTATTTGAAGACTTCGAGTATTAATGAATATCGAGTGTATGACCATTCTGGCAGAAAGCAAATGAGTAATAAGATATTACACAACGCAATATAACAGGGCTTGACTTCAAGAAAACTAACTAGATTAGATTAGAAAAAGCGAGAAAAAAAGAACAAATTCGTAGCGACTATTCAACTTAGGAAGCTTTGCAGCATTTGGATCCTCCGCAGAAAAATCACCTTGATGGACCATGTTAAAGCTCCATATCAGCTCAATTCAACCCGTAATCTTAATTCCAATTGGAAACTTCAAACAGCAGTTTCAGATTTATCTAGAGGCACATTATTTAACCGCTGCTACTGAGGATAGGAAGATTGCATTGCTTTTATCCATGGCAGGACAGCAGGCAATAGAAATGTCTAACTCTTTCATCTACTCTGAAGAGGACAAAAGTAAATTTGATATAATAATTAACAAATTTGATGACCATTGCAAAATTCAAACAAATGAAATCTTTGAGAGATTCAGATTCAACAAACGTTTGCAAAAAAATGGGGAATCATTCACCAGCTTTGTCACCAATTTAAAATTACTAACACAAACTTGTAATTATGCAGCTTTGCATGATCCGCTGATCTGTGATCAAATTGTGTATGGCATAAGTGATGAAAGTCCAAGAGAAGCATTGTCAAGACAGCAAGTTTTAACGCTGAAAATTGCTATTGAAAATAATATGAACTCATCTCAATTGGTTTGATTGATACTTACCTTGATTTCCAAAAACTCCTCATTATACATAAATTGAAAACTTGTTCTGGCAACTGATTTAAGTTTCCCTTTGGGATTTGGGCAGTCTGGCCGTCTGCAATGCCATAACAGGGAGAAGAAAAATGATGTTAGGAGCTGGTTACTGACCCTGAGGATTGAGGTACACCTTTTTATCAGTTTGCCACAGCATCCACAGTGCTCCTGCACTGCATCATGGCTCGTAAAACCTGAGCCCTCCCCACCCACGCATCTCAGAGACAAAAATATAACTGGAATGAGGTTTGATGGTGGGCTTGCATCTCCGGCACCACAGAAGGGCACGACTCAAAGTCCCATCCCAACACAAAAACATAAACAGCGCGATTCAAGTGAGAAAGTTCAAAGTGTGATTTTGGGCACAGGGTGTTTTGCGACTGCTGCAATGTCAAGATGGAGACCACTATTCAATGGCACTTCACTGTTCCGTTAGGCCTTGGGGAGATTCTCCCCGGTGGAGGCCACACTTTGAAATTTTTCCGGCACTGGGAGTCTGAACATGCCAACGAGACCGGCTCCTCGGAGATCAGGGCACCATTTTGAAAGGCTGTTCCAATCTCTACAACCCCCTGCCCCTTTCAGGGCCCCCTCTTTCAGAACTCCCTTCACCCCTCCGACCTTCCATCAGCCCCTTCATACCCCCTCTCACCACCTCTTTTAACAGGCATGGTCCCCCTCAGGCCCCGATCTTTGGAGATGCCAACATGGCACCCGGGCAGCTTGGCACTGCCAGCCTGGTACCCAGGCAGTGCCCTGGGCACCCTAGCTCCCAGGTGCCAGGGAGAGTGCCAGGAAACTACCCTACCCTGTCCATCACCATTATGCCTGGTCCACCAGTACTAATCGACGCCTGGTTGAGACCTCGCTGGCGCGGCTGTTGACTTCTGGGCGCCTGGTAAATCGTGGGGATATTTAAGTGAGCCATTTCATTATCTAGATCATGCCCAGCGAGGGCAGGATCCAAATGGTGCTGGCCGTAGTGAGTCGGGTGACTCGCGATCGTCCCACTTTGGGGCTCTTCCGGGATTCACCCGTCAGACCCTTCTCCACGTCGGGTACAACACGGTGGCTGAATTACACCCAAAATTGTTTCCAGGAGTTTCCATTTTATTTGGTTTGAAATGATAGGGCAAAAAATAGGAGTGTTTAACTGAATCAATAGAGGACTGAATTTTGCATTTAACGTAATGAAATGTGATGCTCTCTGCCAGCACGGTTTCTAAAATAAAAATAAAATATGCTCTTTTTCATCTTTTTCAACAAAACCCTTCACTCATTAATAGTCCTGGAATTGCCAATTGACACGAAGGGGAACATTGTTGACTTTGATTATTATCAATGAAACTAAAAGCACAGCTAATTTATTCAGAGAAATTACAATTGAAATATGACCAAAATGTGAAATAATGAAATGAGGCTAAAACGAAATTGATTTCAAGAACCAAACCAACACCACTGGCAAATAAAGTCAAGCGCGCTGCAGATTGTTGCAGAGGGATTATGTGCACTTTTCATTACCAGGGTTTCATAAACATTAGTGAAGGATCATATTCACCTGTGCTTCAATCTGGCCTCGCCAGATTGCTGCAGCCACCGACAGAGTGAGAATATACCAGCTAACAGTTGGTTATAAGCACCAGGACACAGTTCGATTGATGTTCCTGCACCCAGAAACATGCCGTCAATCTCCCAGAAGAATGACACTTTGGTGCCTTACATGGAGTCCAGAAAGAATTGCATCCTCCCTTTCAATGACACCCTGGCACCCACTGCGTTCAACTGCTCCTTGCATCTGCCAAGTCTGACCATCTCGGGTGTCATTAGAGTGGCCATCACCTTCTTCTTCTTGATCTTCTCCATTATCGGCAACATGGTTTTCCTGGTGAAGCTTTCCAAGCAGCATCTGAAGAAAGAATCACGCGTTAGGTTGCTGCTCAACAACCTCATAGTGGCCAACCTCCTGCAGACCCTGATAGTTATGCCAATGGATGGCGTCTGGAACATCACGGTTCAGTGGTACGGTGGGGAATTCCTTTGTAAGCTCCTCAACTTTCTCAAACTCTTCTCCATGTACTGCCCTGCCTTCATGGTGGTGGTGATCAGCACGGATCGCTGTCTGGCGATTACAAATCCTTTGAAGAGCGCAACAAAATGTGCCCACAGTGGAAGGTACATGATTGCCACAGCTTGGATCTTCAGTATGGTCTTGGCTTTACCTCAGGTATGAACTTTATACTAATGTGCATATCTTTGATAGTCATTAGTGTGTGGATTCTATAGAACAAGATTTAAAGCTTTGCTGTTGTAGCTATAAATCAGCTATAAACTTCTTGCATGCCTAATATTTAATGTTCAGCCTGAGTAGACTTCGGCTTTAATTTTAAAGTTAGTAACAAACAGCCTTGTCTTTATTTATTAATTCCTGACCATTAGCACTGATATGTTCTTATTTCAACAATAGATTGCTGTTTGATCGTGTTTTTATGGTTGACAATCATCATCAAACTCAAGCAAACTCAGCCACACATAATTAATAATAATCTCCACAGTGTATGTGGTCTAGCTTTCTATTTCTTTCATATGACTTATCTATATGCTGGCAATAACCCTACCTTCTTGTTTGTTTCTTTTCCCCCTAACTGTCTCTGCTCCAAACTCTTCCAAAAGCATTAACTGCATTCCCTGGCTGAAATTCTTTTTTTTTAAATATATTTTTATTGGAATTTTTTACAGAAAATATAAAACGTAACGACAAACAATGAAATGCAACAAAATAACCCATAATAACTGTTAACACCTCCAGACCGTATCGACGCATGTATCCCATCCCCCACCCCCCCAACCCCAATGAACAACAGAAGAACTTAAAAATAAATTTAAATTAAATAAACAAACATAGTCATCATCCGCTTGAGCAGCAGTCATGTACTCGGCAAACATGACCCTTGTTCATGTCCTGATTGAAGGATTATAAGGGGATTGCATCCCCATTCACCCCCATCCACCCGTGCAAACCTCCAGGAGAGGCTACCGGTTACAATCCAGAAAATAATCCCAGGGTGATTTCATCTATTTAGCCCTGGGGACTGATGTCAATTTTAATGCTCAAGCTCACCCAATTACGGATCAGCTAACATCACAGACTAAGAATTGAATCTGGGGACTTCCGGTGGCGGCAATGAGCAAGTGAGCCGCACATTCGGTGGCTCTCACTCCGGCGGGATTTGAGGACCTGGTTCTGGTTTAGGGGCAGCAGGGTAGCATGGTGGTTAGCATAAATGCTTCACAGCTCCAGGGTCCCAGGTTCGATTCCCGGCTGGGTCACTGTCTGTGTGGAGTCTGCACGTCCTCCCCCTGTGTGCTCCGGTTTCCTCCCACAGTCCAAAGATGTGCGGGTTAGGTGGATTGGCCATGCTAAATTGCCCGTAGTGTCCTAATAAATGTAAGGTTAAGGGGGGGGTTGTTGGGTTAAGGGTATAGGGTGGATACGTGGGTTTGAGTAGGGTGATCATGGCTCGGCACAACATTGAGGGCCGAAGGGCCTGTTCTGTGCTGTACTGTTCTATGTTCCCCGGTTTTGCGGGACTGTGGAGCGCTGAAAGGACAGCCACGGAGGTGCTGAGGAGCGGGCAGAGCTGGATGGAACCGCGAGAGAGCAGAAAGCAGTGAAAACAGGAAAGGAAGGGACAAAGGCAAGGTGCAGGAGAAGCTGACCCGGGAGCAAAGATGGCGGACCTACGGACCTTGGACCCGGTGATCCAACAAGCGCTGGAAAACATGCTGCAGGTGATTAAAAGCAGTTTTGAGTCGTTGAAGCGGGATAATTTGGATCCACTTCAGAAGGCAGTTGATCAGTTGAACCAGAAACTGGATGCCCAGGACGAAAAAGTTAAGTAGCTGGGAGAGGCGGTGGAAGAGCAGGCGGACACGCAGACGATTGCTGCGCTAGAAGTCAATGGGTTGAAGGAGATGATGATGTCACCAGCGACACTTTTCCACCCCCAGGTGACCCTCGTGGAGTTGGCCGAGGACAAGCTCCCGCATACTCTGTGGTATTACAATCTGTCCAATTTCATTAGTATGCCATCGACCACTGGCAGATCGTTTGATCGTCTGCCCAGGCACTCTTTCTCGATTTGAGCATAGCGCTGTTCAGTAGGTGTCATGGCTCTAGATGCATATGCGACTGGGGGAAGAGGAGGGTTTGTCACGCTGGAGGAGTACTGTCCCAATGCCAGACTGGCTCGCGTCAGTGGAGATCTTCGTCTCCTTGGCAGGGTCGAAAAACGCCAGTACCGGGGCCTTGGTGAGTTTAGCCCTGAGCTCACGCCACTCTCGCTCATGAGCGGGGAGCCACTGGAAGTCGGTGGGTTTTTTACAAGATTGCGGAGAGCTGTGGTGTGAGATGCAATGTTGGGGATAAACTTCCCAAGGAAGTTAACCATCCCTAGGAAGCAGAGGACCGCCACCTTGTCCTCTGGTGTCTTCATAGCATTGATCGCCGACACGTTATCCGCATCTGGCTGCACACCGAACTGCGAAATATGGTCGCCGAGGAACTTTATTTCTGCTTGACCGAACGAGCATTTGGCTCTGTTGAGTCGGAGGCCATGCTCATGGATCCTCTGGAACACTCGCTTGAGGCGATCAATGTGTTCCTGCGGAGTCGTGGACCAAACAATGATGTCATCGACGTACACTCGCATCCCCTCGATGCCCTCCATCATTTGCTCCATTATTCGGTGGAACACCTCCGAGGCGGAGATGATACCAAAGGGCATCCGGTTGTAACAATACCGGCCAAATGGGGTGTTAAATGTGCAGAGCTTTCAACTGGATGCGTACAGTTGTATCTGCCAAAACCCCTTGGAGGCATCCAGCTTTGTGAAAAACTTGACGTGAGCCATTTCGCTGGTGAGTTCTTCTCGTTTAGGGATAGGGTAGTGTTCCCTCATGATGTTACAGTTCAAATCTTTGGGGTCGATCCAAATGCGCAGTTCCCCTGATGGTTTTTTGACACAAACCATGGAGCTAACCCAGTCCGTGGGTTCCATGACCTTAGAAATGACGCCCTGGTCCTGGAGGTCTTGCAGCTGCTGCTTGAGGCAGTCCTTAAGGGGAGCCGGCACCCAACGGGGTGCATGAACCACAGGTGTGGCATTCGGTTTCAGAAGAATCTTGTATGTGTAAGGGAGTGTGCCCATTCTCTCGAAGACGCTGTGGTATCGTGCTATGATGTCATTTAATTGGGTTTGGAAGTTGGCATCTGGCGAGGTTGATGCCTCAGTGGGCGACATGGAGTGAACCCGCTGCACAAGATTCAGGATATTGCAGGCCTGAGCACCGAGCAAGCAAGCTTTATTGGACCCTACAATTTCGAAACGCAGGGGGCTCTTGAAGAACGATGAGATACCACAAGCTGGCATGGGCTACTGGCAGCAATTGCAGTGACATTGTAATCCAGAAGCTGGCAGGACGATGGAAGAATGTTCGGCTTGACGTGGATGTTGTCCAGGTCAGACTGCGAAATGTGGTTAACTGAAGGGCCGGTGTCCAGCCTGAAGCGTATGCGAGATTTGTTGACCGTAAGGGTGGCACACCACTTGTCGTCCAGATCAATGCTCTGGGAAGGGCTTGGCCTTTTTTGCGGAAAGCACCATATGCTTGGTGATGATGCTCACCCGGAATGGGGATGTGAGATCCTCGCTGTCAGGATCTGGAACCATGTCGGAGTCGGAGTATACAACGGGTTGCTGTACTGACCGGATGTACCTGCGCTGCTGCTGGGATCGATGTGTGTTGGGCAGTTGAGCAGATCTGCACAGGGCTGCGTAGTGGCCAAGCTTGCCACACTGGAGACAGCGTCGAGATTTCGCGGGACATTGCCGCTTTAAGTGGGCAGAGCCACAGTTGCTGCACGTCATGGCGCCGACGTCAGGATGCTCCATGCGCCACCGCGCATGCATGGTGTGGTCGAACAATGTGTGCACCTGCGCAGTTCGGTCCTCGGCCTCGCCGTCCCCTCGGTCGTTGCGCGCGTGCGCAGGAGCCCGGGAAAAGCGCGCAAAATGGCTGCCCTCATCCAGACTCAGGCCCTGGAGCTGTTTTACGGCCTGCACCCGCTCCGCATTGTGGGGGGCCTTGCCGCGCCGTCTCTGCCGCCTTGATATGGGAGTACCGGTTATTAGCGTGCTCATGTAGGATGCAGGTCTCGATGGCGATGGTAAGGGGGAGCTGCTTCACTTTAAGGAGCTGCTGGCGAAGGGGGTTGGAGTGGACCCCGAAAACGATCTGGTCGCGGATCATGGAGTCGGAAGTGGAGCCGTAGCTGCAGAATTGCGCGAGGATACGAAGATGGGTTAAGAAGGAATGAAAAGGTTCATCCTTACCCTGAAGCCTCTGCTGGAACACATAGCGTTCAAAGCTCTCGTTGAATTCGATGTCACAGTAGCTGTCGAACTTCATCAGGACTGTTTTGAACTTTGTCTTGTCCTCACCTTCAGTAAAGGTGAGGGAGTTAAAGATGTGGATAGCGTGGTCCCTGGATGTAGAGAGGAAGAGAGCGATCTTCCTGGCATCCGATGCAGCTTCAAGGTCGGTGGCTTCAAGATACAGCTGGAACATCTGCTTGAAAATCTTCCAGTTGGCACCGAGGGTGCCGGTGATGCGGAGCTGCGGGGGAGGGCGGACGCTGTCCATGTTACCGGATGACTGATCGCTGGTCAAAGGCAGACTATCTCAAGGTAGGTCCGTCAAACTCTAACATGACTCACTGGTACCATGATGTGTTGGATAAGCTGGGTCTGCGAGGACTGCGTTTACCATAGCAGTGAGAGAGACAGGCTTCCAACACTTGAATAAATGCAACTCTATTTTATTGAACTCTTAACTATTAAACATACTTTAACTGTGGGTTGACACTATGCTGAGTTGACTGGTGACCTGAGGCTAACCTGACCAGACTATCTTACTACCACATGGTGGATGTTCTAGTTGTTGCTCACGGGCTCTGGCTGTCTCAGAGGCTGGATCCCAAGAGAGCGGGAAATCTAGTGCCCTCTGGCTTTATAGTGGCCGTGTCCTGTCTGGTGATTGGCTGCTGTGTTCTGTGTGTTCATTGGTCATCCTGTGTGTCAATCAATGTCTGTCTGTGCACCATCATATACATGTGTGTATATTATGACAGGAGAGACAGAGAAGACTGCTGGACAGAGTAAAGGAGCTGGAAAATAGAGCCCGTAGACAAAATCTGAGGATCATCGGACTCCCGGAGGGGGCTGAGGGAGCTGATGCCACAGCGTTTGTGGTGGACCTGTTGCTGCAGCTGATGGGGGCTGAAGCCTTTCCATGGCCGCCGGAGCTGGAGGGGGCACATCGAGTACGGGCAAGGCAGATGCGTCCGCGGGGTCCCCCCCCCCCGTCTGATGGTGATCAGGTTCCACAGGTTTGTGGAGAAGGAGCGGGTGCTGCGATGGGCAATGAGCGCTAAGAGCAGCTCGTGGAATAACAGTGTTCTTCGAATTTACCAGGACCTGGTACCGTGGCAGCACGGTAGCATTGTGGATAGCACAATTGCTTCACAGCTCCAGGGTCCCAGGTTCGATTCCGGCTTGGGTCACTGTCTGTGCGAAGTCTGCACATCCTCCCCGTGTGCGCGTGGGTTTCTTCCGGGTGCTCTGGTTTCTTCCCACAGTCTAAAAATGTGCAGGTTAGATGGATTGGCCATGCTAAATTGCCCATAGTGTCCAAAATTGCCCTTAGTGTTGGGTGGGGTTACTGGGTTATGGGGATAGGGTGGAGGTGTTAACCTTGGGTAGGGTGCTCTTTCCAGGAGCCGGTGCAGACTTGATGGGCCGAATGGCCTCCTTCTGCACTGTAAATTCTATGAAATTCTATGATGACCTAAGCCAGGAGGTGGCCAGGCGGCGAGCAGCCTTTAAACAAGTTAAGGAGGTTTTGTTTAAAAAGCACGTGAAGTTTGGTCTGCTCTTCCCGGCCCGTCTTTGTGTCACACATCAGGGCCAACACCACTACTTCTCCGAGCCTGAAGAAGCGATGGACTTCGGGAGAGATCAGGGGCTCATCCCGCAAAAAGGACCCACGGACACAAGCTAGGGTCTGAGAGTTATTGTTTGAGGGGATGCCTACTGTGCCTGGACTGCTGGTCGACTGTTTACTGTTTTAAAGGTGCCATGTGGTGTATTTTTGGGCAGCTTATGCCTGTGGGGGGTGTGGGGGAGGGGAGGGGATCCCCCCCCCCCCTCCCCTCCAGTGCGCTGGAGCCTTTATTGTAACAAAAGAGTGGCCGGTCAGCAATGGGGATTGAAGATGTTGGTTGGGGGCTTTCGTTTCATTTATGTCCATGGTTTTTACGTTTGTTTCGAATGGGTGATGTACGGGTACTGGGTTATTGCGGTGTTATTTTATTAATGCTCAGAAAGGAACACTTTTCTGTGTACACAGCTGGAACTGTATTGTACCTGGAGCAGCCTCGCGGTGCTGTTTGATGTTTACATCTTGTTTGATCTTCCCATTTTAGTGAGATTGCTCCAGTGGGTTGGAGTGGGGAATGGTGTGCTGATGAGTGGGTAGATGAGGTCAGGGAAACAATGGGAGCGAGACAAGTGGGCGTTGGAGCGATGAGTCACTGGGTTCGCAGATTGGCTAGTCAAGGGAGTCAGGTGGGGGGGGGGGGAAATACAGCCAGTAGATGGCAGGGGTGGGGTTATCGGGGGATGTTGCAAGGGGGGGGGGGAGTTATTCTGCTGATAAGAACATAAGAACATAAGAACTAGGAGCAGGAGTAGGCCATCTGGCCCCTCGAGCCTGCTCCGCCATTCAATGAGATCATGGCTGATCTTTTGTGGACTCAGCTCCACTTTCCGGCCCGAACACCATAACCCTTAATCCCTTTATTCTTCAAAAAACTATCTATCTTTACCTTAAAAACATGTTGTGGAGATGCCGGCGTTGGACTGGGGTGAGCACAGTAAGAAGTCTTACAACACCAGGTTAAAGTCCAACAGGTTTGTTTCAAACACGAGCTTTCGGAGCACGGCTCCTTCTTCAGGTGAATGGAAAGGCTTGTTCCAGAAATGTTTATATAGACACAGTCAGAGATGCCCCGGAATGCGAGCACCTGCAGGCAATCAAATCATCAAAGATGCAGAGAGAGAGGTAACTCCAGGTTAAAGAGGTGTGAATTGTCCCAAGCCAGTTCAGTCGGTAGGCCTCTGCAAGTCCAGGCTTGTTGGTGGGGGCCGAATGTAATGCGACATGAATCCCAGATCCCGGTTGAGTCCGCATTCATGCGTGCGGAACTTAGCTATAAGTTTTTGCTCAGCAATTTTGCGTTGTCGCGTCTCCTGAAGGCCTCCTTGTAGAATGCTGACCCGGAGATCAGAGGCTGAATGTCCTTGACTGCTGAAGTGTTCCCCAACTGGAAGGGAACAGTCCTGCCTGTTGATAGTCGCACGATGCCCGTTTATTCGTTGTCGCAGTGTCTGCATGGTCTCGCCAATGTACCACGCTTCGGGACATCCTTTCCTGCAGCGTATGAGGTAGACTACATTGGTCGAGTCGCACGAGTATGCGCCGCGTACCTGGTGGGTGGTGTTTCCACGTGTAATGGTGGTGTCCATGTCGATGATCTGGCATGTCTTGCAGAGATTACCCTGGCAGGGTTTTGTGGTGTTGTGGTTGCTGTTCTGAAGGCTGGGTAATTTGCTGCAAACAATGGTTTGTTTGAGGTTGCGCGGTTGTTTGAAGGCCAGTAGTGGGGGTGTGGGGATGACCTTGGCAAGATGTCCATCCTCGCTGATGATGTGTTGGAGGCTGCGAAGAAGATGTCGTAGTTTCTCCGCCCCAGGAAAGTACTGGACGACGAAGGGTACTCTGTCAGTGGTGTCCCGTGTTTGTCTTCTGAGGAGGTCGGTGCGGTTTTTTGCTGTGGCGCGGTGGACCTGTCGATCAATGAGTCGAGCGCCATATCCCGTTCGTACGAGGGCATCTTTCAGCATCTGTAGGTGTCTGTTGCGCTCCTCCTTGTCTGAGCAGATCCTGTGTATACGGAGGGCTTGTCCATAGGGGATGGCTTCTTTAATGTGTTTCGGGTGAAAGCTGGAGAAGTGGAGCATCGTGAGATTATCTGTGGGCTTGCGGTAAAGCGAGGTGCTGAGGTGACCGTCCTTGATGGAGACGAGTGTGTCCAAGAATGGAACTGAATTTGGAGAATAGTCCATGGTGAGTTTGATGGTGGGATGGAACTTATTGATGTCATCGTGTAGTCGTTTCAGTGATGTCTCGCCGTGGGTTAGAGGGTCCTGTAATGAAGGAGCCTCAACTGCTTCACTGGGCAAGGAATTCCATAGATTCACAACCCTTTGGGTGAAGAAGTTCCTCCTAAACTCAGTTCTAAATCTACTTCCCCTTATTTTGAGGCTATGCCCCCTAGTTCTGCTGTCACCCGCCAGTGGAAACAACCTGCCCGCATCTATCCTATCTATTCCCTTCATAATTTTAAATGTTTCTATAAGATCCCCCCTCATCCTTCTAAATTCCAACGAGTACAGTCCCAGTCTACTCAACCTCTCCTCATAATCCAACCCCTTCAGCTCTGGGATTAACCTAGTGAATCTCCTCTGCACACCCTCCAGTCCTTTTGTGGGGGGATCTGAAGTAGGTAATGGAAAGGAGGTCGGGGGTGGAGGCGGCCAAGAGGCGAGCCAAGAATGGCGCGGTGCACGGGCCGGGAGCGGGCCCAAGAAAGGTTATGGCTGACCGGCGTGGGGACGGAGGGGTGGGTGGTGGGGTTGGGCCGCCCAACCAGGCTGATCACCTGGAATGTCAGGGAACTAAACGGGCCAGTCAAAAGGGCATGTGTGTTTGCGCATTTGCGGGCTCTGAAGGCGGACGTAATTATGTTGCAGGAGACACATCTGAAAGTGTCTGACCAGACTAGGCTAAGGAAGGGTTGGATCAGCCAGATCTTCTACTCGGACTTGGATTCTAAGTCCAGGGGGGTAGCAATTATGATCAATAAGCGGGTTCACTTTGAGGCGGAGGGCATAGTTGCAGACGGTGGGGGCAGATTCCTTATGGTAAGGGGCAAGCTGGAGGGAAGGAGAGTGGTGCTGGTGAACATATTTGCTCCGAATTGGGACGACGTTGACTTTATCAAAAGAGTGCTGGGGAAAATCCCAGACCAGACTCACGCAAGTTGATAATGGGGGGGGGACTTTAATACGGTCCTTGACTCGGGGCTGGACCGGTCGTGTCCCAGAACGGGTAGACTCCCAGCAATGGCAAGGGAGCTGAAAGGGTTCATGGAGTAAATGGGGGCAGTGGACCCATGGAGAGCCAGACAGCTGACGGGAAGGGGCTATTCATTTTACTCACATGTTTATAAAGTATATTCTCGGATTGATTTTTTAAATCTTGAGCAGGGACTGTGTAGGGGAGATAAAGAATACGGAATACTCGGCGATCACTATCTCGGACCATGCCCCGCACTGGGTGGACCTGCAGGTCGGGGGGGGGGGGGCGAATTACCACCGCCCGCAATGGAGGTTAGACGTAGGATTGTTGTTGGAGGAGGGATATGTGAGAGACTGCGGAAGTGTATGCAAAATTACCTGCAGGTGAACAATACGGGGGAGGTTTCAGCAGCGACCTTGTGGGAGGCGCGGAAGGCAGTAGTGAGGGGGGAGCTGATCTCAATTCGGGCTCACAGGGTCAGGGCGGACAGAGCAGAAATGGACAGATTGGTTAGGGAGATTTACCGGATAGACGAGGAGCATGCGGGGTCCCCGGGGGAGGACCTACTCAGGGAGAGACGGAGATTACAGGCGGAACTGGGGGTGCTATCCACGAGTAGGGCCGTGGAACAACTTAGCAAGGCGAGGGGAGTGGTGTATGAGCATGGGGAAAAGGCCAGCAGATCGCTAGCGCAGCAACTCAGGAAGAGGGAGGCAGCCAGGGAAATAAGTAGAGTGGTTGATGAGGAGGGGAGCAGAGTGGAGGACCCGGCAGGACTGAATAAGGTATTTCAGGACTTCTATAGTAAGCTCTACACTTCAGAACCCCCGGAAGAGCCGGAGGAGATGAAAAGGTTCCTGGACGGACTAACCTTCACAAAAGTAGGCGGGGAGCTAGTGGACGGGATGGGGCCCCGATTAGAGTGGAGGAGGTACTGGGGGGCCTAAAGGCCATACAGTCGGGGAAAGCCCCGGGGCCGGATGGATACCCATTAGAGTTTTACAAGAAGTTCTCGGAGATAGTGGGACCGGTCCTGACTAGGGTTTTTAATGAGGCAAGGGACAGAGGGACCTGCCGCCGCCAATGTCGCAAGCCACTATCTCGCTGATATTGAAGCGGGACCAGGACCCGGAATCCTGCGGGTCATACAGGCCAATCTCCCTGATTAATGTGGATGCCAAGCTCCTGGCCAAGGTCCTGGCGATTAGAATTGAGGACTGCGTACCTGAGGTGACTGGGGACGATCAGACAGGGTTTGTGAAAGGCAGGCAGCTAACTTGAGAAGATTGCTTAATGTGATCATGATGCCCCCAACGAGCAAGAAGTTGGAGGTAGTGGTGGCAATGGACGCTGAGAAGGCCTTCGACTGGGTGGAGTGGGGCTATTTGTGGGAGGTGCTTGGTTCGGAGAGGGACTGATTAATTGGGTCAGATCAGGCCCCAAAAGCTAGCATTAGGCCGAAGAGGATAATGTCAGATTATTTCAGACTACATCGCAGGACCAGACAGGGTTGCCCACTCTCCCCGTTGCTGTTCGCGCTGGCCATAGAGCCATTGGCGATTGCGTTGAGAGCTGCGAAGGGGTGGATGGAACACAGGGTCTCTCTCTATGCGGACGACCTGCTCCTGTACATGTCGGACCCATTGGCCAGGATGGAAAATATACTGGAAACATTGAGGATGTTCGGCCGGTTCTCAGGGTACAAATTAAACATGGCTAAAAGTGAGATGTTTGTGGTGCAGGCAAGGGGCTTTGAGAATAGGCTGAAGGAGCTGCCATTTAGGCTGGTTGGGGAAAGGTTCCGGTACTTGGGGTTACAGGTGGCACGAGACTGGGGCAGGTTGCATAAGTTAAATTTGACTAGAGTGGTGGAACAAATGAAGAGGGAGTTTCGGAGATGGGATGCACTCCCGCCGTCACTGGCGGGGAGGGTGCAGACTGTAAAGATGACCATCCTCCCTAGATTCCTGTTCATCTTCCAGTGCCTCCCGATCTTTATCTGACGGTCCTTCTTCAAAAGGACTGGCAAAATCATCATGAGCTTTGTCTGGGCGGGAAAATCCCCGCGGGTGAAGAAGGCGATGCTTGAAAGGAACCACAGCGAAGGGGGACTGGCATTGCCAAATCTGATCAACTACTACTGGGCGGCTAACATAGTCATGATAAGGAAATGGATGGTGGGTACGGGGTCTATCTGGGAGCGAGTAGAGGCGGCTTCGTGCAGGGGCACCAGTTTGGCAGCCCTGGTCACGGCTCCCCTAACGCTGTCGCCGGCCAGGTACTCCACCAGCCCGGTAGTGGGGGTGGCCCTGCGGATATGGGGCCAGTGGAGGAGGCATGTAGGGGAGGTAAATGCGTCTGTCTGGGCTCCAATATGTGATAACCATCGATTTGCCCCCGGGAACATGGATAGAGGGTTTCGAACATGGCGGCGGGCGGGGGTGAGGAGGGTGGGCGATATGTTCCTGGAGGGGAGCTTTGCGAGTCTGAGGGGTTTGGAGGAGAAATTTGGGCTGGTAAGGGGAAATGACTTTAGGTACTCACAGATGCGGGACTTTGTACGCAGACAGGTCCCATCCTTCCCACGCCTCCCGCCAATAGGGATCCAGGACAGAATAGTCTCTAGAGGAGAAGGAGGAGAGGGTAGAGTCTCGGATATTTACAAGGTGCTCCGTGAAGGGGGAAGAGTCCCAGACGGAGGAACTGAAACTCAAATGGGAGGAGGAGCTTGGAGGGGAGATGGAGGACTGGCTGTGGGCGGAAGCCCTGAGTAGGGTAAACTCAACCGCAACATGTGCCAGGCTCGGCCTGATTCAATTTAAGGTCGTTCACCGGGCCCACATGACGGTAGCTCGGATGAGCAAATTCTTTGGGAGAGAGGACAAGTGCGCTAGATGCGCGGGAGGACCAGCGAACCACGTTCACATGTTTTGGGCATGTCCTAAGCTTAGGGGGTACTGTGAGGGATTTGCGGGGGTCATGTCCCGGGAACATGCTGAAAACAAGGGTGGTGATGAGACCAGGGATGGCAATTTTCAGGGTTTCGGAAGACCCGGGAGTCCAGGGGGAGAAAGAGGCCAACATTCTGGCCTTTGCTTCCTTGATAGCCCGGCAGCGAATACTGCTGGCATGGAGGGACTCAAAACCCCCGAAGACCGAACTATGGCTTTCGGACATGTCAAGTTTTCTGGGTATGGAAAAAATTAAGTTCGCCTTGAGGGGATCTGTAAAAATGTAATTGGATCACTTGTGATCGTATAGGTGACCCAAATACATCTCGAAGGCAGCATCTTACATTAAAAGTAATAGATTTGAGAATGTGCAAAAAAAATCACTCTTAAGATATGGGCATGAACTGGTGCAAACTCTGACAGAAAGGGAGAAAGTAATTGATAATAAAATCAAATTTAGAGAGAAGACCACTGGTCCAGATGGAGTTCATTCGCACATTTTAAAAACTTAGCGGAGAGATAGTAAAGCAATTGTTACATATATAGGGGGAGATTTAAAGGAAACATTCCAAAATGTCATTTTGGGGGCGATTGGCAAGCTGTTTCCCAGCGGCCGCGTTGGCAAGATTGGGGCCCATATTTAATGGCACTTAGTGCTGCAAATTATTCCCCATGTGCTGTCTCACCGTCTGATTCATTAGACTCATGCTTCAGCATCTCACCTCTAACAAGGGGGAGCTGCATTTAAATGCTCCCTCACCACTCAATCCTGGTCAACACACAAGCATGGCAGCGTGCAGACCTGCTCCTCGCTTTGGAGAAGCCGACCTGGCCAGATTTCTCAGCGCTGTGGCTGCAAGACGTGGTATTATGTTCCCCGAGGGGGTTGAAGGACCAGCAGCAGGCACAGCAATGCCACCTGGAAGGCAGTGGCAGAGGTTTCAGTGTGGGCAGCACAAGCAGGAGGACCACCGTCCAATGTCGGAAGAAGACCGACGACCTCCACCAAGCTGCAAGGGTAAGTTACCACCTCTGTCCTGGCACCTGTTCCACCTGCCACCCCTCAAATTTCCAAACCCCACGCAAACAAATCACTGGCTGACACCTCACACCCTCCCCATATCCGATCCTCATGCAGGGTTGCCGAGGAGAGAACAATCACTGACAGCGAGCTTGGCCTGCGCCAGAGAGGTGGGGATCCGCTGCCCCTTCACCCAGATGACCTGTCCAAGTTCATGTCAGACAAAATGATCCTTCTCTCTCCCCTTTTTTTTAAATTTAAAGTTTCCAATTATTTGTTTTCCTATTAAGTGGCAATTTAGAGTGGCCAATCCACCTACCTTGCACATGTTTTTGGGTTGTGGGGGTGAGACCCATGCAGACACGGGGAGAACGTGCAAACTCCACACGGACAGTGACCCGGGGCCGGGATCGACCTTCCTTCTCACAGGCCATTGCCTCGCAGGATCACCACCTGATGATGCTGAGCCATCTGGAGTTGTCCCCACCCCCAACCCTCTGTCACCCAAATGAACACCTCAGAAGAGAGCTCCAAGGAGACCACCATTGACGCACCACAGCTATCATCCCCATCTTCCACCAGCGCAGAGACACACACCTCGGTGGGCAACATTAATGGATAGGCTTCTGGGGCACAATCGGGTGAGCACCAGATCTGGATCTTCTGGATGCGGATGGACAAGGTTCTTCCAGAGCAGGACACAGCAGTGACATTCCGGAGGGGATGTCAGCATCATTCCAGTGACTGTACAGCCAAGTGCAGGCGCAGGAGATAATGCCGACAATTCGTGGCACCGAGGCCAACACTGCCAGGGTGACATTCGCAGTGGAAAGCTTTGAGCACAACCCTGGCTGAGGGTCTCGACATTATGTCCCATGACGGACATTGCTGAGGCACTGCAGAGCATGGCCCAGTCACTGAGGTCACCATCGACACGACGGGGAGCTCCAAGGAGACCACCAACCATGCATCACACCTATCAACCCCATCTTCCACCAGCACAGAGACACACACCTTGGTGGACAACATTAACGGACAGGCTCTTGGGGCACAGTCTGGTGACCACCACAAAGTTGCTGATGCATCTCAGGTGGAGGCAAGAGCATCTAAAGAAGACAGCAATGGGGACAACGGGGAGCCACCAGGACTGGCAGAGCCAGATGAATCAGAGACCTCTGGAGGTCACTCCAGCTGCCCCTCCGCATTGTGGAGACCGCCAAGGCCCTTTGGGCACCATCAGGGAGGAGAAAGCGCTGGAGGCCAACCTGGGGCTTGGCTGGTGCCGCCAAGGACAGAATGGCGGTCTCGAGTACTTCCGAATCCCCCATCCTGACACCGGCGCATCACAAGGAAAGTGGGCAGGACAGGGAGGCACGGTGACGCCTATGGCACCAGTAAATCGGCAAGGGCCTTCCGGTTCCAGGCCCTCCAAAGGACATCCACCAAGGGCATCAAAGGCCACAAGCCGCAGAACACAGCATGCTTCTACCACCTTCGATGTGTATCCTGGTGACACACCCAGACATAGCACTGGACCACGGAAGATCAAGAAGATTGAGGAGCACTGAGTGGGCCTGGGTGGGTGGGGCAAGGTCACTATTTGTAGCTAGGGGGAATGGAAATGTCACATGTTCAAATTAAAGCATGTTGCACTTGATAAATGTGCAGCCTCTGTAACGTTAATCTTCACAATGGGCTGCCTGCACCCCCAACCCCTGTTGCCCTCCGGTGGGATGGGGAGAGGGAAGGAGGTAAATAGGGCGATGGAGGGAGAGAATTGGAAGGGGGTGAGCTGATGGACTCAGCCTTGTCCTTTGAGAATCTGATGATCCTCCGGGCGTGTCAGACCCTTGCTACCGCTGCCTCTCCATCCTCCCTCTCCTCCTGAGGCTCCTCCCAGGTCCATCCACCAGCCCTTCCTGGTCCACATCCTTCTCAGATGAGGCCGCATGTCCCTCCTCCTCCTCCCCAGCATGCCACCCTGCTGCTGTGCCAGGTTGTGGAGGGCACAGCAGATCACCAGAAAGCAAGAAACCCTCGGGGGGTGTACTGCAAGGTACCACCAGAGCGATCCAGGCAACTGAACCACATTTTAAGCAGTCCGGTGCTCCACTCAATGACAGCCCAGGTGGCAGCATGGGACTTATTGTATCAGTGTTCCTCCTCAGTCTCAGGTCTCCACACCAGCGTCAGCAAACTGGACCTGAGCAGGTGCCCCTTGTCTCTCAAAATTAACTTGTCGTCCTGGGGTGGTCCTCAAAGACACTGAGGATCTCCCAGTGCCCCAGGGGGTAGCTGTCATGTACACTCCCTGGATAGCAGGCCCGTGCATGATATGGAGGCAGTAATCGCACGCAATCTGAACATTCAGGGAGTGGAACCCCTTCCTGTTAAAGGGCACTCCCTGATGCCCCAGTACGCACAAGGTGACATGCATCCCATCTGTTGCCCCCTTGACCTGGGTATCCTGCCAATGCAGGATAATCCTGCAGCCTGGGCACCTTGGTGGGTCTGTCCAGGTATACAGGGCATCCGTGACCTCCCAGATGGAGCTGTGGGCTGGAGATCGTGAAATGCCGCACAGGAACCCGCTTGAACCCTGGAATGAGTCGGTTTCATGAAAGTTCAGGGCTGCAATGTCCTTCATGGCCACAGGGGACGGGCGGCCTCCTCGTCCACAGGGTGCCTAGTCCTAGTCTCTTTGTTGAGACCAAGTCTCCTGAAGCACATGCTCTCCGTCATCTCATAGGAAGACCAACAACGCCTATACACTTGGGCCATTGCTGTCCTCCCCCTCTGGGTTTCTCCTCAGCCTGATGGGCAGCCAGGCCTTCAGGGTGTGCAGCATCCCGCTTTACATGGGGTGCCGCCTCCAGCCTGCATTGTCGCTGCTGCCTTCTACGGCATCTGGCCACCTGGGCTGCCACCAACAATGCGAGGGCAACCCCTGTGGGAACGACAACTCCAACTGAAAGGAATTGGAGAAGAAGATAGATCAATAATCAGCTCGGGCTTCCATCCCGGGGCCTTCAAATATCCCAGGCCTCCCCCACCCTTATGTCTCCTGCCTTCTCTCCTGTTTTTCCATTGTGCTAGCAAACCTTTCTCTGCACACTCGCCCCCAGCCACATCAGGAGCCCCTATACCCCTGCCAGGAACATAGAACATAGAACATAGAACATAGAACACTACAGCGCAGTACGGGCCCTTTGGCCCTCGATGTTGCGCCGACCTGTGAAACCATCTGAAGCCTATCTGAGCTACAATATTCCATTGTCATCCATATGTCTATCCAGTGACCACTTAAATGCCCTTAAAGTTGGCGAGTCTACTACTATTGCAGGCAGGGCGTTCCACACATAAGGGAGACCGTGCTCAGCTGCCCTCCCCTGATCCTACCCACTTACCCTTTGGTCGCAAGAAGGTTCCCAGTACTGAAGGTCTGCTCTTTAGTGTTTTATTGTTGGCACCTGACTCTATGGTGCTGACACTCTTAGAGTTCATGCAAACTGTTCAGGCATCAAAGTTTGGTTGAAATACTTTATGCTCTAATCATTGTTTGAGACATGGCATGTGTATCCTCGAGAAGACACTTAAGAGTTAAGGATTGTGAATTGCTCTCAAAGCCAATTCCTCATTTGTTGTAGCCTTCAGCTGTGAAGCTAGAGGCTGCTCACAGTCAAAGGGGGTTAAAGTGACCGTTTGCATATAGCCAAGAAGACGCTTCTTTCCAGGAAGTGTTTGGTAGGACAGACAGGCTGCAGCTGTGGTTGCCCCTGTTATGGGTCTCCACAATATTTACTGATAGCTTGAAGGCCTCACAGAGGCAAAGACCCTCACTATCCCGGCCAAGGGGTGACCCTTGACCTTGAACGCAGAACACTTCAGTCCCTGACCAAGCCCAACCCCCGCTAAGGGATCGCCCACCACCCCGCACCCCCCCCCTTAAATATTCCCTTCATCATGTTATATGTTTCAATCAGATACCCCTCATTCTTCTAAATTCCAATGAGTACAGTCCTAGTTTACTCAGTCTCTCCTCATAAGCCAATCCTCTCAACTCTGGAATCAACCTCATGAATCTCCTCTGCACCCCTTCCGGAATCAGTACATCCTTTCTCCAGTAAGGAGACCAAAACTGTGCATAGTACTCCAGGTATGGCCTCACCAGCACCCTATACAGCTGCAACATAACATCCCTGTTTTTAAACTCCATCCCTCTAGCAATGAAGGACAAAATTCCATTTGCCTTCTTAATTACCTGCTGCACCGGCAAACCAACGTTTTGCGATTCATGCACAAGAACCCCCAGGTTCCTCTGCACAGCAGCATGTTGTGGTGATATATCTATGGGTTGTATCATAGGTGGTGTGCGACCTCGAACCAGCAGGTAGCGGTACAGACACATCATGCGGTAGCCAGACCAAGGTCATATGACCTGTGACTCCGATATAAGTTTATGCCTGGTCGTAGGGGTACTTTTTGGATGATCTGGTGTGGGGAGTTCTAGGGAATTGGTGGCATGTCGAAGTTTCAGAAGAAAGGTCAGGGAAGGAAGGGGACAAGTGAAAGTCCACCGACGAGTGCTGCTGTGAGTCCAGCAGGAGGGAAGATGGTGGGTGCTGGTTTGTTGTGTGGGGCCGCTCACATTACAGTTGAAACTCTGAACGCGGTGGTATCGGGGAGTTTGAAAGGTTGTTCACCAAACATTTAGAGGTGCATTGGAGGGAGATGATGACCTTGCTCAAGGAGTGGGTGGAGGGCATGGTTGCCCTGATAAAGGTGGCTTTACGTTCGGGAGCAATGAGAGAAGATGAAGGGGGTGGAGGAGGTATTGCCGCAGCAGAGCGACCAGTTCACCTTGATGGGTGAGGATCTGCAGAGGCTGGTGGAGAACAATAAAGGGCTAAGAGCCAAGTTGTAAGACCTGGAGAACAGATCATGGAGACAGAGCTTGAGAATCGTGGGCTTGCCCAAGGGGGTGGAGGACCGGACGCCAAGCGAGTACTTTGCGGACATGTTCGGCAGGTTGATGGGAGAGGTGGAAGAGCCTTCCCTCTGTGAGTTGGACAGGGCCTATCGGTCGCTCCGGCCGAAGCCTAAAGTGAACGAGCCACCCAGGGCTGTGATAATCGGCTTCCTGAGCTACCAGGTGAAGGAGAAAGTTTAAGTTGGGTGAAGCAGAAGTGAGAGGTGAAATGGAAAGGCGTTGGTGTGCGTATATACCAAGATCTTACGGTGGAGATGGCAAGACGACGAGCAGCCTTTGGTCGGGCGAAGGCGGTGCTGTACAGCAGCAACGTGAGGTCTACCCGGCGATGCTGAGAGTGACTTATAATTCAAAATAGTTTTATTTAGAGACCGCGGATGAGGCGGAGACGTTCAAAATTCCCTGGATTTTAGAAAGGTCCTGGTGGATTGGAAACGCGCCACTATAACTCCCCTATTGAAAAAGGGAGAGAGTCAAAGAGTAGGAAACTATAGACCGGTTAGCTTGACCTCTGTGGTGAGGAAGTTGCTGGGATCAATCATCCAGAAGGAGATGAATGAACATTTGGAAAGACAAAGCTCAATGCACCATTGTCAGCGTGGTTTTATGAAGGGTAAGTCATGCATGACAAACTTGGCTTGAGTTCTTTGAGGACATAATCATGAAGGTGGATAATGGAGAACCTGTGGAGGTGGCTGGGGGGGCCTAATGGAGTTCTTATCGCTGGAGAAGGTGAAATCTACCCTAACGAGGGTGAATGATGGGCTCCATATGACTTGAGATTTTGCATTTTAGAGAGTTGGTTACCGTTGACTGTTGTGGGGGTGGGATGGTTTCTTGTGTTGGGGTTTTAATATGTTGGGTATGGTTTTGTTATTGTAAAATGTACTTTTTTTAAAATGTTGTTGTTTCCCTTGACATTTGTATTCTTCGATTGTCCTGATGAGTGCAAGACAAAAAGCTTCAACAAAATGTCTTTTTCCAGCAATACTCAAGTTCGCTACTACCAAATATCTATTTTTGCAGTTTAATACAAATCAGTACCGATGCAAATTACACATGAATTAGCAATTAAATAATACTTCAAATAAATCGGTAAATATAAAGAATTGTTCTGCTTTATATGTCTGATCTTGATTTTCTTTCTAATTTTCTGTAGTTATTCCTCTTCAAAATGATCCACTACTCCGAACCAATTCCCTTCTCACAATGTGCAACCCTTGGAAGCTTTCATAGCCAGCTGGACCAGAAATTCTACAACCTCTTCACCTTTGGATTCCTATTTGTCATCCCTCTATTCATCATGCTGATCTGTAATTCCAGAATAATCATCAAGATGACAAGTGCCCTGCGCCCAAAAGATAACAGTATGCTTGCAATGTTTACAAAATTTCCAGTCACCTACTAATAGGGATGTTCAATACTAATCTACTAATACTAATCTACTAATGTGTGTTCAATACTAGGAAAAAACTGTAATGCGTTTCATGCCAAACAGGCTTCTGAGTTTAAAATATATTATGCAGCAGGTTAAAATAAATGAATTACGGTAAATAACTTAAAGCAGCAGTTCACCATGAGCTTAAAAATAAAACAGCTTACATATATGGGATGAAGGTCATCACCTAGATTTCTCTCAGACATCCAGGAAATGATGTGCAAGAAGAGACTTACTGATCTATGCTGCCTGTTCCACATAATGATGATATCTTCTGTATCACAATAAAGACACTCACCATCCTACCCAGTATCAAGAACTCTCCTCGGAGAGTCAAAAACTAAACTATAAACCCAGGTTTATTAAGGGCAGTGGAAATGTCTCCTTGTCCACCTGAGATGACCAAACGTAACCCAAGAGACCAAACAAGAGGATCCCGTCTGATACAACCTCTGCCACCTCCTACTACGGCCATCACACATCCAGAAATGATGTGGCCTGAGATTGCGGAAAGCCAGACAGCGTCTCCAACTTAGCCAAACTGGCGCTGCAGACCGGATTCTGGAAGTCCCACCCCTGAAACTGGCACCAAATATTTTCACCTGGGAAGGGAGAGACAAAGGGGTAGGTGTGGGGGTGACATAGGTCTCAGAATTATCAGTATAGAATTTGTGCTGCATGTCTAATTTCACCACCTTTCTTTATCCTAATAGGGTGCCTATCAGTTCATAGTTTGATTGACAGCTCCAAGGGCTGATAAAATATTTGATGTGGGGTCATGAATACAAGTGCTTGGGGGGCATTGGTTGGTGTTAGTTGACACTAAGTTGGTATTGGGCTACAACTGGGCATGGCAGTGGGTAGAGGGGCATAGATTGGCATATGGGATATAAAGGGCAATAAAGGGTGGGTACAGGTGCCTGGGTTGGCATGAAGAGTAAAAGGGGCATAGGATGTTGGTGGGAGGCACAAGTTGGCATGGATAGGGCATGGAGAGTGTGTGGAAACGGGGGGATTGAGGAGAGAGGGCCAGAGGACTGTCTTTTGTCTTATTTTATTTTGTATATCAGGGACAAAGCCCCAGATTACCAAGGCGGGCCTTTCACCCAGCAGCCTCCACACCTGGCAGCCGCTTGTCCTCTGCACCACTCCCGGGGGTGGTGGGCTGACTCTGATTAACAGCCACCCCTCTTCCAGAGTGAAAATTGGATTGTCTGGGGCACTTTCTCCAGAGTCAGGTTTGTGGAGAAGGGATTTATCCTGACTCCCAATTTAGAAGTGAAAATTCAGCCCACTGTTTGCATAACCTTCAAAGGTGAGCCATGCAGACATTTTATGTGTGTGTCTGATTTCTCACCTTCATCATTTGCATTACTCTTTTTTTAAAATAAATTTAGAATACACTATTATTTTTCTTTTTCAATTAAGGAGCAATTTAGCGTGGCCAATTCACCTACCCTGCACATCTTTGGGTTTTGGGGGTGAGACCCACGCAGACATGGGGAGAATGTGCAAACTCCACACAGACAGTGACCCAGAGCCGGGATCGAACCGAGGTCTTTGGCGCCATGAGGCAGCAGTGCTAACCACTGCACCACCGATATGCACAACACTAAAGTTTAATTTATGAATTAAAGTTGCTAAGTATGGCAGGACAGGTGATGTGTCAAGGCTGCAGGCTGTGGAAGCTCCTGGAAAGAGGTGTTAGCCAGGGCAAGCATGTCTACAGTAAGTGTCTGCGGTTTGAGGAGCTTCAGCTCAGAGTCATTGATCTGGAGGTCGGGCTGCGGACAGTGCAACACATCAGGGAGGGCAAGAGTTACCTGGACACTTTGTTTCAGGAGGCAGTCGCACTTAAGAGAGAATCTTTTGATTTGGAAAGCGGTCAGGGAGAGGAGGGTGTGACTGCAGTGTAGGCAGGTATGGGGACCCAGAGGGCAGGAATGCCTGAGTGCCAGCCTCTGCAATTGTCCAACTGGTCTGAGGTTCTTTCAGATTGTTTGGATGAGAAAGGGGGCTACAGGGTGGATGAGCTGACTCGCCATGGCACTGTGGTACAGGACGCCATTCCAGTGGAGGAACACATAAGAATGGAGTGGTAGTAGGGGACCGTTTGGTGAGGTGGATTGACACTGTTCATGTAGCAAAGAGCGAGAGTCCAGACGGCTGTGTGGTCTGCCCAGTGTCAAGCTTCAGGACATCTGCTCTTGGATGGAGAGGAATCTGTAGTGTGAAGGGGAGGATCCCATTTTTGTGGTCCATGTAGGTATCAACAGAGTAGGTAGAAAGCTGAAAGTGGTTCTGCATAGAGTTTGTGGAGTTAGGCACTAAATTAAACAAAAGAACCTCCAACATTCTAATCTGACCTGTTGGACGGCCTCCATCTGATCTGTGCTGGACTAATGTTCTTGCAAACCTCATAACTAGGGAAGTAGAGAGGGCTATAAACTAAATAGAGGCGGTGGATGGTTCTGGAGAGGGGATACATAGGCTTACAAAGCAAAAGAGTATGACAGAATTACAAAGCAGCTATTTGATAATGATACCCAGATTGTGACAGAAAGGGACAGAGTGCACAAACATAATAAAACAGCAGCAAATATAGACAATGGGAAAAAAAACTATAAAAAGATACAACTAATGGCTCTTTACTTAAATGCATGTAGTGTTCAACACAACATAAATTAATTAACATTACAAATTGAGGTTAATAGGTTAATAGGATTAAGAGGTTAATAGGATATAATAGGATATTATATCCCTTAAAGGGACGTGGTTACAAGGAGATCAAAGCTGGGAACTGGATATTCAGTGGTATGTGACTTTTCGTAAGGACAGGCAGGAAGGAAAGGGTACCTTTGTTGGTATGAGGTGGAATAAGTACGATTGCAAGAAATGATCTTAGATAAGAACATAAGAACCAGGAGCAGGAGTAGACCATCTGGCCCTCGAGCCTGCTGCACCATTCAATGAGATCATGGCTGATCTTTTGTGGACTCAGCTCCACTTTCCGTCCCAAATACCATAACACTTAATCCCTTTATTCTTCAAAAAAACTATCTATCTTTATCTTAAAAACATTTAATGAAGGAGCCTCAACTGCTTCACTGGGCAAGGAATTCCATAGATTCACAACCCTTTGAGTGAAGAGGTTCCTCCTAAACTCAGTCCTAAATCTACTTCCCCTTATTTTAAGGCTATGGCCCCTAGTTCTGCTTTCACCCACCAGTGGAAACAACCTGCCCGCATCAATCCTACCTATTCCCTTCATAATTTTATATGTTTCTATAAGATCCCCCCGTATCCTTCTAAAGTCCAACGAGTACAGTCCCAGTATACTCAACCTCTCCTTGTAATCCAACCCCTTCAACTCTGGGATTAACCTAGTGAATCACCTCTGCACACCCTCCAGCACCAGTACGTCCTTTCGCAGGTAAGGAGACCAAAACTGAACACAATACTCCAGGTGTGGCCTCACTTACACCTTATACAATTGCAGCATAACCTCCCTAATCTTAAACTCCATCTCTCTAGCAATGAAGGACAAAACTCCATTTGCCTTCTTAATCACCTGTTGCATCTGTAAACCAACTTTTTGCGACTCATGCACTAGCACACCCAGGTCTCTCTGCACAGCAGCATGTTTTAATATTTTATCATTTAAATAATAATCCCTTTTGCTGTTATTCCAACCAAAATGGATAACCTCACATATAGACCATAGAATTTACAGTGCAGAAGGAGACCATTCGGCCCATCGAGTCTGCACCGGCTCCTGGAAAGAGCACCCTCCCCAAAGTCAACACTTCCACCCTATCCCCATAACCCAGTAACCCCACCCAACACTAAGGGCAATTTTGGACACTGAGGGCAATTTATCATGGCCAATCCACCTAACCTGCACATCTTTGGACTGTGGGAGGAAACCGGAGCACCCGGAGGAAACCCACGCACACACGGGGAGGATGTATCATTGTCATCATTGTATTCCATCTGCCAGACCCTAGCCCATTCACTTAACCTATCCAAATCTCTCTGCAGATTTCCGGTATCCTCTACACTTTTTGCTTTACTACTCATCTTAGTGCCATCTGCAAACTTGGACACACTGCACTTGATCCCCAACTCCAAATCATCTATGTAAATTGTGAACAATTGTGGGCCCAACACTGATCCCTGAGGGACACCACTAGCTACTGATTGCCAACCAGAGAAACACCCATTAATCCCCTCTTTGCTTTCTATTAATTAACCAATCCTCTATCCATGCTTTACCCTTAATGCCATCCATCTTTATCTTATGCAGCAACCTTTTGTGTGGCACCTTGTCAAAAGCTTTCTGGAAATCCAGATATACCACATCCATTGGCTCCCCGTTATCTACTGCACTGGTAATGTCCTCAAAAAATTCCACTAAATTAGTTAGGCACGACGTGCCCTTTATGAACCCATGCTGTGTCTGCCCAATGGGACAATTTCCATCCAGATGCCTCGCTATTTCTTCCTTGATGATAGATTCCAGCATCTTCCCTACTACCGAAGTTAAGCTAACTGGCCTATAATTACCCGCTTTCTGCCTACCTCCTTTTTTAAACAGTGGTGTCACATTTGCTAATTTCCAATCCACTGGGACCACCCCAGAGTCTAGCGAATTTTTGTAAATTATCATTAGTCTTGGATCAGAAGATGTAGAATCCATATGGGTGAAGGTAAGAAATAACAAGGGGAGAAGACACCGGTCGAAGTAGTCAATAACCCTGCTAAAAGTAACTATACTGTAGGATATAGAATACATCAGGAGATCATGAGGGTATCTAAAAAAGGCACTACTTTAATCATGGATGACTTTAATCTTCATGTGGATCGCAAAAATCTAATTGGCAGAGGTAGCCATAAAGAGGAATTCATAGAGTGTATTTGAGACATTTTCCTGGAACAATATGCTATGGATCCAACCAGGGATCAGCCTATTTTGTATCTGGTAATGTGTAACAAGGCAGATTAAATAAACAATCTCAGAGTAAAAGATCCCGCAAACAGTGACCATAATATGGTAGAATTTGGCATTCAGCTTGAGAGTGAGAAACTTGGATCGGAAACAGCTGTGCTAAACGTAAATGAGGGTAATTTCAAAGGAATGAGGGTGGTTGGAATGGACTGGGAACGGAGTTTAACAGGAAATGCAGTTGATCAGAAATGGCAGATGTTTATGAAAATAATTCACGACACAAAACAAAGATATATCCCAGTGAGGAAGAAGGATTCTAGGAAGGGAATATTTTAACAACGGTTAATATTAAGCTGAAATAAATATCAAACAAGGTGGCAAAGAGTAGCCAGAGGATTGGGAATGTTTTAAAAACCAACAAAAGATGACCAAAAAAAATAAAGAGGGAGAAGATAAATTGTGATGGTGAACAAGCTTTTTTTAATTCATTCATGGGATGTGGGCATCACCGGCTGTGCCGGCATTTATTACCCATCCCTAATAGTCCTTGAGGGGGCAGTTAAGAGTCAACCACATTGCTATAGGTCACATGTAGGCCAAACCAGGAGAGGATGGAAGATTTTCTTCCCTAAAAGACATTAGTGAACCAGATGGATTTTTACGACAATCGACAATAGTTTCACGGTCACCATTAGACGTTTAATTCCAGATTTTTATTGAATTCAAATTTCACCATCTGTATTGCCGGGATTTGAACCTGGGTCCCCAGAGCTTTGCTCTGGATCGGTGGTTTACAAGTCCAGTGGCAATACCAGTATGCCACTGCCTCCCCTTATAACAACGTGAACATAGGCCCCTAAGAGAATGAGCCTGGGGCAATAATAATTGAGAACCAGGAAATGGTGGACACCTTAAATAAATATTTAGCATCAGTCTTTATGTTAGAAGACACCAATAAAATCCAAAGATACTAAATAATCAAGAGGCCAAGAGAGGAAATAAATACAATAACTATCTCTAGAGAAAAAGTACGAGCGAAACTAATGGGGCTAAATGGTGATAAGTCCCTGAACCTGATGGGTTGCATCTTAGAATATTAAAGAAAGTAGCTACAGAGATAGTGAATACACTGGGTAATCATTATCTTCCAAGAATCATTAAAATCTGGAAAAGTCCCATGGGATTGGAAAATTGCCAACATAACAACCTTATTCAAAAAAGGAGGAAGACAATAAGCAGCTTATTATAGGTCAGATAAATTAAAGATCTGTCATCGGGAAAATATTAGAGTCCATTCTAAAAGATGTAATAACAGAGCACTTAGAAATACATAATATAATCACTAAGAGTCAGCATGGCTTCATGAAGGGGAAATCAAGCCTAACAAATTTATTAGAATTCTTTGAGGTAGTAATGAGCACGATAGATAACGAGGAACCAGTAGATGTAATATCCTTGGATTTCCAAAAAGAGTTCAATAAGGTACCACAGAAACAACTAATTAATAAGTTAAGAGCCCCTGGTGATGGGGTTAGCATGGTAGAGGATTGGTTAATTGATAGAAGACAGAGTTGGGATAAGAGGGGCATTCTCAGGAGACAGCCTGTAACTACTGCAGTGTCACAGGGATCAGTGCTGGTGCCACAATTATTTGCGACATATATTAATGACTTGAATGAGGGAAGGGAATGCACTATTGCCAAGTTTGTGGGTGACACAAAATAGGTGCGGAGGCAAGTGATGATGATGACACAGAGTTTACAGGGGATAGAGACAGATAAAGTAAGTGGACGAAAACTTGGCAGATGGTATATAATGTCGGAAAATGTGAAGTTATGCAGTTTGGTAGGAAGAATGAAGGAACTAATTATTATTTAAATAGCGAAAAACTGCAAAAAATTGCATGACAGAGGGATTTGAGGATCCTTGCGCATAAATTACAAAAAGCTAGCATGAAAGTTTAGCAGATAATAGAGAAGGCAAAGGGAATGTTGGTCTTTATTTCAAAGGGAATAGAGTATAAATTGGTACTCATTGGAGTTTAGAAGAATGACTGGTAATCTTACTGAGAATTCTCAGGGGGCTTGACAGGGTAGATGCTGAGAGATTGTTTCCCCTTGTGGGAGAGTCCAGGACCAGAGGGCATAATCTCAGAGTAATGGATCACCCATTTAAAACAGAGATGAGAAGGAATTTCTTCTCTCAGAGGGTGATAAATCTGTGAAATTCTTTACTGCAGAGGACGATAGAGGTTGGGTCAATATATGTTTTTCATGTATGGAACGATCTACTTGGACTGTATGCAGAACAATACTTTTCACTGTACCTCGGTACATGTAACAATAAATCTAAATCTAAATCTAAATCAATAATTGTGTTCAAGGTTGAGGTAGACAGATTTTTCAACAGTAAGGGAATCAAGGGTCATGGAGATACGGTGGGGAAGTGGAGTTAAGGATTATCGCATCAGAGCCTTCATAATTGCATTGAATGTCAGAGCGGGCTTGATGAACCAAATCATCTACTTCTGCTTCTATGACCTATGGTCTTTTGGTTCAATCAGATGTACATTTTGCACAGAGTGCTCCCCCCCCCCCCCCCTCCCCCCGCCCCATGACGTATTTTCTGGTGGAGGAGGCGACCGCCATTGGCTGGCAGTGAGATCTTCCGGTCTTGCCAATGTCTCTGGGTTATCTCGCACCCCATACCTCCCACTGCCGGGGAACACACTGCAGAGGGTCGCCATCGACAGGAATGGTAGATCCTGCTGGTGGCGAGCGCCAGAAAAGTTTGGCCATCGAGTATGTTTCAAGCAAAGGTTGACAGACCAATGATGTAAATGGGTATGGGTATAATGTGGGGGGAGAGGCATTGGAGTGGATGATTATCCATGATCGTATTGAATGCTGGAGCAGGCCTGATGGGCTTAATGGCCTAATCCAGTTCCTATGACCCTATGTCTAAAACATTTCAGATAATGTTTTAAAAATGTTGAACATTGTACTAACTGCTAGGCACATCAGCTGCACAAGGTTTTCTGGGTTAAAATTTGTCTTAGACACAATGTAAAACATGTAGAATTGCATCAACAACTGATTTCAATAGAATTGCCTATCAGGGGAGGGATATATAATGGGCAATCTGTACAATATCACTTGTTTTGCACAACCAACCTAAGAGGAATTTCTGCTCCTGTTAAGTAATCCTTCTCATTTAGTGCTAGCAATACAAAATCATGGCTTATTTTTTCCCAAGTAAAATGTCAATCCCAATTGAACGAAAACTGCCCTACCTCATTCTCCAATTATCCTTACAGAAAATAGGGCATTGCCTTTTTATCAATCCCAGGTCCCTGAAGTGAAAGACCAAAATTCTAGCCCAGCATCAAGCAATCCCATTTTCTTCTTAACAAATACAGTGTTACATATTTTGTGCAAGATTAGAGATGGAGTCGGATCATGTTACTTGCAAAGCGGGGACGAAGAAAGTTGTCTGTACAAATTTGAAAGCATTGTTCCCTGATTCCACTGAGATCAACTGGGTTTCCAGTTGATTCGCACTCAGGACTGTTTAATGTCCTTCCTTGAGGTTAGCTTAGAACCATACGAAAGCTCTATGCTTTATTTAACATATTGTGCACTCTGGTGTTCACTGCTGACCTCCATGTTACTTGAGGAAATGCTGAATTTCTCTCAATATTTATTTTGCAGAGATGGAGCTGGGCCGATCAAGGAATGTCTTACCACAAGCTCGCATGAAAACAATAAAAATGACAATTGCATTTGCCACTTCTTTCATTATCTGCTGGACTCCATACTACTTGATGGGAATTTGGTATTGGTTTGACCCTGATCTACACAATAAGTTGCCCGATCCTATCAATCACTTTTTATTTCTCTTTGGGTTACTAAATCCTTGTCTTGATCCGTTTATTTATGGGTATTTTTCTCTTTAGTTAATTCTGAAATGTGACATTTATCTTTTAATGATACATTGCTCATCACTCCAGCTATTTTGCTACTTTCAGACTCTGCACAGTTCAATTTCCCCACTCAGCCACACAATCCTAAAACTGCTATGATGTCCCTGGCACATATATATATCCATCTTGTGCCAATCCCCGCTCTCATCCTATGAATTATGAGATTCTTGACACATGTACCAGCCAGGTTTTGTGAGGACCTTTGCTTTCTTGTATAATCCAGGCCTTGAAAGCAAATGCAACTAATTTTTAAGCTCCAATTATTTTGAGGTAACTTGTGCGGCCAACTTCACTAGGACAGCTATGAGGATCCCTATCAGAAGCCTCTACGCCAGCATTACAGGCCTACATTGGATCTCTCAGGGCCCATTGTGATGGCCAGCTACATGCACTCATTAGGTAGCACCAGAAGTATTAGAATATTAATTTAGATAAGGATCTGTTTCTGAAAGTGAGCTATCATGTTCAGATAACTCACCCCTTGTACAGAATGGTTTCCGGGTTCTCCTCAAAATAAACAAGACGAAAGTGGTCCATCCTCTGATCCAGCCTGCTCAAGCTTGCTGGCAGGCTGCTTAATGTATCTAGCATGTCCTGAATTATACCCATTACCATGCTTAGGTACACTGGGCCTGGAATTTAGGAAGTCAGTCTTCTGCAGCACAGCTACCATGAGATTTTGCCCGCCAGTGAATAGCCTCCTAAGGCCGCCTATCCTTCGGCCGTAGCTCATGCACACTGTGCCCAGTGTGTCGCCATGTGAAACCCCCTCCTCTTGCCTATGTTCTTAAGTTTGCATGGTCCCAGATTCTAAGCTGGTGCATGCAAAACGCAACATCTTTAGGAATGCTGGTCACCCTCCTGAAATGTCACAGGGGTGCCCACATTATTAGTATCTGAAAAGAAAGAGGTGGACAAAGGTTACCTTTGAGAGTAAAGGAAGGTCAGGGAGAGGTGTGACTGGTGAAAGCATTTGTGGGTCATCGTGCAGAATGTGTAGGGTGAGATAGGAATGAGAAAGGGAAAAAGATGGTACGTTGTGAAGAAGCCCCGTGTGACATTGATTCCTGATTTCCTATTCATCACTTTGCACCTGCAATAGATAACCATTTTCTTCCATGAGGGGCAGGTTGTGCAAGCATCCACCCGTAATAGTGGCCTCCAAGAACAGGTTCAACATTCCCCTGCTGGAAATGGGACTTGAGATGTTTAGGAAAATGCCTTTCACAGCGGAATAGCTAATACGTTATCTACAAGATGAGGTGTAGGGAAATAAGGGTTCCTATAATCATGAGAGTTGGAAATCCAGATTGTGTGAATAGGTGAAGTAAAAGTGATAGTAATTGTAGGGGGGGGGGGGGGGGGGGGGAAGGAAAGCTGGGGAGGGGAATGTTGTGAGGTGATGGAAATGTAAGCAGAGAATAAGAAATCTGAGAGTTGGAGTTCTTACCTTAACAATGCTGGTGAGGCCATTGAGCGTTTTCCTGATTTGGAATAAGGTCCCCAGAGCAATGCTCCAAGCATTAATCTTCTCTAATCTCCTCCTCTTGGTGCTTGAGTGTTATGGGGATGATGTTCTACCTGGTGTGGGAAACATTTCTCCAACTTCCTGTACATTTCCTGAACCAGGACCACTAGAATGGCACCTGGAGAATATGGGGGCCTCATCTGCAAGTCTTGCAGTGGGTTCTTCCTTCAGTAACATTTTCTGCTGTCTGCCATCAGCATGTACATCCCCATTAAAAAGTGCTGGGCTGGGCAGCACGGTGGCGCAGTGGGTTAGCCCTGCTGCCTCACAGCGCTGAGGTCCCAGGTTCGATCCCGGCTCTGGGTCACTGTCCATGTGGAGTTTGCACATTCTCCCCGTGTTTGCGTGGGTTTCACCCCACAACCCAAAGATGTGCAGGGTAGATGGATTGGCCACGCTAAATTGCCCCTTAATTGGAAAAAATGAATTGGGTACTCTAAAAAAAAAATTTAAGTGCTGGGCTGGCTTGAAGCTGCCCTCAGATGATGGGCGCGATTCTCACATGCTGCAGGCCCAAAACATATGCACATGGCTCGCAGGGCCCTACCCACATCGCTCACAGATATCCTCTACCCCTTCGAACAGTCGGCACATCCTAGACTTTGTGAGGTGTGCCCTATACACTACCTTCAGCTGTATCAGCCTCGCGCACGAAGGTGAGGCATTTACCCTCTGCAGCACCTCACAGTACAATCCCTCCTCCAGTGCCTCCCCCAACTATTCCTCCCACTTCATGTTAACCCCCTCCATTGGCACCCAATCCTCCTCCAAAATCCTCCCATATATTGCCGAGACAAACTCCTCTCCAAACCCCCACTGACAGCACCGCCTCCAGCAATGAGGAGGCATGCACTATCAGGAAAATCGGAAAGACCTTCCTCGCAAAGTCCTGCACCTGCACATACCTCAGACTTCTCACCCAGTTCCTCCAGATTCTCAAAACACCCTCCCAGAAACAGATACTTCATTTCCTTGATCACCCTTTTTTGCCACCCCTGGAACCTTGCATTCATCCTCCCCGGCTCAAACCCATGATTCCCCCTAATCAGCATTCCACCTCCCACCCCCGCCCCCCACCCTCCCGCAGCCCCCTCTTCACCTTCCTAATCCTAGCCATCGTCCTCACTCACTCAAACAAACAAGGAGATCAGCCTGTCCACCTCTGATAAGAAGCCTTGGGTAAAAAGACCAGCAGGCACTGAGACAGGAACTAGAATCATGGCAAAACATTCATCTTTACTGCCTATACCCCACCCGCCAACAACAGAGGAAGATTGTCCCACCTCAGCAAGTCAACCTTTAACCTCCAAACCAAGCTAGTGAAATTGAACCTCCGGAGACCTGCCCAATCCGGGGCCAGACAAAATGGTAGCCCCTCCCCACTCCCACTCCCGGAGAGGAGACCATAAAGTACTCACTTTTCCCTAAATTCCCTGAAAATGTCCCAAATCTGTGAAGCCACCCCATTATGCTCCCCACCAAAGAACCCGGCTCTGAAATATACAACAAGTCATCCGCAAATAAGGATACCCTATGATCCACACCCCGCCCCTCTCTATCCACTTCTACAACCCCAAGCTCCTCAGCACAATGGCCAAAGGCTCTGTAACCAATGCAAACAGAAGGGGGAACATGGGGCATCGCTGCCACATACCCTGATGCAATGCAAAGTACCCTGAATTCATATCATTCGTATGCATGCTCACCATCAGCTCCTTGTACAACAGCTGTACCCACGCTACAAACTGTGGCGCTAACAATTGCACACAAAGACGAGAGACATGTACAATCGAGGCTTTATTGCTGTGTGATGCTATTCCTCTGGCTGCAACTGTAGAATAGGATATCAGTGACTCACACGCATATTTATACACAAGCTCCCTGTGGGCGGAGCTAGCTGGCAGGGGCTTACCGGAGGAACCTGTATTACAGGTACAGCCACACATCCCCCTACTACAAGTATGCATATCTACAGTGGTTATCACCACACAAACTTTGGCCCAATCCTAAATTTCTCCAACACCGTCAACAAATAACTCCACTCCACCCTATCAAATGCTTGCCCTGCATCGAATGCCACCACCACTTCCATCTCCCTTCCCTCTGCCGGAGAAAGCACCACATTCAGCAGCCTCCTTGCATTCGAGGACAACTGTCCGCCCTTTACAGAATCCTGTCTGATCCCCCCCCAGTCACCTTCGGAAGGCACCTCTCCAACCTTAACACCAGCACCTTTGCCAATATCTTGTCGTCCACATTCGGCAGAGATATGGGCCTGTACGACCCACATTCCACCAAATCCGTGCTCCAAAGACCGTGCTGTCCCCACCACACTCCTGTTCATTCGCCAACGTGCGTTTGCTAGTGTGGTGACCCCTGCCAGAGCCCCCCTCCATCTCACCCCCTCCTCTGTAACCCTGCCCCACGTGCTCAAAACCCATCTCCCTCAAACCAAAGAACAAAATTGAACTTCACCCATAAGGAAAAAAACCAGAACACATGTAAAAACAAACATTTAAGAGACAGAAACAAACCCCAATCAAATAAAAAACCCTCCATAAGAAAAAACAATCCCTGTTCCCACCAACCAAGTTAAAATCTCATCTCAGTCCCAGCCCTTCGGCCTTAACGAACACCTCCGCCAACTCCACCTTCTCAAAATAAAAGTTCTTTGAGTTGTGAGTAACTCTCAGCTTTGCTGGGTAGACCACTCCAAATCTCACTCTGCTGCCGTACAATTCTGCCTTCAGCTGTCCAAAGGCCCCTCACCATCTCGACAGCTCTATCATCAGAGCTTGGTAAATGCATATTCCAACGCCTGCCCACTTCATCTCATCTCATCTCTGCTTCACCCTGCTCCTTCACGTGGTAGCTGTGGAAGCAGACTATAACCGCCCTCGGTGGCTGATTCGCTTTAGGCTTCGGCCTGAGCGACCAATGTGCCCTGTCCAACTCGCAGTGGGAGGGTTCTTCTACCTCCCCCATTAAATCCGCAAGCATCTTTGCAAAGTACTCAGTTGGCCTCGGGCCCCTCAACTTCCGAGGACAGACCCATGATTCTCAGACTTTGCCTCCTCGACTTGTTCTCCAGGTCCTCCACCTTGGCTCTGAGCCCTTTGTTGACTTCCTCCACCCTCCACAGCTCCTCACCCATTAAGGTGAACTGGTTGCTGTGTTGCAACAATGTCCCCACCACCCCTTTCAACTTCCCTCCTTGCTCCTGCACCTCAACCAACGTCTTCAACACTGCTGCCTTTACCGGGGCGATCGCCTCCTCCGCCCACTCTTAAAGCGAAGCTGTCATCTCCCTCTCAAGCACCTCCAAATGGTGAGCAAACAGCCTTTCAAACTCCACCGGCTTAGTAAGAGTTTCCACCATGTGGGGAGCGGCCCCACCTGACGACCCAGCCCCCACCATCTTCGTTCCTGTAGCACTCACAGCAGCACTCGCCGTGGACATTTGCTCGCCCCCTTATTTCCAGGACTTTTCTCACTTGGACATTCTCCAACCTCCTTATGACCTCCCACACCAACTCATCCAAAAACTATCCCTGAGACCGGGCATAAAAGTCCAAAAACCAGAGACCACCATGGGAATTCCCTGCATATGATATAACAATAACATTGCAATTTACAATTTGTAAAACGCAAGGGCCAATTTTAACTCCAGCCATCTGAACAGGGCTGTAGCATCTCTGAATGGCATCTGACCATTTACTATCGCGTTTGTACTGGCATTCTGTCCATCACCATCTTAACCAGTAGAGCCCACCTGCTTCACGAGGAATGCCACGTGTAGTATTAGAGGTCCTACAATATACACAGGACTCCGAATGACATCTTGAAGTAAAATGGATGGTCCCTGTGCGGCGTAAGCTCCACCCAGTCTTACCCATGCAAAGAGTGGCCCAACCAGTATTCCCAAAGGATAGGCTGGAGTCCCCTCGGTAAACTGTCTAAGCAATATTGAATTATTTTCTGAGGAGCTGTGGGTGTGTTGCATGTTCAGTGTTTTTACATCATTGTGGATGGATAACTTTTGCCAGTTAAACCATATGTATCCAATTATGTCTGTCGCTCTGTCCATTCACTTTGCTATGCAATAAAGAACCTGATTGATTCAAACCAATTCTGATCTCATCTGATGTTAGCTGAGTTCACCATCATAGGAACATCGGAATTGTTCAATGAAGAAAGACCATGGGCGGGATTCTCCGCCGGTGTGATTCTCCGTTTTGCCGATGCCCGGGGGTTTCCCGACAGCGTGGGGCTGCCCCACAATGGGAAACCCCATTGACCGGTCGGCGTAATGGAGAATCCCGCCGGCGGGTCGAGGCAGAAATGTGGCACCGCGGGGCGGAGAATCCAGCCCCATGTTTCATCTTAGACCACCCTGATAATTGCACAGTATGCCAATAATAGAATTGTTAGCCCATCAGAGCAATCAATCTCTATCATTTAGACCGAGAGGACAGGTGAGGAAAACTCTCCTCTGAGCTGAGGCCAGGGTCCCAGGAACATGGGACCAGGGTCACGTATTTGTCCTTTGTATTTTTTTAAATTATATTTTATTCCAAACAATACAGAAAATTCCACAAACATATAAAACACACTCTGATATCTGGCAAAACAGTGTGCCATTTATATTTTTATAAACTAACTAATACCCCAAAGAAAACCCCCAGCTCCCCCCAAACCTCTCTCCCCTCCATCCTGTCCCCTCTCCCACTTAATTGCTGGCAACAAGCAGATCATCAAAGACAGCGATGAACGGCCTCCATTTTGAGTGAAACCCTTCCTCCAACCCTCTAAGGGCATTCTTGATTTTATCTACTCGCTGGAACTTTGCCACGTCCCCCAACCACGCTGAAGTCCTGGGTGGCACCGCCAACCTCCAAGCAAGTGGTTGTTGCAGGTTCCGGGGTTTAGGTGTTTTAGTAAGCTCAGAGAAGGGGGCAAAAGAGGGGGAGGTGTGGCGCTGCTAGTCAAGGACAGTATTACAGTGGCGGAAAGGATGCTAGATGGGGACTCTTCTTCCGAGGTAGTATGGGCTGAGGTTAGAAACAGGAAAGGAGAGGTCACCCTGTTGGGAGTTTTCTATAGGCCACCTAATAGTTCTAGGGATGTAGAGGAAAGGATGGCGAAGATGATTCTGGAAAAGAGCGAAAGTAACAGGGTAGTTGTTATGGGAGACTTTAACTTTCCAAATATTGACTGGAAAAGATATAGTTCGAGTACATTAGATGGGTCATTCTTTGTACAATGTGTGCAGGAGGGTTTCCTGACACAATATGTTGACAGGCCAACAAGAGGCGAGGCCACATTGGATTTGGTTTTGGGTAATGAACCAGGTGTTAGATCTGGAGGTAGGTGAACACTTTGGAAACAGTGACCACAATTCGGTGACCTTTACGTTAGTGATGGAAAGGGATAAGTATACCCCGCAGGGCAAGAGTTATAGCTGGGGGAAGGGCAATTATGATGCCATTAGACATGACTTAGGATGTGTTGGTTGGAGAAGTAGGCTGCAAGGGTTGGGCACACTGGATATGTGGAGCTTGTTCAAGGAACAGCTATTGCATGTTCTTGATAAGTACGTACCAGTCAGGCAGGGAGGAAGGGGTCGAGCGAGGGAACCGTGGTTTACCAAAGAAGTGGAATCTCTTGTTAAGAGGAAGAAGGAGGCCTATGTGAAGATGAGGCGTGAAGTTTCAGTTGGGGCGCTTGATAGTTACAAGGAAGCGAGGAAGGATCTAAAGAGAGAGCTGAGACGAGCAAGGAGGGGACATGAGAAGTCTTTGGCAGGTAGGATCAAGGAAAACCCAAAAGCTTTCTATAGGTATGTCAGGAATAAAAGAATGACTAGGGGAAGTGTAGGGCCAGTCAAGGACAGTGGTGGGAAGTTGTGTGTGGAGGCTGAGGAGATAAGCGAGATACTAAATGAATACTTTTCATCAGTATTCACTCAAGAAAAAGATAATATTGTGGAGGAGAATGCTGAGACCCAGGCTAATAGAATAGATGGCATTGAGGTGCATAGGGAAGAAGTGTTGGCAATTCTGGACAAGGTGAAAATAGATAAGTCCCCGGGGCCGGATGGGATTTATCCTAGGATTCTCTGGGAAGCCAGGGAAGAGATTGCTGAGCCTTTGGCTTTGATTTTTAGGTCATCATTGGCTACAGGAATAGTGCCAGAGGACTGGAGGATAGCAAATGTGGTCCCTTTGTTCAAGAAGGGGAGTAGAGATGACCCCGGTAACTATAGGCCGGTGAGCCTAACATCTGTGGTGGGTAAAGTCTTGGAGAGGATTATAAAAGATACGATTTATAATCATCTAGATAGGAATAATATGATTAGGGACAGTCAGCATGGTTTTGTGAAGGGTAGGTCATGCCTCACAAACCTTATCGAGTTCTTTGAGAAGGTGACTGAACAGGTAGACGAGGGTAGAGCAGTTGATGTGGTGTATATGGATTTCAGTAAAGCGTTTGATAAGGTTCCCCACGGTCGGCTATTGCAGAAAATACGGAGGCTGGGGATTGAGGGTGATTTAGAGATGTTGATCAGAAATTGGCTAGTTGAAAGAAGACAGAGAGTGGTAGTTGATGGGAAATGTTCAGAATGGAGTTCAGTTATGAGTGGCGTACCACAAGGATCTGTTCTGGGGCCGTTGCTGTTTGTCATTTTTATAAATGACCTAGAGGAGGGCGCAGAAGGATGGGTGAGTAAATTTGCAGACGACACTAAAGTCGGTGGAGTTGTAGACAGTGCGGAAGGATGTTGCAGGTTACAGAGGGACATAGATAAGCTGCAGAGCTGGGCTGAGAGGTGGCAAATGGAGTTTAATGTGGAGAAGTGTGAGGTGATTCACTTTGGAAAGAATAACAGAAATGCGGAATATTTGGCTAATGGTAAAATTCTTGGTAGTGTGGATGAGCAGAGATATCTCGGTGTCCATGTACATAGATCCCTGAAAGTTGCCACCCAGGTTGATAGGGTTGTGAAGAAGGCCTATGGTGTGTTGGCCTTTATTGGTAGAGGGATTGAGTTCCGGAGCCATGAGGTCATGTTGCAGTTGTACAAAACTCTAGTACGGCCGCATTTGGAGTATTGCGTACAGTTCTGGTCGCCTCATTATAGGAAGGACGTGGAAGCTTTGGAACGGGTGCAGAGGAGATTTACCAGGATGTTGCCTGGTATGGAGGGAAAATCTTATGAGGAAAGGCTGATGGACTTGAGGTTGTTTTCGTTAGAGAGAAGAAGGTTAAGAGGTGACTTAATAGAGGCATACAAAATGATCAGAGGGTTAGATAGGGTGGACAGCGAGAGCCTTCTCCCGCGGATGGAGGTGGCTAGCACGAGGGGACATAGCCTTAAATTGAGGGGTAATAGATATAGGACAGAGGTCAGAGGTGGGTTTTTTACGCAAAGAGTGGTGAGGCCGTGGAATGCCCTACCTGCAACAGTAGTAAGCTCGCCAACATTGAGGGCATTTAAAAATTTATTGGATAAGCATATGAATGATAAGGGCATAGTGTAGGTTAGATGGCCTTTAGATTTTTTCCATGTCGGTGCAACATCGAGGGCCGAAGGGCCTGTACTGCGCTGTATCGTTCTATGTTCTATGTTCTATGTTCAAGTAGGATTCGTCAAGGGGCAATCAGAAAGGCGAAGGCCAAGACACCGACCCCCTTCCCCTCCAGAACCTCCGGCAAATCCAACACCCCAATAATCGCCACCAATGGGCACAGCTCCATGATCACTGATCTCACAGACCGAGGCCCAGAACTCAACCAATTTTGGGCAGGACGAGAACATGTGTGAGTGATTCGCCGGCCCCCTTAACCACCTCTCTCATCTATCCTCCACATCGGGGAAGAATCCATTCATGCGTACTCTAGACATGTCACCCAATACAGTATCTCACTCCAGGCACCTCCCTCCAGTATCAAGCCCAGTTCTTCCTCCCACTTTCCTTTTACTACTGTGAATGGATCCTTCCCCAACTCCAGCAGCCACCCATATATATCCAAGATGCTCGCTTCCCCAGCTCATTGCACGATAACAATCTATCCATCAGTGTATTCCACAGCAACTGGGGGAACAAAAGAAGTTCTGGGGGAACAAAAGAAGTTCTTTGCGAGCAAAGTCCCGCACCTGCATACATCTAAATTCACTCCCCTTCGGGAATTGGTATTTTTCCTTCAACTCCTCCAGTCCTGCGATCCTACCCTCCACAAACCGATCCCTCATCCTCTCGACCCCCTCCCTCTTCCAAATCCTGCATGTTGCATCTATCCCTGACGGTGTAAATCTATGATTTCCGCAGATTGGCGGCAATACCGACATGCCCACTATCCCAAATCTTAAACGGATTCCAAATTTTAAGGGATGCCATCAGTGCCGGGCCTGCTGTAAACATGGCCGGAAAAAATAGGAGAGGGGCTGTGACCATGCCTTTAAACTCGACCCAACACAGGAAGCCTCTTCCATTTGCTCCAACCCCAACCCATGCTCCCCCCCATCACCACCACACCTTCTCTACATTTGCCGCCCAGTAGTATAACATTCAATTTGGTAACACCAGGCCGCCCGAACACTGTCCCCTCTGTATAAAGGCTCTCCAGATCCTGGATGTCTTACCTGCCCACAAAAAGGCCGAGATTAGGTTATCCAGCCTAACAGGAAAAGCTTTGGGGAGGCAGATCAGGAGAGACCGGAACAAAAATGGAAACCTCAGCAGAATGTTCATTTTGATCGTCTGTACTCTTCCCGCCAAGGAAAGTGGGAGAACATCCCACCTCTTCAATCCCTCTTTCATCCCCTCCACCAGGCTGGCCAAGTTCAATTTGTGCAGCAGGGTCCAATCAGGAGCTACCTGAATTCCACAATATCTGAATTCCGTCTTGGCCAGCTTGAACGGCAGGGTTCCTGAGTCTGCTCCCCTACCCAGGGAGTTTACCGAAAATAATTTGCT
The DNA here is from genome assembly GCF_902713615.1 of Scyliorhinus canicula. Lineage (NCBI taxonomy): Eukaryota > Metazoa > Chordata > Chondrichthyes > Carcharhiniformes > Scyliorhinidae > Scyliorhinus > Scyliorhinus canicula. Next base: position 42,425,331 of record NC_052153.1, read on the forward strand.
CTTGGTCACTTTACGTTTGTACCCTGGGAAGGATCCAAACTTCCTTAACAGCCCCATTATCATCCCCATAGATGATAGAGATCTGAGACACAGTGACAGGCTATCCGCATAAAGGGACACCCTATCCTGCCCCCCCCCCCCCCCCCCCAAATCATCCCAGGACCTCAAAAAGGTACCTTCATTCCACCTGATCGAAAGCCTGCTCTGCTTCCGTAGAGATGATTAATTCAGGCACCTTCCCCTTAGATGGGGTCATGACAACGTTGAAAAGTCGCCTAATATTAGTCGACAACTGTCGCCCCTTAATAAAGCCAATCTAATCCTCAGAGACCACCTCTGGAACACAACCCTCCAGATGCCTCACCAAGACCTTTGCTGGCACCTTCACATTGGTGTTCAGCAAAGAAATGGGCCGATAAGACCCGCACTCCACAAGATCCTTATCCTTCTTCGCGATCAGTGAAATGGATGCCTGGGCCAACATGGCCAGAAATTCTCCACGTAACAGAGAATCATTATACATCCCCAATATTTATATTAAAACCAGAGCATACACACACATAAACACATAATAATTCAACAAACATAATACAATTCCCACAGTTTGGCATTTTCCCCCCATTTGCTCCCCCACCACCGAGCCCCTAAGGGAAAACTTGATCTTTTCCAACTTGAGGAATTCTGCTACATGCCCCAGCCTCGATGGCTCCACCGACCTTCACTCCAAGAGAATTTGCTGCCGTGCAATCAGATTGGCGAAGGCCACCCATCAGCCCCCCTCCTCCCAAGAGCTTCGGCAGCTCCGACTCCCTAAAGATTGCCACCAGAGGGCCCGGCGACATCTTCACCCCCACAATTTTCGATAAATATCGGGTTCCAAAACCCCACTATTCTCGTACATGCCCAAAACATGTGGACATGATTTGCTGGCCCAACACCGCATTTCTCACACTTATCCTCTACCTCCAAAAAGAACGCACACACCCGCGCCCTCATCATGTGAGCCCTCTGCACCACTTTGAACCGTACCAAGTTCAGCCTAGCACAGGACGATGTTGTATATACCCAGTGCATTATCTCACTCCACACCCTCCATCCCAACTCCATGCCCAGCTCCTCCTCCCACTTCCGCTTCACCTTCTCAATTTATGCTTTCCATGTGCCATCCATGGAACTTTCCCCTTCTCATCTCGCGACAACAACCTGTCCAACAAAGTGTTCTCTGGCAACTGAGGGGTGGAGGGTACCTTCTGCAACTTGTGCAAACTTAAAAACCTTCCTTCCACAAACAAGTTCCTCACTCCTTGCACCCCTTCCCTATGCCAGTCCCTACAGGTCGCATCCATCCGAACCGGAGCCAGCACCCACATACCCTCCACACCAAAATGTTGGCTGAGCTGGTTCCAGACTTTTAAGGACAAAGCCACTACCGGCGTCACCGGGGCAAACAAAAGTACCAAACATCTCAATTTTGCCCATTATCCTATTCATACATTCCAACGGATTGGAAATATACAGAAAATGTCACCTGCAGACAGCGAGACTCTATGCTCCCTGCCTCCCCTTTAATACTCGACCACTGCCCTGATGCCGGAGTGCAATAGCCAAGGGTCAATAGCCAACGCAAACAGAAGTAAGGATAACGGGACCCCTGCTGCGTACCCCTATGGAGTCGTAAGTCTCACGTTCTAATAAAATTTGTCCTAAAGCTAGCCATGGGATCGCATATAACAACCCCATCCATGAGATAAACATGGGTCCAGAACCTCGAACAAAACTCGAACACTCTACTCTACCAAATTCCTTCACCACATCCATAGCCACAATTACATCCGGCATCCTGCCCTTAGACAGCATCATAACCACATTCCATATACGTCGAATGTTACTCGACAACTTCCTCCCCCTCACACAACCCACCTGATCCTCCAATACCATGACCGGCATACACTTCTCCAGCCGCCTCACCAATACCTTAGCCCCGGTTTTTCAAAGTGTGGCTCACGACCCATCGATGGGTTGCCGGCAGGTGTCGGGAGAGTCGCAGAGTGATCGGTCGTGTCATTCCTGCAGTGGTCCCAATCACGGGAGAAGCACCCACGGCCGCTGAGAATGATGGCCGCTGCAGCCTTATAAATGAAAATAAATTAGGTTGTGTGTGGTCTTCTGGACAGAGAGTGCAGCAGTGAGCAGGTCAGCATCCTGCATGTACACTTGGCGACAAGCGCCATGTATGTGCTTTGGCACCAAATCACAGAGGAGAGCTGTTTCCATTTAGTAGCTGCTGGCAAGTTGACTGTGAAGATGAATTACTTTGTTACAAATAAGAGACGGCCAGAAACACAAATAGGCAGGATTTCACAACTGAATCTGGAGACAGCTGTCAGGAGAGTCCAGGGCAAGACAGAGCAGTGCTAGTGTTAGCACTGAACTGAGCTCCAGGGCCCCTGATTGATAGTTCACAAAGAAGAAATTTAACTCGTGGGGTATGGTTTTGTCAATTGTGCCAATGTAAATAAGAATGCAAAGCCCGTGTGTGTATTATGCAGTGAAGTACTGGCAAATGAAAACAGACGTTTCAGATTTTGAAAGAGAAGTGATGGGTGAGAAATTCCTTTTGAGGTTGAGACCCCAGAGTCGGTTATTAACTTACAGCTGACTCCAAATTAAAAGAGGCCACAGCCGTACCTGACCTGTGCTACCACATTAAAAACACGCCAAAAGCCCATTAGGCTGTCAGCATTCTGGAGTAGCATTTCCCAGGAGTATCCAGTCATGAGCAAAACAAGCATTTTGTTGCTATATCCCTTCACAATGACCGTGCAAGGTTGGCTTTTCCGTTTTCAAAAAGATGAAAACGGCACAAAGAACTGGCAGAAGTCTGCACCTGATATGTGCAATTCCTCCTCCTTTTGTGAATCTGATTCAAGTGAGATCCCAGTACCAGCCTCCCCGAACAGGCGCCAGAATGTGGCGACTAGGGGCTTTTCACAGTAACTTCATTTGAAGCCTACTTGTGACAATAAGCAATTTTCATTTCATTTTTTCATTTCATGGGTTCCAAGCAGGCTCCTGCTTTGCATTAAAGGTAACGGAACGTGGCATGGGTCGCAAAGGTCGGCCGGCATGGGTCACAAAGGTTGGCAAAAGTGTTTCCAGGGAAAAAAAATTTTGAGAAACACAAGTCTAGATGGTGAGGGAGGGTGAGAGGCCCCCGACAAGGTTAGTCACCTCGAACATGCAAGGCCTGGAAGGACCAGTAAAGAGGGCGACGGCGTTTACTCATTTAAAGAGTCTGAGAGCCGACGTGGTGTGTTTACCAAGAACAGGATCAAGCTGGAAAGCCTGGGAGAGCCAGGCGTTTCACTCAGGCTTTGATAGTAGGGCGCAAGGGAGGGTGCCGATCCTAATTAATAAGAGGGTTCAGTTCCGGACAGAGAGGGTTATAACTGAAAATAATGATACCGGAGAGGTTTCACCCTGAAGATCATAGGGTTTAAGCCATATGTGGGCAGGCAGGCAAGGGAGGAGCTACAGAAACTGGTGGATGGGATTCTAGGGGTGGATCTAAGGACCTGACCTGAGCTTTTGGCGTGCAGGTAAAAACTGCAAATGTAGTTTGACTTGCTGACCACAGACAGGGTGGTGCGGCCATTGAGGCGGGCGAAAGGGGCACTGTATGAATATGGGAAGAAGGCCAATTGTCTCTTGGCTCACCAGCTAAGGCGGCAGGAGGTGACCAGGGAGATTGGTCGGATTAGGAATTTGGAGGATAGGCTAGTCTCCAACCCGAATAAGGTGAATGGAGTGTTTCAGACCTTCTATGAGAGGTTGTATAGGTCAGAGCCGCTGGAGGATGAACGAGGGATGGTGGAGTTTCTGGGGGGGGGGGGGTTTGGGGTTTCCCAAGCTGAGGGAGGATTTGTGGGAGGTGCTAGATGTGCCATTGTGCCTGGAGGAGATTCAGGCAGCATCAAAGTATTTGCAGGCAGGAAGGCACGGGGGCCAGATGGATTCCCGGTGGAATTTTATAAGAGGTTTTCAAATCAGTTGGGTCCGTTGTTGTAGAGCATGTTTAGGGGCTCTTTTGCACGGGGCACCCCCCCCCCCCCCTCCCCAGAGACACTGGGGCAGGCGTCCATCTCACTGCTCCAGAAGAAGGATAAAGACCCCTCAATGTGTGGATCATATCATCCAATCTCCCTGTTAAATGTAGATGTCAAGTTACTGGCCAAGGTATTGGCATTAAGGTTGTCTCCAAGAAGTACTAGGGGAAGATCAGACGGGGTTTGTAAAGGGGCGGCTGAATGTGGTGCTTACCCATACAGCCGGGCCGGTATCGGAGATAATTGTAATATTGAATGCAGAGAAGGCATTCGACCGGGTGGAGTGGGAATACCTTTTCATGGGTGCAGTTGCTGTATGCGGCTCCGTTTGCTAGTGGTTGTACCAACACCATGAACTCCAGGTCCTTTCAGTTCTATCCAGGTATGAGGCAGGGGTGTCCGATGTGTCCTTTGTAGTTTGCGCTGGCAATTGAGCCATTGGCCATTGCGTTAAGGGCCTCAAATGCGTGGAGTGGGATCATTAGAGGTGGGGTGGAACATAGAGTATCGTTACATGATGATGATTTGCTGCTGTATGTTAGGGCCCAGGGGTTGTCTATAGGGAATATTTTGGGTATTTTGCAGGGCTTCAGTGCCTTCTCTGGTTCCGAGTTGAACATAGGGAAGACTGAATATTTTGTGGTTACTGTATCAGGGCGGGGAGTTGGTTTGGGGGGGGTTGCCATTTCGGTTGGTGGGGACCAGCTTTCAATACCTAGGGGTCCCGATGGTGGGGGACTGGTGGCAGCTTCGGATGTTGATTAAACAAGCCTGGGGGTAGAGTTAAAGTGGACTTGCTGAGGTGGGATAGTCTCCCATTATCTTTGGCGGGCCGGGTCCAATGAATTAAGTTTTACACCTTGCCGAGATTTCTATTTTTATTTCATGTCTCCCCGTGTTCCCTGCCCAAGTTGTTTTTCCAAAAGATCGAGTGGCTTATTTTGGTTCTATTTGGGTGGGTAAGGCCCCGTGGATTCGGAGGGTGGCGCTGCAGAGGGAAAGACAGGCAGGGGGTTTAGCGTTGCCAAATTTGCTGTATTATTATTGGGCGGCCAATGCAGAGAAGGTGTTGGGGTGGTGTGGGGACCTGGGGGCTCTCTGGGTTCAGATGGAGTCGGGGTCATGTTTGGGGGCTTTGGTAACAGCACCACTTTATTTTTGGAGGGGCGGTTTGCCAGCCTGGAGGAGCTGAAAGAAAACTTTGGTCTTAGGCTTTTTTGAGCTCTCCCGGTGGTGCCACGATCTTTCATATTGGAGCGGATTCTCTCCTGTTCAGTGTCGGAGAAGGGCAGTATGTGCTGATTGCAGGGAAAGAGTTTAGTTCACTGGAAGGGTTAAAGTGAAATGGGTGGAGGAGTCGGGCTAATACTGGAGGAAGGGATGTGGAGTGAGGCACTGCGGAGGGCGAATGCTACACCATGGTGTGTGAGGCTGAGCCTTATCCAGCTGAAGGTAGTGTTTCAAACACACCTCACGAAGGTGAGGTTGAATTGTTCTTTTGAGGGGATGGAGGATAGATGCGAGCACTGCATGACACCCATGTTTTGGTTCTGTTCTAAGATGGTGGGTTTCTGGAGGCCCTTTTTTGACAGCATGTCGCTGATCCTAAGTAGTAAATTAGAGCCCCGCCCCCTGGTGGCTAGATGTGGGGTTTCGGATGTGCCGGTGCTTCGGATGGGTGCAGGGACAGATGTCCTTCCTTCGTCTCGTTGGTGGCGCGGAGGCGTATCCTATTGGGTTGAGTGCCTCAACATGGCTAGGGAATTTGATGAAGTTTATGTACCTCAAGAAGGTCAAACACACCATGGGGAGATCGATTGAAAGGTTCCACCGGTCACGGCGACTGTGTATTTCATAGGATTGGTCACTGTCAGCTGTTGGGGAAGGGCGGAGATGGGGGGCGGTACTGAACAGTAGCAGGCTGCTTTATTTTCCTTTATTTTTTGTTGTTTTGGAAAGTTGTTGAGGGAGTAATTTGTATGGGGTTGGTGTTTTGTTGAAGGTATGTTTGCATGTTTTGTAATTTTGTATACAATATTTAAAAATGTACTAGAAACGTTTTTTTTTAAATCTTCTGCTCTCTAAGGAGAACAATCCCAGCCTCTCCAATCGATCCATATCTGAAGTCTTTCATCCCTGGAACCATCCCCAGAAGTCTTTTCTGCACCCTCCCTAATGTCACAGAGTTATAAAGCACAGAAGAGACCCTTCGGTTCACCGTGTCTGCGGCGGACATAAAGCACATACCTGTTCTCATCCCATGTTCCAGCACTTGGTCCAGCCTTGTATGTTTCAAGTGTTCATCCAAATGCTTCTTAAATGTTGTGAGGGTTCCTGGGCGGGATTCTCCGACCCCCCGCCGTCTCTGGCACCAGAGATTCGGTGGGGGCGGGAATCGCGCCGCGCCTGTCGGCGCCCCCCCCCCCCGGCGATTCTCCGGCCCGCGATGGGCCAAAGTCCCACCGCAGTCATGCCGGTCCCGCCGGCGTGAATCAAACCACCTACCTTACTGGCGGGACCAGGCAGTTTGGGCAGGCTCCCGGGGGGGGGGGGGGGGGGGGGGGGGTGTGGCCACGGGGCAATCTGGCCCCGGGGGGGTGGCCTGGCCCGCGATCAGGGCCCACCGATCGGCGGGCGGGCCTGTGGCGTGGGGGCATTCTTTTCCTTCCGCGTTCGCCATCGTCTTCATGATGGCGGAAGTGACCCCCTCCCCTGCGCATGCGCGGGGATGACGTCAGCAGCCGCTGACGCTCCGGCGCATGCGGGAACTTCCGCCGGCCGGCCAAGTCCTTTCGGCCCCGGCTGGCGTGGTGCCAAAGGCCATTCCCGCCGACCGACGGGGCGCCAACCACTCCAGCGCGGGCCTAACCCCTCAAGGTTAGGGCTTGACCCCTAAAGGTGCAGAGACTTCCGCATCTTTGGGGCGGCCCGACGCCGGAGTGGTTCACGCCACTCCATCCTGCCGGGACCCCCCGCCCCGCCGGGTAGGGGAGAATCCCGCCCCACATTTCTAACACCCTTTCAGACAGCGAGTTCCAGATTCACACCAGCCTCTGGCTGAAAATGTTTTTCCTCAAATCTCCTCTAAATCCCCTTACCTTAAACCTTTGGCCCCTGTTTACTGACCCCTCAACTAAGGGGAAATGCTTCTTCCTATCTACCCTATCTATGTCCCACATAATTTTGTACAGCTCAGTCACGTTCTCCCCCCCCCCCCCCCCCTCAGCCCTTTCTGCTCTAAGGAAAACAACCCCAGCCTAACCGGCCTCTCTTCATAGCTCAAATGCTCCAGCTCAAGCATCATCCTAGTGAATCAGCACTGCACCCTTCCTTGTATAATGATTTCCTTCTGATAGTGTGGAAACCAGAACTGCACACAGTACTCTAGCTGTGGCCTAATGAGCATTTTATACAGCTCCATCATAACCTCCCTGCTCTTATATTCTATGCCTCGGCTGATAAAGGCAAGTATTCCATGTGCCTTTAACCATTTTATCTACCTGTCCTGCTGCCTTCAGGGATCTTTGGATATGCACCCCAAGGTCCCACTGGTCCTCCGTAATTCCTAGCATCCTACTGTTCATTGTATATCCCCTTGTCGTGTTAGTCCTCCCAAAATGCATCACCTCACACTTTTCAGGGTTAAATTCCATTCGCCACTTTCTGCCCATCTGACCAGCCCGTCTATATCATCCTGCAATCTAAGGCTTTCCTCCTCGCTATTTACCATACCAGCAATTTTTCTGTTATCTGCGAACTTGCTGATGGTACCCCCCCCCCCCCCCCCCCCCCCCCCACCACTTCTCTAAAGCTTTTGCGCCTCCCTGTAATTTCCTTGCAAATTTGTTTCTACAACTTTCCCACTCGTTAGCAGTCTATAGAATGCAGTCAGTAGTGTAATGGCACCTCTACTGTTTCTTAACTGTAACCAATATTTAGTGCTTAGGAATTTTTTTTGCCGTTTTTAAACCAAGTCTCCGTTATCGCTACGACTTCAAATCCCATATGGCTACCTGTGTTTGCAGCTAACCAACCTTATTTAGCTACTCCATGCATAAAGTAAACGGTAAAGCATCTGTGGCTGGTTGGACCCGGGACACCACCCTGCGGAACTCATGCAATGTTTTCCTGAGACTAAGGCATGGAAGGTTTGGTCTGGGAGTCACCCTATTACCCAAAAAGCTGGTCGAAGTCATGGGTAATTTTTTAAAAAAAACATTTTATTAAGGCATTTTTGATTTTATAATAATAAACAATACAAATGTACACATAGTTCAGTGTGTTAACACAGTCATGGGTGATTTTAAAGTTGTTTATTAAGAAGTAATGTTTGGATATGATACTTAAGCTAAATACGCAGAAAATACATACAACTCTTAACAGATGAGAACAGTGGCTCAAATATGTGGTATACTGTCAGCTGGGTAAGAGTACTGCTTCATGGCAGCATGTACCAGTCTCCTAATAGCTTTGGGTTTGGCCATGTTTCCACAATCATGTTAATGGGTTGGAAATACACCTGGCAAGAAACACTCAAGAATCGACTGTATCTCAGGATCAGAGATGGTTTATTCGTATCCCTCTGCACAGCCTGATAAACCTTGGAGTAGGCCCTACTTAGGGCCAGGTCAGAGATCATGAATGATGGTGGAGGAATCAGACTCAATTGATGTTAGTCATTGGCAGCTTCAAGTATCAACTGCACAGTTTTCTGGTATCCAACTTTCATTGTATTGGAGAGCAAAAACTGGGAGGCCTGCTGGAGCCATAGGGGATATGGAACTACTTGCCCGAGCACTTGATTTACCGTAGCAACTGGCCAAAATCAATTATTAATTTGCATGCCCTCTATCACTGTCTCCATCCCCTCCAACCCAATGCTTGACATGAAGAAGGGGGAGAGAGGATTCATTGTCGCTGTCAGCCTTCACAATGCACCTATTGTGGTAGTCACATATGTAATGTCCCAGGCATTTACAATTTTAAAAGTATATATTTTTCAGCTCACCCATATCAGCCATTGGATGATCTTTTATTGCCGACCCTCAGCAAGGGGACAGTGAGGCAGCTGTGCCTATGTCCTCGTGGACTAGGTACCACATGGAGGTGGAGGATATCTGTACACAGTGGCCATCAAGATCACCGCAGCCCTGAACATCTATGCCTCAGGATCATTCCAGGGCTCCAACAGGGACCTGTGTGGCATTTCACAAGCTACAGCCCACAAGTACATACATGAGGTCACGGATGCCCTGATTCCCTGGGCAGGTGCCAGCTTGGCTGTGCCAAGGCGCCTACATTCCAGGGGGAGGGCCAGGAGGCCACCCTGTGGTCTCCAATGGCCTAGCAGAACCCCCCCTAGATGCTGTTCCGCCTGGTTCACATTTATGTGGACCTGTCCTCGACGGCACCCAGCTGCAGCCTCCTTGGGGAGCCCGGTAGATCCTGGGAAGCTGGTAGGTCCTGGGTAAGTAGGCCTTAAGTAGATTCAAGCCGACCTACATGAGCGACTTGGTCCCGCCCTCTATGGGCAGGTTCTTGATCACAACACCTCGTGGCTGTCGGGAAGCCTATGGGAGGTTTCACCCAGCATCTACAGGCCATGCCGCGCTCCTATTGGCTGGTAGATCGTGTCCGATGTTTTCAGATAAGGACATTTAATATAGCACATTCTTGGAGCAGCAAGTTTGAGAAAGACCAGCGAAGGAACAGAACCTTGTTAGCAGACAGAAAATGCAGCAGGTGGTGAGGGAACCAACAAGAGGGGAACCTGCTTTACCTCATCCTCACTAAATTACCTGTCACAGATGCATCTTTCCATGACAGTAGGAGTGATCACCACACATCTCATGTGGAGACAAAATCCCATCTTCACATCGAGGATACCCTCTATTGTATTGTGAGGCACTACTACTGTGCTAAATAGGCTAGATTTCGAACAGATCTAGCAATTCAAAACGGTTCATCCCTGCTTGGGCTATCAGAAGCAGCAGAATTGTACTCAACCACAAGGTATAACCTCATGGCCCAGCATATTCCCCACTCTCATACTACCATCAAGTCGCAAGATTAACCTGGTGTAATGGGCGGCAAGGTAGCACAGTGGTTAGCACTGTTGCTTCACGGCGCGATGGTCCCAGATTAAATTCCCGGTTTGGATCAGTGTCTGTGCAGAGTCTGCACGTTTTCCCTGTGTCTACATGCGTTTCCTCCGTGTGCTCCAGTTTCCTCCCACAAGTCCCGAAGACATGCTTGTTAGGTGAATTGGACATTCTGAATTCTCCCTCTGTGTACCCGAACAGATGCCGGAATGTGGCGACTAGGAGCTTTTCACAGTAACTTCATTGCAGTGTTAATGTAAGCCTACTTGCGACAGCAAAGATTATTATTATGAAGATTGCAGAGGAGCAGCGTCAGGAATACCTAAAAATAAGGTGTCAACATAACACAACACAAGACTACTTGCGTGCCAAGCAGTATTTGATAGATCGGGCTAAGTGATTCGACAGCTAACAGATCAGATCTAAGCTCTATAGTCCTGCCACATCCAGCTGCGAATGAAGGTGAACAATTAAACAACTCACTGGAGGAAGAGGTCCCATAAATATCACCATCCTCAATGATGAAGAACCCAGCATATTAAAGCAAAAGATAAGGCTAAAGCATTTGCAATAATGTTCAGCGAGAAGTGCTGAAAGGCTGATCCATCTCGACTTCCTCCGCAGGTCCTCAATAACAGAAATGTCAGTCTTCGGTGAATTCAGTTCATTCCACGTGACATCAAGAAATGGCTGAAGGCACAGGATACTGCAAAGGCTCTGACAATATTCCAGCAATAGTACTGAAAACTTATGCTCCAGAACTTGCCACACTCCTAGCCAAGCTGTTCCAGTACAGTTACAACACTAGTATCTACCCGGTGACGTGGAAAATTTCCCAGGTTTGTCCTGAACACAAAAAGCAGGACAAATGCAACTTGAACAATAAATGTCCCATCAACTCACTCTTGGTCATCAGAAAGTGATGGAAGGTATCATCGGCAGTGCTATCAAGTGACACTTACTCAGCAATAACCTGCTCATTGATGCTCAGTTTGGGTTCTGCCAGGGTCATTCAGCTTCTGACCTCATTACTGCCCTTGACAACAAGGCAACATTTGACTGAGTTTGGCATCAAGGAGCCCTCTCAAAATTGGAGTCATGGGAATCAGGTAGAAAACTCTCTGCTGGTTGAGGTCATACCTGGCACAAGGGAAGATGGTTGTGGTTGTTAGACAGAAATCATCTCAGTCCCAGGACATCATTGCAGGAATTATCAGGGTTGTGTCCTCAGCATAACCACCTTCAGCTGCTTCATCATTTACCTAAAGTCAGAAGTGAGGATGTTCGCTGATGATTGCACAATGTTCAGCACCATTCGTGACTTTGCAGATACGGATGTTTGCTATGCCCATATGCAGCAACATTCAGGTTTGAGGTGATAAATGGCAAGTAACATTCAAACCACACAAGTACCAGACAATAACTAACTCCGAAAGAGAGGATCTCATCATCTCCCCTTGACTTTCAATCACATTACCTTTGCTAAATCCCAGCTATCAATATCCTGGGGTTACCACTGATCAAAAGCTAAACTGGACCAGCCATGTAAGCACTATGGCTACAAGAGGTCAGAGGATGGGACTTCTGTAGCCAGTATCTCATCTCCTGATCAGAAGACCAAGGCAGGCCAGCAGCACGGTTCAATTCCCATATCAGCCTCCCCGAACAGGCGCCGGAATGTGGCGACTAGGAGCTTTTCACAGTAGCTTTATTTGAAGCCTACTTGTGACAATAAGCGATTTTCATTTCATTTTTCATTAAATCCTGTCCACCAGCTACAAGGCAAGGGTCAGGAGTGTTTGGATGAGTGCAGCAACAACAACAATCAAAAAACTCAACATCATCTTTGATAACACAGCCCACTTGATTGGCAACCCTTCCACTACCTTCAACAGCCACTCCTGCTCACCACCCTGACTTGGGACTATATCACTGTTCCACTGGGTCAATATTCTGGAACTCTATCACTAACAGCACAGTGGGTTCACCGACACCACATGGACTGCAGCGGTTCAAAAAGGCAACACACTAACACTGATTGAAGGACAGTTAAGGATATGCAATAAGGACTTCCGGTTGCGGCTATGCGGAGCTAAGCCGCACGTTCGGCAGCTCCCGCTAGAAACGGACTTTGGGGATCTTTTCAGGGCCCCCAGCGGCGCTTTATCGACGATTCCCGACGTGGGAAGGGGTCTGCAGTAGATCCCCAGGGTTCTATGGTCTGGACCAGGAGTGGGGCGAGCAGAAAAGCGGTGGCAACGCCTCTGGAAAAGCAGGGGAAGGAAAACAAAATGGCGGCCGGCGGAGCCCTCGAGGAGTGGAGGCAGTGGGCGCAGGAGCAGCAGGAGACTCTTCGGCGCTGCTTTCAGGAGCTTAATGTGGAGCTGCTGGAGTCGCTGAAGGCTACCACCAGTAAACTGCTGGAGACTCAGACAGCCCAGGGGGCCGCAATCCGGGAGCTGCAGCAGCAGGCCACTGAAAGGGAGGATGAGGCCGCGGCCCTCGCAAGGAAGGTGGAGATGCACGAGGTGCTCCATAAAAAGTGGCAGGAGCGGTTCGAGGAGATGGACAACCGGTCGAGGTGGAAAAATTTACGGATCCTGGGCCTCATGGAGGGGCTGGAAGGGTCGGACCTGGAGGCCTATGTGGTCGTTTTGTTGAACTGATGGGAGCTGGGTCCTTCCAGGGGCCCCTGGAGCTGGAGGGGGCCCACAGAATACTGGCCAGGAGGCCCAAGCCGAATGAGCCGCCGCGGTGCTGGTGCGGTTCCACCGGTTCGTTGACCGGGAGTGCGTGCTTCGATGGGCCAAGAAGGAGCGGAGCAGCAAGTGGGAGAACACGGTGGTGCGGATCTACCAGGACTGGAGTGCGGAGGTGGCTAAGCGGAGGGCCGGGTACAACCGGACGAAGGCGGTGCTCCACAGACAGAGCGTGAAGTTTGGCATGTTGCAGCCGGTGCGTCTGTGGGTCACCTACAAGGACCTCACCATTATTTTGGGTCCCTGGAGGAGGCGTGGGCCTTTGTGCAGGACAAGAAATTGGACTCAAACTGAGAGTCAGGGATGGGGGTTTTGTATGTAAATGTAACTGTGTCTATTTTCTTGGAGGGGGGGGCTTCTCTGTTTCATGCAGGATGTGTGTTGACTTTAGGGTGGGTGGGGCGATGTCTTTATGTCTTTTCGTATGGGCCTGGTGGACGGGTTTGGGCAGGGGTGTAAACTGGGAGTGTGGGGAGCTGGTGGTGGGGACTGGCAATGGGAGATGCCCAAGAGGAGGCGGTGTTGGGCAGGGTGAAAGCGCGGGCTTTCCTCTGGTTTCCCGTGCTGCGGGGTCGGGTCTGAGAAGCGCGGGCCTTTGCTGGTTTTTATTTTCCCGCGCAAGAGTGGGGGGGGGGGGGGGGGGGGGGGGGGCCTGCTGATGCGCACGGAGGAGGAGGAGTAGCCCCATGTGGGGAGGGGTTGAAGGTGTAGCCCCACGTGGGGAGGGGTCGGAGGTGTGGCGGGAGTCACCGGGGTCAGCAGATGTTAGCTGGCTCGGGAGTGCTATGGAAGGGGGGGCGCGGCTAGGAGGGGTCCTAGCCTGGGGGGGGGGGGGGGGGGGGGAGTTGCCGCCATGGGGAACAAGCCGAGCGGAGGGCGCTGGCCAGTGGTGGGCAGGGGATGGGTTATGGCTAGTCGGCAGGGGAGGGGGGCAGGGAGCCCTCTGATCCGGCTGATAACTTGGAATGTGAGGGGGCTGAACGGGCCGGTCAAACGGGCCCGGGTGTTTACGCACTTGAAGGGGCTGAAGGCGGATGTGGCCATGCTCCAAGAGACGCACCTGAAGGTGGCGGACCAGGTTCGACTGAGGAAGTGATGGGTGGGTCAAGTATTTCATTCAGGGCTGGATTAGAAGAATCGGGGGGGTGGCGATCCTGGTGTGAAAGAGGGTGTTGTTTGAGGTGTCAAATGTGGTGGCTGACAGTGGCGGGAGGTATGTGATGGTGAGTGGTAAACTGCAGGGTGAGCGCGTGGTGCTGGTGAATGTTTACGCCCCAAACTGGGACGATGCGGGGTTTATACGGCGAATGTTGGGCCGCATTCCGTATCTGGGGGCGGGGGGCCTGATCATAGGGGGGAATTCAACACGGTGGTGGATCCCCCATTGGATCGATCCAGGTCCCGGATGGGTAGGAGGCCGGTGGCGGCTAAGGTGTTGAGGGGGTTTATGGATCAGATGGGAGGGGTGGATCCCTGGAGGTTTGCGAGGCCAAGGGCCAGGGAGTACTCGTTTTTCTCCCACGTGCAGAAGGCGAGTAGGATGCTGGCACACCAGCTCCGAAAGCGAGACGCGGCCTGGGAGATTGGGGGAGTGAAGGATAGAGATGGGAAGGTGGTGCGGAGGGCTGGTAGACGTTAATGGGGTCTTTAGGGACTTTTATGGGGAATTGTAACGGTCTGAACCCCCGGTGGAGGGGTGGGGGTGGGGGGGGGGGGGGGGGAATGGGGCGCTTCTTGGTCAAGCTGTGATTTCCGATGGTGGAGGCGGGGCAGATGGAGGGACTGGAGGCGCCGATTGAGCTGGAGGAGCTGGTTAAAGGGATAGGCAGCATGCAGTCAGGGAAGGCGCCGGCGCCGGATGGGTTTCCGGCCGAATTTTACAAAATGTACGCAGACCTACTGTTGGTTCGGATCTTTAACGAGGCTAGGGAGGGGGGAGCTTTGCCCCCAACTATGTCACGGGCGCTGATTTCCTTGATCCTTAAGCGGGACAAGGACCCCCTGCAGCGTGGGTCATATAGGCCAATCTCGCTGCTAAATGTAGACGCCAAGCTGTTAGCGAAGATCTTAGCTACAAGGATAGAGGATTGTGTGCCGGGGGTAATTCACGAGGACCAGACAGGGTTTGTGAAGGGAAGGCAGTTGAATACCAACATACGAAGGCTTCTGAATGTCATTATGATGCCGGCTGTGGAAGGGGAGGCGGAGATAGTGGTGGCATTAGACGCAGAGAAGGCCTTTGATAGGGTTGAGTGGGGGTATCTGTGGGAGGTGTTGGCAAGGTTTGGGTTTGGGGAGGGGTTTGGACGTTGGGTGAGGCTGCTTTATGAGGCCCCGATGGCGAGTGTAGCCACGAATAGGAGGAGGTCGGAGTGCTTTCGGCTGCACCGGGGGATGAGACAGGGGTGTCCCCTGTCCCCCTTGCTCTTTGCGTTGGCAATTGAGCCCCTGGCCATAGCATTGAGAGAGTCGGGAAACTGGAGGGGCCTGGTGCAGGGTGGGGAGGAGCATCGAGTGTCGCTTTATGCGAACGACCTGCTGCTGTATGTGGCGGACCCGGTGGGGGGAATGCCGGAGGTGATGAGGATTCTCAGCGCATTTGGGGGCTTTTCTGGGTATAAGCTCAACCTGGGTAAGGGCGAGCTGTTCGTTGTGCTCCCGGGGGATCAGGAGGAGGGGATTGGTAGGCTTCCACTGAAGCACGCAGGGAGGAGCTTTAGGTACCTGGGAGTCCAGGTGGCTAGGAGCTGAGGGGCCCTGCACAAGCGTAACCTCACAAGGTTGGTGGAGCAAATAGAGGAGTTTCAAAGGTGGGATATGTTACCGCTGTCGCTGGCGGGTAGGGTGCAGTCCGCCAAGATGACGGTGCTCCCGAGGTCTCTGTTCCTGTTCCAGTGCCTTCCCATCCTTATCCCGAAGGCCTTTTTTCGGAGGGTTAACAGGAGTATCACGGGATTTGTATGGGCGCATGGGACTCCGAGGGTGAGAAGGGTGTTTTTGGAGCGGAGCAGGGATGGGGGGGGGGGGGCTGGCGCTGCCCAACCTCTGTGGGTACTATTGGGCTGCCAACGCAGCGATGGTGCGTAAGTGGGTAATGGACGGGGAAGGGGTAGCATGGAAGAGGATGGAGATGGCGTCCTGTGTGGACACGAGCCTGGAGTTGTTGGTAACGGAACCGTTGCCACTCCCTCCAACGAGGTATACCACGAGCCCGGTGGTGGCGGCTACTCTCAAAATTTGGGGGCAATGGAGACAGCATAGGGGGGAGGTGGGGGGACTCGATGGAGTCCCCGATACGGGGGAACCACCGGTTTGTTCCAGGGAGCATCGATGGCGGGTTTCTGGGCTGGCACAGTGTAGGTATTAGGAGGTTGAGGGACCTGTTTGTGGATGGGAGGTTCGTGAGCCTGGGTGAGTTAGAGGGGAAGTTTGGGCTCCCCCCGGGGAACATGTTTAGGTACATGCAGGTTAAGGCGTTGTAGGTGGAGGGGTTCCCTCTGTTGCCCCCACATGGGGTACGGGACAGGGTGCACTCAGGGGTGTGGGTTGGAGGAGGGAGGATTTTGGACATATACCACGTAATGCAGGAGGTAGACGAGGCCTCGGCGGAGGAGCTGAAGGCTAAATGGGAAGAGGAGCTGGGTGAGGAGATTGAGGAGGGGACGTGGGCGGATGCCCTGGAAAGGGTGAATTCCTCCTCTTCGTTTGCGAGGCTTAGCCTCATACAGTTCAAGGTGCTACATAGGGCTCATATGACCAGGACGAGCATGAGGAGGTTCTTCGGGGGCGAAGACAGATGTGCTGGGTGCTCGGGGAGCCCAGCAAACCATGCCCATATGTTCTGGGCATGCCCAACGTGGGGGAGCTTTTGGAAGGGGCTATTTTTTAAAAAGGATATGCAATAAATACTGGCCTTTAAAGAAGCATGTGAGACAATACAGGAGTTGGTAGGGTAGATAGAGGGACACTATTTCCTCTGGTAACACAGTCTAGAACAAGGAGCCATAGGGTGCTATCTACCGGCCACGTCTACCCCAATGGGAGTGCAGTGTGGCTGGTGGATCCCGGGTGAAGTATCCCACGGCTTCCTGACAGCCACAATGCCTCGCGGGATCTACCCAAGTCCCGCGAGGTGTTGGGATCAGGAATACCCTCACAATGGATGGGACCAAGCTGCACTCATGTAAGTAGGCCTTAAACGTACTTAAGGCCTACTTAGGGCAGTGGTTAGCACTGCTGCCTATGGCGCTGAGGACCCGGGTTCGATCCTGGCCCCAGGTCACTATCCATGTGGAGTTTCCACATTCTCCCTGTGTCTGCATGGGTTTCACCCCCACAACCCAACGATGTGCAGGGTAGGTGGATTGGCCACGCTAAATTGCCCCTTAATTGGAAAAAATAATTGGGGACTCTAAATTTACATTTTTAAAACTTATGTCTGACTTACCCGGTATCTACCAGCCTCCCCAGGGAGGCCACAGCTGGGTGCCATTCAGTTCTGGTCCACACAAGCATTGACAAGCAGAATGGCCCCCGGGGGTCTCCCAAGCAATTGGAGGCCCCTGGGTAGCCAGGGATAGTGCAGGGTGGCCCTCCCCCTTGAGCGCAGGCACCTTGGCACTGCCCGGCTGACACTGCCAAGTTGCTCGGGTGGCACTGCCAAGCCGGCAGAATCACTGCCCATGGTGCCAGGATGACAGTGCAAGGGTGCCCGGTGCCAGATTGGCATTGCCAAGGGCACAAGAGGGGCCATGCCCTTGAAAGGAGGGTGGAGGGGGGCATGAAGGATGGGGGGGGGGGGCGGGGGCTGCAGAGGATAGGAGGTTGGGGGATGACGGGTGGGGGTTCTGGAAGGGGGATCCTGGAAGGGGGTGTGGGAGGGGCCTAAAGTTATTACCACCAAGAATTCTCCCCAAACCACAAAGGATCGGGAAATTCTACGTGGTGCACAGGAATTACCTGGTCTCTGACTCCTGGATAGACTTTGGTGGGTGCTATTCGGATCAAACTAATTTTGCCAAGTTAATCACCGGTATGACCCATATCATCCCAGAAGATTTAGTTTACTTATCACTTAATAGCACTAACACGGGTCAGGCTTTATAAGTAGAATAAATAAACGTTACCACTGGAATTAATTCTTAAACTTAAATAAAGTTTATTTTCAAAATTAAAAGATTAAAATTTATTTTTAAAAAGGATATAACAGATCTTTTTCTTTTGATGTATTGGGCCAGTAGTAAGACCTTCAGGTCTTCCTTGTCAATCGTCATTCTTTTAGTCTTGGGGATCTTCCGATATATTTTCTGGGTTGTTTGATTCTTCTTTCTTCCTCCTGCTCTTTATTTATTTGTTGATGACCTTTTTCTTTATAGCCGCTGGCATTTTGTTCGCTTTGCGGAGCCATTCGCCCAGCCTCCGCATGCCGTTGGCTTTTTTTCTTCTGCTCCGGTTGTCTGCTGCCTTCCTCTCCAGCTGCCTTTGTTCAACTGACTGCTGCCAACAGCCCCAACTGCTCTTAACTGCCGTTAAATAACTGCAACCGCGAGCGCCAGCACGCGCCTCCCGCATGCGCTGCCAACTGCCACCTTTCTTTAAACAGCAACGGCTCCCACTGGGGTCGATTCACACCCGCAGATAGAAATAGTGGCCAACCACCTTTTCTTTCTCCCCCTCAACATGGTCAAAGATTTGACATGATTTTTAACTGAGTTTCAAGGCACTGACTGGTAACCTCCCGTTCCTCCAAAGACACCAGCTCAAGTTGGTCACCCGCTCCCTTCGCCCAACATTGGATCCCCAAACAAAAACCTAAGTTCTCCCAGGACAACAACCACTGCTCAAATGCCACATTTTTCCATTTTTTATTACAGGCCTTAAAAGGAGGGGTCCCCAAGGGCCCTATAGCGGGATAGCCTCACTTAGGGAGATGTGAGGTAATGCCCATGGGCTCACAGAGATCGGGGCACCCTTTCAAAATGGCGGCCCGATCTCTGAGCTCAGCACCCCTTAGTGATGAAAGAAACTCTTAAGTGTGGGCCAAACCAGTGAGAAACCTCCCCAGAGCCCAAAAAAGTGAGTAAAGTGTTGTTAGATAGCTGCAGGGAACTCGCCAGCAGAGCCGGCAGATACTTCCCAGTAAAATCAACCACAAATTACACTTAGAAACTTTTCCATTAAATCCTGCCCATATTTAAATTCAAGCTCGACCATTCAGACATATTGTAGGAAGCAATTCTTCACACAAAGGGTAGTGTAAATCTGGAACACTTCTTCCCAAAACGTTGTTGAAGCTAACTCAATTGAAATGTGAAAACTGAGATAGATAATTTTTTGTTCGGCAATGGTATTACAGAAGGTACTAAGGCGGATAATTGGAATAAGGATGCAGTGCAGCATTATCTAATTAAATGACTGAACAGGCTTGAGAGATGGCTTGATGACTCCTGTTTCTATGTTCACATCAGCTATTTCTGCAGAATTTAATTGCATTTTGTTTACTCATTCAAGGGATGTGGGCGTCGCTGCCTAGGCTAGCATTTATTGCCCATCCCTAATTGCCTTTAAACTGGTGATGAGCTGCCTTCTTGAACCACTGTAGTCCACTATGCTGTTAGGAAGACAATTCCAAGCCTTTGAACCAGTGACAGTGAAGGAACGCCGATATATTTCCAATGCAACATGGTGAGTGACTTGGGGGGAAACCTCCAGGTGGTAGTGTCCCCATGTATCTGCTACCCTTGTCCTTCTAAATGGTAGGAGTCATGGGTTTGGAAGGTGCTTTCTAAGGAACCTTGGTGAGTCCCTGCTGTGTATCTTGTAGGTGGTACTGCTGCTAATGTGCATCGGTGTCGAAGGGAGTGAATGTTTGTGGATGGGGTGTCAATCAAGCTGCTTTGTCCTGGATGGTGTCAAGTTTATCAAATGTTGTTGGAGCTGCACTCATCCAGGCTAGTGGAGAGTATTCCATTAGACTCCTGGCTCGTGCCTTGTAGATCGTTAACAGGTTTTGGGGAGTCAGTTGGTGAGTTACTTGCCGCAGGGTTCCTAGCCTCTGACCTCCTCTTGTAGCCATAATATTTATATAACTTGTTCAGTTAAGTTTCTGCTCAATGGTAACTCCCCAGATGTTGATAGTGTCATAATATACACATCAGTATATCATGGTGCAGACACACACACTGTTTGACACACAGCAAGACCAATCAACACACACAATACCGCAGCCAATCACCAGTTAGAGCACACTCACTATAAAGCCAGAGGGCATCAGTTTTCCCCCTCATTCGGGATGCAGCCTCTCAGAAGGACAGAGCTCACAGCTTGCAGCACAGATCTTCACCATGTGCTGCGTGCATAGACTGGTTAGGATAGGCATAGGTCTTTAGTTTAATCTAACATAGTGTCGACCCACAGTGAAAGTATGTTGAACAGTTTCTAGCTTAATAAAATAGTGTTGTATATTTCAAGTGTTGGTAGCCTGTATGTGTTACTGCTGAGGTAAACGCAGTCTCCACGGATCCAGAGTACCCAACACATCAGATAGGGGGGGATTCGGCAATGGCATTGCCATTAAATATCAAGTGATGATGGTTAGATACTCTCTTGTTGGAGATGGTCATTGCCTGGCACTTGTCTGGTGCAAATGTTACTGTCGCTTTTCAGCACAAGCCTGGATATTGTCCCGGTCTTGCTATATTTGTAAGAAATCTTACGACACCAGGTTAAAGTCCAACAGGCTTGTTTCAAATCATTAACTTTCGGAGCACTGCTCTTTCCTCAGGTGAGCAGTGTTCTGAAAGCTAGTGATTTGAAACAAACCTTTTTTTTAATAAATGTTTTTTATTGGGTTTTTGAACAAAGTATATTTACCGTTATGAACACAGGATAAGAGACATATATATATATATATATATAAATACACATATATAGAAGAGAAGTGCAAACCCAAACATACCAAAGAAAAGAAAATAGTAAATAATTTTTTAAAATACATAAAAAATAAAATAACTGGTAAGGTATTGTGCACCAGCTCAACAGCAGCAACTCTGTACACCTGGCAAAATTATTTACAATACATAAGTGGGCGACTGTTGGTTGGAGAGTGGGGAGGTAAATATACATTTGGGTGCCAGAGAAACAATTACAGTGGGCAATACTCGAATGGGTTTGGTGTTGGTGTTGTCGCTTGCTTCTCCTGGACGGATCTCGCTGCCATCTCGCGCTCACCTCTGCTTCTGCCATTCCTCCTGTCTTTCGTCTTTATTCTCCTCGTTCCCTGCTCCTGGAGATGCCATGTTTGCTATTGTATCCCGTGCCTTCCTTCCGGCTCTCATTTCCCTGCCTCCCCCCCCCACTTCCCTGGTTCTCCTCTCTTGTTCCCTGTCTCTTCCCTCTCCACCCCCCCCCCCCCCTGTGATTCGCCTTTCTTTCCTCTTAGGTTTAGCTGTTCACCCCCCCCCCCCCCCCCCCAGTCTATCTCTCCCTCTCATGCTTTAGCGACTTTCCCCTGATTCTTGGCTACCTGGCTATTTTACCACTTGTTCGTTGGCCACAAACAGGTCCCGGAACAATTGCGTGATTGGCTCCCATGTTCTGTGGAAGCCGTCTGACCCTCGGATGGCGAATTTGATTTTCTCCATTTGGAGAGATTCCGAGAGGTTGGACAGCCAGTCTGCAGCTTTGGGTGGTGCTGCTGACCGCCAGCCGAACAGGATTCTACGGTGGGCGATCAGGGAGGCAAAGGCAAGGGCGTCCGCCCTCCTCCCCAGGAATAGATCTGGCTGGTCTGAAAACCCGAAGACCGCCACTTTCGGGCATGGAAACAAACCTGTTGGACTTTAACCTGGTGTTGTAAGACTTCTTACTGTGTTCACCCCAGTCCAACGCCGGCATCTCCACATCATTGCTATATTTGGGCATGGACTGATGGAACAGGCTCGGAGGACTAATGCTTTATCTTTGTTTCCATGCCCTTATCAGCTAGTTCTGGACAGAATGGAAATAGGAATTGGGTCCTTATGTTCTGTATGGTTCAATTACACAAGTTAATTGAACAAACACAAATTTGCAACCCTTTGTGAGTGTGATGCTAAATCTGCAAACATCAGTATGTAAACACTAGCAGGTTTCTCTTGATATTGTTCAATGGTAAATGACTTTTGTAACCATAGATACCATACTATGTAATGTAGAAATAAATATCTTTATATTTATTTATATATGTGTGTGTGAATATGTATATATATATATATAGATGTTATACATATCTTGGGTGTAGTTTTAGATAAAAGTGATTTTATTAGAGACGCATAGATAGAGTTTTTCAGCAATTTCACAATTGAAAAAATTCTCATTTGCTTGTGTACAATCCTTAATACATTACATTATTGCCAACATCACACCAACACTCAGCAATAAAGCTGAACGTCATCTAACCTATAACTTCAGACTTTGGGCACTGTTTTCTAATGTTGGCCGTTACTGTCAATCAAATATTAGCAGATAGCTTCAAAGTGCAACTTTGCTTGATAATTGTAACACTTCCTTTCTGCTTTAGGTATACAGCAACCTATCATTAGGTTGTGGCTGCCAGTAAAATGATCAATACTTGCAATAACAAAGCATTTTTGGAACAAGGATTTTTTTTTTTTGCTCCTGGAGAAAATGGAGCCTGGCAGTCTTGCAAAGACTTTTAAACAAAGAAACATGCCATTCGGCACAAGTGGTCGATGCCGAAGTTTGTGTTCCAGGTGAGCCTCCTTCTCCTTCAAACTGTCAGCACATCCTCCAATTTCTTTCTGCATCATATTCTTATCTGTTTTTCCTCAGCTGTGTGAATCACCTCAACCACTTCACATGGTTGTAAGTTCCACATTCTTACCGCTCATTGAATAAAGAGGTTGCTCCTGAATTCCCTGCTTTATTGGTGACTATCTTGTGTTTATTCCTCGGTATTTTGAATGCCCCCACAAGGGAAGATATGTCTAGAGTGTCCTACCCATAGGTTTCCTGGTGGGGCAGGGTAGCTTCAATGGGAAATCCCATTGACAAGTGGTGGGAATAGAGAATCCCAATGCCAGTGAGCACAGCGCTGCCAAAAAAACATGCACTGGGGGACCAGAGAATCCAGCCCATAATTCGTTATAAGAGCTTAAGAACTAGGATAGGCCATTTTGTCACTTACGTTTGCCCAATTGTTCAATAAGACCATGGCTGGGCAGTACGGTGGCGCAGTGGTTAGCATTGCTGCCTCAGAACACCGAGGTCCCAGTTTGATCCCAGCTCTGGGTCACTGTTCGTGTGGAGTTTGCACATTCTCCACGTGGTTGCGTGGGTTTCACCCCCACAACCCAAAGATGTGCAGGGTAGGTGGATTGGACATGCTAAATTGCCCCTTAATTAGAAAAATGAATTGGATACTCTAAATTTATTTTAAAAGTAAGACATGGCTGATCTAATTGTGGCCCTAAATCCAACTCCCCGTAAACCAAAAATCAGTCTAACTAAAGGCACGATCTACCGCGTTGCGCCCAAACTGGAGCACGCGTGGTAGGTAGATATCGGGATAAGCCTCCTGCAGTCTTCCCAGCAGCCAGTACGCCTTGCAAGGTCTACCTAGATCTCCTGAGGAGGCGCGATCAAGATACCACCCACAATGGGTGTGACCAAACGACACGCGTCTTAGTAGGTTTTAAACCTACTTAGGTGTGCTCTATCAGGCTCCCGGCATCCACAGGCCTCCCCAGGGAGTCTCCAGATGGGTGCCACTCAGTACTGGTCCACACAAACATGGAGCAGATTGAGCAACTCCTGCGGGTTCCCTGGGCCATCAGAGACCTCTGGATGGTCATGGACAATGCACGGTGACCCCCTGGCCCTCCCCCTTTGTACCGTCAGGCTGGAACCTCGGTACTGCCAATGTGCCCAGGTGGCAATGCAAAACTGGCAAATGCACTGGTGCCAGTGTCAAGGATCAGGGCCTGAGGGGGCCCACGCCCATGAAAGGAGGGTGGAGTGGGGTATGAAGGGTGGAGGGGTACAAGGTGTGTATGAAGGGGCCTCTGGAAGGTTTAAAGTTGAACGTGGGGGTCCTGGAAGGGGGCCCTGAGAGGGGGTGTGGGAAGGCCTGAAAAGAGGGCCCTCAGTGACCCTATAGCCGGGTGTCATCACTTGGGGGGGCAGGATGAAGGGGGGGTATTGCCTATATGTGCGGGGTGGTGACATTGCCCATGGCTGGGGGGTGGGGGGGGGGGGGGGGGACCCACAAGCTCACTTAGTGATCGGGGCAACCTTTGTAAATGGCGGCCTGATCCCTGAGGAGCTGATCTGGCCAGCGAGTTCAGTTCCTCAGTGAGAAAAATAATTCTAAGGCTTGACTGGGGAGAAACTCCCAGCAAAACACACGACAAATGACACTTAGAAACCTTTGCGTTAGATCGCGCCCTCAGTCTTGAATATATTCCATGGATCCAGCCACCATTGCTATCTGGAATGGTAAATTCCAAGGATTAACAACTCTCTGAGATTGTTCCTACTTATTACAAATATTTAGCTCCTGAGGACTTTAATTATTTGAGGTTGGTGGATATTGTTATATTAAGCCCAAAAATATAATCCTTAATTAAACCTTTAAAATTGTAGCAAACATTGTCTTGAGCTAAGAATGAATGAAAGCTGCCACTCATGCACTATGTTGAAAAAACAACTTAGCTACTACCAGGTAGGTGGCGATACCTTCAGTTCAGTGACTAGTTTCACTTTTTATGAAGGCTTATTTTAAGTCTATCTGCACCAGGTACCACTTCAATAGTTTGGTTTACAGGGGCAATGTGTGTGCATCCTGGAGCAGCTCCTTGAGTTAACATGCAAGTAAACACTTTGGATTGAGTTGGCTATCAATCCAGAGGTGCCTGACTTGAAGAATGTTTGTTCTAGCTGAATGCAGAGCAGTGTAATTCCACAAGTCTTTATTAGACAATTGAAGAGGTCAGTGAGTCGCCTCCATCAGTTACACTGTATAACAAAAGGAAAAGACCTGTAAGTAAAAACATCTATTGACCCTGAAACTCACACAGGTTGACTGACATTTAACACCTTTTTTTCACTTCATTCAGCTGCTACACATTACTGTCGCAAGCCTATTAACTTGCAATTTATTACTGAGCAGTCTGCTGAAGATAGAAAGCACTCTGTAGCAAAATTGGACAAAGTAACACTGCTTACGTGCTAAATTTCACAATTAGCTAGGTAGATTTCAGGGCATTGTTTGGCAATGGCCATTTTTTTTACTTTAGGCGTGTTTAAGTGTGATCTTAACCATGCCGCTCGCTGGATCAGCCATTGCTGAGCCTGAGATAACCAATACGGCTAACTATTGGATCCACAAAACAGTTCAGCATCCCAAAAGTAAAGAGGGCATGGTTGATTGATTCAGGAAGTTCCTTCTTGTTTATCATGGCTGGGAAAAAATTGTACCAAAATCCCAGGATATAATACGGGGTCCAGCAAATGATGAATGTGCTCACAAGGACAATGGTCATCTTTAAAGTTTTCATTCGCACTTTAGGAATGTAGTTCTTATTACATCTTGAATCTGCATCTTTAGAGAACACTAGAAAAAAGGCAAAGTATAACCATTTTCAGTGAATATCAACACTTAATTTTTAGAAAACATGTTTTAATTAGAATTTAATTTTGGTATTTTGTAAAAATCAGTTTCCATGAATAGAACACCCACATATTCTTACCAATATATAAAAATTCAATTTTAAGTAAACTCAGTTTTTTTTAATGGCTTTTATAATCTAGATGATTACTGTTTTAACTGTCTTTTTTCCTTCATTGAAGCTAAAATAAATGTTCTTCATTCCCTTTCTCTAAGTGGTTGCATCATAGAAAGCAGGGTGGGGTACTGTGATATAATTAAACATATAAGCATTGAGGGGGAGAAGGTGTTAATGGTTATAGCGGGCTTAAAAGTAGATAAATCCCCAGATCAGATGCATCCTAGGCTGTTGTGTGAAGCAAGAAAGAAGATTTCAGGGGCTGTGATGTTAATTTTCAAATCCTCTCTGGCCACACGTGATGTACCAGAGGATTGGAGGACAGCTAATGTGGTACCATTATTCAAGAAGGGAAGTAGGGAAGAACCAAGTCATTACAGGCCAGCAAGTCTAACATCAGTGGTGGGGAAATTATTGGAAAATATTCTGAGGGACAGAATCATTCGCCACTTGGAGAGGTCAGGATTAATAAAGGATAGTCAGCATAGCTTTGTGAAAGGGAGCTCATGCCTAACAAATTTGATTTACATTTTCGAGGAGATGCATAGATGAGGGCAGAGCAGTTGATGTAGTCTACATGGACTTCAGTAAGGCTTTTGACAAGGTCCCACATGGAAGACCAAACAAGAAGGTAAGAGCCCATGGGATCCAGGGCAAATTGGCAAATTGGATCCAAAATTGGCTTTGTGGCAGGAGGCAGAGGGTGTTGGTCGAAGGTTGCTTTTGTAATGGAGGCCTGTGTTCAGTGGTGTACCGCGGGGATCAGTGCTGGGTTCCATGCTGTTTGTAGTTTACATTAATGATCTACACAGGAATGTGGGTGGTAACATCAGTAAGTTCGCTGATGGCGCAAAAATTGGTGGTGTGGTAAATAGCGAGGAGGAATAGCCTTAGATTACAGGACAATAGAGATGGGCTAGACAGATAGGCAGTACAGTGGCAAATGGAATTTAAACCTGAACGGTATGAGGTGATTCATTTTGGGAGGACTAACAAGTCAATGGAATACACATTGAACGGTAGGATGCTAGGAAGTACAGAGGACCAGAGGGAACTTGGAGTGCATGTCCATAGATTCATGAAGGCAGCAGGACAGGTAGATAAGGTAGATAAGAAGGCATATGGGATACTTGCCTTTATTAGGTGAGGCACAGAATATAAGAGATGGAAGTTTATGATGCAGCTGTATTAAACGCTCATTATATCACAGTTAGAGTACTGTGTGCCGTTCTGGTCGCCACACTATCAGAAGGATGTGATTGCACTGGAGTATTTCAGCTTTGAAGAGAGGCTGGTTAGGCTGGGGTTGTTTTCCTTGCAGCAGAGAAGGATGAGAGGGGACCTGATTGAGATGTACAAAATTATGAAGGACATAGATAGGTGCGTTAGAAAGAACTTTTCCCCTTAGTTGAGGGGTCAATAACTAAGGGGCACAGATATAAGGTAATGGGCAGGAGATTCATAGGGAATTTGAGGAAAATATTTTTCATACAGAGGGTTATGGGAATCTGAAACTCACTGTCTGAAAGGATGGTAGGGGGGGAACCCTCACAACATTTAAGAAGTATTTAGGTGAGCACTTGAAAAAGTGCTGGAAAATGGTATGAGAAAAATAGATGCTTGATAGCCGGCACAGACACACTGGGCCAAAGGGTCCCTTTCTGTGCTGTAAAACTCTACAACTTTATACAGTATAGAACATGTGACCACATGTTCTACACCAAGTTCTCTACATAACAAAATATGCTAGAATAGCCCAGATTAGATTCAATAATAATAATAAATAAAACAAAAATGCTAGAAAATCTCAGCAGGTCTGGCAGCATCCATGGAGAGTTAACTTTGAGTAAATCTGAAGAAGATTCACATGGACTTGAAACGTTAACTCTGTTTCTCTCTCTACGTATGCTGTTAGACCTGCAGAGTTTTCCCAACATTTTCTGATTTTATTTCAGATTTCCATCATCCGCGGTATTTCGCTTTTATCTCAGATCGGCTCAATGTCTGAAATTTTTCACTCTCTCTGGAAAATATCTTGTCTCCATTTTGTGCCTCACTGTGCTGTACAGGTGAACTCTCAAAGGGTGAATAAACATGGGCGGAAATCAACATTTCGCGAATTAAAGCTCTGGTTGTATTAGAAATCCAAAATGACATATTTCTTTCCGCCTTTGCCTGGGACACTGAGGCCAAATGTTGCAGTCCTCCCTCGACTTGTGTTCAGGTCCTCCAGCTCATCAGACCAGCAACATGTTTAGGAACATGGGAAAATAAGCAAGCTATTGAGCCCCTCCATCCTGCTTTGCTATTCAATCAGACCATCACTGAATCATAACATCATTGAATCATAAAATGGTTACAGCACAGAAAGAGGTCATTCGGCCCATTGGTTCAGTGCTGACTATCTGCAGCAGCAAATCACCCAACAGCCCTCCCTGGTCTTTTCACCAAAGTCCTGCTTTAAAATGTATTCTGACCTCTATTTGTTTACCTTGATTCATATTTGATGTCCTTACATAATTAAAATATCTATCAGTATCAGTCGTGAAGGTTTGGTCAAGAGAGTTCCAGTTTTCTATGCCTCTTGTGTGAAGAAGTGATTCTTCATTTCAATCCTGAATGGCTGTCTCTAATTTCAAAATAGTGCATCTTCTATAGGATTCCCCCAGTGGGGGAAATAATTTCTCTTCATCCACATTTTGAGATGTTTTCCTTAATTATCTACATTGAAGAGAAAACGTGAGACCTGAAAATGAATGAATGAAAATTGCTTATTGTCACGAGTAGGCTTCAATGAAGTCACTGTGAAAAGCCGCTAGTCGCCACATTCCGGCGCCTGTCCGGGGAGGCTGGGACGGGAATCGAACCGTGCTGCTAGCCTGCTTTAAAAGCCAGCGATTTAGCCCAGTGAGCTAAACAAGCCCCTAACAACCTTGGTTGTATCAGACCAGGATGGGCATTTCCCTCCTGATCCTTAACAAGAGAAACAAAATGATTGTTAATCAGGTTCACATTTTAAAATTGCACCAGTGAGTTTGACGATGGCTGCAAGGGTAAGGTGGTTTGTACCAACAGGAAAAGAGTAAAATTCAATACTCACCATCTCCATTTACTGTCATCTTCCTCGTAACAGAGATCAATATGCTTGTGTAGCAAAATATCATGATTATAAGCGGCAGAAGGAAAAGCCAGAGGAAGGTGAAGAAAAAGTAAACCTTTTCCTGCCAAGGCTCCTTAAAGCTGCCATGAGTCACACACTGAGTAAATGGAGCTGGTACAGCAATGGAAACAGTGTGAAAGAGGAACAGCTACAATGAAAAAAGAGATATAAAGTAAATGATTACTAACTGTTGTAGTCGTACACAGTAGATTAAAGTAACTAAATGTAAGGTAGTGACTAAAATAATTGATAGCATCTGACAGTTCAAGAGGTAATTCAGTAGCCATGCTTGTTCTTTGAAAGAGCTATCCATAGCCCTTCAATTTTCCCTTTTCAAGCAGTAGCTCTGTAGCCCAGCAATGCTGGCAGCAGCAGTGGCCAGGATTGGGATTACAGGCAGTTCCCGGATTCTAAGCCCCAGTGTCCGGGACCGGTCAATATAGGTGTGGGGGATCAGGTCCCATAGAGAGAAGAAAGAAAGAGCGGAGGGAGAAAGGCTAGTCGGGGAGATACTCAGAGTAGACAGGAGCTACGCGGAGACCCCCGAGACGGGGCTACTGAAAGAGCGCCGGAGGCTGCAGGCGGAATTCGGCTGCTGACCACTGGGAAGGCGGTAGCACAGCTGAGGAAGGCCAAAGGGGCTGTCTATGAATATGGGGAGAAAGCGACTAGAATGCTGGCGCACCAACTTCGCAAGAGGGAGGCGGCCAGGGAAATTGGGGAAGTACGGGATAAGGAGGGAAACACGGTCATAGACCCAGAGGTGGTGAACAAAGTCTTTAGGGCGTTTTACGGTAAATTGTATGAGTCAGAGCCCCCGTCCGGGGGGGGGGGGGGGGGGGGGGGGGGGGGGGGATGAAGCAATTCATGGACCAACTGAGGTTCCCAAAGGTGGAAGAGGATCTAGTGGAGGGACTGGGGGCCCCGATAGAGCTGGAGGAGATGGTAAAGGGTTTAGGGAACATGCAGTTGGGCAAAGCCCCGGGGCCAGATGGCTACCATGTAGAATTCTACACAAATTTTCGGAACTGCTGTGCCCACTTCTATGAACGGCCTTTAATGAGGCCAAACAGAGAAGGACCCTCCCCCCAACAATGTCACAGGCTTCGATTTCACTCATCCTCAAACGAGAGAAAGATCCGCTACAGTGTGGATCTTATAGACTGATATCGCTCCTGAATGTAGACGCCAAACTGTTGGCCAAGATCTGAGCTGCTAGGATTGAGGACTGTGTTCCTGGGGTGATAGGGGAGGATCAGACCGGCTTCGTCAAGGGCAGGCAATTGAACTCCAATATACGGAGGCTCCTAAACATCATCATGATGCCCCCAGAGGGAGGGGAGGCAGAAGTGGTGGCAGCAATGGGCGTGGAGAAAGCCTTTGACCAGGTGGAATGGGAGTACCTGTGGGAAGCGCTAAGACGGTTCGGATTCAGTGAGGGGTTCATAGGTTGGGTCCAGCTACTCTACCAGGCCCCAGTGGCAAGTGTGTGCACGAACAGGGTGAGGTCGGAATACTTTAGGCTCCACCAGGGGACAAGGTAGGCGTGCCCCCTCTCCTCATTATTATTCGCCCTTGCGATAGAGCTGCTGACTATAGCGCTGTGGACTTTCAAGAACTGGCGGGAGTTAGTTCGGGGAGGGGCGGGGGGACGAGTATCGGGTCTCGCTTTATGCGGATGATCTGCTCCTGTACATTTCGGACCCACTAGAGGGGATGGGGGAGACCATGCAGATTCTGAGGGACTTTGGCACGAGAATAAAAGCGAGATGTTCATGATCCAAGCTAAGGGGCAGGAAAAGGGACTGGGAGAGCTTCCGCTGAAGTTGGTCGAGAAGAGCTTTCGGTACCTATGGATACAGGTGGCTCGAAAGTGGGATGCCCTCCACAAGTTTAATCTATCTCGGCGAACATAGCCATGTTTAGGAAATGGGTATTGGGGGAGGGGTCGACGTGAGAGCAGTTAGAGGCAGCCTCATGTAAAGGTACCAGCCTAGGGGCTCTTGTAATGGCACCTCTTTCGTTCTCGCCGTCCCGCTACTCCTCTAGTCCGGTGGTGATGGCGGCATTAAAGATCTGGGGTCAGTGGAGAAGGCACAGGGAGGTGGAGGGAGCCTCAGTCTGGACCCCGAAACATAATAATCACAGATTATAATCACAGGGGCAGCACGGTAGCATGGTGGTTAGTATAAATGCTTCACAGCTTCACAGCTCCAGGGTCCAGGTTCAATTCCCGGCTGGGTCACTCTGTGCGGAGTCTGCACGTCCTCCCCGTGTGTGCGTGGGTTTCCTCCGGGTGCTCCGGTTTCCTCCCACAGTCCAAAGATGTGCGGGTTAGGTGGATTGGCCATGCTAAATTGCCCGTAGTGTCCTAAAAAGTAAGGTTAAGGGGGGGGTTGTTGGGTTACGGGTATAGGGTGGATGCGTGGGTTTGAGTGGGGTGATCATTGCTCGGCACAACATCGAGGGCCGAAGGGCCTGTTCTGTGCTGTACTGTTCTATGTTCTATGTTCTATTTGTCCCGGGAAAGATAGACGGAGGGTTTGAAAGCTGGCAAAGGGCAGGCATTACAAGGATGGGGGACCTGTGCATAGACCGGACCTTTCCCAGCCTGAAAGCACTCGAGGAAAAATTCAGTTTGCCCCCTGGAAACGCTTTCAGTTACCTTCAGGTACGCGCCTTTTTGAAAAAACAGGTGGTATCATTCCTGCTGCTACCCCCACACAGGATACAGGATAGGGTTGTCTCCGGCACCTGGGTAGGGGAGGGGAAGGTTTCGGACATCTACCGGGAACTTCAGGAGGCGGAGGAAGCCCCAGTAGAGGAGCTAAAAGGGCAAATGAGAGGAGCTAGGTGGGGAGCTGGATGCGGGCGTGTGGGCAGATGCCCTAAGTAGGGTCAATTCCTCTTCATCATGTGCCAGGTTTAGCTTAATCCAGTTTAAGGTGGTCCACCGGGCGCACATGACGGCAACCAGGATGAGCAAGCTCTTTGGGGTTGAGGATAAATGATCGAGGTGTGCAGAAAGCCCTGCATATCACGTCCATATGTTCTGGGCATGCAAAGCTCTTAAGGGATTCTGGCGGGGTTATGCTAAGGCAATATCCAAGATCTTAGACACACGGGTAGTGCCGAGTCCAGAGGTAGCGATCTATGGAGTGTCAGAAGATCCGGGAGTTCAGGAAGCGAAAGAGGCTGACGTGTTGGCCTTTGCCTCCCTGGTAGCCTGGAGACGGATCCTTCTAATGTGGAGGGACTCGAAGCCCCCGAGTGTAGAGACCTGGGTTAGTGACATGGCTGGGTTTCTCAGTCTCGAGAAAATAAAGTTTGCCTTCTGAGGGTCAATGACGGGGTTCTCTAGGAGGTGGCAGACGTTCCTCGACTATCTAGGAGAGCAGTAAAGGTCAGCAGCAGCAGCATCCGGGGGGGGGGGGGGGGGGTTGTTACATTGTATTGTTCCTTTCTTTGTATATACAGTTAACATTTATTTTGTTCTGTTAATTGTTCCGTACGGTTATGCAAATATTTTGTTTTTGACAAAAATTTGAATAAAAATAATTTAAAACAAATATAGGGGTGGAGGGGGTGGGGCGGTGTCTCACAATAGGGAGGAGATATAAGGCCCAGGCCAGTTGGAGGCCTTGAAAGGGAGGTCAGGGTGTGGATTGGAGCATTCATGGGGGCAGACATTGGGGGAAGTCGCCAAATGGATACAGGGTCCTTGAGGGAATTTCCCCTCACCGTCTTCACAGCTGTGCCGCAAGAAGGATCACTGCTGCCTCCTCCCTCAGCCCCTGCACTCTTCCTGTCAGCCTTAAAATTGAGGCCAGGCAGGAAGTGGCCCTTAAGGGCCTCAAGTAGAGGGAGGGAGGATCCTCAGAGAGGAGAGTCATAGACTCATTTATAGCACAGAAAGAGGTCATTCAATCCATCAAGGTTATGCCAGCTCTCCATGGAGCAATTCAGTCAATCCCATTCCCCTGCCCTTGCCCCATAGCCCTGCATGTTTAATTCCTTCAATTACCCATCCAATTTCCTTTTGAAATCATTTCTGCCTCCAGTCATGGAGTCATGGACAACAGGTTCCAGGCTATTACCACTCGCTGCATAAAAAGGTTCTTCCCCACAGTCCTCCTGCATCTCGTGGACACAATTTTAAATCTATGTCCCCGAGTCGTTGTGCCGAATGGGAACAGTTGTTCCTTGGCTACTTTATTCAAATCTGCCACAAACTTGTACAGTCCTATCAAATTTCCCCTAAATCTCCTCCCCTCCAAGGTGACCAACCCAATCTTCTCCAACTTAACCTCATAGCTAAACCCCCGCCTAGCCCCATCCCAGGAACCATTCTGGGAAATCTCCATTTGCACCCTTTCAAACACCCCCAAATCCTCCCTGAAGTGCGGTGAACAGGACACGATACTCCCATTGTGGCCTACTCAGAGTTTTCTTTCTTGCTGTCTCCCCTGTGTCTCTCTTCCTGGGCGGCACGGTGGCATAGTGGTTTGCATTGCTGCCTCACAGCTTCAGGGACTCAGGTTCAATTCTGGCCTGGATGACTGTCTGTGTGGAGTTTGCACTTTCTCCCGAATCTGCATGGGTTTCCTCCGGGTATTTCGGTTTCCTCCCAAAGTCCAAAGATGTGCGGGTTAGGTGGATTGGCCATGCTAAATTACTTCTTAGTGTCTAAGGATATGCAGGTTAGGTTATAGAGTTATAGGGGTAGAGGGGCCTGGGCATGGGTAGACTCTATGATTTCCCGCATCCTTTTTAATATAGTGCAATTCTATGCAAATTGCCCCCATTTTAAAATGTACCAACATTGATCTGTTCATTACACTAATCTCTCTGATTACATTCACCCAGCTACTTGCTAGTCAGCTAAAAAATTTGTATGAGAAGTGCATTTCACTCAGGTTGTGAAACATGCAGGGCGCGATTCTCCCATTGGGCGGCTAAGTGCCGACGCCGGAGTAAAAACTGAGCTGTTTTACTCTGGCATCGGTGCCCGTTTCGAGACCCGATTCTTTGGGCCACAGTGGGATAGCATGGGGCGCTCCAGCGGCTGATCCCAGCGTGAACCTGGCGCTGCGAGGTCCACGCATGCGCAGTTGGGTTGGCGCCAACTAGCACATGCACAGTGGCCTTCTTCCCCCCGCCAGCCCCGACGCCAAATGGCGCAGGGCTACAGGAGCCGGCGTGGAGGAAAGGAGATACCCCCGACAGAGAGGCCGATCCGCCAATCTGTGGGCCCCGATCGCAGGCCAGGCCACTACGAAGGCCCCCCCCCCCCGGGATTGGACCCCCCCCCCCATAGGCCGCCCCCGGACCCTTCAACGCAGAGGTCCCACTGGCTCAGAGGATGTTAGAATGGCGCCGGTGGGACTTGGCTTTTTGTTGACGGCCGCTCGGCCCATCTGGGCCAGAGAATTGGCGCAATGGCCCATGCCGGAGAGTTGCCGCATACCGCAACCAGCGCACCGACCACGCCAGCCCTAGTGGGGGGGGGGGGGGGGGGGGGGGATTCTGCCCGAAGTTAAAAGGAGAAATGTGGATTAACATCGTAAATTGTAATTTTGTTATGTTTGTCCAGCTAATCCTGGACAGTTTTCACTTACATTCTAAGTGAGCTACGAAATTCAGCAGCAAACAGGAGATATTGGTATTTTGGATAACTGGCCTAGTATAGAATCATAGAATCCCCACAGTGCAGAAGGAGGCCATTCAGCCCATCAAATCTGCACCGATCCTGTGAGAGACCTACGCACTCGCCTCCCACCATGACTCCACCTAACCTTTGGATACTCAGGGACGATTTAGCGTGGCCAGTCCGCCTAACCTGCGCAACTTTAGACTGTGGGAGGAAACAAGAGCACGCAGATATGGGGAGAAGTTGCAAACTCCCCACAGACAGTGACCCAAGGTCAGAATTGAACCCAGGGCCCTTGTGCTGTGAGGCAGCAGTGCTAACCACTGTGTCACCGTGTATGGCAAGCTTCACTTCTGATTTTGAAACTGTTGAAAAGTAAACCCAGAGCCACGCTGTGTCTTCACTACACCAGTAACCAGCAATGCGTTAGACACAGCTTCACCTCATGATATTTTCCTACAATCAGCAATGATGTATGTGGAATGAATGACTTTACCCCGACAAGCTGGGGGGTTTTCTGTATACAGTTTGAACTGTGCGCTCTTGCATTTAAGCACCTTGCGTGCAATTTCAGTTCGGCTATCGCCCGCATAGAAATATCGCATCCCATTGCACCAAAGCTATACAAAGGTGAGAGCTGGGATGAAGTATCTGCATATACCAATGGAGGATGATAGGGTAACGATTTAGCTGTTGCTCATACATCCTGCATTGCTGGGACAGCACTGCGAGTTAGCTGCCTTGATGCACAGGCTGCAGGTCTAATGTATATTACCTGAGGTGTGGCCAGAGTGACACTCATGATCCAAGCCCCGATGAGCATGGTTCGGTTCCTCTCGTTGGCTCTGCTAATGCCCAGGGGGTAGAGGATGGCACAGTAGCGGTCGAGGCTGATCACCACCGTGATGAAGGCGCACGAGTACATGGAGAGGAGCTTGAGGAACATGAGGAGTTTGCAGAATGAGTCGCCAGCGTACCACTGCACCGTGATGTTCCAGGCAGCGTCCAGGGGCATCACGATGAAAGTCACCAGCAGGTCGGCGCACGACAGGTTCACGATCAGTGTCCTGATGTGGGATCGGCCCGTGCCTTTCCTTCTCAGGGCGCCGCACAGCACGGTCAGGTTGAGGTAGGAGGAAACCACGAAGATGGTTAAGGTGACGACTACCCTGACCTTGGAGGCGGTGGAGAAAGTGGGCAGCAGCAGCTCGTCCTCGCCGCCCTGGTCGCTGTCCGCGGTGCTGAAAGTGCCATCGCCGTCCAGGCTGCAGTTGCTGTGCGCGCTGCTGTTGCAGGGCGGCAAGTCATTGCAGCAAAGTAGCCGGAGTTTCATCGCATTCGCCTCTGCCTGGGTAACACTGATTTTGTTTTTATTGCGGAGTTAAATCTGACCAAAGTGCCCAGATTGGTGAAAGGGGGGGGGGGGCGGGGGGGGGCAGGTTTTTCAACCTTCTGCATCTTCCTGATTCACAAAGGTCAGCCCACAAGGTGGGGTTTGGCAGCACATCGGAAAATTGTGAATGAGTCACTTCTCCCGCTTGTGGGAGGCGCCCCTTC
This sequence comes from Scyliorhinus canicula, assembly GCF_902713615.1. Taxonomy (NCBI): domain Eukaryota; kingdom Metazoa; phylum Chordata; class Chondrichthyes; order Carcharhiniformes; family Scyliorhinidae; genus Scyliorhinus; species Scyliorhinus canicula. The sequence continues at coordinate 42,461,449 of NC_052153.1, forward strand.
CCCATCACCCCGCCTCCTGCAGACAGTTACTGGAGCACAGAATCATTCCCATCACCAGCCCCTTTCGGTTTGCTGCACCAACATCGCAAACAACGAGAAACAATGAAATTAAAGGCCAATTACATCTGCAATATGCCTCTCCACCCTTTCAATTGTAGTGGCTGATGCATTTTTAATCATTGGAGACTTTCCGAAGTAGTCTTATACAGCATTAAATAATTTAAATACTTTTTCTTTAAACAAGCCACCTAAACCAGAATATTAGAAGCAAGTTTTGCAAATAATATTAATTTCAGCAGGTTTGGAAGGTGATGAATTGATTTGAATATGAATATATTAATAATTATAACTCAATGGTCGCTGAGTTATAATTAAAGCAAGGTCGGTAAGGCAGAACAAGACATCTGGTCCGATCCCTTGTGAATGAGCTCTTTTTAACAGTGCGCAGACCTGAATTTAGATCGGTTAACATTTTAACGATGATTATAACAATCGTTTACTAAGATTTTTTTTGAAGTACACGCGGGCGATGTTGAGCATGTGTTGTGAGGAGATTGGAATCTTGCAGTTTAATAGCTGCGCTGGGGATCAGTTTGGTGATAGATATCTCAGTAGGTTTTTAAACTGAGCGGGTTATTTGAATGACATCCCTCTTCTGACCACCCCCCCCCCCCCCCCAATCCCCCGTTCCCCCACCCCACCCCCATCCCATCCCACCCCCATCCTCCATCCCCATCCCCCACCCCCATCCCCACCCTCATCCCCATCCCCCACCCCATCCCCCACCCCCACCCCCCCACCCATCCCACCCCCATCCCACCCCCATCCCCCACCCCACCCCGCCCCACCCCCATCCCCCATCCCCCACCCCCCACCCCCATCCCCCACCCCCCACCCCCATCCCCCACCCCCCACCCCCATCCCCCACCCCACCCCCATCCCCCACCCCACCCCATCCCCCACCCCACCCCCCACCCCACCCCCATCCCATCCCCCACCCCACCCCCATCCCATCCCCCACCCCACCCATCCCTCACCCATCCCCCACCCCCAAACTCCTGAACAGGACCCTCTGCAGATTCATTGACATTTAAACTCCTTCCTTTGGGAGGTTGGGCTGAAATTCCCGGGGAATTATAATGAAAAATAAAACTATTTTTAGCCCTATTCCCACAACAGCTGCGGCTAAGAAACCCTCAATCCCATTAATCTCGAACAGTTGGTCACTAAAGCGACATGTCCAATTGGGGTAAATCATTGGCGCCAGCCACCATAACTGAAAACAACGGAGGGAAATCATCCTTTCTAATTATTTTGTGTCATACGATCGTCCTTTCTATGCGAGTTGCACATGTATAAATATTGCAGTTTCCCCAAATAAAACTATTATACAGAGAGATTGAAACGGTTTGCTTGAAATGGACTAATGTTGACTGGTGTCTATTGTCCGCAGTAAAACTGCGCGGGATATGTTCAATATAGAGGGCAGACACCCACACATTGTAGTGTGTGAAACATGGTTAAAGATTGAGATACAGAACAGCTCCGTGGTACTTGTCCGTTTGATTAAAACCTCAAGACTTGTTTTTATTTATTTACAGTGTGGATCAATACTTTTAGCAACGGGAGGGCGGGATGCTCAGTCAGCAGAATGGAAATGTGCTGCCATTCAATCTAATCCGCATCTCGCAGCAAGGCAGGCAGTGTAATCCCCAGGGGGAGCGCTGTGCATTGCACATTGCCAAATAAAATGCAGGTGCGAGGAAAAATTCTTCCACGAAACCCAAGATTTGAGCTGACAGAAGCAACATTTTATTTTCTAACGAGTGGGCTGCTTAATTCCTGGCAAAATAATGTTTATTTATTTATTGCTTACCTCCGGCCTGTTCTATTTCTGATATTTGGGGATATGGGATGATGATACAATCAAGCACTGTTCACATCCATTAAATGCCAAGGTGACCTTCCTCCATAATGTGAGGTTAGTTAAGCAGCATGCTCGCAGGCAATGGGAGATTGTTTGGTATTGTATAACGTTGTCATGTATTGGCTTGTTCCTTCATTATTTAAGAATGCCCTCACTGGTTTAAGACTACAAAGAAAGAACTCGCATTTATACGGCACCTTTCATGTCCACAGAATGTCACCTCAAAGCCAGTAAACTACTTTCAGTAAACTGTTTCAAGTAAGGAAATAACACAGTCGATTGACTCACTTATGACCTCAAACGATTTAGCAATCTGTTTTACTGCTTATTCGAAGATAAAATATCGGTCTGGATCTCTCTCTCGCTGCTCTTCAAATAAGAGATATGTTATCTCCAATTTGAGACAATCAGCTAGTTTAAACAATGTAACCTCGCTTAGGACTGTTCTAAAGTGTCTACCCAGATTCTGTATTGATGTTGTGTCTTGGGAGGTATATCCCATGGAACCATGAGAATAATTTCAATAGATTTCACAAAAAATAAACTCAGGCTTTTAATTCATTTTTCGAGGTGCGTAACTATACAGGAGACTAGTGAGGGCATTCATAAAGGTAGAGGGTAGGGTTTTATCTAAGAATGGCCCAATATACCAAAATTTAAAACTATAGAACAAATAAAGATTCATAATATGCAAAAATATAAAATGCTTTAAATTTTATTTCTATTCATGAGACACATTCTTCTCCAGCGCTCACCCGTTAATGAGTATGATTGTCCACCTAAGAAACGCTGCCTTACTGGTCATGGGTTCTTGCGTGGCTGATGACCCCGATCCTTGAGCCGCATCTTCGACCGCACTCTTGGCAGGTGTTACCGGGAGATGGGATTGGTCCTTGGATCAAGAGAATTTCATTTTCAGGCTCCTTTTCAGGGCCTCCTCTTGCCATTGGGTGTTCTCAAAGAATGGTGTCCCTTCAATTAGGAGGTTCCTCCAAGTAGTTTTCTTCTGAGCAAGAGTCTCCCAGACATGCTGCATTTCTTGAGGCAAGTCTTCAGGGTGCCTTTGAAGCGCTTCCTTAGTCCTTCTTTTGTTGGGGAGGCTTTCTGGCCATGGAAGATTTGCATTGGCAGTTGGGATCCTGACATCCTGAGCACATGACCAGCCCTGTAGCATTGGTTTAGCATTATCATGGCATCGATGCTGGTGCTCTTGGATCTTTCAAGGATGCTGATGTTAGTAAGCCTGTCCTCCCAGCTGATGCAGAGAATCCATCTCAGACAGCATTGATAGTACCTCTCCAGGGCCACATGTAAAAGTTGGGAGGATGACTGCCTTGTACACAAGGATCGAGGCAGCACGGATGTTATAGTCACCAAAGACTCTCATCCTTAGGTAATTGTAGGATGTGCTCATGGATTGGAGACGATGTTAGATCTCTGCATCAATGTCAGCCTTAGATATGAGATGGCTCCCCAGGTAGGGGAAATGTTCCACGTTCGGTTGGGTTTCTCCATTGATTTTGACGGAGGGAGACTGGATCTTGCCCTGGGGCAGGTTGGTAAAGGACTGGAGTTTCCTTGAGGTTGAGGCTGAGGCTAATTCATTAGTATTTTTCCATGAAATTATCAAGCATGGTTAGGAGATTCTCTTCTGAGAGAATGGAGATAGTGATGCCATCTGCATACTGAAGTTTCACGAGCGATGTCAGTGTCATTTTCTTCTTGGATTTTGACTGGATGAGGTTAAAAAGGTTTCCGTCCATCCTGTGTAGATGATGTCCACACCACTGGGAAGCTTGTTCTTGACAGGTTGAAGGACAGATGACACAACCCTGCGTGCCTACAGTCTTGGCCCTGAAGGTTTCTGTCTTATTTCCATCAGTGGGGACTGTCACCGATATCGTGCTGTGGAGGAGTCAGAGGATGTTGTTTGAATTTCTCTGGCCAGCTGACCTTTGACAAAGTCTTCCATACCTGTTCAGGTACACTGAGGGAGAATTCAGAATGTCCAAATTACCTAACAGCACGTCTTTCGGAACCTGTGGGAGGAAACCTACGCAGACACGGGGAGAACGTGCAGACTCCACACAGACAGTGACCCAAGGTGGGAGTCAAACCTGGGACCCTGGTGCTGTGAAGCCGTTATGCAAACCATTGTGCTACCGCACTGCCCTTTTTAAAGCAACCATTACTGGACTCACAATGGCAGCAATGATTGCTGCATTAAGGACACCAGTGTTAAGGAGCAAAGATCTGCAGTGTGGAGAATACGTTGAAATGCCTCACTGTCCTCTCCTACTTCTTGTTCTCAGACTAACCCTGTTTCATGAAGAAAAGGAAGAGGCCAGCCAATTTCACCAAGTAGGCAGAGGCTGCCAACGGCCAAAGTGCGGTGCCCAGAATCAAAATCCTGTACCAGCAAAGGTTTATTTAATCTTCCAAGCATTCTTTAGTAAAACACTCCACTGATAGGCACACCTTGCTGTCACATACATTACTTTCTCTCCAGCCTACTATTCAAATCTCCACCTCAAAAGACAACCATCATATTCACCCTAATTCTTTTGCCCTCTCACTTACATTCCTACTGTGGCCTCCTCAAATATTCATCCTCCATCTTCAACAAGCAGTTCACTTCACAATCTGCGAAAACCATGGCTTTTCTCATTGTAGGAGAGCCAACAACTCCAGGGAGATACAGAGCACTAGAAATCGACCTGCAGCCATGCCAAACCATGCCCATAATGGACGATGAACCCCTTGGGTGACCAGGGTGGCAGTAGTACAGGTTATTGCTGATAGAGACAGATTGGGGAGGGGGAGGAAGAGATCTGATTAGATTTCACATTGCCACTTGTAACTTAATTGTCACTCATGTTGAATTCATGTCACCAACATATTAAATGTCAGGATCTGTACTATACTAAATGGGATCCCAATCTCATCTACTTTCAACACAAACTCATGCCTTTCATCTCCCAGAGGTGCATTGACGGTGCCGACCAAGAAAATGAGGGAGGTGCCCGAGGAATCCTCAGAGGAGGACCAGCCCTCTGCACTCCTTCACCAGTGTAGATACACACAATTCGGAGGGTGCAGCATCTCAGATAGGGTGGCACATCACGTGAGCAAGGGGAGGGCAGGAGACAGGAATGGCAGTGAAGAATCCCTGTTGGAGGGTGCAAGACACTTCATGCTCTGCTCAGCTGGACACAGAGGGTCATCTGTTTAAAAGGAACTTGCTGAGCAGCAATAGGAAATGTGTGTGCTTCTGTCAGAATTTCCGGATGCAGTGTGTACCCTTGCACAGAGTATGGAGGAGTCCATCTCTAGCATGAATTCTATGATGGCTCGGGTGGTAATGCTGTTAACCACCTCCATAGAAAAGTGGCCAACCTCCTAGAGAATCAGATATAGCTGGCCACTGAGTGCATGCTGGCCCTCATCGATGGACTGTACACTCTGACAGCTGGTTTACAGAACATCAATGAAAGACATGCCTCGGTGTTTGCCAATAATATGGATATGCAGCCAAGTGCTCTCCCACTCTTGGTTAGCAGGGAAGTGCAGGGGTACCTGAAATGGAAGATAAGGAAAGGATCATGGAAGTGGGGCCTCTTTGCAAGTTGCCCCCACTTGTGAGCCTTGGCCCTCCACTCATCAGCAGGACCATGTCTGCTGCCTGCTGCCCTGATGATCAAGTTTGCCCCTGCACAGGTGCAGGTGGGCAATCTTTGTCAGGCCCATGGTAGGTTTCAAATCTCAGAAGATACGCGTCATGGACATCTAATGTGTCAGAGCAGGGGAATAAGCAGAGAGTTTGTAGCTCAGCAGAAGCCAGATGGATGCCGCCACACTGAAGTAATAGAAATCATATCATAAAAACATCTTGGTTGTGCAAAGATAATTGCTTGGGTGCTTGTGGCTTTGATACTGTTCAATCTATGCTCATTATTTGGATGAAGGAGTGAGTTTGTCTGACCTATTCATTATCATGACCTCTAATTTGTTCTATCCCCATTGGCCCTGGTCAGTTTCATTCTGGGGAATGGAATGGTCAGTCCTAATGAGGAGGAAAGGCTATGTATGTAATGGTTGGTCGGGTGACTGCAGGGAGGAGAGTCAGTGTTGGGATTGGGACTGCACAGAGATCTGAATGGAAAGCTTGCAATGCTGCAAGCATACTTCTAAAGTTCCTGGCTGAAGGCATTACAGTCTTCCCTGGCAACCAGGTGTGTGGTTGCAGGCACCAACAGCATGGGATAATGTCCCTCCTTTTCATCCTCTTTTCCCAAGGATACCAGCTGTTCTCTACTTTCCTTTTGAACCAGATTCAGTGCTCTCTGCAGAACCAGATTGTAAAGGGCACAACAGATCAGAACAGTTTCTGGAGATCCTTGTTGGGGCATATAGAACGGTGCCTTTTCTTTATTCATTCTTGGGATGTGGACGTAGCTGCCTGGGACAGCATTTAGAATCATAGAATTTACAGTGCAGAAAGAGGCCATTCAGCCCATCGAGTCTGCACCGGCTCTTGGAAAGAGCACCCACTTAAACCCACACCTCCACCCCATTCCCGTAACCCAATAACCCCACCAAGACACCAAGGGCAATTTATCATGGCCAGTTCACCTAACGTGTACATCTTTGGACTGTGGGAGAAAACTGGAGCACCCGGAGGAAACCCACACAGACACAGAGAGAACATGCAAACTCCACACAGACAGTGACCCAAGCCGGGAATCTAACCTGGGACCCTGGATCTGTGAAACAACTATGCTAACCACTGTGCTACCGTGCCACCCAGCCCTAATTATCCTTGAGAGTGTAGTGGTGCGTTGCCTTGTTAAACCACTGCAGTCCATTTGGGGTAGTTCTGTACAGCATTCGGTACTCATATCAGGATGAGTGCAAGACAGCCTGGATCTGTCTGCTGGGTGACAACTAAGGAATTCAGATTCTTGGTTGTCTATTTAATAGGTTCAATTGGTTTCCCACCAGGTCACGAGAGTTTCTGCTGGCCTCAGAAACCACCCTGGAGAAAGCCAGAAGAGGGGAGGAAGCTGACTCAATGGGTTGGATTTTACACCCCTCTGCTGGAAGCACATAAAATCCAGCAGCAGGCCTTCCCTCAACTTGCCACAAATAATGATCTCTTACCTGCCTCATGCTACCTCTGCTGATATTGTACCAGTAGTGGGTAGGCCCACACCATGTGGAAAGCCCAGCAACTTTAGATGCGTGGGTTGCTGTCAGGCTGGGGGGTGGGGGAACGGTTTCTGTTACAATTCCTTTGGGCCCATCAGAGGCATCCCCCCTCCCCTCCGCTCCCCCAGCATCAAATCCTCTTGAGGCTGGCCCCTTACTCTCTTCACTGCCTTTGCCGAGACTCCTGCCTTGGACATATCTGGGCTCCTTGATGTGGTGAAGACCAAACATTGGCCACAGCTGCTGGCTGGCAATAAGAACATACGAATTAAGAGCAGGAGTAGGCCATTTGGCCCCTCAGGTCTGCTGCACCATGACTAAACTGATTATGGCCTCTACTTTCCTGTCTAGCCATAGACCCTTTGACTCTCCTGGGACCACAGAGCTACCAGCCATCCAATTGATCAACAGTTCTATAGGGCAAGACCTCCTCCCAAGAAAGAGGCAGAATTCTCAACTTTAAACAACCAAAGCTACTCCCAACATTAAATTGCAGTGGGGCAGCTATTGTGAGATTGAATAGACTAGGCCTTTATTATTTGGAGTTCGGAACAATGAGAGGTGAATTCACTGAAACATACAGTATTGTTACGGAGTTTGATAGGGTAGCTGCTGACCAATTGTTTCCCTTGGCTAGAGAATCCAAGAAATAACATTACATTCTCAAAACAAGGGGTTGGTCATTTAGGACTGCAATGAGGAGAAAATCATTCAATCAAAGGGTTGTGAATCCCTGAAGCGAGTTCAGTCATTCAGTGTATGCTGAGAGACATAGGTTTTGAGTTCTGAGGGAAAAAGGGGATTTCCCGATAGTACAGGAAAGTGGAGTTGAGTTAAAAGATCTTACTGGTATGACAGAGTAGGCTCAAAGGTTCAACTGGCCTTCTCCAGCTCCTATTTTATATGTGCTTATGGTCTTATTAGGTAATATTAGCTCAGGAAAGTCTAATTGGCCTAGATTTTAAAATCAGCAATGAAGCAACGCTTCCCACTGCTGATCCCAAAGAAGGCTGCCCACAAAGATCTAGCGATCACCGTGACACAGACCTCTCCTTTCCCAATGGCAATTTAAATCTGGTGACAAATCAAATAGGTCTCCAGGTCTGATATCAGCAAGCAGGGTAAGCAATCAATCATATTGAAGTATTCTCACAGACCAGGAAGTTAAAAGCATCAAATTCTGTTAATTTAAAATTTAAGGTAGAAAAATAACAGATGATTGGATTAAGATAGAAGCTAAAATAAAGATGAACAAACTTTAAATTAATTAAATTATGCTGATTTTGGTTGAAACTTGAATTTTACAAATGCAAAATTAGTTTTTTCAGGACAATGAAGGTACTTAGCTGTAATTATGAAGTTAGGAGACTGTTAAGACCTTGTTACAGTTTATTTACTGAGGTGTAGCTTTTTCAAGGGTTTCTACAGTGAGATTAACTGTGTGGAAATGAAAATCCCTATTACTTCAAAGATTCCTCATTTGATTGCAGTCTGAGGCACCTCAGATGCACTTGCTCTGGAGAATTGTAGGATCACTAACATCAGCTTACGGATTTTCATGTTATTCAATGGATTTATGGACTCCACAAGTTGCTGTCAGTTTCAGTGGAGTAATGATGATGAATGCTGACAATCTGCCATCATTAATACTGTAAAAATCAGGCTTTGGGACATATACTATCAATCTCCTGGTGTGTAGAGAAAAGGATAAATATAGATGCATTCATGAGAAGATTAGAAGTATCCAAGGAGGATTTTAAATAATGACAGTTACAGCCTTATGGATTTGTTGATGCTCTACAGATATAGTTCAGCTACATATTTTTTGAAAATATTTTAATTCGGTTTTTAACATTTTATACATAAAACAAAATGCAAAACAACAAGAACAACAGAAATCCCCAATATACCAACCAACACCCCAATAACTCAAAGAATAGCCCCCCCCATCCCTATCCCCCACAACCCCCCCCCCCCCCAGCAGCTGACAGTAACCAACTCTTTAAAGTGAAGAAGAATTAGATGCCATTCTTGTGGAACCCCTCAATCGACCCCTTCAAGGTAAACTTAACCTTCTCCAAATACAGCAACTCCATTATGTCCCCAAGCCACACTGAAGCACTAGGTAAAGAGGTTGACCTCTCCCCAACAGGACCCGCCTGCGAGCAATCAGCAAGCTCTGCAGCTCAGCAAGTCCGACAGCCCAAATATGGCCCCCAGGTGACTGGGTTCCAAATCCAAGTGCACGATTGCCGACGTGGTGCTGAAAAACGACCCCCAAAATGTCTCCATCTTTGGGCAGGACCAGACCATATGTACATGGTTGGCCGGACCTCTTATACATCACTCGCGAATGTCCTCCAACCCTTCCAACAACCGGCTCATCTTTGACCTCATCTGGTTCGCCATGTACACCACTTTTAACTGTATTAAGCCCAGCCAACACAAAGTTGAAGCATTCATCCTCTGCAACGTCTCACACGACAACCCCTCCTCCAACGCCACCCCCAGCTCCTCCTCCCACTTGGCCTTAACCCCCTCCAGCGACGCCATACCCTCTTCTAAAATCATCCCATAAATCGCCGAGACAACCCCTTCTCCAACCCCATCACCAACGAGGAGTGAGGTGTCACCAGAAACTTTGGGAAAACCTTCCTTACAAAGTCCAGCACCGGCATGAACCTAAAGGTCCCCCCCCCCCCCCCCCCCCGTGGAATCCCAAACATCTCTGTCAACTCCTCCAAACCGCCCTTTGAAAATTAAGTCCTTCATTTTCATCACCCCTCGCTCATCTTATTCTCGAAACCTAGTATCTAGTCATGCAGGCTCAAACACATAATTTTCTCCAACCGACATTAGACCCGGCCCTGCCCCCAACTTAAAATGCTGCTGAAATTGCCTCCATATCTTCAGCGTGGCTACAAACACCAGACTACCCGAGTATTTTGTCAAAAAACAAAAGCTCTAGCGGGAGCCACCCAACGTGCAACCCCCACCTACGTGCTGCCACCGGGAGTCCAGTTTCACTTATATTTACAGATCTTTTAAATTGCAGGATTTTAACTAGAGAACTAACAAAACAAACTGATTATTTCACAAAAATGAATTCCTTAAATATTTGTCAATCTTAATCTTTAGCATTCACATAGGCCATTGTTTTGTTTAAGTACTTGGTTTAATGCTACAGGCTCTCTGAATTTCTTACTTCTGGTTTTATGAATCTTTTTCCAAATACACTGCAACCAATTGTTCTACATTGCGAAGTGTGGACTTCAATTCTTTAAATATTATTGTAAAATATTTCTGAGAAAGGCTTGCCAATTTTTACTTGCCCCCTGCACCTCTAAGGCCTCCCCTGCTGATGTTATCAATGCTGCATGCTGTTAGCTAACAGACTGCGGAGCAGACAACTCTTCCTACATAACTTCCTACATCATCTGGTCAGTAAAGTCTGCAAGTCTAATAAACCCAGCTTGTAGCTTGCTTTGCAAGGAGGCAAATCATTGTTCACTCCCATGAAGTATCTTTTAATTTGTAGTTTGATCCCATGAGGCGGTTCGCCATGCTGGGCAAGTGCACGGTCAATTTCAGCCCACGTGCCCCGAGTCACAACACAAGTAAATTAATTCATAATTATCATTAAAATCCCTGAAATCTTTAGCCCTTGGATGCGCAATAATCACAGTCACTAGGTTTGTAATTTGAAGCACAATACTGTTTATTTAAACCTAAAACGAATATAAAACATACAGTAAACAGCTGTTTAATGGCAAGTTAATACCTGACTCCCCTTTAACATCCCCACCCTCTACCACACACAAAAGACAGACAAACACAGAAGGGGGGTGGAGGAAAGGTGGAAAATTGATATGAATTAGGTGAAAGGATAAGAGTCCCTTCTTCAGATTAATCCTTTAGTGCACTTCCTTCACAGTATGTGTGTGGATTAAAGGCTCTGGAATATAGCATGTCATGATGTTCTTTGCATCTCAGCAGCTTACTCACAGCTTTTCCAGGAGAGGCCTCTGGCTTCACATCAGTTGGTTTGTAGGGAGTGTTATCAGATTCTGGCGAGATAATTCGCCCCTACCCGGCGGCGCGGGGGGTCCCGGCGTAGCGGAGTGGTGCCAACCACTCCGGCGTTGGGCCTCCCCAAGGGTACAGAATGCTCCGCACCTTTTGGGGCTAGGCCCGCACTGGAGTGGCTCCCGCTCCACCGACTGGTGCCAAAACTGGGGCCAACGGCCTTTGGCGCTACGCCGATCGGCGTCGGGTTTAGCCGAAAGGCCTTCGCCGGTCGGCGTGAGTCCGCGCATGCGCCGGAGCATCAGCGGCCGCTGACGTCACCACCGGCACATGCACGCTTGAGGGGGTCTCTTCCGCCTCCTCCATGGTGGACGCCGTGGCGGCGGCCGACGAAAAAGAGTGCCCCCACGGCACTGGCCCGCCCGCCAATCGGTGGGCCCTGATCGCGGGCCAGGCCACCGTGGGGGCACCCCCCGGGGTCTGACCGCCCCGCGCCCCCCCAGGATCCCGGGGGCCCACTCGCGCTGCCAATCCCGGCGGCACAGAGGTGGTTTAAACCACATCGGCGGGAGAGGCCTGACAGCGGCGGGATTTCGGCCCATCGCGAGCCGGAGAATCGCCACGGGGGGGGGGGCACGCCAATTGGCGGGGCGTGATTCGCACTCCCGCCAATTCCCGGGTGGCGGAGAATTTCGGCCACGGCGGGGGCGGGATTTACCCCGGCCCCAGGCGATTCCTCGACCCTGCGGGGGGTCGGAGAATTCCGCCCCAGGTCTCTGCTTGCACATCAGCATTTTTGCAGAGTTGCCAGATTCTGGATTCTGTTTCACATCAGCCTTCCTAGGAGAAAGCTCTTACACTGGATTTCGAGAGAGAGTCCATCAGATCTTTGAGAGAGAGAAAGTTAGAGCTCCTCGGTCCAGGCTTCAGAACCAAAGTAAAACTAACTCCAGCCTTGTGATGCTGAAAAACATGTCAGTGGGGGACCAGAACCAATCACTACCGGCCACTGGGCAGGGCACAAACATTTGAGCCAATTCATTGGTGACCAGCCAAGTCAATCAAAGCGATTAATCACTGATGCCTTCTGGATTCTTCCTGCCTGATTTAAAGATACAGGCATTGCTTCTGTTTGAGTTAAAGATACAGGCTGCATTAAAGTCATAGGTCCATTACTCATCCATGGATCAAAATGTAATAGCAAAAATGAAAGAAAGGGGAAATAAGGAATTAAACAAGAACAAACAGGAAGAACACTTAAATGGTTGAAACCTCAATATGACTTAACAGAGTCCAGTGTTTTCAGTGCAATACTTTCTATGGGCAGATGGTGAAAACATAAAGCATTGATTCATTCTGATCTAACTGAGACAGATTACTTTCAGAAAATAACATTTTACGCAGTGAGTTAGTCCTGTTGCCTCACGGCGTTGATGTCCCAGGTTCGATCCCGGCTCTCGGTCACTGTCCGTGTGGAGTTTTCGCATTCTCCCCGTGTTTGCATGGGTTTCGTTCCCACAACCCAAAGATGTGCAAGTTAGGTGGATTGAACTTGCTAAATTGCCCCTTAATTGGAAAAAAATGAATTGGCTACACTAAATTTATATATTAAAAAAAGAAAATAACATTTTGGGAAACAGCATATGAGTAAATTGGGACAAGACTTTGTAGCCATCTGGGATAGCCACTTCCTACTAAGTACAGAGCAACTCGCAAAGACTGATGGGTAAAATGGACAAGCCAAGAGTCAGGCAGGTTCAGAGCCTGAAATGCATATTTGTCAGCAAAGTCCAGATGGTATTGAAACCCCGTCCCATTATCATGTTAATCAGGCTGATTAGCAGGTGATGGCCCATCTTCCCCCAACACAAAGGATGGTACTCCAGCAACCGGTACAGTCCCAGACATTTCGGCGCCACTCCCTGTCCAAGGAAACGCAAACGACGGGGTCAATGAGCGCTTGAGACACGCTCAGTCATCCAGATCCCCACCCACTTACTGGCTAAGGAATCGAACGGAGTGATCAGGGATCACCAAATTAGTAAGACCCAAATCGAAGGACCGCCCAAAAGAGTGCGAAAGCCCCCCAAGTATAAAGAAAGAAATCGCCATATGCTCGCTCTCTTTAGCCTTGGTATCCCGGTCATGGTCATCACCAATCGCAGCAACACCAGAAGCAAGTTTGAGTTCAACGCCCACTACCAGAAGGATGAGCCCAGCCGAGCAGCAGTTACCACTTCGAACCCAAGAGATCCAGAATTGAACAGCGGCCATTGTTTCCTGACCTAAACCGGGTACCCGAAGTTAAGTACAGGCTGTCTTAGTAATAGGTGTAGTTAACTAGTAGTGTTTATGTTGCATGATTGATTGTCTGTAAATAAAGTACCCTTGACCTTGAACTAACTAACTGGTGTTTGGCTCTTTGATCGATAGCCGGTTGAAACTTGTGGTGGTATCATTCGATACCTGGCGACTCTAAGCATTCGGATAGAGACATTATGGAAAGAATGCAAATCCACTGATTGCCCTAATTGGAACAGAGCCACAGAAAAGACCAAGTAGTAGAGATAAACTGCACAACAACATGTAGCACTCATAATATCCTTGGGAAGCAAACGTTTACTTGAAACATATGGTTCCCAAACTTCAGCAGTTTGTTGAGGGATTTTCTCACCTCATGTCTGGTTCTGTTGTAAACTAATTAAAAGAGAGTGATGGCTATGATGAGTCAGCAACTTCAATATCATTGTACCATGGAACTATCAGGATGATGGAAGACAAATTAGGTGGACCTCGGACACATTTTGCTGAACAATTTTGATGTCTCTATGATGCTATTCCTTCCATTGGTACCTGTAGTAACCCTCACTAGACCCACAGGGATGACACAATAGGTGTCCCCATGGGGCCAGTGGAATATGGGACGGGATTCTCCAATCCTGCAGCAGAGTGTCCACGCCGTCGTAAACGCAGTCGCGTTTTATGACGGCGTAACGGGCCACTCCCACGTCTAATTCTGGCTCCTATAGGGGGCCAGCACAGCACTGGAGCGGTTCGCGCCACTCCAGATTCAGATCCCGTTGGGATCCGCACTTGCACAGTTGCGCCGGCGCCAACGAGGACATGCGCAGTGGCACTGATGCCAACGCGTGCATGCACAGTGGTCTCCGTCAATGCGTCGGCCCCGACGCAACATGGCACAGGGCTACTGGGGCCGGCGCGTAGAAAAGGAGGCGCCCAGCCACAGAGGCCATCCGGCGATCGGTGGGTCCCGATCATGGATCAGGCCACATAGGAGGCGCCCACCCCCCCCCCCCCCCCACCCGACTGTTACATGCCAAGGTCCGCCGGCCCACAACAGGTTAGAACGGTGCCAGCGGGACTCGGCTCCTTTCCTACGGCTGCTCGGCCCACCCGGGCCAGAGAATCGACAGGCTGGCTGCGTAGAGCGGCCCGCAACCGGCACCGCGCCAACCACACTGACACCAATGGCGCCGATTCTCCGCACTGCGGTGAATCGCGTGCCAGCGTGGGGAAAGCGTGGCTCGTTCACAGGGATTCTCTGGCCCAGCGCGGGACTGGGAGAATCCCACCCATGAGCTCTCCCTCTGAGGGGGCGGAGACCTTTCAACTCGGGTTCGTGAATATTGTACTTAAAAGCCGGCCTGGATTGGGACCGGCATGATCGGTAGTCCTGGCTTGGACTTATGTGCTGTATGCTGTGTTGCAGCGTTTACTTTTGTTTTGCCAAATAAACTTTTGTTTGTGTAACCTTCTAGGGACCGCTAAAGATTTTATTGTCACAATCACCTTTTCTGCTTCCCGTTCTCTGAGAAATGACATCTTATGAAATGAAAATCGCTTATTGTCACAAGTAGGCTTCAAATAAAGTTACTGTGAAAAGCCCCTAGTCGCCACATTCCAACACCTGTTCAGGGAGTCGTCACATTCCGACACCTGTTCGGGGACTCTTCCAAATCACTAGAGTTCTACAGCCTGCATTTCTTTGGCTGGTGTAAACGTCAAGTGGTGATCATGCTCAGTGCTGTGGTGAGGCTTGTCACATGAGAGAAACTTTTTTGTTGACCCTACATTATGACAACCCATGACTTCCGGATGTGACAAAAATGCTAAGTTTTCTCCAGATCCTTTCTTGGATTTTCCTTTGCAGGTCACACAAGAATGTTATTCTATTCAATTCAATGTAATTAATGTATCTGTCTAATTCTGCGTCAATATCCTTTCGCTCAATATTTCTTCACAATATTCAGATGAATTTTAACTTTAACTCAATCATTAAACTGCCACTGCAAGTCAACTGCCTGCGATAAAAAACATTCAATTTTCATTGATTTTTTTATTCCAGTTGAAAATCTACCCCTCTGAACGGTATATATCTATATTGCTTCCAGTTGCATTCAATCAGAAGCCATCGAGGATATCCAGCTACTCAGAGACTCTGAGGTATTGTTTTGCAAGATAAATTCTGACCATCAATCAATGCAGAATCTTTTTCTTACCAACTAGTGTAGATGAAGCATCGGTGTTGTTTTGACATGTCCAGGAGAATAATCAATTACCTGATCTACTGAGTACATCCAGCATTTTCTGCTTTTACCATCATACCATTTTCCCATCTGTCTCAGAACTGTTCATTGTTACTGCTTAGTTTGAGTTGGCGAATGAACAGAAATAGACTCATCTGTTATCTGGGAACTCTAGATGTAAACTTTCCAGCCATTGACCCAATATTCTGATGTTACCCAACAGTGACTTACAAGTGGGGAAACAAATTTGAGAGATACTGAAGAGGCTAGAACTAGGGGTCATAGTCTTGGGATCGGAGGTTGACCATTGGGGACCGAGATGAGGAGAAATTTCTTTACCCAGAGGGAGGGGTATGGACACTCAGTCATTGAGAATATTCAAGACGGAGATCAATAAGATTCTTGGGCATTAAGAGCATCATGACATGGGGTTAGGGAAGGGAAGTGGAGTAGGAAAGATCAATTCTAAGATTTGGGGGTTTTGGGAGCCACAGATACCTAAGACAGGCTTTTTAAAAATAGTTTATTAAGAAGCAACAGTTTGATATGAAGCATTAACTAATGAGACAGAATAAGTATATGACACATGACATTTGAGAGAGGTTTACAGGAGCTGCCAGTGGAGGACTGGCCAGGGTGTCAGCTTACCCGATGGCAAGTGGGCCCCTGATGAAGTGGGCCCCCTACATCAAATAAAAATGCAATAAAGAAACAAACACAGACAACTGTTTTAGTAATAAAAAGGAATAAGAAAAAAAAGAGAACAGGACACAAATAAGCAGTGCATGAAAAGGAACGAAGCAGGGGAGGTAGTGGAAGGATGTGGAATAGGGGGGCCCGGGTCGAGAATAATTAAGGAAATTCCATGTTTTCAGCAAGAGTGTGTGAATTTAAAGATAAAGTTACAATTCGTGATTTGAGATGGTCGGCAACTTCAAAGGATATCAAGCAGTAGTCTTGGTTCAGCCGGTACATCGGTCCGGGGCCCGGAGAGCCAAGAAGGGGCCCGTGAATCTATGAAGGGCCCTTAAAAATTATAATTAATTAGATAAATAGATCTCCAACTTCTTTCCTGAGAATTGTATTCTAACTTAATAAAATATAATTGTTTTTAAAAAGAGCAATACCAAATAAAAATGCAATAAAGAAACAAACAAATAATCACTCAGTGTATGAAGGAACGAAGCAGTGTTAAACGGATGTGAAAAGGAGTGGGGGGGGGGGCTGGTTCACCCGGGTCAGAAATAGTTGGAAATCCACGTTTTCAGCAAGAGCGTGTGAATTTAAAGATAAAGTTACAGTTCGTGATTTGGGATGGTCGGCAACTTGAAAGGATATCAAGCAGTACATCGGGTCGTGAGGTCACCGAAAAGGAGAAGCGGTACCTTTGACCGTGAATCATGATGTCAAAGATATTGAAGTGATAAGCCATGATCGGTAAACTCAAAGGGTTGCGACTTGTAACACTACACTGGTATCAAACTGGACATGTTAACTTTGGTCGTGGGACCATCCTTAATGTCTTACTATAGTCGGACCAAACTTCTAAGTTTCAACAGTTGTCTCAGTTGCTTGCTGGTGTGAACACTGGACAGTGGATTGTCTCCTCATCTGAAGCTGCATAGGCCTCAGTAGTATTGATTAATGAACATAGCCTATTGAAGTGTAAGTAAGTTATTTTATATTTTTTATCAAGTAGGGGTTTATCTGGCGTTCCTTCAAGTTATTCTTGCAATCATCAATATTCATTTTTCCCAATGTGGACTATTTTTAATTAAGTTTTTATTTCAGGAATATTACCCCTACCAGCATGGAAAAGAAAAAGCATAAATCTGGGTCACTAAAATGCAAAGAACAAAAAGAAGCAGAAAGGAAGGAATCAGCCAAGCGATGCAGGCCTATTACAGAGTTTATAATACCACAAGCACAATCCGCATCAATATCCAGTTCTGCAACAAATAATCAAGAAGCAAGAAACAATGCTCATGGTGATGATGCAATGACATGCGAGTTACAAGAACAGAGAAGAGTTACTGTGAATGTAGAGACAAATACAAGTGCATCCATTACTAATCAACCCAGGCCCAATATTTCTTCTGGCTTCCTTGTTCCGGTATCTGTACTGCCTGTAGTTGCAACATCTGAACACATAGCTTCAACTAGTGACAGGGAATCAGATATTCCTTCAAGCATAAATGACTTGGTTTCTGAAGCACATCCTGTAAATGAACCTACGCAAGAAAATGAAAGATCAATTACTGGAATCTTCCAATGTCCATCACGGGCAAAGCTAAAACAGTTTTTTGCTGAACATCCACTTCAGCCACTTGATGATCTGCCATTTGATGCTCGTTTGTATGAGAGGAAAATTATGAATGACTCAGTCCCAATAAAATGGCTAACATATAACAAAGAAAATAGATGCTTATATTGTTCATACTGCTTAGCCTTTGAGTTTCCCAACACTTGTAATCAATTACCCTTTGTACGTGGCTTTAGTGACTACAGGCATATTAGCCAGAGCTTGACATTACATGAATCGACAACAACACATGTCAGAAATGCTCAGCAATATATCAGTGTGGTTAATGATGGCACCTTAGATACATTTTTTGCAGCATCACTAATTAAAAGGAAAGAAGAAGTATTGAAGCAGAGAAGTATTGTCATGAGGATTATAGACATCATAAAGATGTTTGAGTAGGGTGATCATGGCTCGGCACAACATTGAGGGCCGAAGGGCCTGTTCTGTGCTGTACTGTTCTATGTTCTATGTTCTATGTTAGGCAAGCAAGCACTTCCTTTTTGAGGTCACAGAAATGAATTGGCCTACACTCTAGATAATGAGATTCTGAATCATGGCAATTGTTTAGCTACAGTGCAGTTGATGGCAAAATATGACCCCATTATGGCAGCTCACGTTTCTGCAGTGCAAAACAAGTCTAAACAAAGAATCAAATTATTAGAGCAACAAGGAAAGGCTCAAAGTAAAGGCCGTGGTGGAATTGTTACATACCTGAGTAAAACAACTATAAACATGTTAATCAAAATTATGAAGAATATGATACAAGAAAGAATTAGTCATGAAGTTTCTCAAGCAAAATATTATTCTATTCAGGTTGATTCAACACAAGATAATTCATCCATCGATCAGTTTAGCATTATTATTCGGTATGTGCTTAAAGGTATTATCTGTGAGCGACTACTTTCAGTTGTGCCAAGTAATGATGGTACAGGACAGGGACTTTTTGATCTATTGATTGAAACATTACAGCATCTTAAAATTGACCCCCAAAAATTTTATCTGATAGCACAGATGGCGCTGCAAGCTACCATGGCCAGTATAATGGTTTACAAAGTAAAATTGCTGATGTGGCTGATCAACATGTTCATATATGGTGCTATGCCCATGTCTTGAATTTGGTGATAACTGAAACAACAAAATGTTGTGTGCCTGCAGTTTCTTTTTTCAATTTGCTCCAGAATATAGCAACTTTTGTGAAAGCATCATACAAGAGAATGGCTGTATGGATAGAAGTTGTTGGAAAACATCTAGGACAAGAAAAAATGAAACTATTAAAGCTAATTGGTAAGACCAGATGGTCAGGAAAATCCAATGCAGCAACAACTATATTTGGACGTTTTGATGATGCCGCTGCCAGTACTTTCATAAATCTATTGACATGCTTATCAATGATACAAGATTCAGAAAAGTTTGATGCAAAAACAAAAGATGAAGCAAATGTTTTACTTCAAAGTCTTCTAAAGTTTGAAACCATATTGACAGCATTTACCTACTTGTATATATTTGAAACTACAACCCCATTATCAAGTTATCTACAGACAAGTAGTTTAGATATGTTTACTGCATGGAGTTTGGTAGATTCAGCTACAACAAAGTTGAAGAAACAGACAAGAACATTTGATAACGCTCACAGCAAGGCTTTGGAATTTGTAAATAAATGTAATGACAGGATTTCACAGATGAATATGGATGAAAATCAAACATTGGAAATTGATGCGTTGGAAACAGCATTGCCAGTTAAGAGGCAGAGGAAGAAGAAAAGAATGGCAGATGAGCTTATTGATGATGAAAGAAATTCCTCAGATTCTCCAGCTGATTTTTGAGTAAATGTGTTTAACCTAATAATGGATCGCATTGTCCAGTCACTAGAATCACGCTTTGTACAACACAAACAGTTGTATAAAGATTTGTCCTGCTTGGGCCAGCAAAGTTTAAAACTATTGCAGAGAAGGGCCTTGAAGATGAAGCATTGGAAGGTATTATTAAGCTGTTTCACAAATCAGCAAAGATCAAGTAATATTGGAATTGTTTTCTTTTGCTTCAAACTTTGATGTATTAAAGCTATTGCTTAATGATGGTGAGAATATGGATTCCAGTTGCAACAATTGTAAAATTTGCAGCACTTGCCCATCGTGTGTACTAAAAATTCTGGCATCCAACAGACTTCATGACAAGGCAAATGATAACCTTTATGAACTTTATAAAAAGTCATCTGCACACTATCAGTTACTCAAGTCCAATGTGAGAGGACATTTTCAAAGTTAAAGATCATAAAGACAAGGTTAAGAAATTCGCTGTCTGAGGAGAATTTGGAATCATACATGTTGCTATCCATTGAAAAGGAATTGTTAGACGAATTAGATGCAGAAGCAATTATTGGCAGATTCGCACAATCATCTAGCGAACACAAACGATTGCTCTTAATATAGTGGACTGCATGCAATGCTCTATTGTGCTTTTGAACTATCTGTTAATGTGTAAATTGTGCAGTAAACTATTTAAAAATATCAACCAATTACTTAAAATTAAAAAAATAAAATAAATAATTCAATTATAACATTCTGTATTTACATTTGGTATCTACTGCCAGTAATATGTACAGTACATGTACACTGTAATTACTAAGAAATACACTTTTTCCACAAACATTTTAACTGTACCCTTTTTTCCATATGTATTTTTTGAAAATTTTATTTATTCGTTATGAAAATTAAATGATAGCATTGTAGTTGTGGGTGGGTCCCCTTTGTCTCCTGGCAACCAATATTTTTAGACCCAGTCTGCCACTGGGAGCCGCTATCCTACCAGTCTAGGAAAGTCAACATGGCAGCCTGAACTAAGACTGTTTGGAGCTCTTAAGTTTTCAGAAATTCTTTTTCTGGAGAGAGATTCAATGTAGGCCGGGAATCTCCCCTACCCGGCGGTGCGGGGTCCCGGTGTGTCGGAGTGGTGTGAACCACTCCGGCGTGGGCCGCCCCAAATGTGCGGAATTCTCCGCACCTTTAGGGGCCAAGCCATCACCTTGAGGGGCTAGGCCCACGCCGGAGTGGTTCCCACTCCGCCAGCTGGCGTGAACGGCCTTTGGCGAAAGGACTTCGCTGGCCGGTGTAAGTCCGTGCCTATGCCGGAGCGTCAGCGGCTGCTGATGTCATACCAGTGCATGCGCAGGGGAGGGGGTCTCTTCCGCCTCCGCCATGGTGAAGGCCATGGCAGGGGCGGACGAAAAAGAGTGCCCCCACGGCACAGGCCCGCCTGCCGATCGATGGGCCCCAATCGCGGGCCAGGCCACCGTGGGGGCACCCCCCGGGGTCAGATTGCACCCCCCCCAGGACCCCGCCGCCCGCCCGCGCCGCCAATCCCGTCAGTCAGGTAGGTGTTTTAAACCACGCCGGCGGGAAAGGCCTGTCAGCCGCGGGACTTTGGCCCATCGCAGGCTGGAGAATCGCCACGGGAGACCCGACGACTGGCGTGGCGCGATTCCCGCCCCCGCCGAATCTCAGGGGGCGGAGAATTTGGGACACGGCGGGGGCGGGATTGACGCCGACCGAGGCGATTCTCCGACCCCCGGGAGGTCGGAGAATTCCGCCCGTAGTTTAGCAAATCTCATAAAGGTTCTGCAGAAAATACCTACTTATTAAGCACCCCAATTTCTTATTGGGATCTTATTGAATCGTGAGTAAGCACAAAGTGTCATATCATAGAAATCCTATAGTGCAGAAGGAAGCCATTCTGCTCATCAAGTCTGCACTGACCCTCTGAAAGAGCACTCTACCTAGGCCCACTCCCCCACCCTATTTTCATAACCCCACCTAATCTTTGGTCGTTTAGGGACAATTTTAGCATTACCAGTCCACCTAACCTGCACATCTTTGGACTGTGGGAGGAAACCGGAGCACCTGGAGGAAAACTACACAGACTCGGGGAGAATGTGCAAACTCCACACACATCCAAGGCCTGAATTGAACCCGAGTCACTGGCACTGTGAGGCAGTAGTGCCAATCTGGACGAAGTCCACTTGGATGCCCCGGCAGCAGAATCTGCCGCTGTTATGCCCAGGTCCAGGGGGTGATAGATGGGACACATGTCCTTCTATGAGAACCGGCACATCAAGACATGCCTTTCTTCAACAGGAAGGGATTCCACTCCCTGAACGTGCACTTGGTGTTTGACCACCAGCTGCACATTATGCACGTCTGCGTTGGGCAGCCTACATTCTGGCACACTCGTCGATTCTCTGCACCTTTGAGGAACTCCCTCGGGTGAGGGATGGGCTCCTGGTCAACAAGCGCCATGGCTAATGACGCCTTTCCAGAGTCCTCAGACCCAGGCGGAGAACCATTACAAAGCTGCCCATGGAGCAACCAGGAAAGTCATTGAGCGGTGCTTTACCATGATAAAGATGTGTGTCTGGTGCCTGAACCACTCTGGTGGGGCATTCCAATATAGTCCCAGGAGGGCCTTGAACATCATCCTGGCCTGCAGCATCTTGCACAACGTCGCTCAGCAGAGGGTGGATGTGCTGGAGGAGGAGGAAGAATGCCAGGTCTCATCTGACGAGGAGCATGAGGAAGATGGCCAGAAAGAACCGGGCATGGAGCCTAGGCTGGCATGGCAGGCTGCCCAACGCATGGTCCAGGGCTGCCACACATGGGGAAACCACAGCACCACCACCCTGTCCCACCCTCCATACCCTTCCCCCTCCCACCCCCTTCCAGGTGGTTCCTCCTTACCCATAGCCATTTCACATCCTCCCCTATCCTGGGCTGCTGGTTTAGCTCACTCAGCTAAATCACTGGCTTTTAAAGCAGACCAAGAAGGCCAGCAGCACGGTTCAATTCCCGTACCAGCCTCCCCGGACAGGCGCCAGAATGTGGCGACTAGAGGCTTTTCACAGTAACTTCATTGAAGCCTACTCGTGACAATAAGCAAAAAAAAAAAAAAAAAATCTCTCATCCCTTAACTCCATCCTACCACCCTAGATCCCACTCCTCCCTCCAAGGGTCCTACCACCATCACTACAGGGTGTTGACCCAGGGCAGGCAGTATCATGATGATTGCTCACTGTAAGATGAGCTCTGGTGATCCTCATTGTGTGACAAAGTCTGACTCCTGCCTTTAGGATCAAATTCCGCAGTCAGCCCGAGTTATCCCTACTTGTGCGCTGGCCGTTCCATCTCATGGGCCCACACATCCTTTCGGGTGGGGGTTCTGGAGGTGGTGAGAAATGATGGGTAACTCACTGGGTAAGCTATCCTACAAGGCGGTCTGACACCTCTAGCCCGGTCCCTGATGCCTCTGAGGGTGACCCCAGGTGGAAAGTCCAATTGTCCTGTGGGGATCTGTCCCATATCATTCTCCAACACCCACACCACCAACCTCCCACACCCCAAACCCGGCATACCTCCTACATCCAGCCCAGCCATCCCTCACACCTTCCAGAGGATTGAGGCAGAGTGGTGAAAAGGTGTTTAATAGTGACTATATACGGTATTGTGCCCTGGCCCCTACCTTTAGCCTATGTGCTACACCCTTGCCAACTTAACTGGTGTCTAACTTCCTTATTTTACTCTCTTGCACTCATCCTCCCCCAAGCACTCACTCAGTCTCTCACACTCACTCTTGTGCACTCAATCAGTCTCTCACACTCACTCCTGCACACTCACTCAGTCTCTCACACTCACTCAGTCTCTTGCACTCACTCAGTCTCCCACACTCACTCAGTCTCTCGCACTCACCCCTACACACTCACTCACACTCACCCCTACACCCTCACTCAGTCTCTCACACGCACCCCTGCACACTCACTCAGTCTCTCACACTCACTCCTGCACACTCACTCAGTCTCTCGCACTCACTCCTGCACACTCACTCAGTCTCTCACACTCACTCCTGCACACTCACTCAGTCTCTCACACTCACTCTTGTGCACTCACTCAGTCTCTCACACTCACACTTGCACACTCACTCAGTCTCTCACACTCACCCCTGCACACTCACTCAGTCTCCCACACTCACTCCTGCACACTCACTCAGCCTCTCACACTCACCCCTGCACACGCACTCAGTCTCTCACACTCACCCCTGCACACTCACTCAGTCTCTCACACTCACCCCTGTAGATTACTCAGTTTCTCACACTCACCCCTGCACATTCACTCAGTCTCTTGCACTCACACTTGCACACTCACTCAGTCTCTCGCACTCACCCCTGCACACTCACTCAGTCTCTTGCACTCACTCTTGCACCCTCACTCAGTCTCTCACACTCACCCCTGCACACGCACTCAGTCTCTCACACTCACCCCTGCACACTCACTCAATCTCTCACACTCACCACTGCACACTCACACGTGCACACTCACTCAGTCTCTCGCACTCACCCCTGCACACTCACTCAGTCTCTCGCACTCACTCTTGCACACTCACTCATTCCCTCACACTCACCCCTGCACACACATCAGTCTCACACACTCACCCCTGCTCACTCACTCAGTCTCACACACTCACCCCTGCACACTCACTCAGTCTCTTGCACTCACTCCTGCACACTCACTCAGTCTCTCACACTCACCCCTGTAGATTACTCAGTTTCTCACACTCACCCCTGCACATTCACTCAGTCTCTCACACTCACCCCTACACACTCACTCAGTCTCTCGCACTCACACTTGCACACTCACTCAGTCTCTCACACTCACCCCTGCAGATTACTCAGTCTCACACACTCACCCCTGCTCACTCACTCAGTCTCACACACTCACCCCTGCACACTCACTCATTCTCTCACACTCACCCCTGCACACACACTCAGTCTCTCACACTCACCCCTACACACTTACTCAGTCTCTCGCACTCACACTTGCACACTCACTCAGTCTCTCACACTCACCCCTGCAGATTACTCAGTGTCTCACACTCACCTCTGCACACTCACTCAGTCTCTCACACTCACTCCTCCACACCCACACAGTCTCTCGCACTCACTCCAGCACACTCACTCAGTCTCTCACACTCACCCCTGCACACGCACAGTCTCCCACACTCACCCCTGCACACTCACTCAGTCTCTTGCACTCACACCTGCACACTCACTCAGTCTCTCACACTCAGCCCTGCACAATCACTCAGTCTCTCACACTCACCCCTGCACACTCACTCAGTCGCTCGCACTCACTCTTGTGCACTCACTCAGTCTCTCACACTCAATCCTGCACACTCACTCAGTCTCTCAAACTCACCCCTGCACACTCACCCAGTCTCTCACACTCACCCCTGCACACTCACTCAGTCTCTCACACTCACTCCTCCACACTCACACAGTCTCTCGCACTCACTCCAGCACACTCACTCAGTCTCTCACACTCACCCCTGCACACGCACAGTCTCCCACACTCACCCCTGCACACTCACACGGTCTCTTGCACTCACCCCTGCACACTCACTCAGTTGCTCGCACTCATTCTTGTGCACTCACTCAGTCTCTCACACTCAATCCTGCACACTCACTCAGTCTCTCACACTCACCCCTGCACACTCACCCAGTCTCTCACACTCACCCCTGCACACTCACTCAGTCTCTCACACTCACCTCTGCACACTCACTCAGTCTCTCACACTCACCCCTGCACACTCACCCAGTCTCTCACACTCACCCCTGCACACTCACTCAGTCTCTCACACTCACCCCTGCACATTCACTCAGTCGCTCGCACTCACTCTTGTGCACTCACTCAGTCTCTCACACTCAATCCTGCACACTCACTCAGTCTCTCACACTCACACACTCACTCAGTCAGTCTCTCGCACTCACCCCTGCACAGCCATTTAGTCTCTCACACTCACCCCTACATACTCACTCAGTCTCTCGTACTCACTCTTTCACACTCACTCAGTCTCTAGCACTCACCTGCACACTCACTCAGTCTCCCACACTCACTCCTGCACACTCACTCAGTCTCTCACACTCACCCCTGCACACTCACTCAGTCTCTCACACTCACTCAGTCTCTCACACTCACCCTGTAGATTATTCAGTTTCTCACACTCACCCCTGCACACTCACTCAGTCTCTCACACTCACTCCTGCACCCTCACTCTGTCTCTCACACTCACCCCTGCACACTCACTCAATCTCTCACACTCACCCCTGCACACTCACTCAGTCTCTCACACGCACCCCTGCACACTCACTCAGTCTCTCACACTCACCCCTACACACTCACTCAGTCTCTCGCACTCACCCCTGCTCACTCACTCAGTCTCTCACACTCACCCCTGCACACTAACTTGGTCTCTCCTGAGAATGTTCACTGCTGATGCCACAATTCACAACTCCTCAGATACTGAAGCAGTTGAAGCCCTAATGTAATAAGACCTGGGCAATGTACAGGCTTGGACTGACAAGTGGCAAGGAACATTTGTGCCACAGAAATGCCAGGCAACGACCATTTCCAAGAGAGGATTCAACCATTGCCCTTTGACAGTCAATGTCAATACTATCTCTGAATCCCCTACTATCAAACTCCTGGGGCTTACCATTGCCCAGAAACAGACACAGAACTAGCCATACAAATACTGTGCTACAAGAGCAGATCATTGGCTCAGAATCCTGTGGCAAGTAACTTACCTCCTGATTTACGAAAGCCTGTCCGCTATCTACAAGGCACATGTCAGGAGTGTGATGGAATATTCTCCATTTGCCTCGGTGAGTGCAACTCCAACAACACCAAAGAAGTTCGACACCATCCAGGACAAAACAGCCTGTTTGATTGGCACCCCATCCACAAACATTCACTCCCTTCACCACCAATGGACAGTGATAGCAGTACGTGCCATCTGCAAAATGCACTGAAGGAACTCACCAAGGTTCCTTAGGCAGCACCTTCCAAACCCACGACAAATACCTAGGAACAAAACTACCTGGAGGTTCCCCTTCAAGTCACTCACCATCTTGACATGGAAATATATCGCCGTTCCTTCACTGATGCTGGGTCAATATCCTGGAACTCCCTCCCTAACAGCTCTGTGGGTTTACCTACACCTCCAGGACTGTGGCTGTTTAAGAAGGTAGCTCACCACCGCTTTCTTAAGGGCAACTAGCGATGGGTAATAAATGCTGGCCTAGCCAGCGACGTCCACATCCCGTAAATTCATTTGAAAAAATATCATTGCTTTTTGTGGACCTTGCTGTGTTCATATTTGCTGCAATGTTTCCTACATTAGAAAAGTGACAACATCCAAAAGTACTTCATTCTCTAAAAAGCACAATAGAACCTCCTGAGTTCAAAGGTGTACTTTCTATCTCAACTGTTCTTGAAGGACCACAATTGTATTTTTTGTGTTTCAAAGTTTAGGATTATCTGCAAATTTGATCAACTTACTTTACTTGCTAAAGAGGACATTAAAAATCCTGTTAAATGTGGAAAGACACAATCCTTGTACATCAGCAACAGTTTGAATAACATGTAAAAATGTAATTATGTGAATACCGATGTGTGGTAAGTTATAAATTAGTGCAAAATATAAAGCCAAATTTTGTTTACTTTTAGCATGGCATTTCATAATCCAGGTTTTCTGAAATGTCTTTCAGCTACATATTTGCATAGCTCTATCCATTAGCCGAATTAATGTAAGCTCGACAGGAGAGGTAGAAGTATCAGTTCTTATTGGAGAATGTCAGATCAATAAGGCAGCAAGGAGACACAGCATTTGAAGGCTTCGGCCTGACTAATCTGCCCAAAAATGGAGATGTATGGTTCTGCTCTTAAATCCTTTTGCCATTGCCATGTGGGTGCACTAGTATAAGAAAAAAGCTTGCATTTAGAAATCATAGAATTTACAGTGTAGAAGAAGGCCATTTGGCCCATCGAGTCTGCACCTGCCCTTTGAAAGAGCAACCCACTTAAGCCCACACCCCCACCCTATCCCCGCAACCCAGTAACCCCACCTAATCTTTTTGCACACTAATTTATCACGGCTAATCCACCTAACCTGCACATCTTTGGACTGTGGGAGGAAACCGGAGCACCCGGAGGAAACCCACGCAGACACAGGGAGAACGTTCAGACTCCGCACAATTACCCAAGTCGGGAATCGAACCTGGGACCCTGGAGCTGTGACGCAACTGTGCTAACCAATGTGTTACCGTGCTGCCCGTAGTTTACATCCTGGGTGTGGTGTCATCATAACTGTAAGAACTGGAAGGGTTAATGAACTGTCTAGAGTGTGGGAGAGAGTAGTACAGGAGTTAGCTAGAGACAGACAGAATAATTGATAGTGTGAGTAAGAGCAGATCAGTTTATAACAGCATTAAGATTAGTTGTAGATGAGTGTAGTTTATATGTTAACAATCAACTGTGTATTATTTATAAGTACATGTCGAACCAAATTAGTATTGTTAATAAATTTATAACTTTGTTTAAGTTCAAGCTATTTTGTGGTCTTTGTGAACACTATGCCAACTACCCTGAATTATGCAAAGAACACCACACTGAGGACATCACAAAATACTTTACAACCAATAAAGTACATTTGAAACATAGTTACAGTTGTAATACAGACAAATGGAATGGCCAAGTTGCATATAACAAGGTCCCACAAATAAAAATAATGGGCGGGATTCTCTATCTCGCCTCACCAGACGGCCAATCGGGTTTCACATTCTGGAGCTCCACACAGTGATCCAAGTCAGGAAGCAAACCTGGGGCCTTGGCTCCGTGAAGCAACAGTGCTAACCACTGTGCTACCGTGCCGTCCATTACAGCAGTGACTACATTTCAAAAGTACCTCTGTAATTTGTCACACTCGCACAGTTATTTTTTAAATATTCGTTCAGGAGATGTGGGTGTTGCTGGCTGGGCTAGCATTTATTGCCCATCCCTAATTTCTCTTGGACATGAGTGGTTTGCTGGCCATTTCAGAGGGCATTTAAGAGTCAACCACATTACTGTGGGTCTGGAGTCACATGCAGGCCAGACCGGGTCAGGATGACAGATTTATTTCCCTTGGACATTGTCGTATTACCATTCTTGGTAATATGTCGTATTCTTTGTCCTTTCTTCTAGAATGATCTGATGTGTTTGTCCATGCAGTGTCAGTTGTGAACAGTAATTCACACATGTGGATCCTGGAGGATGGTGGGCTTGGCATTGGGCTGCATATGGCACTGTCACTGGCACTGTCTGCAGCCTGTAATTGGGGAGCTGGTAATGGGATTAGTCAATGATCTCGTGGCGGGGTGGGGTCCAGGGTCACATTGTATATGGTCCCAAAATGGGGAAAGATGAGATTGACATCTGGTATGGGGTCAACCACAGAAAATGGTTTGGGAGGGGAGACAGGAATGTCCACAACAATGTTGATGGGATATAAGGTTTTTTTAAATGAATTTAGAATACTTAATTTTTTTTCCAATTAAGGGGCAATTTAGCGTGGCCAATCCACCTAGCCTGCATATCTTTCAGATTGTGGAGGTGAGACCCATGCAGACATCCCTTCACCCATCCCTTCAATTCAGGGTAGATATTAAGACTTTCTTTGTAATCCTCAACATTTCAATGAAGGACATCATTGCCATGCAGATTTTAAGGTACATTCTATAGGCTTGACCAGTCCATTGCTGGTGCATGGATGCATGCACATGCAATTTGGTGCTCATCTGCTCCTGATAAGTGTGCTGTGCAGATGAATCATGAAAGGGCAGAGGCAGGAAGATGGTTCCACTACTCAAGATACCCCATTTTCTGATGCCAATCCCGTGGTCCCTCTGATTTAAACATACCCAAAGTCTCAAGCCCCCATGTAGTATGAGGAACGGTTGAGGACTTGTACACGTTGGAGTTTAGAAGGATGGCCGGGGGGGGGGCTTATTGAAACTTCCAGGATACTGCGAGGCCTGAATAGAGTGGACATGAAGAGGATGTTTCCACTTGGAGGAAAAACTAGAAGCAGAGGACACGATCTCAGACTAAAGGGACGATCTTTTAAAACAGAGATGAGGAGGAATTTCTTTAGCCAGAGGGTGGTGTATCTCTGAAACTCTTTGCCGCAGAAGGCTGTGGAGGCCAAATCATTGAATGTCTTTAAGACAGAAATAGATAGCTTCTTGATTAATAAGGGGATCAGAGGTTATGGGGAGAAGGCAGGAGAATGGAGATGATAAAAATGTCAGCCATGATTGAATGGTGGAGCAGACTCAATGGGCCCAGTGGCCTCATTCTACTCCTATATCTTATAGTCTTATGGCTGAACTGTCCCAGCACACATGCAGCTAGCGCAGCCTTTCATGTTTTCACATATTCTGTAACTGAGATCAGGCACCATAGGGATCCTAATCACCTGGACATACTCTTGAGTGGCCTGTCTCCACATGGGGTCTAGCTGCACAGTGGACGGACCATTGGGGAACTCTTATAAGGGGGCAGAGAAATGGCATAGCAACATTTTGGGTTTCACCGGATGCAATTCAGCCTCTGTTCAATGCATGCACTTTAATGAAATGAGATGGCCTGTGCTTGATCCCAAACACGTGTCATATTGTTCTTATTGTGAAATCGCCACCTCGTCATAAGATTCAGTCTTTGACTCGGGTGAGCGAGTGGCTTGTGTCAATGTGCACTCACGAGAGATTTGAGGCATCTTGTTTTGAATCCCACGAGGTTGGCCCCTTCTTGATAGCAGATTTGGCTTCTCTCACCACAATGGCATTTCCTCAGTCTTTAGGATCAGTGACACTGCCGAGAACCTTCTTTTCATCCATCTCTTGGAGTTCTCTTTCAATCTTTCCTTTAAATTCGATCTCTGGTTTTTTTGACCTTTTTCTTTGTTCTATATATCTTTTCACAGTGATTTGGCTTTCCACAGGTTCTGCAGTTTGATCCATATTTGGGACATTTCCTTCTGTCTGTGAACTCATGTGGTCACCCACATCTCCTGTACATCTTTCTCTGTCTTATATGTATCCTTTTTTGCTGTTTTATCACATCAGCCCTACTGTTTTCCATTTGGCTTAACTGAAAGCTAGTCATTTAGGTAGTCAGCAAGTTCATCTGTCTACTCATGGCTTCATGTGCTCTCGCATGTGTCCACAGCTGCCTGTGATGCTGAGAGTGTGAATTGCGCTTTCACGTATCTGATTGTCAGTCCAGAAGTAAAACACTCGAACACGTCAGTAACGAATATTCGTTTATTCACGGCCGGGACAAATCTCTAAGCAGTCGGGTAACCACCTTCGAGAAGTGCCAAAATCCCAGAATAAGGACTGTATTTTTATACATTTTACAGCTTAGGGGTGGTCCCCTTAAATTCCTAGATACACCTATGATTTGGCAAGGATCCAGAACATGTACATATATGGAATTATTCTTCGAGGTCGGGAGGTTATTTTTGACATAATCATTAGCACAAGTCACTATTAATGCTGTTACAAAGGTTTTTCTTATCCCATGGCCATCTGGCCCAACTCACTCCAAAGCCCATTCCTTTTACATTTCAATGTTTATTTGTTTCAACTGGTCAAACGAGCTTAATTGCGCTATCTCTGCAATAAAGTAACGCTTCCCATTCATTCCATTCTTTGACTTTTTGACCTCTCTGCTTTCACAGATGCGGGTCAGAACATTAAATGGTACTAAAGCCACACTCCCCTTTTTCCATCCCATGACCTTCTGACATCTCTGCTTTCACAGATGCCGGTCAGAACACGCTCCCTTTATTTCATCCCTTGACCTGTTGACATCTCTTTCACAGAGCTTTTCAGAACTGTTATATTAACCCTATCAGCGAAGTTCCAAATGAAATCCACTTCTACATTCCCCCCTTTGATCATTCCATGATCACATAACACTCAGGATACTTTAGATGGAAATGAGAGCGAGGCGGAGGTACTCCTCCTCTACTAGGCTCCGGCAGGATGCCACTTCCTCATATAGGTCAGGGGTAGGTGGAACCAGTTTTTCTTTTTCGTCTAGGGCGGATCTCTGAAGCATCTGTGGTAATGCAGTGGCACCCAAACGGTTGCATAGGCATTTCACACCAGTAGCTATGATACAGAGCAACAAACAGATGGTAACGAAGATAATGAGCCCATGGAACAGGTAAGTGGCCCAAGAATTGGACCACATCCAGCTCCACCAGTCAGCCTGACCGGCGAGTCGCAAGCGCTGTACTCCATCTCTGATATGGGTCACCAGACGCGTGATATTCTCTGAACTGTCTGGAATGTAAGTGCAACATTCGGTCCCTATGATAGCACAGGTCCCCCCTTCTTTGGCTAGTAAGTAATCCAGGGCCATGCGATTCTGTAGGGCTACCGTTCGTACGGCTACCAACTCTGCACTGAGTTCACTAAGTCCCTCCGCGGTGTCATTTGCAACCTGTTCCAATAGGTCGCGGAGGAGCGCGTACTTCTTGAGGGACCAGATGGCGCCTATTTGGGGCCATAAGAGGGAAGTCACCACCTCCCACGGTGGTACTGACCTCTGGGCTCGAAAGTGGGGATGATGTTCGAGCTGGGCATAGTGTGTAGTACCCGGAACAACGAAACCCAAGTAGCACGACCCTGCCCAGTCAGTCCATGGGCATGGGTCGGGACCTGTGTACATACCCAGCAAGAGGAGACACCCACTTTCTTAGCATAGACATAGGACATAAACAGAAATGAATTTGCCGTTACATGGTGCGTTGCCCGCTTCCTTCTGGAAGGCGAGTAGGGGTGAGTAGTCCTTGATGGTAAAATTTGTACCCTGTCCTTATCAATGCACCGGTGGTTCCACCTGCATGTGCGGCGATCGTACATTAGAACCATGTACGTAATCAGGAATCGGCGCTTCTGGTCGTCGGGAGGAACGGTGGTCAGGCAGTTTCTGATAGCGGTGGTGATCCATCGGAGATCTGTCATTGTTCCACATCGTGGGGTTCCTTCCCGGCACATGGGTGGGTGTCGGCTTCCGTACAGGCATCTCCTTCTTTCGGATGCAGCGAGAGAGAGCAGGGTGCCGAGTATTGTGACGGCGAAGAGGGGCCTCATCCTGGTACTCGTGTTCCTAGGACTTAAAGGAAAAGTTTAGAACATCATGGATACTTAATTAACTTACAATGGTGCATATGTACCCATGCGTTCCGGCCCTCCACTTTTACTGCAGTGGGGGTAGTGAGTAGAACCTGTAGGGGACCCTCCCATCGAGGTTCCAAACCTTTACGTGTCCAATTTCGAATTAGGACATAATCCCCAGGGTTGATGGAGACGTCATGAGTAATGGAGGGGACTTCTTCCTGGGTGGCACGAACTCGGGAGTGTAATCCTTTCAAAATTCTAGTTAGTGTTAATATATAATTAGCCATCTCGGTAGTCATGTAATGGAATTGAACATTCCGTGGAACACTGCTGTCCCAAGGCGTTCGAAAGGGTCTGCCATATAGTATTTCCGCTGGGCTTAGGCGAGTTTTTCCTGCGGGGGTGGCACGTAGCTGGAAGAGTGCTAAAGGCAGGAGTTTGAGCCAAGTGGCCCCAGTGTCTGCTTGTAGTTTAGCGAGTTTAGTCTTTAGAGTCTGATTAGCCCTTTCCACCACTCCAGCGGCTTGTGGTCTGTAGGCACAATGAAACTGTTGCTTTATTCCTAGCAGAGCACAGAATTCCTTATTGATTTGACCTATGAAGTGGGGACCATTGTCAGAGCTCAGCCGGGCTGGAATTCCAAATCGCGGAACAATTTCTCGCATTAACACCTTAACTACTGTCGAGGCCTTGTTATCCGTAGTCGGGTAGGCCTCGATCCATTTGCTAAAAGTGTCCACAATGACTAACACATATTTATAGCATTGACATCTTTCCAACTCAATGTAATCCATTTGTAGGGTCTCAAATGGACCCTCAGGTAAGGGGGTTGTGCCAGGATCACAGGGGACGGCCTTACCGGGGTTGTGCTGTTGACAGATTAGGCACCGACTGCTAATTTGTTGGGCCATTTCTTGCAGTCGTGGGTGCCACCAGCTTTTTAACAATATGTCCCCTGTGGCACGAGCTCCACAGTGAGTTGCAAAGTGTACACATTCGGTCACCCAGGCTGCTAATGCATCGGTCATACATGTTTGTCCTACCGGGGTGACCCACAGCTTATTTTCGATATCATATATACATCCTAAGTTTTTCCACATATTTACAGCAGTTGCAGGAGCGTCCTCCTGCATTTGGATTATGTCAGCAATGGTTGGCATAGGTTTTTCAGAGGGAGACTTTTCCGGGGGGGTTTTAGTCTGCCTCATCATTCTAGGCACCATTAGTTTGCCAGATTTAGAAATTTCTTTTGCCTTCTCGTCCGCTCTCCTGTTGCCCGTTTCCACCAGTCCCGTGCCTTTTGTATGCGCTGCGCATTTTATCACCGCTATCTTGTCTGGGAGCATAAGGGCCTGCAATAACTGGGTTACTAACTGCTGGTGTGAGATGGGTGTACCAGCGGAGGTTAGAAATCCTCTGTTTTTCCATAATTGCCCGAAATCATGTACTACCCCGAAGGCGTATTGGGAATCTGTATAAATATTAACCTTCCTTCTCTGTGCCAATATGCATGCTCGTATTAACGCAAACAATTCTGCCTGTTGGGCAGAAAAGGGAACTTCAAATGCTTCTGCTTCTACTACGTCACCGTCTTGATCGATGATTGCATAGCCAGATTGTCTATCCCCCCTTTCGCCGACGGAAGAACTTCCATCGGTGAAAAAGGAACAATCTGCACTTGGGAGGGGTATATCGGAGAGGTCGTCTCGAACCGAGGAGACTTCCTGCAACAGTTGCAGACAGTCATGAGTTGGGTCGAGCATGTCTGTGGGAGGATGCGTCAAAAAGTCAGCAGGGTTGATAGTGGTGCAGTGGGCAAACTGGATCTTCGGGTTATTAAGGAGAGCAATCTCATATTTGTTCTGACGAGCCATCGTGAGATGCTGAGTCTGTAGCTGTCCCAAAAGGGCCGTAACAGAATGGGAACTATAGACAGTGATATCTTGTTGGAGGGTAATATTAGCAGCCGATTGCAGGCTGTTGTAGATAGCTGCAAGAATTTGGGTACAGATAGGATAGCCAAGGGCTACCGGATCGAGTTTAGAGGAGTAGTATGCAACCGGGCGACAGCGGTCGCCGTGGCGTTGGGTCAGGACAGCTGTGGCGCAGTCGGCAAGGACTGTGCAATAGAGCTGAAAAGGGCGATCATATAAGGGTCGACCAAGGGCAGGGGCCTGGAGGAGTGCCTCCTTGAGGCGGTTAAAGGCCAGTGCGGCTTCCGGGGACAAGGAAAAAGTACCGGGTTCATTGGTGCAGGGGGTAAGGAGGCGGGAATCCAGAGTAATATTCGGGATCCACTGACGGCAATAATTGACCATGCCTAGCCACTGACGGAGCTGCTTGGCCGTCGTTGGGGGTGGGAAATCGCAGATAGGGCGGATCCGGTCTGGATCTAAGGAACGAGAGGTGGCAGATATCCTAACACCTAGGAACTTAACAGTAGGCTGAGCAATCGTAACCTTCAAGGGAGAGACAATGTAACCAAGGGAAGCCAGAAAATTGAGTAAAAGTTGAGTATCGGCCCGACATCCCTCCTCAGTCGGGTTAGCGATCAAGAGATCGTCGACGTACTGAACAAGAGTGGAGCCCTGGGAGAAGGAGAGGGATTGTAGTTGGCGTTGGAGACAGCGGGAGAAAAGAGTGGGAGAGTGAATAAAACCTTGAGGCAACCGTGTCCAAGTATATTGTTGGCCATTATAAGTGAATGCAAAGAGATACTGGCATGATGGATCGAGTGGCAGAGCGAAAAAGGCATGCTGGAGGTCTACAAGGGAGAAAAATAGTGCATCTGCAGGGACCTGGGCGAGAACATGAGCAGGGTTAGGAATAAGGGCGTGGAGAGGTTGAACAATAGAATTGGTAGCACGTAAGTCCTGTACGAGGCGGTACTGATCTGGTTTCCCAGGTTTGGGCACCGCTAGGATGGGGGTATTGCACGGAGACTGACAAGGAACTAGGATGCCCTGGTCGAGAAGTTTAGCTATGAGTGCATCGATGGAGTGGCGAGCTTGGGCCTTAATGGGATATTGGCGGATCGAAGGGAGCTGAACATCGGGGAGGAGAGGAATAGTGATAGGCTGGGTAGGGACGAGACCAACATCAAACTTATCCGCAGCCCATACGTGGGGAGAAACAGTCGCATCGGTCCGGGCGCGATGGTGTAAAAGAATGGACTGGGATGTAGCTGGTTGTGACATGTATGTAATGGTGAGACCGCCAGGGAGGAGTTGGGGTTCCAGAAGAGAGGGGTCAGACTGGTCCAACGCCTGTCGGACCATTGGCCCTAGATCCTTGGCATGGTGGGGGTAGTGGACATGGCGGGTGACATGCGGGGCGGTGTACCCGTCTTGGCGCCATAGCCAGGTAGGCACTTGCGCCGCATCCGCAGTCCCTTGGGGCCCGCTCACAGAAGCAAAAAGGGTGTAGGGTCTCAAGTATTCTAGTAATATCTACAGGCTTTTGAAGAGTAGTGTCTAAGGCAGCAAAAATAGCATCTTGGCGTAGCTGGTCCGCCTGGTGGAGCACGTTAAGGGTCACTAAAGACACAGGGAGGCCAATAGTAGGATTCTGCTGTTGTAAGACATTGCAGAAGCGAACGTGTTCCTCTGGGCGCAAGACCCGCTGGACCAAGGCCCATAAGTCTCGTGCTTCGGCCTCATATACACGAATTGTGCATTGGAGTTGGTCAACAAAGGCACTAGGGGACACTTTCCTATCTGGTATTCCAGCCAGTAGGGACATGATCTCATTGGGTTTCCACGGAAAATAAATATTCATGGTGCGTTCAGCATTAGGGTTGCCCGCGTTTGCATTAGGGTCATAGGCAGGATTTGGCACCTGGCGCATTGGCATCTGTCGTGGTGGGGGTGAGGGATGGTCGAGGGCTGGTGGAGGAGTTGGAGGAGGTACCTCCTCGTCCTCATCCTGGTCTTGGAAAAGACTATCTAATTGTTTTCCCAATTGCTCCTTTAACTGGACTAATTGCATGAATGGTCTCCTTTTTCCCCTTGTTCTCGACCTTGTACTCATGGCCGGGGGTTGATATGCTGGTTGGGGCGGTGGTGCATAAGGTGGTGGATTCTGAATGGGCGCGTTAGGTGGAGACTGGGGAGGCTTCTGACGTCCCCCGCAATTGAACAGATGTTCCTCATCCCCATCGTCCCCTTCCTCCCAACCTTGCTTCGCATTGCTGACCGGCGCCGGGGTAGGAGTAGCATTCTTACGTTCTTTATATTCTTTACATTCCCTCTTTAAGACCTCTACTGTTTTAACAATTCCCCCTTTGGTGAGGCCAATACCCAATTTTGAGGCATTTGCCTGCCAGCTAGCCAGTATAGAGGCATCTTTCACTGACTGACAGTATTCCCTCCACAAGGCAATTAATTTCTTTGCGGTGGAACCGCGATTGGTTTTCCAGATTACTTGTTGGGCCTCCAGGACAGGACCCAAATCTTTAGGTCCCCCCAGAGGCCATTTATCTTTGCCTAGGCTTTTATGGAGGGCCCCCGACAATTGTCGGAGTTGCTTAGAATGTTCAGGGTATTGTTCACACAGAGTTTGGAGCGCACTGCCCGAGTCATTACAAGTGTCTACCGTATTACCCATGGTGGAAATCTAATTCGGTAGACAATTGGAAAATTAAACGATTTGTAATCACAGAAATAAAAGTTAACTATTAAAACGAAAGCAATTTTTTAAATCAAATCTGAGAGGAGACGATATGCCTGAAATGAATAATTAGTTCTAGTAAGATGTTTACATCAAAGATACTTTTAAACTATCAAAGTGAAACAAGCCCATATACAATACGGTCGTTAAAACTTAATAACTCTTCGAAAGAGAATATAAACCCAGGGAGCAGAAGCAGCAGCACTCTGCAACAGCAACAGGAGAGAGAGAGAGAGAGAGAGAGAGAGACAGCTCGGTCATGGGAAAGACAAGGAAAGCTGCCGAGTTTAAACAGCTAATACAACTCAAGAAGACCAGATTTTAAGTGGTTATTAGCTTACTTTACTTCCTCAATAACGCAGGACCCCGGACACAAATGCCATTAAGTAGGTAAAATTCTTCGGTGAAAGTATGGGTTATACCGGGGGATAAGCTCCGAGAACCCCGCCCGTAACTTCCAGAGAACGCTGCCTGGAATCATGGCGGCAGTCCCGTCCGGAGCCCACAGCCCGGAATCGTCCCCTAGCAGTCCTGAGAACCCCGCCCGTAACTCCAGCGAACGCTGCCTGGAATCACGGCGGCAGTCCCAGGCTGCCCCTAGCAGTCCTGACAACCCCGCCCGTAACTCCAGCGAACGCTGCCTGGAATCACGGTGGCAGTCTCAGGCTGCCCCTAGCAGTCCTGGCAACCCCGCCCGTAACTCCAGCGAACGCTGCCTGGAATCACGGCGGCAGTCCCAGGCTGCCCCTAGAGACGATAACCACAGGGTTCACTCACTTACCCTCTTTAAAACGGGTTCGCTGGACTGACCTGGATCTCGCAGAGGCTTCTCGACAAACCAACGGCAAGGCTGAGCAACGATCAAACTAGTAGTAGGCGAATACCAAGGTGGAAAAGAAATTTTTACTCACGTTGGGGGCCAAATTCGTCCTCTACTTTGAACGAGCTCAGTCGATTACGCCGGTTAGTTGCGCAGACCCCTCTGGAGATCCCCGTACGGGCCACCAAATATGAATTGCGCTTTCACGTATCTGATCGTCAGTCCAGAAGTAAAACACTCGAACACGTCAGTAACGAATATTCGTTTATTCACGGCCGGGACAAATCTCTAAGCAGTCGGGTAACCACCTTCGAGAAGTGCCAAAATCCCAGAATAAGGACTGTATTTTTATACATTTTACAGCTTAGGGGTGGTCCCCTTAAATTCCTAGATACACCTATGATTTGGCAAGGATCCAGAACATGTACATATATGGAATTATTCTTCGAGGTTGGGAGGTTATTTTTGACATAATCATTAGCACAAGTCACTATTAATGCTGTTACAAAGGTTTTTCTTATCCCATGGCCATCTGGCCCAACTCACTCCAAAGCCCATTCCTTTTACATTTCAATGTTTATTTGTTTCAACTGGTCAAACGAGCTTAATTGCGCTATCTCCGCAATAAAGTAACGCTTCCCATTCATTCCATTCTTTGACTTTTTGACCTCTCTGCTTTCACAGATGCGGGTCAGAACATTAAATGGTACTAAAGCCACACTCCCCTTTTTCCATCCCATGACCTTCTGACATCTCTGCTTTCACAGATGCCGGTCAGAACACGCTCCCTTTATTTCATCCCTTGACCTGTTGACATCTCTTTCACAGAGCTTTTCAGAACTGTTATATTAACCCTATCAGCGAAGTTCCAAATGAAATCCACTTCTACAAGAGCATGTCCTTTCCAATTCATTATTTTTGTCCTTCAGGGCTTGCAGAGTCCCAAATGAGCTGATCTAGCACCTTTCACCAATGTAACGCCTTTATTCAAAAATAGAGGGAGGCTATTTTTAGCTTAACTCTTGTCGTTGGGAAAATATTAAGAATCAATTAAATACGATGTAATAGCAGATAATTTAGAAATACATAATACAGTATAAATCAAGCAGAAGGGGAAATCATGCCTGAAAATTTATTAGAATTATTTCAGGTGGTAACGAGCAGGATAGATGAAGGGGAACTAGTAGATGTAACATACTTGAGTTTCCAAAAGGTTTTCTGTAAAGTACCACACAAAAGGCTACTTAGTAGGATAAGAGTCCATGGTGTTGGGGATAGTATATTAGCATGGATAGAGGATTGGCTGACTGATAGAACACAGAGAGTTGGGATAAGCGGGGCATTCTCAGGAAGGCAACTTGTAACTAGTGGAGTGCCACTGGAACCCATGCTGGGGCCTCAATTTCTTACAATATGTATTAATGACTTGAATGAGGGAAGTGAATGCACTATTGCCAAGTTTGCAGATGACACAAAATAGGTGGGAAGGCAAGTGGTGAGGATGACATAAAGAGACTACTGAGGGATATAGACAGGTTAGGTAAGTGGGCAAAAATGTAGCAGATAGAATATAGTAGGAAAATATGAAGTTTACGCACTTTGGGAGGAAGAATAAAGGAGCTGAATATTATTTATTTTAAAAATAAATTTGAAGTGCCCAATTCTTTTTTTTCCAATTAAGGGGCAATGTAGCATGGCCAATCCACCTACTCTGCACATCTTTGGGAAGTGGAGGCGAGGCCCACGGAGACAAGGGGCTGGGATCGAGCCCAGGTCCTCGGCGCTGAGAGTCGGCTGTGCTAACCACTGCACCACTGTGCCCCCTGCTGAATATTATTTAAATGGAGAAAGACTTCCGAAAACCGCAGCACAGAGGGATTTGGGAGACCTTCTGCATGAATCACAAAAAGCTGGCATGTAAGTTCAGCAGGTAATTGGGAAGGCAAATGGAATATTGGCCTTTATTTCAAAGGGAATGCAGTATAGAAATAGGGAAGCCTTGCTAAAACTATACAAAACACATTAGACCACATCTGGAATGCTGTGAACAGTTTTGGTCCCCTTATCTAAGGAAAGACATACTGGCATTGGAGGCAGTGCGGTGAAGGTTCACTAGGTTGATCCATGGCATGGAGGGATTTTCTTTTTTTTAACAAACAATTTTAATGAGGTATTTTTTGGCATTATAAACAGCAACAGTATAAAAAACAATGTACAATTTACATTTTCTGGTGGCATTTTTCAATCTTAATATAAAATTGACAAAGGGTTCACTTGATTCCTGTTCAGGCCTTAAAATTCATGTTGGCACATTGTTTTAACTTCAGACTGATGAATTTTCAAAAACTGTGTCTGGGTTTTTGTTGTCATCTTCATTCACCTCTCAGCTTATAAACAAATTTAACCTTTCCTCTCCTGTCCACAAAAGGATGTAGCTGACCCTTTCCTCTTCTCTAGTGCCTTTTAGAAAGTTACTAAATATCAGCCTGCACTTTTGTTTAAAATTCTTCAATGCCCCCATACCAGCAATGACCACCCAATTCATCATGGGCTGCAGCTGGCATTTCATTGCTGTGTTGGTCATTTTGTTTTTGCACAATTCACTTAGTTTTTCTTTCTCCAGCACCAATTCAGGGCAATTTTCAATTTAATTCAGCATTAAATTTGTTTCAACTGTTTCGACTTTTACATACAGATGTCACTACTACCATGTTATGTCTTGTGGGTTCCCTTAAAGTAGGAATAGTTACACTTTAGACTCAAAATAATGGAGCTTAATTGAGTGGATTTATTTCAGATCTCCATGTGGCAGCATAGACTGATACATTGTTACTCAACACATGACTGCAGTGTCGCAGTGAATGAAGTAATATGTTCACAGAACAATTACTTCCTAACTCTTTACAAATAATTATTCAACAGATAACACTTGCAATGTTAACCTTGGAGCAAAAAAGATTTAGGGACGATCAATTCAAAATTGAGGGCTTTTGACGGCATGGTAGCACAGTGGCTAGGACTGTTGCTTCACAGTGGCAGGGACCTGGGTTTGATTCCCGGCTTGGGTCACTGTCTGTGCAGAGTCTGCACCTTCTCCTCGTGTCTGCATGGGTTTCTTCCGGGTGCTCCGGTTTCCTCCCACAAGTCCTGCAAGACGTGCTTGTTAGGTGAATTGGACATTCTGAATTCTTCCTCGGTGTGCCCAAACAGGCGCGTACTGTGGCGACAAGAGGATTTTTACAGTAACATCATTGTAATGTTAATGTAAACCTACTTGTGATACTAATAACAATTATTATTATTGACAAAGCAAGTGGGGAAAGATTCCATCTTCTGTTAAGTGGGTCGTGAACCTGCAGGATCATAGATTTTTAAATAATCAGTAAAATAACTAGAGGCAAAATAAAGAGAATAAAGTCTGGGCTGAACTGCATTAAAGACATAGTATCATATTCCGTAGTAACTTCCGAAAGGCAACTGGACATTTATGTCAAAGAACCAACGTGTTACGTGCAGGAGACCATTTAGCCCATCGTGTCTGCACTGGTTCTCCAAATGAGCATGACTTTATGAAAGGATGGGGGGGGGGGGGGGGGACAGCAGAATGGCACTTTGTTTCTATTCAAATAATCAAGTATTGCCTTCTTGAATGTCTTGATTGAACATGCCTCCATCACACTTCCAAGCGGTGCATTCTGGCCCCGAATCACTCACTGCGTGAAAAAGATTTTTTTCCCACATATCACATTTGTTTCTTTTGCAAACAATTTTAAACCTGCGCCCTCTCGTTCTTGATCCTTTCAGAGCTGGAACAGGTTCTACTGATCTGATCTGCTCTGCCCCTCTATCAATTCTACTTGACTAGTTTGTAGGGTTATTGGGGGGGGGGGGGAGCTGGACTAAATTAGAGAGAATGCCCTCCTCTGCTCCTGTTTGGACAGTATCTATGGTAATAGATGCTGGTTACACCCTGTTTGCTGGACCAGCTTCACTGCCTGGTGCTACCCAGCCCCCCCCCCGTGACCATGTGCTGCCACCGCCCCGGAAGTGTTTCCCGCGGCAGGGGGAAGGGTGAAAGGCCATTCATTACTTAGCAACAGCACGAACTGGCCTGGAGTACCGGCTCTGTCGGTAAAAAAACAGATATTCACCGGCTGCCTGCCCGCTCAACGACTGAGTCCCTCAGTGAGTTCCTTCCGCCCGGGAGAGCGGCCTGTACCGGCTGTGTGTTCAGGCTGAGCGCCGGGAGCGGCTGTGCCCAGATAGGCCCCGAGCAGCTGGAGGGTGAGTAAGCAAAGGACCGAGAGAGAGGGGCAGTGCCTCCTCCATCCGCAGCACCAGAAACCCCGGTCTGACTGATTGTAAAACACAGCCTCTAACACCAGTAAACCCAGTCTGACTGACTGTGTAACACAGCCTCTAACACCAGTAAACCCAGTCTGACTGACTGTGTAACACAGCCTCTAACACCAGAAACCCCTATCTGACTGACTGTAAAACACAGCCTCTA
Organism: Scyliorhinus canicula; assembly: GCF_902713615.1. NCBI lineage: Eukaryota > Metazoa > Chordata > Chondrichthyes > Carcharhiniformes > Scyliorhinidae > Scyliorhinus > Scyliorhinus canicula. The sequence goes on from NC_052153.1 coordinate 42,504,512, forward strand.
ACACCAGTAAACCCGGTCTGACTGACTGTAACACAGCCTCTAACACCAGTAAACCCGGTCTGAATGACTGTGTAACACAGCCTCTAACACCAGTAAACCCGGTCTGACTGACTGTAACACATCCTCTAACACCAGTAAACCCGGTCTGACTGACTGTGTAACACATCCTCTAACACCAGTAAACCTGGTCTGACTGACTGTGTAACACAGCCTCTAACACCAGTAAACCCGGTCTGACTGACTGTAACACAGCCTCTAACACCAGTAAACCCGGTCTGACTGATTGTAAAACACAGCCTCTAACACCAGTAAACCCAGTCTGACTGACTGTGAAACACAGCCTCTAACAGCAGTAAACCCGGTCTCATTGACTGTGAAACACAGCCTCTAACACCACTAAACCCGGTCTCAGTGACTGCGAACACCGTCTCGTTCATCAGTAAACCCAGTCCCACTGACTAAAACACAGCCTCTAACACCAGTTAACCCGGTCTCACTGTCTGTAAAACACAGCCTTTAACACCAGTAAACCCAGTCTGACTGATTGTAAAACAGGCCTCTATTACCAGTAAACCCAGTCTAACTGACAGTAAAACACAGCCTCTAACACCAGTGAACCCGGTCTGACTGACTGTAAAACACATTCTCTAATACCAGTAAACCCAGTCTGACTGATTGTAAAACAGGCCTCTATTACCAGTAAACCCAGTCTAACTGACAGTAAAACACAGCCTCTAACACCAGTGAACCCGGTCTGACTGACTGTAAAACACATTCTCTAATACCAGTAAACCCAGTCTGACTGACTGTAAATCACATCCTTTAACGGAATAAGTTTAATGAGTTGATGGGGCAAATAATTGTGAATGACTGATTTAGTGGCCATTGCTGAAACATGGTTAAAGGTGGTCACAGCTGGGAGTTAAATATCCAAGGGTATCAACATATTTGGAAGGACAGAGTGGATGGTAAGGGAGGTGGTGTACCTCTGTTATTTAAGGATGACATCCGGGCTGTAGTGAGGGATGTCACCAGTGCTATGGTGAATAAGGTTGAATGGATTTGGGTGGAAATCAGGAATAGTAAGGCGAAAAAGTAATTGATAGGAGTAGTCTATAGGCCACCAAATAGTAACATAAACGAAGAAATAACTGATGCATGTAGAAATGGCACAGCAATTATATGGGGGATTTTAATCTATGTGTCGAATGGTTTAACCAGGTCGGTCAAGGCAGCCTTGAGGAGGAGTTTATAGGATTTCCTAGAACAGTATGTAACGGAACCTACAAGGGAACAAGCGGTCCTAGATGCGGTATGTCCCTTATCTGGGGACCATATGTTGGGTTGGTATTTGGAGCGTGGAGATGGAGTGGGGGCTTGCTCTGTCCACTCCACTCATCGACCTGGTGTTGCAGTATTTTCAGGAATGGTGCAAAAAAAAGGAGGTAGGCAGAAAGCGGGTAATTATAGGCCAGTTAGCTTAACTTCGGTAGTAGGGAAAATGCTGGAATCTATCATCAAGGAAGAAATAGCGAGGCACCTGGATGGAAATTGTCCCATTGGACAGACGCAGCATGGGTTCATAAAAAGCAGGTCGTGCCTAACTAATTCAGTGGAATTTTTTGAGGACATTACCAGTGCAGTAAACAACGGTGAGCTAATGGTTGTGGTATACCTTGATTTCTAGAAAGCTTTTGACAAGGTGCCACACTAAAGTTTGCTGCACAAGATGAAGATCCATAGCGTTAAGGGTAAAGTAGTAGCATGGATAGAGGATTGGTTAATTAATAGAAAGCAAAGAGTGGGGATTAATGGGTGTTTCTCTGGTTGGCAATCAGTAGCTAGTGGTGTCCCTCAGGGATCAGTGTTGGGCCCACAATTGTTCACAATTTACATAGATGACCTGGGGTTGGGGACCAAGTGCAATGTGTCCAAGTTTACAGACGACACGAAGATGAGTGGTAAAGCAAAAAGTGCGGAGGATACCGGAAGTCTGCAGAGGGATTTGGATAGTTTAAGCGAATGGGCTAAGGTCTGGCAGATGGAACAAAATGTTGACAAATGTGAGGTTATCCATTTTGGTAGGAATAACAGCAAAAGGGATTATTATTTAAATGATAAAATATTAAAACGTGCAGCTGTGCAGAGGGACCTGGGTGTGCTAGTGCATGAGTCGCAAAAAGTTGGTTTACAGGTGCAACAGGTGATTAAGAAGGCAAATTGAGTTTTGTCCTTCATTGCTAGAGGGATGGAGTTTAAGACGAGGGAGATCATGCTGCAATTGTACAAGGTGTCACTGGAGGGTGTGCTGAGGAGATTTACTAGATTAATCCCAGAGTTGAGGGGGTTGGATTACGAGGAGAGGTTGAATAGACGGGGACTGTACTCGTTGGAATTTAGAAGGATGCGGGGGGACCTGATAGAAACATATAAAATTATGAAGGGAATAGATAGGATGGATGCGGGCAGGTTGTGTCCACTGGTGGGTGAAAGCAGAACTAGGGGCATTTAGGACTGAGCTTAGGAGGAACTTCTTCACCCAAAGGGTTGTGAATCTATGGAATTCCCTACCCAGTGAAGCAATTGAGACTCCTCATTAAATGTTTTAAAGATACATCTAGATAGTTTTTTGAAGAATAAAAGAATAAAGGGTTATGGTGTTCGGGCGGGAAAGTGGAGCTGACTCCACAAAAGACCAGCCATGATCTCATTGAAATGCAGAGCAGGCATGAAGGGCCAGATGGCCTACCCCTGCTCCTAGTTCTTATGTTCTTACACCAGTCAACCCGGTCTCGCTAACTGTAAAACACAGCCTCTAACACCAGTAAAGCCAGTACCTCTGACTGTGAAAACATCCTCGAACACCAGTAAACCCAGTCTCAGTGATTGTGAAACACAGCCTCTAACACCAGTAAACCCAGTCTCAGTGACTGTGAAACGAGGACTCCTGGCCTCAGTAACTACACAACTAAGCCTCCGACACCAGGAAACCCACTCTCACAACAACACAGTTAATAACACCAGTAAATTTGGTGTAATTAACCCGACACAACACAACCTATAACACCAGTATAACTACTGTCACTAACAACACAGCACAGGCTCTAACACCAGTAAACCCAGTTTTACTAACTACACAACACAGCGAATGAGACCAGTAAACCTGGTCTCACTAACCCTACACTACGCAGCTAATAACACCAGTCAACCTGCTCTGACTAAATCACAGCTAATAACACCAGTTAACCCACTCTCAATAACCCTACACGACACTGTCAAAAACACCAGTTAACCAGAACTCACTACAACATAGCAATAAATTAGCAAACCCGCTGTCAATAACTACACAACAGTCTTTGACAACAGTAAACCCAATCCACTATCCTTGCACAAGAATTAATAACGCCAGTAAACCTGGTCTCACTAACTCCACTACACAACACAGCCACTGCAATAAATCCATTTTCACTAAGTACACAGTCACTTGATCTTTGTTCAATAAATTCAACCCACTACACTCCACATCATAGCCTCACCAACACCAGTACATCAAGTCTTTAATATCACTACTCGATTCGCCCTCATTGCTCGATCCACTGTTGCTGACACCTACACTTCCCAAGTCTTGATCCACCTTGACAACTTGCAATATTATTTCGCTCTTAACATTCTCTGGGAATTCCACAGTGCTTTACAGTCATTGGAGTGTGGGCGATCCGTATTTGTGATGTTGATTGAGGGATCAATATTGGTCAGGGCACCAGGGATAACTCCCATTCTGTTCTTCAAGCGAATGTCATGGGATCTGTCTTGTCCACCTATTAGAGCAGAGGAGGCCCTGTTTTAATGTCTCCTTCGAGAGAACGCATCCCGCTCAGTCTGGCACTCCCTCAGTAATCAGCCTCAATCGTGCAGGCCTGAACATCCTCCGAGGCCCATGGAGACCTTTTGACCCGACCTGAACTGACCTCTACGACCTGGAAGTGGATCGGGCCCAAACCGGAAGTGCAGCCCCGACCTCGATTTGGAGCCGACCCGGACCTCGGAACTCCCAACCCGGCCTAACAACCAACGCCAGCCCCGGATCGCCCGGCCCAGTCCCCGGAGCTCCCGACCCGATCCCCGACAACGAGATGTGGCCCAAATCGACCCCAAGAGACCCGCCCAGCAACCCGACCCGGAGAGGCCCACCCAGCAACCCGACCTACCTGGAGATGGAAGAAAGAAAAATCCACGTGGATGTCCAACTGGGCCTACTTTAACACCTGACCCCAGGAGCGCCCAGGGAGGGAACAGACCACAGGACTCAGCCCAACCTGCCTCAGGAAGTCCCTGCCCATGACCCAGGACCCCCGGAATGGCAGAGATCCTGCGCGAGGTCCTGAAGGCGCTGCAAGGTATACCCGTGCCCAAAGAACCTATCCGGATTGCAAACATGCCCCCCTAGCAACCCATCTACCTCAACCAGCGCCCGGGACCCTGCCAGAAGCGACCCTGGAAACGTAACCAGCAGCCTGGTCCCTGCCAGCGCCCTGGACCCTGCCAGACGCAACCACCTACCTTCCACAAGGTCAGACTTCTCCCATCGGTTCCCACGATCATCCAGCCTCAGCCGCCAAGCGAGGGAAACGTGCCGGTCTGCAGGTTAGACTGAAGCAACGCGGTTTCAAGACCCCTCTCCCCAGCATACTCCTGGCAAACGTCCAAGCGATTGTAAACAAACTGGATGAACTTAACGCTAGACTTACCTCTCAGAGGGAAGTAAGAGACTGCTGCGTGCTCTGTTTCACAGAGACATGGCTCACCCCTGCCTCACCGGACTGTGTCATACAACCTGAAGGCTTCTCAATTCACCGGGAGGACCGCACCGCATCATCAGGCAAAGCAAAGGTTGGAGGGGTGTACCTCCTCATCAACTCCTAGTGCTTGGATGTGGCGACCCTGGTGACCTACTGCTCCCCGGACCTGGCATACCTGACCGTGAAGTGCCGTCCATTCTATCTTCCACGTGAGTTCACTTCAGCCATTGTCACAGCGGTCTACATCCCACCCCAGGCAGAAGTGAGGAACACGCTGGACGAACTGTACACAGTTATAAACAACTACGAAACAGAACACCCGGAGGCCTTGCTCATTGTGGCCGGAGACTTCAACACGGCCAACCTTGAGTGTGCTGCCAAAATTCCACCAGCACATCTCCTGTCCCACCAGGGGCGACAATACTGTTGACCACTGTTACTCAAAAATCAAGAGCGCCTACCTTTCCATTGTTGCTATCTTTTAATAGCTATAAATATAGCGATTAATAAGGTCGCCTTCCAGGTATCTCTTGATACCGCCACAAGGCTCAACCGAATACCGATCAAAGAGCCAATACACCAGTTAGTTAGTTCAAAGTCAATGATACTTTATTTACTGTTTATTTACACACAGTATGATTTACTCATGCACAATAACACTACAGGCTAAACTACGTCTATCACTAACACCTATACTTAACTTCGGGTGCCCACTTAAGTCAGAGGAACAGTGGCTGTTGTTCGGATCTGAGGCTGTTGGGTTCGAAGAAGTGGCAGGAGTATAACTATGGTCGTCCGTCTGGTAGCGAGCGTTGAACTTGAACTTACTTGATTCTGGTGGTGCAGGTGGAGGGATCTCTCCAGTTGAGAGCCGATTCCAAGAGAGCGAACACATGGCGGGGATTCCTTCTTATACTCGGAGGGGGGGGGGGGCTTCGCACACTTTCAGGTGAGCCTTAAACTTGGTCCCAATTAATTGGGATGCTTCTCGATCACCGCCATCGATCTGAGCCAATAAAGGGGCGGGTGCCCTGATGGCTGGGCGTGACCTAAGTGGCCGTTGGCCTTGCTTTGTTTGTATTTTCTTGCTGAGGTAGTGGCGCCAGAATGTCTGGGACGGTATCGGCTACCTGAGTACTAGTCTTCTGTTTATCGAAGATGGGCCATCAATGTACAAACTTGATTCCAACTCCATCTACAAGTTTGCTGACAATACGACCATAGTGGGCTGGATTTCGAATAACGACGAGTCAGAATACAGGAGGGAGATAGCGAACCTAGTGGAGTGGTGCAGCGACAACAATCTCTCCCTCAATGCCAGCAAAACTAAAGAGCTGGTCATTGATTTCAGGAAGCAAAGTACTGCACACAGCCCTGTCGGCATCAACGGGGCCGAGGTGGAGATGGTTAACAATTTCAAATTCCTAGATGCGCACATCTCCAAAAATCTGTCCTGGTCCACCCACGTTGACGCTCCCACCAAGAAAGCACAACAGCGCCTATACTTCCTCAGGAAACTAAGGAAATTTGGCATGTCCACATTAACCCTTACCAACTTTTACAGATGCACCATAGAAAGCATCCTATCTGGTTGCATCACAGCCTGGTACGGCAACTGCTCGGCCCAGGGTCGCAAGAAACTTCAGAGAGTCATGAACACAGCCCAGTCCATCACACGAACCTGCCTCCCATCCATTGACTCCATCGACACCTCCCGCTGCCTGGGGAAAGTGGGCAGCATAATCAAAGACCCCTCCCACCCGGCTTACTCACTCTTCCAACCTCTTCCGTCGGGCAGGAGATACAGAAGTCTGAGAACACGCATGAACAGACTCAAAAACAGCTTCTTCCCTGCTGTTACCAGACTCCTGAATGACCCTCTTATGGACTGACTTTATTAACACTACACCCTGTATGCTTCATCCGATGCCGGTGCTTATGTAGTTACATTGCATACCTTGTGTTGCCCTATTATGTATTTTCTTTTATTCCCTTTTCTTCCCATGTACTTAATGCTCTGTTGAGCTGCTCGCAAAAAAAAACTTTACACTGTACCTGGGTACACGTGACAATAAACAAATCCAATCCAACCTTTGTGCTCAATTCCTGGTGTGGAACTTAAATTCACATTTCATTGACTCAAAGTCAAGAGTTATAACCACTGAACCATGACTGACATCACTCCAACATAAATAACATAGTTACTCTCATTCCACCTCTTCACTTTGCTCAGTCCGCCACAGCCACCGCCACCTGCCATCATCTCGCAGATCTGCAGGAAGTATTTGAATATGCTCTTTCTTTCAGACTTCATTCACCCTACCCAACATGCCACATTGTCCACTGACTTATAATTGTGCTTTATATGAAGTCATTTTGCATTTCTTGAATCAAATGTTGCACAGTGCATTAATATTTATACAATAGGCTTGTTTTAATTTAATACATTTTTCTTTTATTAATAACTTGCTGTGTGAAATGATCTGGTAGCTGCCAGTTATGAAGTGGCAGGGAGAGAGCATTGAACTCTGTTGTTAACAAGAACAGGGATTTCCATTGAACTCTAGTTTTTAGTTCTAAACTCAATCATAATATTTCTTCAACCTTGCTCTAAAACTGTCTCAAGCCTATATCCCAGCTCACTCTCTTTTTTAACTGGCCTCCTGTCACTCCTTTTTCCCCCACTTCCCCACCCTAGGCGGGCTGTCAAAATTCTGCACTGTAGAACTCCCTGTCTGACTACTCCCCACCTCATAGGTCTCCCTCAAAACACCTACCTTGGCCATTCCTTTGGTCACTTCCTTAACCCTTCTCTTTGCTCCATCACCCCTTTTGTGAAGCTACCTTGTATAGAAATGTGCTCCAGCCCTGTCATGCATTCACAGCACTTCACGGCTTCTTTCATAATCGGCAAAAATAAAAGCAAATTACTGCCGCTGCTGGAATCCGAAACCAAAGAGAAAATGCTGGAAAATCTCAGCAGGTCTGGCAGTATCTGTAGGAAGAGAAAAGAGCGAACATTTTGACTCCAGATGACCCTTTGTTAAAGCTAAAAGACAGAGAAAGTGGGAAATATTTATACTGTAGAGTGAGAGAATGAAAGATGAGTCATAGCCATAGACCAAGGGAGCAGGGTGTTAATAGCCCAGAAACCAAGGGAAAGAGTGCGAATGGCAGTACTCAGAAGAACAAAAGGTGTGAAAGGCCAAACAGCAGAGAAGCTAATATCAGAGGGTAAACTGTGACAGATGTAGATGTGGGGGGCAAGGGAAGGGGAAAGCAAAGGGGAGAAAAGTTAAGGAAAGGGGCTAAGATAGGGGGGTAAAAGACAGTTAAAAATAATTTGAAGTTGTTGAATTCGATGGGGACCATAATTTCCCACCTGCAGTTGTTGACAGGTCCCTCAACAGTGTGCGGTCCATCTCTCATGCCACTACCTTCGCCCCCTCCCTCCCAGAACAAGGATAGAAACTCCCTCGTTTCACATTTCACCTGACCAGCCTCCGTATGCAAAGCAGAATCCTCCGCCATTTTCGCCAACTCCAGCGTGATGCCACCACCAAACACATCTTCCCTTCACTCCCTCTATCAGCATTCCGCAGAGACCGTTCTCTCTGAGATAATCTAGTCCACTCCACCATACCCAACACTTCTCCCATCCCCGTGGCACCTACCCATGCAATCGCAGAAGGTGTAACACTTGCCCCTTTACCTCTTCCATGCTTAACATCCCAGGCCCAAAACACTCATTCTGGGTTAAGCAGCATTTCACTTGCACCTCTTTAAATTTGATCTATTGCATTCGCTGCTCCCAATGTGGTCTCTATATCGGAGAGACCAAACGCAGACTGGGTGATTGCTTTGCTGAGCACCTTCGGTCTGTGCACATTCAGGACCCTCACCTTCCGTTGCTTGCCATTTCAACACAAGACTCTGCTCCGATGCCCACATGTCTGTCCTTGGCCTGCTGCAATGTTCCAGTGAAGCTCAACGCAAACTGGAGGAACAACATCTCATCTTCCGGTTAGGCACGCTACAGCCTTCCGGTGTCAACATCGAATTCAACTTCAGATGATTAGCTCGACCCCTTTGTTTTCATCCCAGTTCATTTAAACTGCCTTTTACCATTTCTTTCTTATCTTTCTTTATATATAAATTTAACCCCCCCCATCTTTTCCCCTTATCTTTAATGTTCCTTAACTTTTCTCCCCTTTGCTTCCCCCTTCCTCTGCCCCCACATCAACATCTGTCACAGTTTACCCTCTGATGTTAGCTTCTCTGCCTTTCACACCTTCTGTTCTCTTTGGGGACTGCCATTAGCACTCTTTCCCTTGGTTTCTGTGGCCATTAGCACCCTGTTCCCTTGGTTTCTGTGGCTATGACTCATCTTTCTTTCTCTCTCCACAGTATAAATATTTCCCACTTTCTCTGTCTTTTAGTTTTGACTCAAGGGTCATCTGGACTCAATACGTTAGCTCTTTTCTCTCCCTACAGACCTGCTGAGATTTTCCAGTATTTTCTCTTTGGTTCATAATTTTGTACAGAATTTTATCATATAAAATGTATTAGATTAAAACAAGTGTATTGTAGAAATATTACCATGCTGTGCAGCATTTTGATCAGATTTTGGTAATGCACTTAGTCCTGAATAGTACAGCAGTCTGTTGTTACAGAAAAGTGAGTTAATATTGATTCATTGTCAGTTTTCAGCAAGTGAACTTTCTGATTTCTTGCATCTTGAATAAGTTTTTTTTGGAAAATATTTTATTGAGGCATTTATATGTTAACAGAAACACAACTGCAAACCAGGCAACATGACTGTACATAACCAACACAAGAAAAAATACCTCCCCGCTCGCTGACAGCTTAACTTTTCCCAAAGAAGTTGATAAAAGGCTGCCACCCGGTCCGGGCAAACCCTTCCACAGAGCCCCACAAGGCAAACTTTATTTTCTCAAGCCTGAGAAACCCTGCCAGGTCACTCACCCACACTTCCGGTTTTGGGGGCCCGAGTCCCTCCATTCTAACAATATCCATGCCCAGGCTACCAGAGAGGCAAAGGCCACCCGCAATAACGTCGGCAAATCCCTGCCAGAATCCCCCAAGCTTTGGACACGCCCAGAACATGCCCTCCTGCGCATCGCCCACATCTATCCTCCACCCCTTCAAAAAACCTGCTCATCCTGGCAACAGTCATATGTGCCCTGTGGACCAGCTTAAACTGGATAAGGCTAAGCCTAGCGCACAACTAGGATGCATTAAGTCTCCTCAGGGCATCCTCCCACAGCCCAACCTCCAATTCCCTACCCAACTCTTCCGCCCACTTACGCTTCACTTCCCCTATCGGGGCTCCCACCCAGTCCATCAGTTCCTTATAAATCTCCAACAACTTCCCCTACTCTACCCCCGTTCTTGACACCACCTTATCTTGCAGCCTCTGGGGCGGCAGGTGAGGAAAGAACGATATCTGCCTCCGAACGAAGACCCTTACTGCAAATATCGGAACCCATTCCCGCCGAGCAGCTCAAATTCCACCTCCAACTCTTCCAAGCTACTGTCCCCACACCCTGAGGGCCGTCAGTACCACCGGGATTGTGGAGTACCCGGCTGGCGAGAACAGCAGAGGTGCCGTTAACAGTGCTCTCAAACCCGTGTCTTTAAATGAGGCTGCCTCCATCTGCTCCCACACCAACCCTCCCCCACTACCCATTTCCTGACTATCGCTATGTTTGCCGCCCATTAGTAATTCATGAAGTTCGGGAGAGCCAGGCCCCCCCCCCCCCCCCCCCCGCTCCAGCAGCGCCTTCTTCACCCGCGGGGTTTTACCTGCCCACACAACGCCTTGTGAATAAAAATCGGGAGGCTCTGAAACACAAACAAGAACCTTGGGTTGACCGTCATCTTCACCGTTTGAACCCTCCCTGCCAGTGACAACGGGAGTGCATTCCACCTCTTAAAGTTCCCTTTCAGCTGCTCTACCAACCGAGCCAAATTCAACTTGTGAAGCAGTTCCCACCCCCGCATCACCTGAATGCCCAAGTACCGAAAGCTCCCCTCCCCCACCACCACCACCTTGAACTGCATCTCTTCCAGCCTCTTCTCCTGCTCCCTCGCCTGGATCAGAAAGACCTCACTCTTCCCCATGTTCAATTTATACCCCGAGAACCGACTGAATTCCTCTAAGATCCCCATTACCTTCCAGCGGGTCCGAAATATATAGCAACAAATCGTCCACATACAGCAAGACCCCGTGCTCCACTTGAATAAGTTTTTAATGTTATCTTTATGCCCACTGATCTTTATCTGTTTTCAGTATTTCTATATTCAGAAAAATGAAATGAGAGCAAAATGCAACATATGCCATAAAGGTTTTGTACTGTCCTTTTATATGTGAAGAAATGAAGGAAAGTGATCCTTTAACTGGTAAAAATTGTTAATGGAAAGTTCTGTTTTGAAGTATTATTAGTTATCCATATTTGTATCGTTCCTCTGTGGACAATCTTTCAGCCTCCAATTTGTTCAGTAACAATAGGACAATGGTTCCCCTGGAGAGTGTTGATTGGTGACGCTGGTATCTTAAATTGAATTACAGCAACATTTTCCACGTTCTGTACTGTGGGAGAAGACCCCTTGCAAACAAAGGTACATCCCTGGGATCATTGTGTCTTCAGTTAAGTAAGCTAGTGACCTAAAAGAAATCTGCATTAATTGTTGACAAAAGCAGACAGTAGCATTAATATCTTGAGGAAGAAAAGATTAAAATCGATATGTCTGAGGATCTGTTGTGGCCCTCTTTTTTGGGGTTTCTGTAGTTCAAGTGACCCTGTTGGAAAAACTAACGGTAGAAAGATCCTGCATTTATATATGTAACCATATCACGCCTGCAGGATGTTTGAAATTGGTTCACATTCGATCAGATACTATTTGACATGAAAATGTCAAATGTCACTCTTTGACATGCAGTCACTGTTGATAATTTGGGCAAAACTGTTGTTGAAACAGAAAGCAACTGTGCAGTTTACAGCTGTCAGTAGAAAATCTAAACAAATGACTAACAAATAGCTAAAAATCTATGCTCTAATGTTTTGTTTTCAGTTTCATTAATGGCTTTCGATTCATAGCTCTAAATTAGCCAGCTAACGTCCCGATTTGGAAAAAGATTGACATTTTTGTTGGCTGATTTGAAACCTTTGAAGTAAAACTTTGTAGTTTTTGTGTAGGATATGCTTCAAATATTTTGTTTGCGGAATTTTGAATAACACATTGGGCAGCATATTTAATAGATTAAAATTGCTCTCTTCTGAGGGTATGAATGTTTTGATAAAATTTTATTTTTCTGACCGCACAAAAATTGTGGGGGGGATTGTGTAATTTTGCTCCTCAATTTTCTCTCCTGAAAGTGGTAACATACAATTAATTAGTGTTACAGGTTCAGAGGGTTTAGCAACTGTTTCTTTGCCCTATCTTTATGTCTGGGGCTGAGAAATTAAAGTTAACATCATTGACTGTGGGACCCTCACAGGTGAACCCTAACCTTGTCACTGCTTAACATAATCATGTGCAGTTTCAAATCTGAATCAATGGGACAATTATGGGAACTGAATTTCTATTTTCCCTCGTCCAGTGATGACTCGTCAATTGAAGCTTCTGTGTCACCAACTAGACAAGATAGGCTCAAGTGGAGACCTGAGATTGAAAGCATAACTTTGCTAACCTGTCTGATATAGTACCAAACCAAGTGGCCATTATTAACTCAACAAGAAATATCATTCATCTGCATTAATTTGAAGAGATTAAAATTCTCATTGGAGGACATTCAGAATGTATAGAACCACCTACAGTGCAGAAGGAGGCCATTTGGCCCATAAAGTCTACACCGGCCCTCTGAAAAAGCACCCTACCACGGCTCACTACCCTGCCCTATCCCCACACATCTTTGGACACTAAGGGACAGTTTTTGCATGACCAATCACGTAACCTACACGTCTTTTGGACTGAGCTCCAACTATAGCTGAACTTCAATTATCGTGGTTTCCTATCAAATATAGAACCAGACCCTGGGAGTCAAAAGAGAGAGACGCGTGATCATCCTGAGACCAAAAATCTTGCATGTCTTTAGGTTCCATAAGACGATAAAAATCTTAATCCTTTAACATTTAGGAAAATGTACTAAATGTTCTACAACACCATATAAACCAGGGAGGCCCCAACCTCACTCCCCCTGTCCCCCCCATCTGAACCACAACCACCAGCAGTAGGGTACAATTGGACTCGATGCTCTTGGGCTGTGGTTGTGTAGCTAGGTTCATACTTGCCAATTGGGTGAGATACTGGAGGGTAACAAGTTCTTGTAGAACCGCACTCCAACACTTGTTTTCTGATATGATTTCATATGACACTTGCGGCAACATTTTAAAATAGTAAAGCCTGGTTATCTGTTTTATTAATTATGGATTTAGCATACTTGAAGAATACTTAATTGATGCAGCAATGAAATAGCACCACTCAAGTTACATTAGCCATAGATATCCTTGCTGAATGCATCAACTACCTCACTTTGTACACCTAGTTTGTTGACTGCACTGATGTATCTAACTGCACCAAGTCCTTGTTGACTTTTATTGACTTTTATCAAGTATTATTCCACCAATGCTTCAATTTTAAAATATTTAACCTAGTGTCCATTCCTCCCTATCTTTCAAATCTTCCAGCCCCTAAAGACTTTAAGAATTCTGTATTCCTCTAACTGGCGTATTGCTTACTTCCTTTCCCTCATCGTTGGTAGACATAATTTTGTCTGTCTTGGTACTGAGCCCTGGAATTCCTTACTTGAAGCTTTCTGCCTTCCCACCTCTCTCCCCTACTGATAACACTGACCCATAGGTATCTTTTATGTTAAAATAATCTTTAACTCAAAGACTGAATTAACCACATTAACATCAAAGACATAGTTTTATAATTATTAAATAAAAGGAAAAACTTTAACTTATCTAAACTGCCACTATATCCCAATTAAGCAACCAATGTATTTCAAATGCCACTTAAATAAATTTAACAATCAGTGTTACTTGCTTATCTGTGCAGACCTTTGGAGAGAGGGACCTTTTCAGGAACAACCTGAAAACCCTTGTCTTGTCAGACTTGAATCCTATGGCAAACTGCTGTTCAACTTGAAATCTTGCTGCCGCCAAAACTAGAGACAGCCCTGGCTCCTCCAATCAATTACATTATCTGTATCCCTCTAAGTTGTCACATAACCTTCTCAGCTAGGAATAAACACAATCCCTCAAGTTATCTACACCCCAGAGAATCTCCTGCAAGCAAAGCAATGTTTTATTAGCCATTTATATATAAACCCGTAAATGGTTAGAAGCAACAGTGACCTCGCATTTACAACTCCTTATTCACAGTTTTAGTGGACACACTGCCCATATGTATTTTAAATCAGGGTTTTTAATAACATTACTGCCGCAAATATAATATATATTAATCTCTACATTAATCACGCTAGTTATTGTTCTGTTTGTTTACTGGTTAATTGGGAGCAATTTTTTTTGTTTTAAACTACTCTGTTCTATAGTAAACTAAATTAAATATGAATGGGTGGTGTAATCAAGTTGGCGTGTTGTCCTTTTCATATCTAAGGCCTGGTTTGAGTCCAGACTGACCAATGAAAATTTGCATTGCCAGCTGGCTGCAAAGATCATATGAATTTGGGTAGTCCCCTCTCCAGCTAGCGCATTTTCTCCAACACCTGTGAAAATCCATGCAGGTTACCTGCTCTACCTGACTAGGCCCTAACAACAATTCAAGAGATTACTGGAAGTAGGATACAGTATATTCTTAACAGGAAACTGCAGCACAGATGAGTGTAAAATGAGTCAGCCACCATCAACTGAAAAATCAATACATTTTCCATCTTCACAAGTGCCTTTTTGGAATTATTTTTTGATGAGTAGCTAATATTGGCTTTGTTGGCAATGATATAATTCATTAAGCTTGCCTTTCTATCTTGTATACATTTGTGTTAGTGTCATTGACTTGTCAAATGTTACATTTCTAACCAATGTCTTGCTTGAGGGCCATTGTTTGGAATGTTTTAAAAAAAAATAATTTTTATTGAGATTTTCAAAAAATATCAAAAACAGAAAATAACAACAAGAAAAAGAACCCCTGTACTGATCCCCTCAGGGCAAATTTCACCCTCTCCAATTTGATGAACCCCACCAGATCATTGATTCAGGCCTCCATGCTTGGGGGCCTCGCATCCTTCCATTGAAGCAAAATCCTCCGCCGGGCTACTAGAACACTGGCCTCTTTCGCCTCCTGCACTCCTGGCTCCACTGCAACCCAAAAAATTGTGAGACACCAGCCTGGCTTGACCCTGGATCCTACCACCCTCGACACCGTCCTTGCTCCCCCCTTCCAAAATTCCCCCAGCGCTGGGCATGCCCAGAACATATGGGCATGGTTCGCTGAGCTCCCCGAGCACCTAGCACACCTGTCTTCACCCCCGAAAAACCTACTCATCCTCATCCCGGTCATGTGGGCCCTATGTAGCACCTTGAACTGTATGAGGCTAAACCTCGCACAGGAAGAGGAGGAATTCACTCTTTCCAGGGCATCCGCCCACGTCCCCTCCTCAATCTCCTCACCCAGCTCCTCTTCCCATTTACCCTTCAGCTCCTCCACCGAGGCCTCTTCCACCTCCTGCATGAAATCCTCCCTCCTCCAACCCACACCCCCGAGAGCACCCTGTCCCGTACCCCACGTGGGGGCAGCAGAGGGAACCCCTCCACCTGCCGCCTGGCAAACGCCCTAACCTGCATGTACCTAAACATCTTCCCCGGGGGGAGCCCAAACTTCCCCTCACTCACCCAGGCTCGCAAACCTCCCATCCACAAACAGGTCCCTCAACCTCCTAATACCTACCCTGTGCCAGCCAAGGAACCCGCCATCGATGCTCCCTGGTACAAACCGGTGATTTCCCCTGTATCGGGGACTCCATTGAGCCCCCCACCTCCCCCCTATGCCGTCTCCATTGCCCCCAGATTTTGAGTGTAGCCGCCACCACCAGGCTCGTGGTATACCTCGTTGGAGGGAGCGGCAACGGCGCCGTTACCAGCGCCTCCAGGCTCGTGTCCACACAGAACGCCATCTCCATCCTCTTCCATGCTGCCCCTGCCCCGTCCATTACCCACTTACGCACCATCGCTGCGTTGGCAGCCCAATAGTACCCACAGAGGTTGGGCAACGCCAGCCCCCCACTATCCCTGCCCCGCTTCAAAAACACCCTTCTCGCCCTCGGAGTCCCATGTGCCCATACAAATCCCGTAATACTCCTGTTGACCCTCCTAAAAAAGGCCTTCGGGATAAGGATGGGGAGGCACTGGAACAGGAACAAAAACCTCGGGAGCACCGTCACCTTGACGGACTGCACCCTGCCCGCCAGCGACAGCGGCAACATGTCCCATCTTTTAAACTCCTCCTCCATTTGCTCCATCAGCCTAGTGAGGTTAAGTTTGTGAAGGGCCCCCCCGCTCGTAGCCACCTGGACTCCCAGGTACCGAAAGCTCCTCCCTGCCCTTTTCAGTGGGAGCCTACCAATCCCCTCCTCTTGATCCCCCGGGTGCACGACGAACATCTCACTCTTACCCAGGTTGAGCTTGTACCCAGAAAAGACCCAAATTCCCTAAGAATCTTCATCACCTCCGGCATTCCCCCCACTGGGTCCGCCACATATAGCAACAAGTCATCTGCGTATAATGACACTCGATGCTCCTCCCCACCCCGCACCAGACGCCTCCAATTCCTTGACTCCCTCAACGCCATGGCCAGGGGCTCAGTTGCCGACGCAAAGAGCAAGGGGGACAGGGGACACCCCTGTCTTGTCCCCTGGTACAATTGAAAGTACTCCGATCTCCTCCTATTCGTGGCTACGCTCGCCATCGGGGCCTCATATAACAGCCGCACCCAACTGACAAACCCCCCCCCCCGGAACCCAAACCTTTCCAGCACCTCCCACAAGTACCCCCATTCAACCCTATCAAAGGCCTTCTCCGCGTCTAATGCTACCACTATCTCCGCTTCCCCTTCTACCGCCGGCATCATTATAACATTCAGAAGCCTACGTATATTGGTGTTCAGCTGCCTTCCCTTCACAAACCTTGTCTAGTCCTCATGAATGACCCCCGGCACACAGTCCTCTATCCTTGTGGCCAAGATCTTCGCCAACAGCTTGGCATCCACACTGCAGGGGGTCCTTGTCCTGTTTAAGTATCAAGGAAATCAGTGCCCATGACATAGTCGGGGGCAAAGCTCCCCCCTCCCTTGCCTCGTTAAAGGTCCTAACCAACAGGGGGCCCAGCAGGTCTGCGTACATTTTGTAAAATTCGACCGGGAACCCATCCGGCTCCGGCGTCTTCCCCGACTGCATGCTGCCTATCCCTTTGACCAGGTCCTCCAGCTCAATAGGTGCCCCCAGCCCCTCCACCTGTCCCTCCTCCACCGTCGCAAATCTCAACCTGTCTAAAAAGTGCTCCATTCTCTCCCCCCCCCTCCCCCCCCTCTCAACCGGGGGCTCGGACCGGTACAATTCCCCATAAAAGTCCCTGAAGACCCCATTAATGTCCACCCCCCTTCGCACCACATTGCCTCCCCTATCCGTCACTCCACCAATCTCCCAGGCCGCGTCTCGCTTATGGAGCTGATGCACCAGCATCCTACTCGCCGTCTCCCCATATTCGTACACCGCTCCCTGTGACTTCCTCCACTGAGCTTCCGCCTTTCTGGTGGTCAGCAAGTCGAACTTGGCCTGAAGGTTACGTTGCTCCCTCAACAGTCCCTCCTCCGGAGCCTCCGCGTATCTCCTGTCCACCGTCACCATCTCCCCCACCAACCTCTCCCTCTCCCTCTCTCTTTGCTCTCCCCTCTCCCTATGGGCTCGGATGGAAATCACATGGGATTAGGTTGGATAGAAGACTGGCTAACCGACCAAAGGCAGAGGGTCGGAATAAATGGGTTTTCTTCTGGATACAATTAGTGCGGAGTCACAGGGTTTGGCCCTCGGGCCACAACTATTTACAATATATATTAATGACTTGGATGTAGGGACAAAAGGTACAATAGGCAAGAGGGATAGTAAGTTGCAATGAGGAAATAAAAAAAATTACAAATAGATAATAGATAGGTCAGTTGAGTGGGCCAAAATTTGGCAGATGGAGTTTAAAGTGGATAAGAGTGAGGTAATCCATTTTGGTCATAAAAACGGAAAGGTAGCTTATTAACTAAATGAAGAGAAATTTCAATGCAGAGGGACCTGGGTGTTCTCGTGCATGAATCTCTGAAAGGAGGCAACTGGAAATTTGGCATTCATGGCTAAAGGAATAGAGTGTAAAAGTCGGCATGTTGCTGCAACTGTATACAGCATTGGTGAGACCGCATCTGGAGTACTGAGTACAGTTTTTGGTCCCTTTATTGGAGGAGGGATGTAGTTGCGTTAGAGGCATTTCAGCGGAGGTACACTAGATTGATTCCAGAAATATGGGATCTGTCTTATGAAGAGAGATTGAGCAGTATAGGCCTAAACTCTCGAGTTGAGAAGAATGAGAAGAGATCTAATTGAGGTATATCAGATGATAAAGGGTATTGACAAAGTAGTAGAGTGGATGCATCCTCTGGAATGAGAGGTCTCGGTTTTAGGATAAGGAGCAGCAGATTTAATTAATAATAATCTTTATTGTCACAAGTAGGCTTACATTAACACTGCAATGAAGCTACTGTGAAACGCCCCTAGTCGCCACATTCCGGCGCCAATTCAGGTACACGGGGAGAATTCAGAATGTCCAAATTACCTATCAGCACGTCTTTTGGGACTTGTAGAAGGAAATCGGAGCACCCGGAGGAAACCTACGCAGACATGGGGAGAACGTACGGACTCCGCACAGACAGTGACCCAAGCTGGGAATTGAAGCAACAGTGCTACCCACTGTGCTACCGTGCTGCCCTTAAAACCGAGATGAGGAGAAATTACTTCTCTTGAAGGATCGCGAATCTGTGGAATTCACTACCCCAGAGTGCAGTGGATGCTAGGACTATGACTAAATTTAAGGAGGAGATAGACAGATTTAAAAAAAAAATTTAAAGTACCCAATTATTTTTTTTCCAATTAAGGGGTAATTTAGCGTGGCCAATCCACCTAACCTGTACATCTTTGGGTTGTGGGGATGAAACCCACGCAGACATGGAGAGAATATGCAAACTCCATGTGGACAGTGACCTGGGGCTGGGATTCAAACCCGGGTCTTCAGTGCCATAGACAGCAGTGTTAACCACGTGCTGCCCTGGATTTTTCATTAGTAATGGATTGATGGGTTATGGAGAATGGGCAGGAAAGTGGAGTTGAGGCTGAGACGAAATCAGCCATGATTGTACTGAATGCTGGAGTGGGCTTGAGGGGCTGAATTGTTCACTCCTGCTCCTAGTTCTTATGTATAAGCCATCTTTGCATTTGTCTTTCAGTTTGAATTCCAAAGTGGATGACTGCACATTTGCCCACATTGAACCTTATCTGCTACATTTTTGGCCATTCATTTGTATTCAATGCCTTTTGTAGCTTTGTGTTTTTATCTGCACAACTTATTTAGTGTCATCTGCCAACTTTAATACACATTTCTTTAATGTTTCCAAGTCATTAATGGCAAAACACTGATGACCCAGGAGCTATTTTAGATTAGGTAATCTGTAATGAGACAGGATTGATTAATGATTTCATAATAAAAGAGCCTCTAGGTAGCAGTCATCGGAACGTTAGAATTTCATATTCAATGTCTCAATTCAGCGATACTTTCTGTCCTAATAGGTTGACTTTATATTGTTAATCATTGTGACCCTTTAGAAAGTGAATCGAACTGCGGAGCACTGGAGTTTTTCTGCAGTCGAGGAGGCACTGTGGTTAGCACTGCGGTCTCACAGCACCAGGGACCTGGGTTTGATTCCGGCCTTGGATGATTGTGTGGAGTTTGCACATTCTCCCCGTGTCTGCATGTGTTTCCTCCGGGTACGCCTGTTTCCTCCTCTTGTCCAAAGATGTGCAGGTTAGGTGGGTTGGCCATGGGGTTACGGGGAGTGGGCCTGGGTGGGATGCTCTTTTGGAGGGTCAGTGTAAACATGATAGGCCGAATGGTGTCCTTCTGCACTGTAGGGATTCAATTCTATGATTCTGAGATGCTGGGATCGGCAAACAGAGGTGTTACAGCACCTACAATAACAGGAGTTGCTACCATGTGATATGTTCGCACAAATTATTTCACTGTTGTAAACATTGAATAGAAGGGATTTTTTCTATTTTTATTTTGGATTTCTGTCATTTACCATGCTTATTTATTTCTATCTGAACAGAGTTTGACATTTGAGAGGATTATATTGTAAGCAGATTGGGAAACGGATTTGTGAAACAGACCCTGGAAAGACCCAAAAGGATAGTTGAATTACTTTGGCATTCTTTGTTTTCCAGATTCTGGCGAACCACCGAAGAAAATGGCAGCTGGCAATATGGAAATTGATGATTCCTTGTACAGGTAAGAGAAGAACATCCAAAAATATTGAAGAACAAAATACATTGTTGTACAAGTAAACCAAGAATGGCGATATTCTATAAGTTGCATTGGACTTCTGACTTACTTCGTGATGGCATCTGCAGGGGGTCCAGTTTTTGAAGTGCCTCTCAGCCCTTTGGTACCTTGTCCAATTGACATTTTTCCTGCTTAAACCCATTGCACCTGAGCCTGACATGGTCCTTGCCTTGCCTTGACAATCACAGTCATATTCCAGCAGAAAATGCAATTATAATTTAGAATCCTGTCAGCCTTTGCTTTTTATTTCTAGTCGAGCACTGCTGCAGCCAGTTTTTTCCCTTTCCATTGCCCTCCTGCAATTTAGCTAAATGCACATCGACTGCAGATTGAGCCTCGGACTTTCTTTGTGTTTCAATCCCACGCTACAAGTGTACTTTTAGGTATTTTGGAGCAAAATTTAAAATCACATTTTTGCCAGAGTTCCAGATTGTTCAGGTGCATCAGCAGTGCATCATGCCTGTGCTGTGGTGTCCAGAGCTGAATGCAGTATTCTAAATGGGTCTAACCAGAACTATATATAACTGCAATGTAAATTCCGCCCCTTTCTATTCCAGTCTTCTTGAGATAAAATTAATAAGGAACACTTCGCTAAACTGTAATGGTGTAACTAATAATGCCCCATGCATTGCTCCCTCACAGTGCCGAGGACCCAGGTTCGACGCCAGCCTCGGGTCACTGTCTGTGTGGAGTTTGCACATTCTCCCAGTGTCTGTGTGGGTCTCACCCCCACAACCCAAAGATGTGTAGGGTACGTGAATTGGCCACGCGAAATTGCTCCTTAATTGGGGAAAAAAGAGAATTGTGTACTCTTTTTAAAAAAAGAAAATAATTGCCGGTGGAAAGGTGATGGTGAGCCACCTTCTTGGACTGTTGCCATCTATATGGTGTAGGTGCACCCAAAGTTGTTTAGAAGGGAGTTCCAGGATTGTAATCCAATGACGGTGAAGGAACAGTGATGTAGTTCCAAGCCAGGATGGTGTGTGGCTTGTAGGGGAACTTGCAGATGGTGGTGTTGTCATCCATCTGCTGCCCTTGTCCTCCTAGGTGGTGGTGGTCACGGGTTTGAAAGATATTGTCAAACGAGTCCTGGGTGATTTTCAGCAGTGCATCTTGTAGATGATACACACTGCTGACATTGTGTGCAATGGTGGTGATGAGAGTGAATTTTTAATGTTTAAGCAGTTTCCTTGCCTTGGATGCTGTCAAGCTTCTTGAGTGTTGTTGAAGCTGCACTCATCCAGACTAGTAGAGAATACTCCATCACATTCCTGACATTAGTGTTGTAGATAGTGGACAGGGATTGGGGCATCAGGAGCTGCATTACTGGCCACAGAATTTGTGGCTTCTAACCTGCTCTAGTAGACAGCGTATTTGTAGTCTGACCCGGTTCAGTTTCTGCTCAATGGTAACCTCCAGGATGTTGATAGTTGGGAAATAACAATGCCACTGAATGTTGTGGAGAGATGGTTAGATTCTTTCTAGTCGGACTTGGTCATTACCTGGCACCTGTGCGGCATAAATATTATTTGCCACTTAACAACCCTAACCAGAATGTTGTCCAGATCTTGCTGCATTTGGACATCGACTGCGAGAGTATCTGAGGAGTTGCAAATGGTGCTGAATGTACCAAACAACCTAATTTTTGACCTTACTATGTAGGTAAGATGGTTGAGCCTAGGACCTACCCTGAGGAACTCCTGCAGTGATGTCTTGGGGCAGAGCCGATTGTTTTCAACAGCCGCAACAATTTCCTTTGTACTATGTATGAGTCCAACCTGTGGGGAGGTATCTGCCTCTTTCCCATTGACTCCAGTTTTGCTAGGGCTCTTTAATGCCACACTTGGTCAAATGCTGCCTTGGTGTCAAGGGCAGTCACTCTCACCTCACCTCAGGAGTTCAGCTTTTTTGTCCATGTTTGGATCAAGGCTGGAATGAGGTCAGGAACCGAGTGACCTTGGCAGAACCCAAACTGAGTGCAATGAGCAGGTTATTGCTGAGTAATTGCTGCACTATAGCACAGTTCATACTCTTTCCATCACTTTTGATCATCAAGTATAGACTGATGGGTCAGATGGGTTTCTCCTGCATTTTGTGGACAAAACCTATCTGAGCAATTTTCCATATTGCTGGGTCGATACCGATGTTGCACCTGTGCGGGAAGAGCTTGGCTGGGCGCAACTTGTTCTGGAGCACAAGACTTTAGTACTATTGCCGGAATGTTGTCAGGGCCCAGTTGTTTATTGAGATTACGTGGACTTGACTGAAGATTGACATCTGTGAAGTTCTGGCTGGGGAGGAGGTCACAATGGATCATCTACTCCGCATTTCTGGCTGAATATGGTTGCAGATGCTTCAACCTTTTGCTTAGTGTTGATGTGCTGGGCTTCCCCATCATTGATGATGGGATATTTGTGGAGTCTCCTCTACCAGTTACTGTGTGGTGGTTACTCCAGCAGATATAGTCATAGACAGATGCAATCAGTGGTTTGGCGAGGATGAGGTCAAATAGGTTTTTGCCTCTTATTGGATTGGATTGGATTGTTCCCTCACCATCAGCCATGGACCCAGTCTAGCAGCTTTGTCCTTTGGAACTCATCCAGCCCTGTCAGTAGTGGTGCTACCGTGCCACTCTTGGCGGTAAACATTAACGTCTCCCCACCCGGAATTCAATCTGTGTCCTACCACCCTCCGTATTTCTTCAAAGAGGTGGTCAAAATGGAGAAGTACCGATTCATCAGCTGAGTGGGCGGGCGGTGTGGTGGTAGGTGGTAATCGGCAGGAGATTTCCTCGCCCATGTTTAAGCTGATGCCATGAGTCTTCTTGGGGTCAGAATCAATGCTGAGGACTCCCGGGCAGCTCCTTCCTAACTGTATACCACTATGCTGCCACCTCTGGTGGGGCTGTCCTGCCAGTGGGACAGGACATAACCAGTGATGGTGATGTCTGGAACATTGTGTGAAGTATGATTTCACGAGTATGACTATGTCAGTCCGTTGCATGACTCATCTGTGAGACAGGTCCCCCAATTTAGGCACAAGCCAAAGTTGCCGATGCCAGTACTAGGCGGTATGGTAGAACAGTGGTTAGCACTGTAGCTTCACAGTGCCAGTGTCCCAGGTTCGATTCCCGGCTTGGGTCATTGTCTGTGCAGAGTCTGCACATTCCCCCCCGTGTCTACGTGGGTTTCCTCCGAGTGCTCCGGCTTCCTCCCACAAGTCCTGAAAGACGTACTGTTGGGTAATTTGGACCTTCTGAATTCTCCCTCCATGTACCCGAACAGGCGCCAGAATATGGCGACTAGGGGTTTTGTCACAGTAACTTCATTGCAGTGTTAATGTAAGCATACTTGTGACAATAAAGATTATTATTATAAGGAGGACTTTGCAGGGTCGACAGGATGGGGTTGTCATCTCCCGTGCTTGTGTCAATGCTGGGTTGTTTGGTTTCATTCCTTATTGACTTCTGCAGCAGATTGATATAACTGATTGGCTTGCTAGGCCATTAAGAGTGAACCACATTGCTGTTGCTCTGGGCCACTGTCCGTGTGGAGTTTGCACATTCTCCGTGTTTGCGTGAGTTTCGCCCTCACAACCCAAAGATATGCAGGGTAGGTGGATTGGCCATGCTAAAATTGCCCCTTAATTGGAAAAAATTAATTGGGTACTCTAAATTCATTTTTTAAAAAATCAATATAAAATATGGTTGGCGATATGTGTAAGACACAGAGCTCAAATGAGGCACATGTTCGGAAGAGTTTTACGCTCTGCTCTGTCATTACTTCCTTTTCTTAAAAAAAAAAGTTGGAGATAAATGTATGTTTAAAAATTGAGATAAAAGTTGAGAGTTAACGATAAGATCAAGTTCCTTAGGTACACATAAAGCCTTTGCTGCTGAAAGTCTGGAAAAATTATCAGGGAAATGGAGCTGCCCACAGCTGAATATGCTGGACTTTAATGTTCTGCAGATTCGCTTAATTACCTTTGTGGGCCAAAAAATTTTATCTGATAGATTTCTGCTCTTGTTCATTCCACCCCTCAACGGATTGATTGGCTTGCATGAAGTGCATGACCAAGTAAATTGTATACAATTCATGGACAGAACTGACTTGATGAGCTGCATAATTTTTCCACTTCCATTCTCTCCATCTAATTTGTTATCATGAATATAAACGGATTTGTAAATCTGAACAATTCATTGTTGCTACCTCTCTGCCAGAACACATGATCCAAAACATATAGCTACTACTGTAATTAGCAAAAGAACCCTGCTATGTCCTGGTATTTATTGTGTTATTGTGTTAACAGTATTATTACCACAGATAATGAAACAATTGCATTCATATTGTTACATTACATTTTCACAAACCTGTAGTGATATACTACAGCTGTTGCTCATTAGCAACACTTCCACTTCGGAGTTAGAAAGTTGGAGGTTCAAGTCCCAATTCAAAAACGTGAGACTTAATCCAGAGTGAGGGAGTGTTACGCTGTTGGACCTGGTGACTTTTGATGAGTCATTAAACTGAGATTTTTCCTTGCAGTTGGGCATAATAGATCCCGTGTCTCCTGTTAAAGGAATAGCAGGGAACTTCCCTCTACTGACCTGGTCAATATTTATCCTTCAACCCAACGTCACTCAAAATGAAATTTAAAAACAGAAAATGATTAAACCATTTAACAGTCGGGCAGCATCTGTGCAGCTAGGCACAGAGTTAACGTTTCAGATTGCTTACCTTTCATCCCTAAAAAACGACAGCCTAGTCATTGTCTCATTGATGTTTGTGGTACCCTAGCATGAAATACAAGTCTAGGGGCGGGATTCTTCGAATACCAGCGGGGTGGGAACCTCCGGCACGAAGGAGTTGCATAAACCACTCTGGTGTTGAGCCGCCCTGAAGGTGCGGAATCCTCTGCACCTTCAGGGGCTAGGCCGGCACGGAATGGTTTGCACCGCGCCAGCCGGCGACGATGGGGTTGGCGCCACGCCGACCGGCGCGATTTTGCGCATGCGCGGGAGTGCCAGTGTGTGCTGGCGTCATCCCAGCGCATGCGCAGGAGCGGGGTTCACCTCCACGCCGGCCATCGCGGACCGGTACACCAGCCGGTGTGGAGGAATAGGGTGCCCTCATGGCACAGGCCCGCCCGCGAATCAGTCCCGCCGGTAAGTACCTGTCGTAACATACGCCGGCGGGAGCCGCCGTAAACGGGCAGCCACTCGGCCCATCGCGGGCCGGAGAATCGCCAGGAGGGCCACCGTGGGTGGGTGGGGGGAAGAATTTGTTAAATGGATATTAGTTGGGTGTTAGTTATGTTGAAGTGGAGGATATCAAGGCTCGCCTGTGCTCATTTCCAGGGTAAGGCTGAAAGAGAGCTTTGCTGTTTGAGGTGCATGGTGTATAACATGTTTACCCACAAACAAAAGATTTATAAGTAACAACAGTCTTCAGCTTCTGGCTATCTATCCAAATTTTGACAATACGTGACAATTTTTATGGTATTCCTATTGTACTCTTTTTGGCTAACATGTTATTGATTAGATGCTAGGTGAAAGCAAAACGTTTACATAAAGAGAGACTACATCAATATCAATATCAATATCCAGTCCAAAGATGTGCGGGTTAGGTGGATTGGCCATGCTAAATTGCCCGTAGTGTCCTAAAAAGTAAGGTTAAGGGAGGGGGGGGTTGTTGGGTTACGGGTATAGGGTGGATATGTGGGTTTGAGTAGGGTGATCATTGCTCGGCACAACATCGAGGGCCGAAGGGCCTGTTCTGTGCTGTACTGTTTTATGTTCTTGCTTACCAGCTGTTACCATTTTACCCCCTTTCATTGCAGCCGGCAACGCTATGTTCTCGGAGACAGTGCAATGTATCGGATGGCTGAGTCTCATGTTTTCCTGAGTGGAATTGGTGGATTAGGCATTGAAATTGGTAAGCTAAGTTTTTAATGTATTGCAAAAAGAAAGATGGCACATTTGATTTTAAAATGGTGATGGAGTTATATCAGCACGCCCTAGTGCAATTAGCTTCTGCCTTTTAAAGCCATAACATCTGAAAACTGAAGTTTGCCGTGACTGTCTGTGTACAATGCATGGGCAATCCACCACATTATCACAGTCTCAAAATAAAGGGCAGGCCATATAGGACTGCAATGAGGAGCAATCTTTGGCATTCTCTCCCAGAGGTCTGTGGGGATTCAGTCATTGAATATGTTCAAAACTGTGATCAATAGATTTCTACATAATTTAAAAACATCAAGGGATATGGGGATAGTGCAGGAAAATGGCATTGAAGTAGATTAGCCAAGTGCTCACTGAATGGCAGAGCAGGCTGAATGGCCCAACACTCCAATTTCTTATGTTCTTATTATTAAAAGTCTTGTAGAAATCACAGACTTCATTGAAACTTTCTACATAAGCATTTTCAACGGTCAAATCTGAGTAGTCAACTTTGGCACCAAAAAGTGTGACTCTAACAGAAAATCCTGATGTTACTGCTGTTACTAACACTTGACAGCACCCTATCATGACATCAGTTGGTGCCTTTTCACCTTTTGTTCACATTGATACGTTTGTAGCCATCATTCTTTTACTCATCAGCCTGCTGACTTTATCCCCATTAAACCCCTGGTTATTGTGTGCCATGATCCGCATCTGTGCTTCTTCAAGTTCCAAGGGTGCAGACTTTAATGTATCTGGTGCATATCTGCTTACCCCATTCATTGCCAGATCTGGACCAAACCAAAGGTGACCAAATCCTGCTTTATGCCAAGATGGCTCACCACTCCAGGATCATTCTGGAATGCGAACATATAATCTGCTACTTTCTTCACAATCAACTATCTCTTGGCACCCCTGTCCCTGTTCTCCCACTTTTGCCAACAATAAGCTGATGGTATATATTAATATCGAGACCAGTTGTTCAGCTGCCACTGACGCCTTTCCTTTCCACCGTAAGAGTTCTCCTGTTTTAGCCTGAAGCCTGTATCCTTCTCTGGTTTCTTGCCCCAAAATCAAAGAAATGTACGGCCCAGAGGGCCATTAGGCACGTTGTGTCTGTGTTGAGAGTGGGTGCGTGCGGAGGAGGCCTCCTACATGGGAACCTCCCTCCGGGCCCTCGCCACGGCAGCACTCCCATCCCCACCCAAAAAACACTCCAGCAGCCCAGTGGTGACAGCCACCCTCCAATCCTGGAACCAACTGCGGCAGCAACTTGGCCTGACCAAAATGTCGAACAGGGCTCCCATCTGCAACAACCATAGGTTCAAACCAGCACTGACCGACGCCACCTTCAAAAGGTGGAGGCAGGACGGGGGGACACTGACAGTCAGGGACCTATACACGGACGACAGGATCGCAACACTGGACGAACTGACAGAGAAATTTCAGCTAGCTGGGGGGAACGAGCTACGGTACCTGCAGCTCAAAAACTTCCTACGAAAGGAGACAAGGACGTACCCACAACCGCCACGACAGACACTACTGGAAGACCTACTGGACGCAAGTATCCTAGAGAAAGGGAACTGTAGTGACATGTATGACCGACTGGTAGATAGGGACGACACCGTACTGGACGCAACAAGGAGGAAATGGGAGGACGACCTGGGGATGGAGATCGGGTGGGGACTCTGGAGCGAAGCACTGCATAGGGTCAACTCCACCTCCACGTGCGCAAGGCTCAGCCTGACGCAACTAAAAGTGGTACATAGAGCCCACTTAACAAGAACCCGTATGAGTAGGTTCTTCCCGGAGGTGGAAGACAGATGTGAACGGTGCCAAAGAGGCCCGGCCAACCACGCCCACATGTTCTGGTCTTGCCCCAGACTCGTGGAGTACTGGACAGCCTTCTTCGAGGTAATGTCCAAAGTGGTGGGAGTGAGGGTGGAGCCATGCCCGATAGTGGCGGTCTTCGGGGTTTCAGAACAGCCAGATCTATTCCTGGGGAGGAGGGCGGATGCCCTTGCCTTTGCCTCCCTGATCGCCCGCCGTAGAATCCTGTTTGGCTGGCGGTCAGCAGCACCGCCCAGAGCTGCGGACTGGCTGTCCGACCTCTCGGAATCTCTCCAAATGGAGAAAATCAAATTTGCCATCCGAGGGTCGGACGACGGCTTCCACAGAACGTGGGAGCCATTCATGCAACTGTTCCGGGACCTATTTGTGGCCAATGTACAAGAGGAAGAATAGTCGGGGGAAGGTAGCGGGAGGGGGGGGGGGGGGGGGGGGGCTACAGGTTCGTTACGGGGGTTCGATGGCTAGCTAAGGCCCAAAACCAAGCTAAATAAACATGTTGGGGGGGGGGGGGGGGGGGGGCGCAGTTACTACTACGAAGATGCTTACCTGTAAATATGTATGTTAATTTTTGCGTGTTTGTTTTTGTTTGTTTTTTTTTTGTTTCTCTCTCCTAACAATTTGTAATTTGTTCAATATAAAATACGAAAACTGAATAAAAACATTTATTAAAAAAAAAAGTGTCTGTGTTGAGAGAAGGTGAACTATCCAGCCTCATTTAGACAATAACCATGTAGGTTATGACTCTTCAGATTCATATCCTAGTGCATTTTAAATGTAATCAGCGTTTCTGCTTCTACCACATTTTCAGGCAGCGAGTTGTGGACCTCCACAAATGTTAGGGCGAAAACAATTAGCAACAACCTCCGTCTAATCCTCCGCCAATTACTTTAAATCTATGCCTCCTGTTTTAAAAAATATGTATTTTTATTCTCCTTTTTCACATTTTTTCCCAAATTTACACAAAACAATAAACAATAATTAGTAACGAATGCAATGTCAATCCCCATATCAATAACAATGATCCCATTCTCCCACCAGACTCCCAGACATTAGCCCGCATGTTAACATAAACAAATGACAGAAAAGAATCAGGAATCACCCATAGTCCTGATTAACACATGCAGACCCCTCCTAACCCCCGTCCTCCCAATGTTCGATGTAATCCAATTCTCAAAAGTGCATAATGAATAAAGCCCATGAATTGTAAAACCCCTCCATCCTTCCCCTCAGTTAAAATTTGACCTTCTCAAGCGTCAAGAATTCCAGCAGGTCCCCTCGCCACGCCAGGACACAGGGTGAAGAGGTTGATCTCCACCCTAGCAGGATGCGCCTTCGGGCGATCAACGAGGCAAAGGCTACAACATCTGCCTCCGCACCCGTTTCCAACCCTGGCTGGTCCGACGCCCCAAATTTGGCCTCCCGTTTGGACAGGACCAAAACATATGAACGTGGTTTGCGCGGCCCTCCCTCCTGCATTCACACATCTACCCCCTCAAAGAGCTGGCTCATTCTCGTCCATGAAAGGTGTGCTCTATACACCACCTTCAGCTGTATCAGCTCCAACCTCACAATCAGCTATCTCTTAGCACCCCTCTCCCTGCTCTCCCACTTTCACCACCAATAAGCTGTTGGTGAAACATACGAGGTGGAGGCATTCACCCTCCAGAGCACCTCACACCAGAACCCCCCCTCCATATCCTCTCCCAACTCTTCCTCCCACTTTGCCTTGATCCCTTCCATCAGCGCCTTCTCCTCCAAAATAGCCCTGTAAACTGCCGATACTACCCCCT
The DNA here is from genome assembly GCF_902713615.1 of Scyliorhinus canicula. Classification (NCBI taxonomy): domain Eukaryota; kingdom Metazoa; phylum Chordata; class Chondrichthyes; order Carcharhiniformes; family Scyliorhinidae; genus Scyliorhinus; species Scyliorhinus canicula. The sequence goes on from NC_052153.1 coordinate 42,534,525, forward strand.
TCTCCAGTCCCCATGTCATCAGCACCTCCTCCAGCAAATTGGAAGACGGCTCTACTGAGAAGGTCTGTATCTCTTTTCTGGAAAAGTCTCGAACCTGCATGTATCTAAATATTTCCCCCTGCTCCAGCCCATACTTCGCTCCCAGCTCCTTCAATCCCACAAACCGACCCCCAAGAAACAAATCCTTTCTCCTCCCATCTCCGAAAATTTCCATCTCACTTCCCTGGCTCAAACCTATGGTTTACCCAAAACGGCATTTCGCTTGACCATGCCCCCAACCCGAAGTGCTGGCGAAACTGCCTCCAAATTCTCAACAAAATTATTACTACTGGACTCCCTGATTATCTCCTGGGGCTATCGGGAGCAGCGCTGTTGCTAGCCTTCAATCAGCAGGGTAGCATAGTGGTTAGCATAAATGCTTCACAGCTCCAGGGTCCCAGGTTCGATTCCCGGCTGGGTCACTGTCTGTGTGGAGTCTGCACGTCCTCCCCCTGTGTGCGTGGGTTTCCTCCGGGTGCTCCGGTTTCCTCCCACAGTCCAAAGATGTGCGGGTTAGGTGGATTGGCCATGCTAAATTGCCCGTAGTGTCCTAATAAAAAAAGTAAGGTTAAGGGGGGGTTACGGGTATAGGGTGGATACGTGGGTTTGAGTAGAGTGATCATGGCTCGGCACAACATTGAGGGCCGAAGGGCCTGTTCTGTGCTGTACTGTTCTATGTTCTAATCCTGACCCCCTACACAAACTCTCCTCCATTCTGACCCACAGTCAACCCCTCTGACCCAGCTCCATAACTTCTCCACATTTGCCGCCCAGTAATAATATATCAGGTTCGGAAGACCCCCTGCCTGCCTTTCTCTCTGTAGTAACACCTTTTTAATTCTGGCCACCTTCCCTCCCCATATGAGCGAGGTAATCATCCCTTCAATCTCTCTAACAAGTGCCTTTGGCAGGAAAATCGGCAGGCATTGGAAAATAAATGGGAATCGCGGCAGCACATTCATTTTAACTGCCTGTACCCGTCCCGCCAATGACAGAGGGAGACCATCCCATCTTGCCAGATCAGCTTTCACCCTCCCCACCAAACTAGAAATGTTGTACCTACAGAGCCCCACCCGATCCCGAGAAACCTGCACCCCTAGGTATCTAAAGTGAGTCCCTGTCTTACAGAATGGCAATCCCCCCCCATCCCTGCCCCCACCCCTGGCCAAGACACCACAAAATATTCACTCTTGTCCAGATTTAATTTGTACCCCGCAAAGGACCCAAACACCCAAAGCAGCTCCAGTATTTCCTCCTATTGACACACTCGGTTCTGACACGTTTCATAACAAGTCATAGGCATATAAGGACACCTTATGCTCTATCCCCCTGTACTAACCCATTCCATACCCCCAAACCTCTTAAAGCGATGGTCAATTGCTCAATCATGAGTGCGAACAGCAGGGGAGACATAGGACATCCTTACCATCAGCGGTACAAGCTTATTTTTGTGTTTTTTATAATATTCCACTGGAAACCCATCTGGCCCTGTCACCTTCCCCGACTGTATCCTCTCAATCGCATCTTTTATCTCCTGCTCCACTATCCCCCCCCTCTAATGTAGCCCTGTCCCCCTCCCCTAACCTCGGGTAAACCAGCCCATCTAGAAATGCCTGCATCTTCCGGCCTCCCCCAGGTGGCTCTGACCTCTCCCTGTACAATCTCTCGCAGAATTCCATCAAGACCTTATTAGTCTGATCTGGAGCTACCACCAATTTTGTTGCCCTGTCCCGCACCTGGACAATTTCTCTTGCCACAGTCTCCCTCTGGAGCTGACCCGCCAACATACCTTCTCTCCATGCTCGTAAACTGCCCCCACTTGCTCGCCTCAATTGGCGTGCTTCCTTCCTGGTAGATAGTTGGTCAAAGCTCACCTGGAGTTCCTTCCTCTTTTTCAACTTCGCTGGGTCCCTATCTTCTGCATACCTCCTGTCTACCTCCAGCATCTCATTTATTACCCTCTGACATTCCAACCTCTCCTCTTTGTCTAGCCTAGCCTTGAACGAGATCACTAACCCCTCACCACCGCCTTTAAAGCCTCCCAGACAACCTCCTTTGACACCTCACCCATGCAATTAAAAGCTATATATTCCTCGATGGCTTTTAAATTTTGTCACAGAACCCTCGGTCCCCAACAGTCCCACATCTAACTGCCACCCTGGTCTCTGTACCATCCCCTTCTCCAATACGATGTCCAGACAATGCGGAACATGATCCAATATTGCAATTGCCGAGTACTCTGACCCTTTAACCCCAGCCAGCAGCGCCTTCCCCACCATGAAAAAGCCGATCCACGAGTACACCTTATGGACCGCTGAGAAAAACGAGTACTCCCGATCCCTCGGGTGCAGAAACCTCCAAGCTGCCTCCTGTTTTTTGACTTCTCTGAAGGAAATAGGTCCTTCCTAACAACTCTTATCTTGGCTTCTCGTAGCTTTATAAATCTCAATTAATTCTTCCCTCGACTTCCTCTGTTCCAAGGAAAACAACCCCAGCATATGCAGTCTTTCCTTGTTCAATATTTTCTAGTCCTGCCACACCCTTGTAAATCACCTCCAGGCATTATCTGTGACCACATTCTTCTGTAATATGGTGATCAGACCTGCATGCCATTCACTGGCTATAGCCTAGCTAGTGTTTTATATAGTTCTAGCATAAACTCCCAGTGGTTCAGTTCCATGTTTCAACAAATAATTGCAGGGAACCCATGTGTCTTATTGACCACTTTATGTAACGGTCCTACTTTCCGGGGACCCGTGGACTTGCACTCCAAAGTTTCTCTGCTTCTCTACACCTTTCAGTGTTTCACCATTCATTGCGAATTTCATTGCCATATTTCCCCAAATGCATTTCTTTGCACTTCTCCGAATTGAACTCTATTTGTCATATGTCCGCTTACCTGATGAGTTCATTAATATCTTTCTGCAGGTGTAGCTTTGTTGTGCACTACCAAACGCGGCCAGTTTTTGTAATGCAAATTTCTTAATCAGACCTCCTACATTGGAATCTAAATCATTGATATATTCCATGAAAAACAAGGGGCCTAGTCTTCAGCTTCACAGAGCTTTACTGGAACAGCGTTCCCTGTCACAAAAATGGCAGTCTCTACCCTTTTTCTCCTGTCATCAAGCCAAATTTGGACCCAATTTTTCACTTATCCATGGAGCCCGCAGGTTTTTAGATTTCTGACTGACCTGAAAACTCTTGTCAGAAGTTTAGCTAACATCCATCTAGACTACATTAAATGCACTACCCTCATTAACCCTCCTTACCTCAAAAGATTCAATGTCAGACATGACCTTCCCTTAACAAATCCATGCTGAGTTTCCTTGATTTAAGCCATGCCTTCCTAACTGACAAGGGCAGCACGGTAGCATTGTGGATAGCACAATCGCTTCACAGCTCCAGGGTCCCAGGTTCGATTCCGGCTTGGGTCACTGTCTGTGCGGAATCTGCACATCCTCCCCGTGTGTGCGTGGGTTTCCTCCGGTGCTCCGGTTTCCTCCCACAGTCCAAAGATGTGCAGGTTAGGTGGATTGGCCATGATAAATTGCCCTTAGTGTCCAAAATTGCCCTTAGTGTTGGGTGGGGTTACTGGGTTATGGGGATAGGGTGGAGTTGTTGACCTGGGGTAGGGTGCTCTTTCCAAGAGCCGGTGCAGACTCGATGGGCTGAATGGCCTCCTTCTGCACTGTAAATTCTATGATTCTATGAATACAGTCCATCAGAATTTTTTCCAATAATTTGCCCACTGCTGAGATTTGGAGGTGGGGCTGTGAGTGAGAGGGGAAGGCCATGATTGAGCAATGTGGTGGGGGTGGTTAATGGTTGGTTAGAAGGGGGTGTGTGTGTGTGTGTAATGGGGCAGGGACAGGGGAGCTGATTGCAATATGTGTATGGTAGTTGGGGAGAGGGGCTTCACTGAATCTTCTATCTCCAGGGAATATGGACAATTTAGCTAAAACCTTTTTGTATATAAAATATTTTTACAAATCACCATTCAAATCTAGATTTTCACATGGGGTCGCGTTGATTTTCAAGAGTTTTTTTTATACTTATTTGTTCATACGATATGGGCATTGTTGGCAAGGCCAGCGTTTGTTGTCCATCCCTAATTGCTCTTGAGAATGGCTGAGTTAAAATGGGGGTAAGATTGGAAAATAATTTGCGAAGCTCTTGGTGCGTACATAATTTAACAAGGTCATGTTCTCTTGTTAGTATCTACTTCATCCCGCACTAACTACACTGATTACTGGAATGTTGAAGTCACTTTGGTGATTTTAGCAAATAGTCCACAGTCTTGACAGTAATAGAAGGTAAACAGGGGGAAAGCTAATGTGTTAACCCACTTGAAGACCCATTATTCCACTTATTTGAAATAGCCGAGAAGCATTTACATTTCATTACAGACATTGAACATCTATAATTGTGATTTTATTTTGCAATAAAACATTTACCAAACTTTTTATGACCATTGTAATACTGACTCAGTACTGCGTAAATTACTGTCCATATTATAGTAAAGTTCCAGTATCAGAAATGAAGATGAAGTGTTATAATATTATAAGGATCCTTCCTGTTTATACCATTATTTCTTATTTCTTTTATTTTTTAGAAGAGCTTCGAAAAGATAAGCTAGTCAAATTGGCTGTGGAATTAGTAAAAGAAGTATCAGCTAGAGCTAGGAAGGTGGAGATAATTGATGCAATTGCTCAGCATTTAAATTTGAAAGATGCTAGGAGCACAGGAGAGCCCCATGTAGCATCAAGGACATTTTATGGTGGGGAAATTGAGCTGGAGAGAGTTTGGCTGCAGTTAGAGCATGAAAGGGAATGATCAAGAAGAGAAAAAAAATAGAGATGGAGTTCAGGCAAAAATAAAAATAAATGAAGATGCAGCAAAGAGAAATGGAGAGGAAGCATAAAGAAAAAAAAATGCTGATGGAAATGAGGAAGGAAGGAATTGAGAAAGTGTTCCGGATTAAGGCACTAGAAATTAAGTGGGAAGCTACCAGAAAGTAGAAGGGAGCTTAATCTTAGAAAGGAACCCAGTGAAAATTTGTTTAAGTTTATACAGACCCTCGCAAAATTCAAAGAGAAGGAGGCATAAAAGCTTTTTAAGGACTTCTGAGAAAATTGCAACTCAAATGGAGTGGCCAAGAGAAAAGTGGACATTATCCATGCAGAATAAATTGACTGGACGGGCACAGGAAGTTTAGGTTTCCCTGTCAGAGCAGGTGTCTAAGAATTATGAAAAGGTAAAAAAGGCTATTCTGGGTCTATATGAAATGGTTCCCGAAGCATATAGGCAAAGTTTTGGAATTTAAAGAGAAAACTGGGACAGACGCATGTCGAATTCGAAAGGGTTAAGCAGAATGATTTTAGTAGATGGATACGAACATTGGGAGTTGCAACCACCTATGAGGCTCGAGAGAAGTCATTCTCTTAAAGCAATTTAAGAATTCCCTACCTTCTATAATAAGAACCCATGTTGAAGGTCAGAGGGTGAAAACAGCTAGGCAAGCAGCAATCATGGCTGACTTTTCTGAGCAAATCCATAAATTTAAACCTTTGTTCTGTCACCCCCATAATTTTGGAAAGGAAAGGAAGGCAGGTAGCCAAGGTGAAGAATGGATAACTGGGAATGCTCTGAGATTTCCTTCTCAGACCAGGAAGAAGGGTACTGAGGGTGGAGGTGAGACTCAGAAGCCTCGGTGTTTACCATTGTAATAAGGTGGGCAATGTTCATTCAGCATGTTTGATGTTGTATGGAAATGTTTGGAAGTTGTATGGGAGTTGTTTGCATGTGATTGGTGGGAGTTCTTATGGAGGATTTTGAAAAGGAAACAATTGGGGAATACTACCAGGACAGATTGTAGCTTTAACTGGATGTAGGAGATCTGAGGTAAATACAACTGTGGAAGCAGCTGTGAGGAATGAGGTAATGAGAGATATGCAGGGTTTTTGTATTAAGGAAAGATCACCCAATTTTCCTCAGCTGATATAGCCAAACCCATAACTATTTTAATAGACACAGGTGCTATTCAAACTTACTGGAAAGGACGTAGTTTTCCCTTCAGAGAGCTCAATGATAGCTAAGTTATTGGTGAATGGGATAAATGGAGATTATATCCCAATTCAATTGTATAAAGTACAATTGGATTGTAATTTAGTGTCTGAGTGGTTACAAATTCCCAGTGGACGGAATAGACTTGCTCTTGGGGAACGATTTAGCAGGAGTGAAGGTGGTAGCTTCACCCATGATTACAGAGAGTCCGAATGAAGTACTCCAGAAAGCACATGGGATACTAACAGTAGGCATGTGGGAATTAGGAACACTCATTAGGCATTAAATGACTCGAAGAAAGAAATGTTGACAGAGAGCTAGGTAACACAGAAGGGGTACTCTGGAAGTTGACGCATCATTTAATCCATATACATAAAAATGCGTATATGGATTAAATGATGCACCTGGAGTCTGGTATTTTTCGGGAAGGGTTTGTTCAAGTTAGGCTGTTGCAGTTAGGCAGTTGAAAGCAGATCGGGCAATGTTTTACTGGGCAGCACGGTAGCATGGTGGTTAGCATAAATGCTTCACAGCTCCAGGGTCCCAGGTTCGATTCCCGGCTGGGTCGCTGTCTGTGCGGAGTCTGCACGTCCTCCCCGTGTGTGCGTGGGTTTCCTCCGGGTGCTCTGGTTTCCTCCCACAGTCCAAAGATGTGCGGGTTAGGTGGATTGGCCATGCTAAATTGCCCGTAGTGTCCTAAAAAGTAAGGTTGGGGGGGGGGTTGTTGGGTTACGGGTATAGGGTGGATATGTGGGTTTGAGTAGGGTGATCATGGCTCGGCACAACATCGAGGGCCGAAGTGCCTGTTCTGTGCTGTACTGTTCTATGTTCTATATTCTATGTTGATCACATATCAAATGACAACGATAGTGAATCTGATTCTGATGATACAAATGAAATTATCTCTGTGCGAATAATTCCTCACAGAAACTTGTCAAAGATAAAATCTAGCCGAGAACCAGATTCTTGGAATTTTAAGACCAAAGTGAGCGTAAGGAAGACTCTGAACCTAATAGTAATGATAGTGGTGAAGAGTCAGAGACGAGAGTTCTGAATCTGATTTTGGTTCTGATTACGAAGTAGTGATAAACCACTGCTACTGAATAGACCTGTCATTAACTGATCTTGAACAAATGACAAGTAATTTTTTTCACAGCTAGGAAAGAAGACAGCACAAATTGGAAGGGGGAATACATTAGACTTTTCTTTTTTTTTTACTTTCTGATATCAATAGAACAGTAGGGAGAGGAAAGAGGAAACCATGAAGGGAGCCCCAACCCAAACCCTGCTCAATTTCTATTTTTGGTCTTGGAAGACCGCACATAACCGCAGAGGTGAATTAGACTTTTCTAAAAGTAACTTGTTACATCCTCTTGCTGTAAACCCGTTGCCATTCACTTCAGGTGCAAATATTTCCCAAAGAATGCCTGTTTTGAAGGCAAATGCACCTAATAATATAACATCAGTTATTCAGGATGAGAACAGTAAGGGCTGTGAAGTGACACCAAGCGAACAGCTGATTAACCTACATCCTTTTCAAGGTCCTCGGTGCCTTTTCAATGTGAAGCAAATAGCAAAGGAGATGAAATAATCAGTAATTAATTCCTTTTTTAAAAAAAATAAGAGCAAGATGGATGGAAAACCATGTAGTGGTTCTGCCACCACATTGATTAATAACAACCAGAAAGTTCATGGAGCCAATAATGTGATATCCTCTGATTCTGAAAGTAAGAAGCAAAGTTGAGATTTGGAAAGCACAACTGTGACAGTTTGTATTACTAAATGGAGATAAGGACTGTGATTACGAAGACTCCAATTAGTAAAAGCTGTAAAACAAGGAATGCTGCATATAAAGCCAACCAACTCTGGTGATTGAACCTTCAGCTGTACTTGTCACTGAAAGTAACCATGTGAAGGAAAAGATAAAATGTAAACCTGGAGGTGTTGAAGAGTGTTTATTGATTAATCATTAGACAAATATTTCCCTCAGCATTGACAGTACTGCTTGTAGTTTGGCTGTACACGATCCTCCAAATTTGGATAAACATTGGACGATCAGAAAGGACTAGCTGCATTATACAAGAGACAGAAATGCAGAGGAAACTCATTCATGGAGTCCACTCTAATTTGGACAGTCAAAAACCTGAAAGGAAGCCACGATGTCTTTGATTTTGAAGAAGAGAATGAGCATATTCAAAATATTAAAAGGAGTTCTAAAAGCAAAGATGCAAACCTATTCAACAGAAGAAGAGCAGAAAGCGGCACGGTAGGGTAGCACAGCAGTTAGCACTGTTGCTTTACAGCTTCAGGGTCCCAGGTTCGATTCCCGGCTTGGGTCACTCTCTGAACGGAGTCTGCACGTTCTCCCCGTATCTGTGTGGGTTTCCTCCGGCTGCTCTGGTTTCCTCCCACAGGTCCTGAAAGGCGTGCTGTTAGGTAATTTGGACATTCTGAATTCTCCCTCTGTGTACCCGAACAGGCGCCGGAATGTGGCCACTAGGGGCTTTTCACAGTAACTTCATTGCAGTGTTAATGTAAGCCTTATTGTGACAATAAAGATTTTAGAGATATAATAAAGATACTAAGAGCTTATAGACCGAGTCACAGGGAAATATCAGGAGGTGTTCCGTTAACTAATCATGATGTAGACATGAGAAACTCTGAACCAATAAAGCCACATCCATCTCGACTAAAACCACAGAGACTGGCTCAAGTTAGAGTCTGAAATACAATACAGGTTGGACATGTTGCGTAAACAAACGAAAACACTGTGGTCCACAGAATGCCAAGTAGGGTTTGAAAGATGAAGGTCATGTTTGTGGGTGAACTGGTGCTGGCCACTCTGAACTTTGCCCGACCATTTAAAATGGCCACAGATGCCAGTGACCCAGGGATAGGGGCAGTGTTACTCGAGGACGTTGCAGGAATAGAGAGGCCAGTGGGATATTTTTCAAAAAATCCAAGTCAGCCCCAAAGAAAATATTCCACCATTGAAAAAGAAGCCTTAGCCTTTCTACTATCCCATCAGCGCTTTGAAGTATATGTCCGGCATGATAGTAAACAAAGCTTAGATTGCGCAGTCCATAACCACTTGTGTTTATAGGGAAGTTTAAAACCGGGAACGCAAAGTTATTCTTTTGGAGTTTATTATTACAACAGTTCAATGTTAAAATTGTACACATTCCCAGAAAGGATGATGTGATAGCAGATGCTTTGCCACCTGTTTAAGGGCTGACTAATTACCAATGTAGAAACTGGGAAGGGAACTTTCATAATGGGGATGGATTGGATGGATATTTGTTTGTGATTTATGTCTTGCATACTTCATAATGAAACACTGTGCCCTGAAGTTTCATTCTTTTAGGGAGGGAGGAAGGTATAGAAAGGTCCTTCCTGTTTATTCCCATATTTCCTCTTTTTTGCTGTTATTTTTAATCCATGGATGATTAATGGACATGTATCTTTAAGCCAAGCAGGATTGATATACATGTTTCTTTAAGGAAAGCAGCGGAATTCAGAAGTTACAGCAGATGAATCTGCTAGTTTCTGCTGCTTTGAACAAGATCTGCAGTCTTAGCAGCAGAGAAAGAGATTGGATGGGATTCAGTTTGATTGATTGGCTGGTTGAGACTTTAAACTGCAAGTTTGCTGTGAAGGAATCTGTACTTTATCTGAAACAAAGACTCTTTTCCCCTTTACTTGTGATTTTTACCCCTTTCCACACCTCTGTTTGTCTGTCGTGTGTGTGTGTGATATATATATATGAGGGCACGTTAAAGTGGGAATTAAGGGTTAGATGATAGTTAACGAGTTGTATTTGCTGCTATTTCATTATAGTTCTTGTTATCAATAAATTGTAATAGTGTTGTGTTTACCTTTATAAACCTATAAACTAATTATTGGGCCGCCAAGGGCCAAATGAGTATTTTTCTAAGAATTATTGGTTGAATAGAATAGAAGATTCACATGTGTTGTGACTCTGGGACAAGTGGGGCTGGCATTAACCGCGCACGGGCCCTGGGCGTTGTAACAATGTTGTTAACTCTGAGAATATCAGAAAATATTCCGATCACAGTTTATATTTGGAATTAGTATATAGATTATAATATAGGTTATTATGATCTTGATGTGCCTTGTCTTGATTATGTTACCAGCTTCTAATAATAATCTAATAATCGTTATTATTGTCACAATAAGGCTTACATTAACACTGCAATGAAGTTACTGTGAAAATCCCCTAGTCGCCACACTCTGGCACCTGTTTGGGTATACTGAGAGAGAATTCGGAATGTCCAATTTACCTATCAGCATGTCTCTCGGGACTTGTGGGAGGAAACTGGAGCACCCAGAAGAAACCCACGCAGACACTGGGAGAGCGTGCAGACAGTGACCTAAGCTAGGAATCAAACCTGGGACCTTGATGCTGTGAAGCAACAGTGCTAACCACTGTACTACCATGCCACCCATACCTTCTACACTGGTCCACTTTCTATCAAATGTATGGAGCTGAGTTTGGAGTGTGCAATCTGGCTGAATGTATTCATTTCCTACTTCTATAAGTGCCAAGGTATATTGTAACATCTAGTTTACCACCTGAAATCTGCTGTTCAAGTTAGCTTTTTATCTTGTCTCTGTGGCTTGCGAAGGCATGTACATTGAATTATCAGAAAGTAAGGGCGGCACGGTGACGGTGGTTAGCACTTCTGCCTCACAGCGCCAGGGAACCAGGTTCGATTCTGACCTTGGATGACTGTGTAGAGCCTACATGGGTTTCCCCCAGGTGCTCCGGAGTTTCCTCTCTGAGCAAGTTAGTTGGATTAGCCATGCTAAATTGTCCCTTAGTGTTAGATGGGGTTTTGTGGGGGGGGGGGGGGGGGGGGGGGGGTTGCCTAGGTATGATGCTCTTTCAGAGGGTCAGTACAGACTCCATGGGCCGAATGGCCTCCTTCTGCACTGTTGGGATTCTATGAAGATCTTCGAATCTAACGATTTAAGCAAATGGTTTGGTAAAGGTCGTGATCAAAACACAAGGAAGGTTGCAAGTTAATGAAAGACTGAAACAATTTAAGCATCTGTATCTGTATTAGGGCAGCACGGTAGCATGGTGGTTAGCATAAATGCTTCACAGCTCCAGGGTCCCAGGTTCGGTTCCCGGCTGGGTCACTGTCTGTGCGGAGTCTGCACGTCCTCCCCGTGTGTGCGTGGGTTTCCTCCGGGTGCTCCGGTTTCCTCCCACAGTCCAAAGATGTGCGGGCTAGGTGGATTGGCCATGCTAAATTGCCCGTAGTGTCCTAAAAAATAAGGTTAAGGGGGGGGTTGTTGGGCTATGGGTATAGGGTGGATACGTGGGTTTGAGTAGGGTGATCATTGCTCGGCACAACATCGAGGGCCGAAGGGCCTGTTCTGTGCTGTACTGTTCTATGTTCTATGTATCTGCTTTCAATGTTTCTTGTGGAAATGGAACAATGCATTACAATTGGTACCTATTGTGCCACAGCACATACTGTTGTGATGAATGCAAGAAATTGGTCTATATATTGTCTTTTATATCTGATTCAGCAATGTTCTTTAAACACCTCAGTGGGTATAAGTATCTGTTACAGTTATATTGAAGAATCTAGGTTAAGGTATCCAGACTCTGGCTGAAAAAGGTGCAATTAAGATATTGTAAATGGTTGGTGACCATCATTCATACCAACCATGTATGTGTTTACAAAGAGAGGCATAATGGAATTTTGTTTTGATTGCTGGAGATCCTCGAGAGTAGATAATTTCAGACATTGTGTTTTGACTTGGCTAAGCAGGTCGGGGATCTGAGTGGGATAAAGATTATGAAATTAATGGGAGGAGCAATGTCTGTAGCGGGCAGTTTAGCTTTGAGCCTGTTTGGAGCTTTAAGTTGAGCAGCAACGTTTGCCAAAGGCTGTCAGGTTAACCAGTAGTCTGACGGAGACTGGCTGTTTCCAGAAAAGATCGATCTCTCTCTCTCTCTCTCTCTCTCTCTCTCTCCAAGCAGTATTTCTCAGAAATTTCTATACAAGTGTACAGCAAGTAACCTCGTGTTTGCTAAAGTGGTTTTTGACCTATGATTGACTTTGCTTAATCGGAGATAGAGAAGGCATAAATTAGTAGTGAAAAGGGCTTCCTTTTATTTTAAGAATTGTTTAACTGTTAATTGAAAAGCTATTTTATGTGATGTAATGTGTTAAGAATAAAGTGAGTTTCAATATAAAATATACCTATTGGTCAGTGGAATCATTCCTGGAATGAAGTATCCTTTTCTCACAGTTTAAAAAATTTGAAAAAGTGTTCAGGGTTCTTGGCCAGTATCGTAACAAATGTTGGGATTTGGTCCAGGATTTTAATCTCTTAAGTGACATGTTAAAATTTAAGACAAAACTAATATCTTTTTCTTCCTTTGCAGCAAAGAACATTATTCTTGCAGGCATAAAGGTAGGATGAATCTTAACAAGTTATAAACACTCTTGATTTGTAAGTTTTCAAGTTTCTAAAGCATTAGCATTCTTCCTTCTGGTTTTTGTCTTTGTTTTAAGGAGTTTCTAATGGTTGAGAAATGTGTGCTTAGAGGGGGCTTGCAGAATATGGGTCCTAGGCAGCTGAAGGCACAACCATCAATGATGAGCTGAAGGGAATTTGGGGTCAACAAGAAATTAAAATCAGAAAATGGACATCTCAATGTCGGACTTTAGGTTACGAAGAAGGTGTATTGAAATTAAACAAGGATGGGAATCTAGGGCGCGATCCAATGGCCAGACTGCACCCAAATAGCACATTGCGACCCACGCCGGCTGATCTTTATGATCCACCATTATTGTTTACCTTTGATGTGACAGATGAGCCTGCTTGGTCCTCACAATCTCGCTTGCTTTTGTCATTCAATGTTACATTTCTGCTAATGACTTCAGTTGGCGACTTAAGTTCTCGCTGCATCCTTTGAAAAAAATCAAAACGTTTATCCTCGAACTTACCATGCTCAGTCTTCAAATGCCTTTGAAGTTTTGGGGGTTTTAAACTTTCATTTGCCAGTACTTCCCTGTATTTAACACACATATGGGCTTTGCGTCTTGATTTGTAGTGGCAAAATTAACAATGCTATACCTCAAGAAATCATCTTTCTCCTGCTTTGTTCCCAAATTCAGTTTCTTCTTAATTGTTTGTGCATCACAGCCCTGGAGCTCTGGGTAGAGCTCACGCCAGCACTGCTTTGTCCTGCTGTGGACTCTGCTGTGAAGCTCTCTCAAGCAGATTCAATTGAGTGATCCTGGCCTGTTTGTCTCTGGCCCTCTCTTCCTTATTCCAAAACGATCCATCTTTAGTTCCCTGTACAGTCCTATTGCTTGCTTGCTGGTAGCTAAAAAACAAAGGAACCTCCCCTCCGTGAATTTGTGCCCAGAGCACATGACGGGCACGTGACCTGTTCTCTGCCGCCTCTCAAGGTGAACTTGATCTTCTCGAGCCTGAGGCACCCCACCATGTCGCTAACCCATATCCTGACTTCGGGGGTCCCTCTATCCTAGTAGGATCCGTCTCCGGGCCACCAAGGAAGCAAAGGCCAAAACATCAGCCTCTCTCACCCCCTGGGCTCCTGGAACTTCCGACACGCCAAAGATCGCCACCTCTGGACTTGGCACCACCCTCACCGTTAATACTTCCGACATGACATCAGCAAACCCCTGCCAAAAACCCCTTCGCCTCAAACATGCCCAAAACATTTGGACATGGATCGCAGGCTGCCCCCTCCGTACAGCGCCCACACCTATCCTCCACCCCCTCAAAGAACGTGCTCATCCAGGCCGCAGTCATGTGCGCCCTGTGGACCACCTTGAATTGTATCACGCTGAGCCTTTCACACGGCGAGGATGCATTGAGACGCCTCGTGGCCTCCTCCCATAATCCGGCCTCCAACTCCTTACCCAGCTCTTCTTCCCATTTTTAGTCCATCTCCCCTATTGGGACTCCCTCACACTCCCATCAGTTCTTTGTAGATCTCTGAAATGTTCCCCTCCCCCATTCCTGTTCTCGACATCACCTTGTCCTGTAGCCCCCAGGGCGGCAGGTCCGGGAAGGTTGAAACTTGCCTCTGCACAAAGTCCCTCACTTGCAGATACCGGAACCCATTCTCACCTGGCAACTCAAATTGCTCTTCCAACTCCACCAAGCTTGGGAGCCCTCATCAATAAAGTGATCACCAAATCTCTCGATCCTTGCCCACTGTCGCCTCGGAACCCCCAATCCAGCTCCCCCCGGAGCGAATCGGTGGTTACCACATATCGGTGCCCACACAGATGCATCCTCCAGCCCCATAGGCTGCCGCCACTGTCCCCACATCCTCACGGCTGCCACTACTACCTGGCTTGTGGAGTGCCTGGCCTACGAGAATGGCAGAGGTTCCGTTAACAGTGCCCCTAACCTGTGCCCCTACATGAGGCCGCCGCCACCTGCTCCCAAACCGACCCCTCCCCCACGACCCACTTCCTGACCATCGCTATGTTCGCCGCCCAATAATAATTTATAAAGTTCGAAAGGGCCAGCCCCCACCCCTCCTCGCCCCCGCTCCAGCAACACCTTCTTCACCCATGGGGTTTTACCTGCCCACACAAACCCCGAGATCACCACATTCAGGGCAAACAGCAGTGGGGCGAGTGCTTACCCCTGCCTCGTCCCCTAAATATTGGGAGGCTCTGAAAGATGAACAGGAACCTCGGAAGGACCATTGTCTTCACCGTCTGCACCCTCCCCACCAATGACTGCGGGAGCGCATCCCACCTCTGAACAGCCCCCCTCATCTGTTCTACCAACCGACCCAGATTCAGTTTGTGCAACTGCTCACACTCCCACACAAATACTGAAAGCTTCCCCCTACCACTTTGAACGGCATCTTCCCCAATCTCTTCTCTTGCCCCCTCGCCTGCATCGCAAAGACCGCGCTTTTGCCCATATTCAATTTATACCCCGAAAACCAACCAAATTCTTCTAGTATCCCCATAATCCCTCCAATCCCCCCAGTGGGTCTGAAATATACAAAAGTAGTTCATCCGCATATATTGAGGCCCTGCACTCCCTCACCCCCACCCGGTGTACTATCCCCTGCCAGACCCATGATGCTCTCAGTGCCATCAGCAACGGTTCTATAACCAGGGCAAACAGCAGTGGGGCGAGTGCTCACCCCTGCCTCGTCCCCCAGTGCAGCCTGAAATAATCCAAACTCACCTGGTTCGGTCCGCACACACGCCACCAGTGCCTGGTATAACAACCGGACCCAGTCCAAAAAACCCTTTCCAAACCCAAACCACCCCAGGACCTCCCACAAATAGACCCACTCCACTCGATCAAAGGCCTTTTCCTGCCTCCATGGCGACCTCTGGAGGTATGATCACGTTGAGTAGCCTCGTGATGTTAGCTGCCAGATGCCTCCCCTTCACAAACCCCGTCTGGTCCTCCCCTATCACCCCTGGGACACACTTCTCTATTCTCCAGGCCACGATCTTAGCCAATAGTTTGGCATCTGCATTTGGCAGGGAGATTGGTCTGTATGGCCCACACTGTTGAGGGTCCTTTTGCCGCTTCAGAATGAGGGAGATCGAAGCCTGCAACAACGTTAGGGGGAGTACTTCCAGTTCCCTTGTCTCTTTAAAAGCCATTACCAGCAGCAGCCCCAATTTTGCCGAGAACTACTTATAAAATACTACCGGGTACCCGCCTGACCCCGCGGCCTTGCCCAATTGCATTGCCTACAACCCGTCCACCACTTCTACCAGCCCAATTGGGGCTCCCAGGCCCTCCACTAACTCCTCATCCGCCTTTAGGAACTCCAACCCCTCTAAAAAATCGCCTCCGCCCCGGATGGGGGTTCTGACTTGTACAGCTTGCTATAAAAGTGCCTAAATACCCCATTCACCCCGCCGGGTCCAAGACCATATTCCCTCCGCACCCTTCACTTTCCCGATCCCCCTCGCAGCCTCCTGCTGCCTCAACTGGTGTGCTAGCATCTTGCCCGCCTTCTCCCCATACTCGTACACTGCCCCTTTCACCCTTCTCAGCTGCCCCACCACCTTTCCAATAGGTAAAAGCTCAAACTCCATCTGCAGCCTCTGCCGCTCCTTTAGCAACCCCACCTCCTGAGCATCTGCATACCTCCTATCACCTCCAGGGTTTCCTCCACTAGCCTTTCTATCTCGCTCCGCCTTCTCCCTATGTGCCCGGATCAAAATAAACTCCCCCCTGACCACTGCCTTTAGTACCTCCCGTACCATACCTGCCGAGATCTCCCCCGTATCATTAATCTCTACTTATCCCCGGAAGACCTTCCTCAGCAGCTCACACGCCACCTCCTCCGCCAGCAACCCCACGTCCAGCCTCCATTGTGGACGCTGGCCCCCATCTTTGCTCACCCGCAAGTCCACCCAGTGCGGGGCCTGGTCCAACACCACTAATGCTGAGTACTCAACATCCACCACCCCTGCCAGCAACATCCTATCAAAAACAAAAGTCTATCCAGGAGTACACCTTGTGTACACGGGAGAAGAATGAAAATTCCTTCGCCCTCGGTCTACCAAATCTCCATGGATTCACCCCGACCAGACTAGTCAGCCTGTGAAGTTGGTGAAAATAATTCAAGATTATCTCAATATTATTGATTTCAAAACACTTGTGATCCTCCCCAAAAAGTCAAAACCATCACCTTGAAAGACAGGGGCCCTTTGCACTGCAAAGGAGGAAAATCATGGACAGCAGCAAAGATTTATTTAAAAAGCTGAAATATTTCAGCAGGTTTGTGACCTACCTCTACCATATTCTGTGTGGTCAGTCATGATTTTGGTAATATTTACAATATATATATTTTTATTTGAGCAAGATTTTCATTATAACGCAAACAATAATAATACAGCACCCACCCAATCCCCCATAATGAAAATAAAATCTTCATCAAAATACAGAAACCAAAGCCCACCCCCCTCCCTGCTTAACAGGCTCCCTGACAAAGATAGAGAAAGGCTGCCACCTCAAATAGAACCCTTCCATTGACCCGCTTCATGGTATATTTGATCATCTTAAGGCGAAAGAATTGCATCCGGTTCCCCAACCACTCCCAGGCCTGAGGCAGCACTGGGGATCTCCACACAAGCAGAATTCTTCTTCGGGCTATTAGTGAGGCGAAGGCTGGAGCACTTGTCCTTGTCCCCACCTGCAGCACCGGCTAGTCCAAAAACACCAAACAAGGCCACCAACAGGCATGGCTCCAGCTGAACGTCCAAGACCCCTGCCATTGTATCAAAAGAGACCCAGAAACTAACCAGCTTGGGGCAAATGTGTGATTTGCTGGCCCCTAGAGCACTGCTCACACCTATACTCCACCCTCGAGAGGAACCTACACGTATGCGTCCTAGTCAGGTGCACCCTATGCACCAGCTTGAACTGGATCAGGCTTAACCTCGCACGTGAAGAGGTGAAATTGACCGTGAGAAGAGCCTCCTTCCACACACCCCCCCCCCTCAAAGACCAAACCCAGCTCACAGCCACTTCCTCTTTACTTCCTTCAACGGCGCCAGCATCTTATTAATAAATGCTGAGTCGTCCCAATTCGGGGCATACACATTTAGATGATTACGTATCTTCCACCTATATCAGTACCTTAACTGCTGGAAAAGCCACCTCCCGGGAGGCAACCTGCTGTCTTAGCTGGTGAGCCAACAGACGACTGACCTTCTCCCTATACTCCTAATAAATCTCCCTCGAGCGCTGGAGCTGGATCACCGCCTTACCCGTCAACAATAACACATATTCCGTTTGCAATTTGTTTCTGTCAACAAATAACTCCGGTGTCGGGGCAATTGAGTATTGGCGATCCACCTTGCAAATGGTATTCACCAGCCTCTGCCTCTCCACCTTCCCAGATTTATCCCTATGTGCCTTATGAGAGATTATTTCCCCCCTAATTAACCACTTCCAGGGCTTCCCAGAGTGTGGAAGGTGAGACCACCTCATTCCTGTGAACTCCATGTACTCCTCAATGGCAGAGGATGCAGTTTCACAAAATCCTATCTCTGTAAGCAGTGCCATGTCCAGTCTCTACGGGGTCACTGAGAGCTGCCCTGCTCCAACATCAAGTCCAAAAATGCGGAGAATGATCCAAGATAACGATCGCCTAGTACCCTGCACCCCCTCACTCTAGGGAGAAGAGACCACAAAGAAGTCACTCCGGGTAAACAAGATTAACATTTGGGGGGGGGGGAGAAAAGAAAACTCCATGGGCGCGATTCTCCGCTCCCCACGCCGCCTGGGAGAATCGCGGGAGGGCCCCCCTGACATTTTTTACCCATCCCCCCCCGGCTCGGAAAAATCGGCGCTTGCCATTTTTCACGGCGAGTCTCCGAGCCCGATGGGCCGAGCGGCCAGCCCTTCACGCCTGTTTCACGATGGCGGCAAACACACCTGGTCGCTGCATTCGTGAAACGGGCGGCAGATGTCTGTTTGGGGCATTTAGGGGCTCAATTGTGACGGGAGCACCACGACTGTGCTCGGGAGGGGACAGGCCCGCAATCGGTGCCCACCGATCGTCGGGCCAGCGTCCAAAACGGACGCACTCTTTCCCCTCCGCCGCCCGGCAAGATCAAGCCACCACGTCTTGCCGGGCGGCTGAGGAGAAAGACGGCCATCGCGCTTGTGCGGGTTCGTGCCGTCTGCGCATTGAAGTCATCCGCGCATGCGCGGGTTGGAACCGGCAATCCGCGCATGCGCGGATGACTTCATATTCTCGGTGTGACGAGGTCGCTGCTAAGAAAGACGGAGGCCCGCTCCTAGCCCCCTGGGTGGGGGTGAATTAGGTGCGGGGAGCGGGCTCCGAGGCCGTCGTGAACCTCGGCCGAGTTTACGACAGCCTTTCTCGAATTCGGCCCCCTGCGGAGAATTCCGCCCCTTATCCCTTGTCCACGCGTCTGCCCCCGGCCTGCTCCATGAACTCCCAATAGCTCCATCGCCAACCCAGATGGACTCTGAGATTTGGGACTTAACCTAGTCTATCTAGGATCCAACCCCTAATTAATCCCCCCCCCCCAACCAATTATTGGCCACTGTGAATCAAGATCTAGGATAGGCGCCAGCACCTTATTAATAAATGCCGCGTTGTCCCAATTTGGTACATATACATTGACAACACCATAAGCGTGCCTGATTATTACAAACCTCCCATCTGTGGCTGTCAGTATATTATCCGCTGACTAAGCCACCTTTCTATTAATCAACACAGGGGTCCCCCGGGTCTTACAATCAAAACCCGAGTGATAAAACCTACCCCACCCATCCCTTCCATAACCTAGTTTGATCCTTGATTTTCAAATGGGTCTTCTATAGGAAAACCAAAACCGCCTTCAAACTTCTCAGGTGTGCAAAAACCCGAGACCTTTCACTGGGCCATTTAATCCCCTCACATTCCAAGTTATGAACCAGATTGGGGGCCTTCGACCCCTCCCCGAACCAGGATCAGCCATAACTTCCCTGTGAGGCAATCCAGCAGTGTCCCAATCTGTGCCAGCTCCAGTCCCACCCAAGATGGCCACCACATATCCCATCAAGCCAGTCCAAAAACAAAGGAACCAACACCATCAGCAGTCCACCACCACCACCCCCGCCCCCAGCTTCACCCCACCCAGAAAATCAAACAAGCAACCAACAGAGAAGCAAAAGCCTCCCCTTCCACCGTCCCCAAATGAAGGATAGTCCCCCAATCTGCTCTGTTTCCTATCTGCTACTTTAGTCACTGATCCAAAAAATTCAGCCAGATTCGTCATACTGATCTACCTGTAAAAGTTCATGCTGAAGCTCTGAGCTGAAAATTTTCAAGGAATTCCGTTACTCCATGTCCATAATTATGGACTCCAGTAATTTCATGATTACAGACTTGAGGCTAACTGGTTTATAATTCCTTGGTTTCCCTCCTACATAATGGAATTACTTGCACAATTTTCCACTCCAAAATAACAGTTCCTCAATCAAAATAACTTTGGAAGTGTTTGGGGGGGGGGGGAGAAAAGTACAGCTATTCGACTTTAGTGTACTTCACTCATCCACTCATGAGAAACCAAACAAAGACACTGGAGTAGAGGATCCAGTTTATTCAAGCAAAAAGTGAGGACCTCTGGATGGCACAGTGGTTTGCATTGCTGCGTCACAGCTCCAGGGACCCGGGTTCAATTCAGGCCTTAGATGACTTCCTGTGTGGAGTTTGCACTTTCTCCCTGTGTCTGTGTGGGTTTCCGCCGGGTGCTCCGGTTTCCTCCCAATGTGCAGGTTAGGCGGATTGGCCATGCTAAATTGCCCTATAGTATTCAAAAGGTTGGGTGCTGTTACTGGGTTACGGGGATAAGGTGGGGCCTGACCCTGGGTAGGGTGCTCTTTGGGCTGAATGGCCTCTTGCTGCACTGTAGGGATTCTATGATTCCAAGTGGGACACCGGAGAAGCCAGATTTAATGATAATACAGACTGTTGTACTTCAAGATTTGATTAAAATAAATTAGCATATACCTAACATTTGTTACTAGTTATCTATGTCCAATCAGGATTATTGATTAAGGTTACATCATGCATAGTTTGTGAGAATAATTAACCAATCATATTAAAGGCCCGCATGCTTGATTAAGTTATCCAATAATTACAAAGGCATGTATGTTGGTTTGCAGTTAATGGTGTCAGTTGTCTGATATCTGGAGTGTAGTTGTCAATCACCTCCCTGTGCTATTTTAATGGCCCCTGTATGCCTTCCATCTACCCTCCCCGCTGTTCTCAGCAGACAGATTGGAGCCACAGCAAATGGTAGTGTTCCAGATTGAGCAACAAACCTTAACACCTGCAAGTTCCCCCCCAGAAACTGGCCTCTTCAGAGAGAAATTGTGTCCATGTGTTATTACACTTGGCATTTAATATGCTTTTTTTAGTTTTATGTTGTGTTTTACTCTAGTTATCCATGTTTTTTTTAAGGCAGTAGATCAGTAAAACTAATATAGCCTGTTTCCTTCATGACAAAAGGATGCATTGTTGCAGTAAACTATCCCAGACATGCACATGAAATTCACTGCTTTTCTGATCTTTGTGATGGAAAAGAGAGTGTTGGAAGTTCAATCAGGACACATAGGGCTTGAGACAGTTATCGGGTATTGAAATTGTTGGTGAGAGATTCTGCTGGGGCTAAAATTTATGGTCATGGTCTTCCTGATATTTAGCTGAAGGAAATTGTGTAAGACTATGGGCTACATTTTGCTGTCCCAATGCCGAAGAAAACCATGCCAGGTGGCTGAATAGGAAGGTGGCGAGGGGGTGTCCCAATTTCATATTTCAGGGCCGATTTGTCCCAGCCGCCATTTTGCCCAGAAGGGGAAACATAGTGGGTCACAACCCAACAGTTATGCAAAGTGATGTCAGAACCGTCATTTTAAAAGCTTGTCTGAAATGCGATTTTCGGAGATGTCGGTATTTCATCCAGACGTGTTACCTTCAGAAGAATGTATGAACCTTGTCCAGTTGCTCAGATGGAAACACTTATGAATGTTGGAAAGTTAGCATCTTTTCCCAGTACTTCAATTGAGAAAGATCGAAGGAAGTTCCTGAAGCTGCACCCGAGCAGGTTGGAGGAGGAAGTCTCAGCTTTGTTGAGCCGCTGGCAAGGTGGCAAGCATTGACACTATACAATGAGATTTTAAAGGGCCAGAGGTCATTGAGGCATGCACATACCTTGATGTGAAGTATGGCTGGGTCTAAGCATGGCCGTGGTCAGTATATTGCCTTCTGCTGAAGTTACCGGATCTGAGTTGAGGCATGCAGCAGATGACCGAGTGGAGTTTGTACATTCTCCCCGTGTCTGTGTGGGTCTCGCCCCCACAACCCAAAAAGATGTGCAGGATAGGTGGATGGCCATGCTAAAATGCTTCTTAATTGGAAAATAAATAATTGCGTACTTCCAAATTTATTTTTAAAAATGATGAGCTGGGCTGCTGTGGCCACTTGCAGAGCTGTATTGTGAGCTGCTGCATGTTGATTTGTTACAGTCCAGCACTTGCTTAATGGAGCAGTAGAAGGCGGATTTCGCAGAATGCTCAGAGCTAGGATTTCAGAGACATGAGATGTGTGTAGCTATGGTTTGCGTGTTCATAATAGGTTAACTCTGACAGGGCAGCCATATTTTAGCCATCAATCATGTGACCTATGGCAGCAAGTGCTCATTGTCAAAGATCAGCTGCCTGGTTAACAGTGACCTTTATCTTTGTTTAAGAGGTTTGTTGCTATGTAAAGGATTATGATTGAGCCGTAGGCAGGTCATTTATTGTGCCTGGAATGGGATGCACCGAATCTTGTACCTGACTGCTTTTGGCCCCATACAAATACCTGCACTGGTTTTGGGAAGCAGTCCCGGTAACTCTGACTCTCTAGGTGGAAAATAACATGTGTGTATATATTAAATCAGACCTCCGGAATGCAATGTCTGGAAATGGCCAGAATCATGAATCTCAAACAAATGGTGAAAATTCAGACCTATATGTCAAACAGGTAGACTGACTGTGTTGCCAGTGGAGGGATAGAGAGATGTGGAGACGAGTTGCTTACCGCTGTACACATGAAAGCTGGTCTTGTGTTTCCAAGTAATGTTGCTGAGCAGTAACACGTGCATGGGGAAGAAAAGGGGGGCCAACGATAAATCCTTAGGGAACTACATAAATAATAGTGCTGGAATGGAAATAGAAGCTCTTCCGAGGGGATATTCTAATAGGCTAATTTTTAAGAGTGGAATCAAAGTTGATATTTACCAGTGTTAAATATAGCATCTACCAACAAAAACTCGAGGCTTGATGAAAATGAAATAAAGCCAACTCACAAATGTTGCTAGCATATATTTTAATATTAGCAAAAACTAGAATGGGTTTCAAAGATTTAACATGTATTGGTTTGAAAATTATATTTCCAGTAATTTATTCGTGTCCTGAACCATTAAGTGTGCCTGATGACACACAAACTGCTGGGCTGCTCTTTATTAATTAGCAGCTTTTGTCACACTTTCTTTTTCTGACATTACAAGATAAGAATACAATAAGTGTCTGAGCTCAGTGCTAATCAAATCTGATGTCTAAATTAAAAAAGGACTCACTCAAGAGTTATTAGGAAAATTGGAAGATAGCTGCACCATAAATTGTTAGTTGGAAAACGGCTTGCTTCTGTAGCGTTAATTGAAATAACATTTTTGAGTCTGATTACAAATCAAAGTGTAATTAATGTCCTTAATTTTTGGGGCCATTATCTCCTAAAAGAACAAAATATATGTAACTGCAAGACAACATATCTGCCAGATTTCCCACATTAAAGCATTGACTACACGGTCAAACGTACTTCATTGGTTGCAAACAGTTTTGAGATACCTTGTGGTCGTGAAAGGCATTCCTAAAAATGAGGTGTCAACCTGGTGAAGTTACAAATGAGGACTACTTCATGCCAAACAGCATGAGCAGCAAGAGGTAGATAGAGCTAAGCAATTCGACAACCAACAAGCTCTGCAGTCCTGCCATATCCAGTCGTGAATAGCGGTGGATAATTAAACATCTCACTGAAGGAGGAGACTCCACAAATATCTCCATGTTGAATGCTGGGAGAGCAAAAGATAAGGCTGTAGGATTCGCAACAATCTTCGGACAGAAGTGCCAAGTGGGTGATCCACCTCTGCCTCCTCCGGAGGTCACCAGCATCATCAACCAATTTGATTCACTCCGTGCAAGAAATGGCTGAAGGCACTTCACACTGCAAAGGCTATGGGTACTGACAATATTCCGGCAATAGTACTGATGACATGTGCTCCAGAACTTGCCACGCCCCTCGGCAAGCTGTTCCAATACAGCTACAACACTGACACCTACTGAGCAACGTGGAAAATTGCCCAGGAGAGATGAATATGTGGGTCTAAGACTGGTGTGGGAGAAGTGGATTTTGGTTCGTGGGACACTGGCATCAGTACTGGGGAAAGTGGAGGCTGTACCTTTGGGACTACCTACATTTGAGCCATGCTGGGACCAGTGTTCTCGCAAATTGCATAATGAGGGAAGTAGAGAGAGCATGAAACTAATAGGGATGAGGGGGTGGAGGGTTCTGGAGAGGGGATATATAGGACAAAAGTTTCTGTTTCAAAGACTACGGGATGGATTTTCCGCCCCGCTGCGCCACATTTCTGTTTTAGCACGCTGGCGGGATGCTCCATTACGCCAGCTCATCAATGGGGTTTCCCATTGTGTGGCAGCCCCACACTGTCGGGAAACCCCTGGGTTGCTGGCAAAACGGAGCATCCCGCCGGCGGAGAATCCAGCCCTAATGCTCCTGTCAGCAGAGAATCTGAACACTTTTGCACTGCTGCTAGGGGCACCGGGGAGATATGATTCCATCCATGCAAATGGGTCCTGGTCATGTCCCTCTGTGACTGGTTCCTTCTGGATCATATACTTTACACTGCAGCCCTGTCTCCATCAGTGACTTGCACCCGGCTTTTGATGTGCAAAGCCTGTATCCTCACCACGTATCCCTGTCAAATAGGGTACCGGTGACTGCCACAACAGGTGTTAGCGATGGGTTTTGTGGCCCCTGTCCTGGTTCTCCCAATAGGGTCTACCGTGGGTGTCCTAATTGGGTGATACTTGTGCCATCCTGTCAGAACAGTGACAGCTGGTCGTGTGGTGGTTACAGTGCAGACATACGGCTCTAGGCTAAGAGACTGGTGTGCAGGCACGTCCTATAGATGGGAGTCACTGACGGATGTGTGCCTTTGCGGGAGCTTGGCTGCAGTGTGATGTGGAGCCTGTGTTTAACACATGGGGTGTGACAGGGAGCTATTCGGGTTTCCTGGGCGGGTTTATCCACATGCACATACCTTGTGATACCATTGGGGTGCGGTTGACCTGCAGGTTCTGGAGTATTCGCCTGATAGTCTCAATAGTGAGGCTGTTACACTGAGAGAGGCTGTGTGCCAGGGAAGGTTCCAGTGGCAACTGGTGCACTTTCTGTAGGGTTAGCTCTGTTAACCCCCTTCCTTTGCTGTGATAATGTGCATCTAAGGAGTGCAATGAGGAGTCCAACACCTGGTAGTCCAGCGATTGAGCATGGCCATGCCTATCCCCTTGAGTATACTGCGGATGCATGATGATTTCAAAATGTTTGGGGTAGATGGATAGCTACATGATCAGGGACCTCCAAGCATTTCAAGGAGCAGTCAATAGTTTAAAACAGTCAGGAGCCTGTAGGTAACACCTAAGGGGTGAGTTGTTAGTCTTTTACAGCAGCAATGGGAGGTTCAGCCATGGTACCCTGATCCTGAGGGGGATACACCGAGTCCACACCCTTGCCACCAAGCCGGCCCCCATTAGTCCCAGATCTCCAGGCATACGCTCCCCAGCAAGCCCGAAGACAATG
Organism: Scyliorhinus canicula; assembly: GCF_902713615.1. NCBI lineage: Eukaryota > Metazoa > Chordata > Chondrichthyes > Carcharhiniformes > Scyliorhinidae > Scyliorhinus > Scyliorhinus canicula. The sequence goes on from NC_052153.1 coordinate 42,560,083, forward strand.
AAAAATGTGCTTGCCTCCTTGCTTCCCCTCAAAATATCATGGCGCCAGGACCCCATTTGTAAATACTTGCATCAAATCATGCCCGTGTGATTCCTGTCTGGGAGGGGGTGGAGCATAACCAGGGAAGTGGGAGGGTAGATTTGGGCATCCAGCCTGCTGATCACATTTAAGTAAATGCATTTGAGCTATTTGCATGTTCCCACTGGGAGAGAGAGAAGAAACAAGTAACTATAGGCCAATTAGATTAAAATCAGTCACAGGGTTGTGAAGGATGTAATAGCAAAGTATTTAGAAATAGATAATACAATCAAGTAGATTCAGCATGGCTTCATGAAGGGGAATTCATGCCTGACAAATTTATTAGAATTTGAGGTGGCAATGAGCTGGATGGATAAAGAGAAACCAGTAGATGTAATATACTTGGATTTCCAAAAGGCATTCAATAAGGTACCACATAAAAGGCTGCTTAAGAAGACAAGAGTCCATTGTGTGAAGTATATTAGCATGGATAGAGAATTGGCTATTTGATAGAAGACAGAGATGGGATAAGAGGTACATTTTCTAACTCGTGGAGTGCCACAGGGATCAGTGCTGGGGCCACAATTTACAATATGTACTAATGATTTGGATGGGAGAAGTGAATGTACTATTGCCAAGCCTGTGGATGATACAAAAATAGGTTGGAATGCAGAGAATGAGTGGTGACCTTATTGAGACATATAGGATTCTCAGGAGGCTTGAGGGTAGACTCTGAGAGGATGTCTCCTCTTGTGGTAGAGTCTAGGACCAGAGGGCATAATCTCAGAGTAAGGGGTCACCCATTTAAGACAGTGATGAGCAGGAATCTCTTCTCTGAGGATAGTGAATCTGTGGAATTTTTTTCCCACAGAGAGCTTTAGAGACTGGGACATTAAGTATGTTTAAGGCTGAGCTGGACATATTTTTAATCAGTAAGGAAATCAAGTGTTATAGGGATAAGGCGGGAAAGGGGAGTTCAGGATTATATCAAGTCAGTCATGATCTCTTTGAATGGCGGAGCAGACTCAATGGACCAAATGGCCTACTCTGCTTCTATGTCTTCTGGTCTTATAGGTATGTGCTGTACCCAAAAGACAGGACAAATCCAACATGGCCAATTATTCTATTCTTGATCATCAGTAAAGGGGTAGCATGGTAGCACAAGTGGATAGCACTGTGGCTTCACAGCGCCAGGGTCCCAGGTTCGATTCCCCGCTGGTCACTGTGCGGAGTCTGCACGTTCTCCCTGTATCTGCGTGGGTTTCCCCCGGGAGCTCCAGTTTCCTCCCACAGTCCAAAGGCGTGCAGGTTCGGTGCATTGGCCATGATAAATTGCCCTTAGTGACGAAAAAAAGGTGAGGGAGGGTTATTGGGTTACGGGGATAGGGTGAAAGTGAGGGCTTAAGTGGGTCGGTGCAGACTCGAGGGGCCGAATGGCCTCCTTCTGCACTGTATGTTCTTTGTTCTATGTAAAGTGATGACGGGATCAGCAGTGGAAATATGAAGCACTTGGCAATAACCTGCTCAGTGACATTCAGCTTGGGTTCCACCAGGGCCACTTGCTGCTGACTTCACGACAGTCTTGGTACTGTTATGGGCCAGGGTTTAGAGAACCCCAAAGTGTATCATGGAGTTCACCTGACCCACAACATTTATTAGATTGTGGTATGGGGAGAACACGGCCCACTCTACAGGTATGGTACAGCAGAAATGGAAAAGTGATTTGCTTTAAAAAATGATGTTTATTCTATGAACTCAAGTTAACCTTTTTAAAACATACAGTGAACATATTAGCAACTATTAATTTGAATACAGCCCACAAAGAATACAACACCAAGTAAACCTTTAAGCCTTTCCTTTTTAACATCCTACGACTTAAAAACAAAACCTTTATCAGAAGCACATCAGGTTAAAGTCACTACTGAAAACATTTAGAATTCTGAATTCACCAAATGATCAAGATAGTCTTTTGATGGCAGAGAGAACAGCAGTACACCTACTTTGTCTGGCTTCAGCTCTAACACTGAAAACGAAACTAAAACACAGCTGGTCAAAACTGAAAGTAAAACGCTGACAGACAGGCAAGCTCCACCCACTCTGACATCACTGCAGTAGTAAACACCCATTTCTTAAAGGTACTCTCACTACAGATATTTATATACACATCCATTTATAAACACCCATTTCTTAAAAGGTACTCTCACATGACAGTACAAATATGGACAAAAGAGCTAAACTCCAGCGATTAGATGAAGGTCACTGCCCTTGACATCAAGGCACCTCCAACAAGAAAGAATCTCACCATTGCCCCTTGATATTCAATGGCATTGTCATTGCTAAATCCCCCAATATCAACATCCTGGGGATTACCATTGACCAGAAACTTATCTGGACTAGCCATATAAATATTGAGGCTACAAGGGACGGCATGGTGGCACAGTGGTTAGCACTGCTGCCTCACAGTGCCAGGGACTCGGGTTTGATTCTGACATTGAATGAATGTGTGGAGTTTGCACGTTTTCCCCGTGTCTGCGTGGGTTTCTTTCGGGTGCTCCGGTTTCCTCCCACAGTCCAAAGATGTGCAGGTTAGGTGGATTGGCTAAAGTGTCCCTAGGTGGGGTACGGGGATAGAGCAGGGGTTGGGTCCAGGTACGGTGCTCTTTCAGTGGCTTGGTGCAGACTTGATGGGCCGAATGGCCTCCTTCTGCACTGTAGGAATTCTGTGATTCTACGAAGAGCAGGTCAGAGACTGACAATATGAGTTCTTTACCCGTCAGTCCGGCCTCGATAAAACTTGAGATGGATTTGTAGGTATAGTATTACTTATTTTTAACCAACTTGCAAGGCTGACTTGCTCCACAGAGGCTCAGAACACATAGGCGTCTTCTGAGGCTCCAGAACCGAGTGAAATCGAAGACAGAAACCTCTGCAAATATCATTCAAATGGCATCACGTTTCACATACAAGATTCCCATAGGCCATCCTACACCTCCTGACCTGGCCATATATCCTGATTGGCTCACTTCGCATTCCTCAACCCTGGGCCTCTTGTTACCCAGCATCCTTTCCCCCCTCCTCCACTAGGCACCCCTCCCCCTTCCTTGCCATGCTTTCTGAATTCCTTTGTTTGTGAACTCACTACTATCAGACTGGCTCACATCTACATTATTGTAACTAATATTTTAACTAGTTATTTTATATCACATTCGTTTATTCAATTCCTCAAGACTACAAATCTGTGGCAAGTAATCACCTCTTGACTCCCCAAAGCCTGACCCCCATGTACAAGCACAAGTCGGGAGTGTGATGGAATACTTTCCACTTGCCTGGGTGAGTGCAGCTCCAACAACGCTCAAGCTCGATACCATCCAGGACGAAGCAGCTGGTTAATTGGCATCCCACCACAAACATGCACTCGCTCCACCACCGACAGACTGTGGCTGCAATTGTACTATCTACAAGATGCACTGCAGGAACTCACCAACGCTCCTTAACAACACCTTCCAAACCTATGTGTCTACAATCTAGAAAAGCAAGATCAGCAGACACATGGGAACACCACCATCTGGAAGCCCCCCTCCAAGCCATTCACCATCCTGACTTGGAAATATATCACTGTTCCTTCACTGGCGCTGGGTCAAAATTTTGGAACTCTCACCCTAACAACCCCCTGTAGTTCAGGAAGAGGCTCACCCCCACCTCTCAATCTTAATTAGGGATGGGCAATAAATGCTGTCCAGCAATGCCCACATCCCATGAATGAATTAAAAAATAAATACATTTTTAGCTGTTTCTATCCCAATCTGTGCCCTATTTAACCAGCTTCCCCGAACAGGCGCCGGAATGTGGCGACTAGGGGCTTTTCACAGTAACTTCATTTGAAGCCTACTTGTGACAATAAGCGATTTTCATTTCATTGTTTGATTTTGAAATGGAACTTGGCAGCGCACACTGCTTGTCTTCATGTAAAAGCAAGGGATGGCACTGTCACTGCAAAAATGATGTTTCTTTTTACTTCAGATATTTGTAATGTTTAAGGTAGCACTTCCACGTTTAAAGTGATAATATATATTGATTTGTGAATGCGTTTATTTCTCCTTGGGCTAGACATTGACCATCCATGACACAAAATCATCTGAAACTTGGGACCTCGGCACTAACTTCTTTCTGCATGACGATGATGTGGCCAGTCACAGAAACAGGTGAGCATTATATCAGCGGTGCTAAAAACCTGACGAGCTGAAATAAACTCCGACCTCCTGTATGGAAATATTTAACTCTTTCAACTATGCAAAGTATTGATTTTCATAAATGTCCCAGAAACCCAAAGCAAATTTCTATACTTTTTGAACAGTGAATATGAGAGGTATGGACAGGGCGGATAGCAACAAGCTTTTTCCAAGATTGGGGGTGTCAATTACAAGGGGTCGCGATTTCAAGGTGAGAGGGGGAAAGTTTAAGGGAGATGTGCGTAGAAAGTTTTTTACGCAGAGGGTAGTGGGTGCCTGAAACGCTTTGCCAGTGGAGGTGGTAGGTGGCACGATAGCATAATTTAAGATGCATCTAGACCAGGGGTGGGCAAACTTTTCCGTGCAAGGGCCACATTCAGAAATTCACAATTTTAAAGGGCCGCATAGTATATTAAGTAAAATAATTACTTCACCCGGTTATGATTCTGGGCGCCTCATATAGAACATAGAACAGTACAGCACAGAACAGGCCCTTCGGCCCTCGATGTTGTGGCGAGCAATGATCACCCTACTCAAGTCTACGTATCCACCCTATACCAGTAAGTAACCTAACAGGGCCCCCCCCCCCCCCCATTAACCTTAAAAAAACAAAAAAATTTTTTATGACTTGGTGGGCCGCATAAAGACCTGGGCCGTAGTTTGCCCACCCCTGACCTAGACAGATATATGAACGGGCGGGGAACAGAGGGAAGTAGACCTTGGAAAATAGGGGACAGGTTTAGATAAAGGATCTGGCGGTGCAGGCTGGGAGGGCCGAAGGGCCTGTTCCTGTGCTGTAATTTTCTTTGTTCTATTAGAAATTATATCTGAGTGATTGTACAAAATCGCACCATACTCTTTTGCATCTGACCATCATACAAGTTAAAAGTCATTGTGAAACTGGGGGGAATCTGACATTGCTGCTGTTGATCTGTGGTTATAACTTGATATTCTGATAATGTAAAATCACTTTATTCAATCTAAGAATACATGCTGCTAGCCCCTGAATCCTGTTGAGGTCAGCACTTGGTCTAATTTGCACATCTGCAAGCGGTAAATTCACACTGTAACACTTCCAGTTGACTTGTTGATTGTTCGCAGCTCTTGTTAAGAGTCTAGTTCCTTTTGGCATTAAATGGCAACACTATTCAAATACTTTTTACAGATCAAAAACTCTGATTTCAGAGTGTCAGTTGGTAGCATATTTGCCTCCCAAGTCTGAAGAATGTGGGTTTGAATCTCACTCCAGACACATCAACAGACTAACCAGACTGACACTGCAGTGCAGTGCTGATAAGGGTTGCAATGTTGCCATATTTCAGATGAGGCATTAAGCGGTGGCCCCACTTGCCCTCTCAGGTGAATCTAATAGATCCCATGGCACAATTCACATAAGAACAAGCGTGTTCTACCTCGTGTCCCGGACAGGATATACCCTCAACCAACATCAATAAACAAAGTTGTAATCTCAATGCTGTTTGTGGGATCTTGCTGTTTGTAAATGGGCTACTGCACTTCCTACATTACAACACTTTATTTTTTTCTGAAGTGTTTTTCTTCCAATTTTCTGCATTTTACAAAAGAAAGCACATCCAACGCATTAAACCCCCCCCCCCCCCCCCCCAAACAGCTGACAGTAACCAACTCTCCAAAATGCAGTATCAACAAACCCCAACTCTTGTGGAACCCATCATTCGCTCTCCTTGGGGCAATTTTCACCTTCTCCAGGGCCAAGAACTCCAATAGTCCCCCACAATGCCGAGGCACAGGGTGGAGAAGCTGACCTCCATCCCAACAGGACGCACCTGCGAGCAATCAGAGGGAAGGATAAAACATCTGCCTCCGCACCTGGCTGCAACTCTGGCTGGTCTGACACTCTGAATATGGCCTCCAGGGGACCGGGCTATGTGTAACACCTCTGAGATGGCACTGAAAACTAACCTTCAGAACCTTTCCAACTTCGGGCAGGACCAGAACATATGCACGTGATTGGCAAGACCCCTCCCAAACCGCTCACAGATGTCCTCTACCCCTTCAAATAGCTGCCTCATCCTTGACTTGGTCAGGTGCGACCTGTACACCACCTTCAGCTGCAGCAGCCCCATACTTGCGCACGAGGTCGAGCATTCATCTTGTACCACAATACCTCCACCAAATGCATCCCCAACTCTTCCCACTTAGCCTTAATCCCTACATGGACACCTTATCCTCCTCCAAATTATTCCCATAAATGGTCGAGACAAACCTCCCTCTCCACCCCAACCCTCCCGCTGACAGTATCTTCTCCAGAAACAAAGAGACAGGCGCTATCGCGAAGGTCAGAAAGACCTTCCTCGCAAAGTCCCACACCTGCATGTACCAGAAACCCTCCTCTGATGCCAGCTCAAATTTCTCATTCGTACTCCAAGCTTACAAACCCCCTCCCAGAAACAGATCCTTCATCTCCCTGATTTCCCCTCCTCTCCTCCCGTCCTTGGAACCTCGCACCCATCCTCTCCGGCTCAAATCCGAGATTCACACTGATCGGCATCGCCCTCGACCGTGCTCCCAACCTAAAATGCTATTATAACTGACTCCAAGTCATCAGGGTGGTCAACTCCACCGGACGTCTCAAATACCACCCTGGGAGCGACGCCATTACCAGCACCTGCAACCCCGACCCCTGACATGAACCTGCCTCCATTCTTATCCACAAAGCCCCCACCTCCCTCTTCCATCCCCGTACCATCTCTGCATTCACCGCCCATCAAATTTAGGAGGCCTAACTCCCTTGATTGTCGTTCCCTCTGCAATAACACCTTCATTCCCCTGGGCACCTTCCCCACCCAGACAAACAAAGAAATCAGCCTATCCACCCTCTTGAAAAACGCCGTGGGCAAAAAGACCGGCAGGCACTGAAACAAAAACTGCGGCAAAATGTTCATCTTCACCATGCAATTACAATACTTTAAAAGTAATTAATTTTTCATGAAACATTTGCGATGTCTCGAGGTCATGGAAGATGCTCTATAAATACAAGTTTTCCCATTTCTCCCTCCCTTTCATTTCCCTTTTATAAGCATTCAAACTGATTTTCTAGCTGCTTTGCATATCCCTAGTTTACATACACATAAAAGTCCACATTTTTGATTCTGAACTGGAACTTGACCTCACACAGTGCCAGAAATTGGAAGTTTTATTGTCATATTATATGTAACTATTTCTGCGCATGAAAGCAAGTGATTACGCTATCACTTCAAGAAGAGTTATTCACTTTTTAAACCTCGATTGTTTGTTTCTTTCCTTTTCAATAAGTGTTTGGCATAGTGAATGATTGTGGAAGCAAATGTTTCTTGTTTCCAGAACAGTAGGATATTTAACACTGGCCAAATGCAACTATTTACTCCAACCTCTTGCCCTATCTGAAATTATGTATCCAGCTTCACGTGACGTACAAGCCAGTAAAGGTATAGATAAGAAATTGTCACGTTCATTAAAATGTTCTGAAAGATGATTAGTTTCTCAATTTGTTTAATTTACAGAGCTACGGCCACTGTTTCACAACTTGCAGAGCTGAATCCTTATGTCCATGTCAATGTATCCAATATTCTTTTGGATGAAAGTACAAATCTTGGCTTCCTGAAGCAATATCAGGTAATAAGACAAGATTTTAAAATAAATCATTACTTTAGCCTTATTGCTTCCAAATACCCATGGAGCTGTACTTTGCTTTTTGTCTTGATTTTATTTTCAACTGCTTAGTATTTGTCAATACTGCCTCAGCACTAAAATGAGCTAAGTTTGTATGGTCTTCCTATTCTTTCTTACATTATACTGTTACAGGAGAGGTTGGTGTACTATGTTTTGATATGGGGTTCTCTTAAAATTTAACTGAAAATCCCCTCCCCTTTCACAAACTAACCACTGTTGCCTCTTGGTTTTGGTTGGTGGTCCTGTTCACAAAGACCCTACAGGGCCTTGGAGCAATTTGAAAACGAGGGTGAGAATTTTAAATTTGAGGCCGGGAGCCAGGACAATTGGGTGAATAATATTTGATATGTATTAAGATGTGGAGAGCAGAGTTTTGAGTGATTGCAAGATTACAAGAGTGCAATGTGAGCAACAGATTAGGAGTGCATTGGATAATTGAATCAAGACATAATGAAGGCATGAGTGAAGTTCCAATAGCAAATGAGGAGACAACTGATGTTATGGGGTTGGAAATAGATGGTCTTGAGGATGGAGAAGGGAATACGATAGGGACTGCAGTCAGAGATCCCCGAGTGAGATGAACTGACTTGTTGAGAAGGTGGCGTCAGCTTGGAGCATAAATGAACTAATGTCCAGGTTTGGAGACAAATGTAGAGGGCTAGTCCATGGGCTGATTGTGGGGCCAGTTATGAGTGCACATACCATTGGAGCTTTGACCTTGGAAAATGAAGAGGTGAGAAGAATTGGCCATGGGTCAACAAAGCTTGTTGATCCAGTAGAGGTAGCTTGTTAAAAGGTCACAGACCGAGACTAGAGCTTATTAGATTGTAAAATGCACCTTTATTGGAAGCATATGAAATGTGACAATCCCCAGGGATCTGTACTTGAAACTCTGTTTTTCACATGCATATCAACAATTTGAATAAGGAGTGCAGAGATGGATATCCAAGTTTAGAGGTTACTCTAGAAGACATAACATGTTGTGTAGATAGGAGCAAGAAGAAACAAAAAATATAAATAAACTAAATGAATAGAGAAACATTATGGCAGATCTGTCACCGACGTAGAGGTAGACGTACAGTGCAGAGATGAAGAATCACCAGCCCCCACATAGATGACCTGTCACACATGAGTTGTTAATGCAAGACAGACACATCCCACCCACTGACCGCAGAGATTCAGAGGGGGTTGTCAGCGAACCTCCAGAAGGTCCATTGCCGATTGGAGGAGTCCCAGGGGCTACGGTTGCAGGCAATGCATGGCACTGAGGCCAACACTGCTAGGGTGGCGACCACAGTGGAGAGCCTGGTGCACGACGTCGGCAGTATGAGTGGAGGTATCTAAGGTGTGGCTCAGTCAGTGGTGGCCATAGCTGAGCGTGTTGACAGATGTCACAGTCACTGGGGAATATGGCCCAGTACCAGGCGGACCTTGATGAGATGCTGCGGGGCATGCCCAGTCTCAGGTGGGCACTGCCGATGCCCTCCAGAGCACACCCCTTTGCTGGGGAGGTTTCCCAGTACCATGTGGGTGTAGCCAAGGTACTGTGGGTCATATCCTAGTCTTGGGTGAGCATAGCTGAGGCACTGTGGAGCATGTCCTGGTCGCTGGGGGATGTGACCCAGTCATGGGTGGGCATTGCTGGGGCGCTCCAGAGCATGTCCCAGTCACTAAGGAGCATCGCCGAGGGCATCAACACTGTACTGCAGACATTGGGGAGACGCCAGGCTGGCAGAGCTGGGACTCGATCCAGTTTCCACTTCGTCTCGAGATGGATACCAGGGCCCTTTGGGCACCGAGCAGGAGGAGGGGGACACTGGATGCCAATCCCGAACCACCCAATCCTTAAAAGTGGCAGCACAGGTGGAAATGGTGGTAAAGAAAGCGCATAGTATGCATGCCTTCATCGGATGGAGTATCGAGTATAAAAGCTCACAAATTATGTTACAGTTATATAGAATGTTGGTTAGGCCACATTTGGAATACTGTGTCCAATTCTGGTCACCACATTACCAGAAGGACGTGGAGGCTTTGGAGAGAGTTAAGAAAAGGTTTACTAGGATGTTTCCTGGTATGGAGGGTATTAGCCATGAGGAGAGATTGAATAAACTGGGATTGTTCTCCTTAGAGAGACGGAGGCTGAGGGGCGCAGGCGAAGGAGACACATCCTGAGTGAGTGAGACACATCCAGAGTGGGAATTGGAACTTGGTAAATTGGTGCAGTGAGGAAATTCAGTGCAGAGTGGGAGAAGGTGCTTTTTCCCTACCATTTGGTTCTCTTTCTTCTGGCCTCTAACTGTTAATCTGCAGGGAGAGAGCATCCTGGGAAGGTAAGTGATTTTTATTACCTTTTCAAATTATGTGTTTGGGTGGGGGGGCAAACTGAAGTGACATCACAGTAAAGCTGTGACCTGATTGGCTGGTTGGGAATCTGTTAAATTTGAAAAAAAAATAATATTGCAAAACTAATCTAATTGATTAACTAGATTGTGGAGTAACTAAACCTGAGGGCAGTGATTGGTATTTAGCATTTAATTTTACAGTAACAATCATCTAGCGTCAGGGCCATATAGTTAATTGTAAGTCAATCTAACAATAATTCAAGTATTTATTTTAAATTAATTAATTAGTGCTTAAATGTCACTCAGTGGGATGCAATGCTCCAACTGTGAGATGTGGCAGATCTGTGACGCTTCCAAGGTTGCAGTCGTCTACATCTGCAGCAAGTGTAACCAATGGCAGCTCCTCACAGACCGCGTGGTTCGGTTGGAGCAGCAATTAGATGCACTTAGGAGCATGCAGGTTGCGGAAAGCGTCATAGATAGGAGTTATAGAGACGTGGTCACACCCAAGGTGCAGGCAGAGAGATGGGTGACCACCAGAAGTGGCAGGCAGTCAGTGCAGGAATCCCCTGTGGTTGTTTCCCTCTCGAACAGGTGTACCGCTTTGGATACTTTTGGGGGGATACTTTTGGGGGGTATAGCCTATCAGGGGAAAACAGCAGCATCCAGAGCAGTGGCACCACGGCTGGCTCTGATGTTCAGCAGGGAGGGTCAAAGCGCAGAAGAGCAATAGTCACAAGGGACTCTATAGTCAGGGGCACAGATTAGGCGTTTCTGTGGACGTGAAAGAGACTCCACGATGGTATGTTGCCTCCCTGGTGCCAGGGTCCAGGATATCTCAGAACGGGTAGCGGGCATCCTGAAGGGGGAGGGCAAACAGGCAGAGGTCGTTGTACATATTGGGACTAACGACATAGGCAGGAAGGGGATGAGGCCCTGCAACAGGAGTTCAGGGAGCTAGGCAGAAAGTTAAGAGAGGACCTCTAGGGTTGTAACCTTGGGATTACTCCCTGTGCCACGTGCCAGTGACGCTAGAAATAGGAAGATAGAGCAGCTAAACACGTGGCTAAGCAGCTGGTATAGGAGGGAGGGTTTCCGTTATCTGGAGCTCTTCCGGGGCAGGTGTGACCTGTATAAGAAGGGCGGGTTGCATCTAAACTGGAGAGGCATACATATCCTGGCCGCGAGGTTTGCCAGTGTCACATGGGAGGGTTTAAATTAGTATGGCAGGGGGGTGGGTACCAGAGAAATAGGTCAGAAGGTGAAAATGTTGAGGGAGAACTAGGGAATAGGACCAGTATGGCTCTGAGGAAGAGCAGACAGGGTGATGTTGCTGAAAACAGCGGGTCTGGTGGCCTGACGTGCATATGTTTTAATACAAGAAGTGTAACGGATAAGGCAGATGAACTTAGAGCTTGGATTAGTACTTGGAACTATGATGGCATTGCCATTACAGAGACCTGGTTGAGGGAAAGATAGGATTGGCAGCTAAATATTCCAGGATTTAGATGTTTCAGGCGGGATAGAGGGGGATGTAAAAGGGGTTGCGGAGTTGCACTATTGGTTAGGGAGAATATCACTGCTGTACTACGGGAGGACACCCCGAGGGCAGCGAGGCTATATGGGTAGAGATCAGGAATAAGAAGGGTGCAGTCACAATGTTGGGGGTTTACTATAGGCCTCCCAACAGCCAGCAGAAGATAGAGGAACAGATAGGTAGACAGATAATGGAAAGGAGTAAAGGCAACAAGGTTGTTGTGATGGGAGACTTTAAATTCCCCAATATTGACTGGGACTCGCTTAATGCTAGGGGCTTGGATGGGGCAGAGTTTGTAAGGAGCATCCAGGAGGGCTTCTTAAAACAATATGTACATAGTCCAACTAGAGAAGGGGCTGTACTGGACCTGGTATTGGGGAATGAGCCCGGCCAGTTGGTAGAAGTTTCAGTAGGGGAGCATTTCGGGAACAGTGACCACAATTCAGTAAGTTATAAAGTGCTGGTGGACAAGGATAAGAGTGGTCCTAGGGTGAATGTGCTAAATTGGGGGAAGGCTAATTATAACAATATTAGGCGGGAATTGAAGAACCTAGATTGGGGGCAGATGTTTGAGGGTAAATCAACATTTGACATGTGGGAGGCTTTGAAATGTCAGTTGAAAGGAATTCAGGACTGGCATGTTCCTGTGCGGACGAAGAATTAATTTTTAAAAAAGAATTTACAGTGCAGAAGGAGGCCATTCAGCCCATCAAGTCTGCACCGGCTCCTGGAAAGAGCACCCTACCCAAGGTTAACACCTCCACCCTATCCCCATAACCCAGCAACCCCACCCAACACTAAGGGCAATTTTGGACACTAAGGGCAATTTATCATGTCCAATCCACCTAACTTGCACATCTTTGGACTGTGGGAGGAAACCGGAGCACCCGGAGGAAACCCACGCACACACGGAGAGGATGTGCAGACTCCGCACAGACAGTGACCCAAGCCGGAATCGAACCTGGGACCCTGGAGCTGTGAAGCGATTGTGCTATCCACAATGGCAAATTTCTGGAACCTTGGATAACGAGAAATATTGTAGGCCTCTTCAAAAAGAAAAAGGAGGCATTTGTCAGGGCTAGAAGACTGGGAACAGACGAAGCCTGTGTGGAATATAAAGAAAGTAGGAAGGAACTTAAGCAAGGAGCCAGGAGGGCTAAAAGTGTTCACAAAAAGTCATTGGCAAATAGGGTTAAGGAAAATCCCAAGGCTTTTTACACGTACATAAAAAGCAAGAGGGTAGCCAGGGAAAGGGTTGGCCCACTGAAGGACAGGCAAGGGAATCTATGTGTGGAGCCAGAGGAAATTGGCAAGGTACAAAATGAATACTTTGCACCAAAGTAGAGGGAATTGTTGGATGTTGAGCCTGGAGAAGGGTGTGTAGATAGCCCGGGTCACATTGAGATCCAAAAACACGAGGTGCAGGGTGTCTTGAAAAATATTACGGTAGATAAGTCCCCAGGGCCTGTTGGGATCTACCCCAGAATACTGAAGGAGGCTAGAGAGGAAATTGCTGAGAGCTTGACAGAAATCTTTGGATCCTCACTGTCTTCAGGTGATGTCCCGGAGGACTGGAGAATAGCCAATGTTGTTCCTTTGTTTAAGAAGGGTAGCAAGGATAATCCAGGGAACTACAGGCTGGTGAGCCTTACATCAGTGGTAGGGAAATTACTGGAGAGAATTCTTCGAGACAGGATCTACTCCCATTTGGAAGCAAATGGACGTATTAGCGAGAGGCAGCACAGTTTTGTGAAGGGGAGGTCGTGTCTCACTAACTTGATAGAGTTTTTCGAACAGGTCACAAAGATTTTTTTTTTAAATTTAGATTACCCAATTATTGTTTTCAATTAAGGGGCAATTTAGTGTGGCCAATCCACCTACTCTGCACATCTTTGTGTTGTGGGGCTGAAACCCACGCAGACACGGGGAGAATGTGCAAACTCCTCACAGACAGTGACCCAGGGCCGGGATTCGAACCCGGGTCCTCAGCGCCGTAGGCAGCAATGCTAACCACTGTGCCACCGTGCCGCCCTACAGGTCACAAAGATGATTGATGCAGGTAGGGCAGTGGATGTTGTCTCTATGGACTTCAGTAAGGCCTTTGACAAGGTCCTTCATGGCAGACTGGTACAAAAGGTGAAGTCACACGGGATCAGGGGTGAGCTGGAAAGATGGATACAGAACTGGCTAGGCCATAAAAGGCAGGGAGTAGCAATGGAAGGGTGCTTTTCTGATTGGAGGGCTGTGACTAGTGGGTTCCACCTGGATCAGTGCTGGGACCGTTGCTGGTCGTTGTATATATAAATGATTTGGAGGAAAATGTAACTGGTCTGATTAGTAAGTTTGCAGACGACACAAAGGTTGGTGGAATGCGGATAGTGATGAGGACTGTCAGAGGATACAGCAGGATTTAGATCGTTTGGAGACTTGGGCGAAGAGATGGCAGATGGAGTTTAATCCGGACAAATGTGAAGTAATGCATTTTGGAAGGTCTAATGCAGGTAGGGAATATACAGTGAATGGTAGAACCCTCAAGAGTATTGACAGTCAGAGAGATCTTGGTGTACAGGTCCACAGTCACTGAAAGGGGCAACACAGGTGGAGAAGGTGGTCAAGAAGGCATACGGCATACTTGTCTTCATTGACCGGGGCATTGAGTATAAGAATTGGCAAGTCCTGCTGCAGCTGTATAGAACCTTAGTTAGGTCACACTTGGAGTATAGTGTTCAATTCTGGTTGCCACACTACCAGAAGGATGTGGAGGCTTTAGAGAGGGTGCAGAAGAGATTTACGAGTATGTTGCCTGGTATGGAGAGCATTAGCTATGAAGAGCGATTGAATAAACTCGGTTTGTTCTCACAGGAACGAAGGAGGTTGAGGGGCGACCTGATAGAGGTCTACAAAATTATGAGGGGCATAGACAGAGTGGATAGTCAGAAGCTTTTTCCCAGGGTAGAGTGGTCAATTACTAGGGGGCATAGGTTTAAGGTGCGAGGGGCAAGGTTTAGAGGAGATGTACGAGGCAAGTTTTTTTACACAGAGGGTAGTGGGTGCCTGGGACCCGCTGCCGGAGGTGGTGGTGGAAGTAAGGACAATAGTGACTTTTAAGGGGCATCTTGACACATACATGAACAGGATGGGAATGGAGGGATATGGACCCAGGACGTGTAGAAGATTTTAGTTTGGATGGGCAGCATGGTCGGCACAGGCTTGGAGGGCCGAAGTGCCTGTTCTGTGCTGTACTTTTCTTTGTTCTTTGTTCTTAGGGATATGGATAGAGTGAACAGTTGGAGGCTTTTTCCCAGGGCGGAAATGACAATTACAAGGGGGCACAAGTTCAAGGTGAGGACGCGAGGGGGAAGGTTCAGCGGATATGTGTGGGGGAAGTTTTTTTACACAGAAGGTGGTGGTGGCCTGGAATGCACTGCCAAGTGAGGTAGTTGAAGCAGATACGTTAGCGACATTTAAGACTTATCTGGATAGACACATGAACAGACGGGGTATAAAAGGATATAAGCAGTTGGTCTAGATTGGACATGTGATCGGTGCATGCTTGGAGGGCCGAAGGGCCTGTTCCTGTGCTGTACTGTTCTTTGTTCTTTATGGTGTAGTGGCAGTGGACACCTGCTCCCCGAGACCCACCCCATTGACAATGGTGCATCTCAGAGCTGGCACCCGGAACAGGGCAGCAAGGCGGGACATGTGCCGCCAGCAAGTGTGTCGGGGCCCTTAAGCCCCCAGAGGATGCCCGCCAATGTGGGCCGAGCACCAATCCCATGCCCCATCTCCCCAGACACTGAGGTCCTGGATGCCTCTCCCCTCACCTTCCCCAGTGCCCTCTTAGTAATCCTCGATCTGCTTAATCTTCCGTGCTCTGCTCCATCAGACTATGAGCACTGAATGAGCAGCACTGGCGCTCAGCTCCCAGCGGGTTATCATTAACCCCATGTCCTCGATAGTGCCCCACTGACATTGCCGATGCAGACCTATCACCCTGGAGTGATTTTACACAGTCCCTGGAGCAGTGGGACATGTGGGGGGATTGGGGGGGGGGGGGGGCAGGAGGGGTCTGGAAGGGGTGGGGGGATTGAGGAGACGGGGAATGACAGACGAGGCCACGTACTATGTGAAGCCAGTGAGGATGAGGGCCTCCCTGGTCCTGCGAGTCCTCCTTGGGCCCGTCCTCCAGCCCCTCCTGCTCCGGCACCTCCTCCTTGACCTTCTCCTCGGAGGTGGACGCATGTTCCTCCCTCTCCACGTCCAGCACATTGCCCTGCTACTGTGCCAGTTTGTGGAGGACACAGTAGACCACCACGAAGTGGGGGACTCTCTGAGAGGGGTGTACTGCAGTGCACCATCAGAGCGGTTGAGGCATAGGAACCACATCTTGAGGAGTCCAGTACAGCGCTCAATGACCGCCCGGATGTCCGTCTGGGTCTTGTTGTATCGGGTCTCCACATCAGTCACTGACCTCCATACTGGCGTCATTAGCCAGGTCCTCAGGGGGGAACCTTTATTGTCCAAGAGCCAACCGGCCAGGGCAGCACAATGACGCAGTGATTAGCACTGCAGTCTCACGACGCCAAGGTCCCAGGTTCGATCCCGTCTCTGGATCAATGTCCGTGTGGAGTTTGCACATTCTCCCTGTGTTTGCGTGGGTTTCACCCACACAACAGAAAGATGTGCAAGGTAGATGGATTGGCCACATTAAATTGCCCCTTAATTGGAAAAAATTAATTGGTTACTCTAAATTTTAAAGAATAAAAAAGAGCCAACCGGCCATCCTGGGGTGGTCCTTGAAGAGGCTGGGGATGTCTGACTGCCCCAGGATGCAGCTGTCATGCAAAGTCACTGGGACATGTGCATGATCTTCATGTTGTGGTCGCACAGAAGCTGAATGTTTAGGGAGTGGAACCCCTTCTTGTCGATGTACGGCACACCCAGATGACCCATTGAGCCCAAGGCGACGTGTGCTACCTGTTGCCCCCTGGACCTGGGGCATCCTGTCGATGTTTGAGAATCCTGCTGCCAGGGCATCCTATTGGGCCTGGTCCAAGTCAAAGTTTATATAATCCGCTGCCTGGCCAAACAGGGCATCCGTGACTTCAAGAATGCAGCTTGTGAGATGCCACACAGGTTCCCGCTCGAGCACTGGAATGATTCCGAGGGATAGAAGTTCAGGGCTACAGTGACCTTGATGGCCACAGGAAGCGGGTATCCTCCTTCACCTGATGCCAAGTCTGCGAGGAGATGGCAGAGGTGCTGCTCCATCTCCTTTTTAAGGTTTAGCCTTCTGCGACACACTGAGTCCATCATCTGTTCGAATGACCATCAACGCTTGTACACCTTGGGCCGTCGTAGGCCTCCCCCTTGGGTACCTCCCTGGCCTGATGGGTGGTTGGGTCCTCCGGGTACGGGGCGGAGCCCTGTATATGGCCAGCCACCTTGAGCCTCTGTCGACGCTGCTGCAACCGTCTTTTCCGGCATCTAGCACAGCTTGGACAGCTGCTGTGGAGTCCAAGATATCGTCCAAACAGTTTAATATATGTAAGGAACTGGAGAGGGTGCGAGGCTGACAACCAGCGGTGTCTTCCATCCCAGGACCCTCCAGTTCCCTCCCCCGTGCATACTCTGCCCATGCACCCCTGGCTACAGTGGGGGCCCCTGGTCACTGGATCCGACACCCTGTACCCCAGACATCTACAAATAACGTTACCTGGACTGGGCACTGGTTCCCTCGCCAGTGCAGACCCTAGGTGTTCGGCTGTTGGCCGCTGAGTTCTAGGTGTTGCCTCCCGCAGTGTTCAGGCGGTCTGGGGTTGGCCCAGAACAGGACCACACGATCTAGTGACTGGCAAGGCGGACCTGTGGGCACTGAAACTCCCATCTAGCCCCCCCCCCCCCCGCCCAGGACATGGGTGACCACCCTGCCCTGCTCCGCGACCCCCTCACCCAATGATGGTGGCTCATACTGATCGGGGCTGGCCGCCCAGGGTTGTCCCCCTCCACCCACCCCACTGGGGCATCTACCCCAGTCTGCCCCGGGAGTGATGATGGCTACTTGCCTCCTTGGGACACCGCAGCATCCCTTCCACCAACTTCACATTTAAAAAAAAAGAGTACGAATCGGTGTCTTCATGACCACTTGCTGGGGAGGCCGTTAGATTACGGGGCGCCGCTCCCGTTAATTGTATGGCGATCAGCCATAAGTGGTGATTATTGGTTTCTCACCACACTACGGCGGGATCCTGATCTCGACAATGGGAGTTGGCCAGTTAGATCAGTGCCAGACGCAGTTCTCTATTTTGGAGCCTCCTGTGATTCTGCTTAAGCGCAACGTGGTCCTAAATGTGGGCTAAAGAGGTTAGACACTCCCTAGGGCCCCAAAAAATGTGACCCAAGTGTCGTTAGGTAGTGGTGGGGAAGTCGCTGGCAGAGCCGGCAGCAAACTCTCAGCAAAATGAGGGGCATAGACAGGGTGGATAGTCAGAGACTTTTTCCCAAGGTAGAGGGGTCAATTACTAGGGGGTATAGGTTTAGGATGCGAGAGGTTTAGAGGAGATGTACGAGGCAAGTTTTTTTTACACAGAGGGTCGTGGTTGCCTGGAACCCGCTGCTGGAAGAGGTGGTGGAAGCAGGGACGATAGTGACGTTTCAGGGGCATCTTGACAAAAACATAAAGAGGATGGGAATAGAGGAATACGGACCCCGTAAGTGTAGAAGATTTTAGTTTGGAAGGGCAGCATGGTCGGCACAGGCTTGGAGGGCCGAAGGGCCTTATCCTGTTGATGCGAATTACGAAGAAACGAGAGTAGAGAGTAATTGAGGCTTTATTACGCAGAGATGTGGAGCCTCCCGCAGCTGCTGCCGAAAAGGCTGCAGCTCGGAGAGCCCACGCATTTATACTCCGCCTACTGGGTGGAGCCAGCAGGCAGGGATCTACCCCCGTACCCGTAGTACAGGGGCCTTACCGTAATTCCCTCGTATGCAGTATGCACAATACAACGGTGGTGACTAACACACCTGTGCTGTACTTTTCTTTGTTCTTTGTAAAACCTGCCACAAATGATCTGAGAAACTTTTCCATTAGCTCAGCAACACTAAATAATAATAATAATCGCTTATTGTCACAAGTAGGCTTCAATGAAGTTACTGTGAAAAGCTCCTAGTCGCCACATTCCGGCGCCTGTTCGGGGAGGCCGGTACGGTAATTGAACCTGCGCTGCTGGCATTGTTCTGCATTACAAGCCAGCTGTTAAGTCCACTGTGCTAAACCAGCCCCTGAAGAGCTGGATGTTTTCCCATAAGTACCCAAACTGTGAAACAGAATGTTGTTGGTTGGTTGAACTATGCCATCAGGCCATTGTGATCTGAGGGAGGGAGGTTTCTTAGAAGTGTGCCACGCTGATGACTATCGCGCCCATGAAACCTGGAAGGTGGAATCTGAGTTATCCTGTCTGGAAAAAAGACAGTATGTTCTGGAACTGTGTAGCCACTGAGGGTTACATGTTTGTGGGCAGCGATGCAAATTCTTGTGGTTGCAAATGGCCTATCAAGTGAAATTTTCTTTTTTTATTTGAAGTATCATTTGCCTGTTAATTCATGTTTAGTTTCCTTTGATTCTGGTTAATGTTAAAGTAAAAGTTACAATAATTGGAATCTTGCTGGTAATTTTTTCGTTAGTAAATTTGGTTACAAATAGTCATCAGGACAGCTTGCATGATAAACCAAAAGTAAAGGGAACAATTTATTCTGCATTGAATGAGTGCACTGATTGATGGATAAGTGGACTCTGATTGGTAGAGGTGTTTCCATGGAGAATGCAGCCAAGAACAGTTAATTTGCCTTGCTGGTGTTCAATTCAAACCAGATAGGTTGAATCTGGTTAAGGCATTGCCACGGGGAAATGAACTAGTGAATGACTGCCCCCCCCCCCCCCCCCCCCCCAAACTCTTGTTTAGTTATAAAACGTGCAATGTGTCGACATGCCCCTTCTGCTTGCAAAGCATAGGACCCTGTGTGTGAATATATGTGGCTTCTAGCATGCGTAAGTGAGCCACATTGCGAGCCTGACTGATGATCTTACATTGGTTTCCAGGGTAGTTCTTGGTACAATCCGGATTGTTTAGCAAGTGTTGTCCAATCATGGATCACACTTAATGTCGGACACCATGTTTAAGTTTTGCAAACATGGGCTACTATGCATAGTTCGTACTTTGCCAGTCGTGAACAGCAGAAGGAACATGCTGTTTGATATGATCTGCCAGTCATTGGGACATAATGGCTTACGTACCTGGTATCACACTGGCACCGACATTCGTATACCACATTACTCATTTGTGTGGTGGACAGAACTTATTTTTGACTTGATGGCAGCATCTTGCTAGTGGATCCCCACAGAGATCGTAAATAAGGGTAGAAAGATTTATCAAAAAGGCTAATGAATTGTTGACATTTATTTTGAGGGGCTTAAATGCTAAATCCTTGAGTTGTAGAGATTTTGGACGCAACCTCGGGAAGGATATATTAGCTGTAAAGGCAGTAAATGTGGCACAGCTTCATCCCAATGATACAAGGCCTTAAAGTGTTACCAACTATGAGGATAGATTGTACAAACATGACTTGCATTCCTTTGACTTTAGAAGGATGAAGATAAATTTATGAAATGAAAAATGAAATGAAAATCGCTTATTGTCACAAGTAGGCTTCAAATGAAGTTACTGTGAAAAGCCCCTAGTCGCCACATTCCGGTGCCTGTTCGGGGAGGCTGGTACAGGAATGCATTAGGGCTGCAGGCAGTTTCATGATGTGAAGCTACAGTCTTCTGAGAATAGTGCTTGGTTATATTAATATTGATTCTTTTTTTTTCATTCACAGTGTGTGGTTTTGACAGAGACTAGACTCTCACTTCAAAAGAGGATAAATGACTTTTGCCATGCACAGCAACCACCAATCAAGGTACGGTTCTTGTAGTACGTACTGAGCTAAAACATTATTTTTCTTAAAAGTACTTTTATTAAGGTTTTAACATTTTGTACATAAGAAAGCGAACCCACCCCACCGCAAACTAAGCTTGTACAAAGAGAACGCCCCCCGCGCCCCAACCCACCCAACAGCTGACGGTGACCAACTCTGAGGTACAGAATGCCCAGGTGCCATCTTTTCTAGAACCCCTTGCTTGCACCTCTCAAAGTGAACTTAACTTTTTCAAGGTATTGGAGTTCCATTAAATCCGCTGCCACACTGAGGCACAGGGTGGAGAAGCTGAACTCCACCCCAACAGAACCCACCTGCAGGTAATCAGCGAGGCGAAGGCTAAAATATCCGCCCCCGCCCCATCTGTAGCTCCGGCAGGTCCACCACCACAAATACAGCCCCTAGGGGATTGGGCTCCAAATCAAGATTGCCAACCTGGTGCTGAAGACCGAGCCCCAAAACCTCCCCAACTCAGCGCAAGACTAAAACATATGGGCATAATTGGCTGGACCCCGCTCACACAGCTCACACATGTCCTCCACTGCCACAAACAGGTGGCTCATCTTTGACTTTGTTAGATGTGCTCAGTGCACCACCTTTAATTGAATCAACCTTAGTCTCGCACACAAAGTTCACCCCGCACAACGCTTCACACCCCTCCTCCAGTGCCATTCCCAACTCCTCCTCCCGCTTGGACTTAACCTCTTCTGGCACGTGCATATCTTCACCCAGAATCCTCCCATAGATCCACGAGTTAACCATCCCTACCACCGGCAGCACTCTCTCTAACCGTGAGGAAGCGGCACCACTGGGAATGTCAGAAAAACATTCCTTGCAAAATCCCTCACCTGCATATCCTGGAAAGTATCTGACCGTGGGATCCCAAACTTCTTCAACTCCTCCAAACTGCCCCTCCAGAAACAAATCCCTCATCCCCGCCACCCCCTTGTCTTCCCAGCCCTGAAATATAGCACCTAATCTAGCTGACTCAAGCAGGTGGTTTGCACAGATCAGCATCATCAATCTTGTAAGGGGTCTAGTTTGGGGGCTCTGGTGAAGGCAGCGTTGCCAATGGCTCCAAGTAGGTATTCCGGGAACCCAGTGATGCAGTCCACGGTGAAGATATGGAATCAGCTGAGGAGGTATTTTAGGGTGGAAGGGATGTTGGTGCTAACGCCGCTGTGCGAGAATCATGGGTTTGAGCCGGGGGGGATGGATAGTGTATATAGGAGGTGGAGGGAAGTGGGGCTGGTCAAGGTGAGGGATTTGTATTTGGAGGAAAGGTTCGTCAGTCTGGAGTAGCTAAGGGAGAGGGTAGAACTGCCGAGGGGTAGCGAGTTCAGGTATCTGCAGGTTAGCGACTTTGCACGAAAGGTTTGGAGGAGGTTCCCTAGGTTGCCGGGATACACCCTGCTGGAGCGACTGATGCTTCCGGATGTGGAAGGGGAGGGAAGAACTGGGGATATATACAAGTGGCTGGGAGAGCAGGCAGGTGAGCGGGTGGTGAAGGAGAAATGGGAAGCGGAGTTGGGAGGGACCATCACCTAACCCACAACACAAACTTGGGACTTATCCCAAACTGTTCCAACACTGAAAACAAGTAACTCCACTCCACCCTATCGAAGGCCTTCTCGCATCTAGCACCACAATAAGCTGCTCCTCCCCCACCCCCCAATCCCGAATGGGGAGCACACCACATTCAACAAACGCCGCACATTCAAGGACAACCGCCTACCCTTTACAAACCCTGTCTGATCCTCACCAACCACCTGGGGAAGACACTCCTTCAACCTGAGCGCCAGTACCTCAGCAAGAATCTTGGTATCCACATTTAGCAGAAATACCGACAGGTACGACCCTCACTCTACCGACTCCGTATCTTTCTTTAATAACAGCGAAATGGATGACTGGCTTATCATCTCTGGGAGTGCCCCCTTGCCACATGTCATTAAACATGTCCATCAACAACAGTACCAACCGGTCCGCAAACCTCTTATAAAATTCCACTGGGAACCCATCTGACCCAGATGCCTTGCCTGTCTTCTTTTTCCCTATAGCCTTCCAAACCTCTTCAATCCCTGATGGTTCCTCCAGCCCAGCACTATCCTCCTCCACCCTAAGGCACTCCAATCCCTCCAAAGACTCCACCATATCTGACTCACCCCCTGGCGGCTCCGACCGCTTTTTATAAAGCTCCTCAAATGCCCTATTCAACTTCAACGGTGCATAAACCAAAATCCCACTAGCATCCTCTACCTGAACAATCTCCTGGGAGGTCGCCTGCCTCCTAAGCTGGCCAGCCAATAGACGACTGGCCTTCTCTCCAGACTCATACATTGCTCCTTTTTACCCGCCTCAACTGGTGCACCGCTTTATCTGTGGACAACAGATCAAACTGTGTCTGCAGTTCCTTTCTACTGGCCAATTGGATTTTCCGAGTACTTGTCATCAACCTCCAAAATTCCATCTACCAACCAACCACTGGCTCCTGACTCCATCTCAACCTGTGTCTTATGCAAGGTTATCTGTCCTTTCACCACCGCTTTCATAGCCTCCCATAGCACCAACGTTAAAACCTCCCCATTTTTAGTAAACTCCACATATTCATCAATTACCCTTGCAATCTTCACACAAAACTACTTCCATCCAAACTCCACACCGGCCCCCTTTCCAAGACCATATCCACACGGTGGATCATGCACCTGCCCCCCTGATCTGCCACCACCTTCTCCATCTGGAACTGCACTCTCTTGTTAATCAGTATTGCTCCCATTTAATTGCTGTGTGTGCGCGCGCGTGCGTGCGTGTGTGTGCAGGGGGATGGCGGGTGTGGTGACCGAGGGGGATGGTTGTGACGTTAACCGGCTGTTATACCGGGAATTGTAAACGTTCTACCATTGCCTGGGTAACTCCTCCATATCTGGTCACATTGTCCACTAAGCTCAGGATTTATGGAAGGTCGTGAGCACCAGAGAGCCTGCGCATCCCATGTTATTCCCACGTATGTCTCCTGAAGGATCGCCGCCCATATCTTCAGTCATAGTCGACCCAAAATATTATTTGTTCCTCTCCACAAATACTGCCAGACCTGCTGAGTTTATCCAGCATTTTCAGTTTTTATTTCAGATTTGTAGCATCCGCAGTATTTGCTTATTTTACCCACAAATGTCTGTGCCTACAGGGTAAAAGAATCTGCATGTAATTGTAATGCATAAACAACCAAGTTAAAGAGCCAGGAAGATTAATAGAAACGCTGTATTTGAAGAGATCCCACTTTGGATTAAATGGATATTTACTTCTGAGTGTTGATTTTCTGCTGTACCCTATTATAAAAGTAATATTGGGACAGCACGGTAGTTCAGTGGTTAGCACTGTTGCTTCATAGCTCCAGGGTTCCAGGTTCGATTCCTGGCTTGCATCACTGTCTGTGCGGAGTCTGCACGTTCTCCCTGTGTTTCCTCCGGGTCCTCCGGTTTCCTCCTCCCCTCCCCTAATGACTGTTAGGTAATTTGGACATTCTGAATTTTCCCTCTGTGTCTCCGAACAGGCGCCAGAGTGTGGCAACTAGGGGTTTCATAGATTATCATAGAATTTACAGTGCAGAAGGAGGCCATTCGGCCCATCGAGTCTGCACCGGCTCTTGGAAAGAGCACCCTACCCAAGGTCAATACCTCCACCCTATCCCCATAACCCAGTAACCCCACCCAACATTAACGACAATTTATCATGGCCAATCCACCTAACCTGCACATCTTTGGACTGTGGGAGGAAACCAACGCACACACTGGGAGGATGTGCAGACTCCACACAGACAGTGACCCAAGCCAGAATCGAACCTGGGACCCTGGAGCTCTGAAGCAATTGTGCTATCCACAATGCTACCGTGCTGCCCTTACAGCACGGCACAGGGTGTTTACAGTGACTTCATTGCAGTGTTAATGTAAGCCTACTAGTGACCATAAAGAATATTTTAAAAAATGATGGATGCAGTTTGTTTGAGAAGGATATTAAAGCTTTGTCCAATTTTAGAGTGCTGCTTTAATCACGAGCCTGGAGCACAATGTGTTGGAAAACACTTTATTCAAGCTATGTCCGAAGCCAACATAGTGCGAATGTGCTGTCTTCATATCTGATGTGAAGCAGTGATCTCGATCAGGCGGTATGTTATGGCTTTATGTTAACCTGGTGCATTTTGTAATTTAGTACCAGCCGTAAAAACAATTATAAGCCAGTATTCCGCTTGTTAAGGCCTAAGCAACTTCAAGCATAGACACTAGTGGTGGAGTGATTAAAATCAGAGATACTCAAGGCCAGAATTGGGTGAGCACAGTTATCTTGGAATCTGGGGCAGGAGTAGATTAGAGAGATGGGCGGTGCAAGGCCGTGGAGGGATTAGAAACAAGGATGGAGGTTTTGAAATCAAGACCAGGAAACAAAAGTTCAAAAATCTTGGTCCTGGGGCAGCACGGTGGTGCAGTGGGTTAGCCCTGCTGCCTCACGGCGCCGAGGTCACAGGTTCGATCCCGGCTCTGGGTCACTGTCCGTGTGGAGTTTGCACATTCTCCCATGTTTGCGTGGGTTTCGCCCCCCCCCCACAACCCAAAGATGTGCAGGCTAGGTGGATTGGCCATGGTACATTTCCCCTTAAGTGGAAAATATGAATTGGATACTCTAAATTTATTTTAAGAAAAATCTTGGTCCTGGTCAAATTGCAGTGTGGAATTTTTCTGATATAGGGTGCGATTTATTGGAAATGGTGGTAACGAGCGCAAACTGCCATGAGTTTCCCGATGCTCGACCCTGCGAGGCGTCACAGGTATCAAACGCTAATTGGTACAATTAGCAAGGTCCCATGAGCTTCTCGCCGCAAATGATGGTCACGCTGGCTTGCCAGGACCCTGCCCCCCAGCTCCCTGCTAACAAGGGAGAGCAGCACTCCGATCCTGCAGAGCAAACGCCACACAGCTCACAGCCATGCCACCAAGGAGATCAGCTCCACGATTCGGGGATGCCGATCTGACCAGATTGTTGGATGCGGTTGAGAGCAGACAGATTGAGACCAGACAGGATGTCATGTTCCCCTGAGGGGCTCGGAGGGTCAGCCACAGGGCAGCCAGCGTCGCCTGGGAGGAGGTGGCAGTGGCCGTCAGCTCGGGGAGTGTCACCAGGAAGACCAGCACCTAGTGTTGTAAGAAGATCAACAACCTCCACTGGGCCACACAGGTGGGTTGGCAACGGCCCCCTGGCACCGGGCGGCAGAGTGCTGGACATCAGAGACTCACCCCCTACAGGTAACCGGTGTAAGG
This sequence comes from Scyliorhinus canicula, assembly GCF_902713615.1. Taxonomy (NCBI): domain Eukaryota; kingdom Metazoa; phylum Chordata; class Chondrichthyes; order Carcharhiniformes; family Scyliorhinidae; genus Scyliorhinus; species Scyliorhinus canicula. The sequence continues at coordinate 42,586,181 of NC_052153.1, forward strand.
TCGCAGGGATGGCAGATCAGTCACTAACCTAGAAGTTGGCGTACGTCGCGGAGGTGAGGATCCAAAGGCCACCGCCCAAATGATCTGTCCGACGTGAGTTAATGCCATATGCTGACCCATTCCCCCCCCCCCCCCCCCCCCCCCCCGGCGGAGGTGAGGATCCAAAGGCCACCGCCCAAATGATCTGTCCGACGTGAGTTAATGCCATATGCTGACCCATTCCTCCTCCTCCTCCTCCTCCTCCTCCCCCCCCCCCCCCCCCCGCACGGGAGGGGCCCAGCTGGGTCCCAGTCAGATGCTGAGCCTCTGTACAAGTTTACCCGGAGATGATGCAGTCAGTAGGGTGCGGCTGTTACATTCAGAAGGGGATGTCAGTGACACTCCAGCAGGTCCAGAGCAGTTGGAGGAGCCTCAGAGACTATGGGCGCAGCGGATAGTGCCGGCAATGTGTGGCACTCAGCAGCCAGGCAGGAGTCAAACTATGGCATATGGGAAGGGGGGGATGTGATGGCGGACGAAGCCACATCTTACATGAAATGGTCGAGGATGAGGGCCAACTTGACCCTCCGGGTTTGCCAGACCCTCTCCTCTGCCGCCTATCCCCCATCCTCCACCTGTTCCTGCAGATATCCAGCCCCTCCTGGTGCAGCAGCTCCTCGCCCTCCTCCACGAGTGGCCACATGTTCCTCTCCCTCCACCTCCAGCACGTTACCCTGCTGCTGTGCCAGGTTATGGAGGACACAGCAGACCACCACAAAGTGGGCGAACCTCTTGTGTACTGCCATGCTCCACCAAACATGGTCAAGGCATCGGAACCGCATCTTGAGGAGTCCGATGCACCGCTCAATGACAGCCCGGGTGGCGACGTAGGCCTCATTACATAGAATTTACAGTGCAGAAGGAGGCCATTCGGCCCATCAAGTCTGCACCGGCTCTTGGAAAGAGCACCCTACCCAAGGTCAACACCTCCACCCTATCCCCATAACCCAGTAAACCCACCCAACACTAAGGGAAATTTTGGACACTAAGGGCAATTTAGCATGGCCAATCCACCTAACCTGCACATCTTTGGACTGTGGGAGCACCCGGAGGAAACCCACGCACACACGGGGAGGATGTGCAGACTCCACACAGACAGTGAACCAAGCCGGAATCGAACCTGGGACCCTGGAGCTGTGAAGCAATTGTGCTATCCACAAGGCTACCGTGCTGCCCAGAGACTCATTGTATCGCGTCTCTGCATTGGTCACCGACCTCTGTACCTGCGTCAATAGCTAGGTCATCACCGGGTACCCCTTATCCCCCAAGACCGAACTGGCCATCCTGAGGTGGTCCTCAAGAGGCTGGGGATGTCTGACTATCCAAGGATATAGTTGTCGTGCACATTCCCTGGCAAGCGTGCACGCGAGCTGGATGTTCAGGGAGTGGAACCCCCTGATGGCCCGATGCACGCAAGATCATCTGTTACCCTGGACCTGGGGTATTCTGGCGATGGTGGTGAATCCTGCTGTTTGGGCATCTTGTTGGGCCTAGTCCATGCCCGAGCAAACAGGGCATCCATGATCTCATGGATGCTCTTGTCAGCTGTTGCTTGTGAGATGCCACACTAGTCCTTGTTTAAGCACTGGAATGATCCTGAGGCTTATAAACTCAGGGCTACCACTAGAAAGGCGGAGGCACAGTGGAGGAAGGCACAAGGGGCAGTGTACGAACATGGTGAAAAGGCGAGTAGGATGCTGGCTCATCAGCTCCGTAAGCGGGATGCGGCTAAGGAGATTGCTGGAGTGAGAGACAAGAGTGGGAATGTGGTGCGGAAGGGGGTAGAGGTAAATGAGGTCTTCAAGGACTTTTACGGGGAACTGTACCGGTCGGAGCCAACGGGGGAGAGGAGGGGAATGGAGAGGTTCCTTGACAGGCTTTCTTTCCCGAAGGTGCAGGAGGAGAAGGTGGAGGGGCTGGGTGCGCCAATTGAGCTGGAGGAGCTAGTTAAGGGGATCGGGCAGATGCAGTCAGGGAAGGCACCGGGGCCGGATGGGTTCCTGGTGGAATTTTATAAAAAGTTTGTGGACCTAGTGGGCCCCTTGCTGGTGCGGACACTCAACGAAGCGTGGGAAGGGGGGGACTTTGCCCCCGACGATGTCACGGGCGCTGATCTCGTTAATTTTAAAGAAGGACAAGGACCCCCAGCAGTGTTGTTCATACAGGCCCATATCTCTCCTCAACGTGGATGCTAAGGTGCTGGCAAAAATCCTGGCCACCAGGATAGAGGACTGTGTGCCAGGGGTTGTGCATGAGGACCAGACAGGTTTTGTGAAGGGAAGGCAGCTGAACACGAATGTGCGGAGATTGCTGAATGTCATTATGATGCCGGCGATTGGAGGGGGAGGCAGAGATAGTGGTGGCGCAATATGCGGAGAAGGCCTTCGATAGAGTGGAGTGGGGGTACCTATGGGAGGTGTTGGGGAGGTTTGGATTTGGTGAAGGGTTCATTAGATGGGTAAGGCTGCTATATGAGGCCCCGATGGCGTGCGTGGCCACGAATAGGAGGAGGTCGGAGTACTTCCGGCTTTACCGAGGGACCAGGCAGGGTTGCCCCTTGTCCCCCTTGTTGTTTGCACTGGCAATCGAGCCGCTGGCGATGGCATTGAGAGATTCAGAGAGGTGGAGAGGCTTGGTGCGAGGTGGAGAGGAACATAGGGTGTCGTTGTATGCCGATGACCTGTTACTGTATGTGGCGGACCCGGTGGGAGGGATGCCGGGAGTGATGGAGTTACTAGCCGAGTTTGGGACCTTCTCAGGTTATAAATTAAACTTAGGCAAGAGCGACGTGTTTGTGGTGCACCCTGGAGACCAGGAGGAAGGAATTGGTAGGCTCCCGCTTAGGCGGGCAGGGGAGAGCTTTAGGTACCTGGGGGTGCAAGTGGCCAGGGACTGGGGGACTCTCCACAAGCATAACTTTACCAGACTGGTAGATCAGATGGAGGAGGGGTTCAGGAGGTGGGACATGCTGCCATTGTCGTTGGCGGGGAGGGTGCAGTCCGTCAAAATGACAGTGCTTCCGAGGTTCTTTTTCAGTGCCTGCCCATATTTATCCCCAGGGCCTTCTTTAGGAGAGTGACCGGCAGTATTCTGAGCTTTGTGTGGGCACATGGGACTCCGAGAGTGAGGAGGGTGTTCCTGGAGCGAGGAAGGGATAGAGGCGGGCTGGCGCTGCCCAACCTTCTGGGGTACTATTGGGCAGCCAATGTGTCAATGGTGCGTAAATGGGTGATGGAGGGGGGAGGGGCGGCGTGGAAAAGAATGGAGATGGCGTCATGTAGAGGTACGAGCCTGGGTGCCTTGGTAACGGCACCGTTGCCGCTCTCCCCTAAGAGGTTTACCACGAGCCCGGTGGTGGCGGCGACCCTAAGAATCTGGGGACAGTGGAGACGGCATCGGGGGGAAACAGGGGGCTCGATGGAGGCTCCACTGGGTGGCAACCATCGGTTCATCCCGGGGAACACGGATGGGGGATTCAGGGGGTGGCAAAGGGCGGGCATCAGCAAATTGAGGGACCTGTTTATTGGCGGGAGGTTTGCGGGCCTGGGGGAACTGGAAGATAAATTTGGCCTTCCCCAGGGGAACATGTTCAGATACCTGCAGGTAAAGGCGTTTGCTAGGCGACAGGTAGAGGGATTCCCTTTGCTGACCTCGCAGGGGACGATGGACAGAGTGCTTTCGGGGGTGTGGGTAGGAGAGGGGAAGGTGTCTGACATCTATAAGGTAATGCAGGAGGTGGAGGAGTCGTCAGTGGAGGAGCTGAAGGCTAAATGGGAGGAGGAACTCGGGGAGCAGATAGAGGACGGGACTTGGGCGGAGGCCTTGGAGAGAGTCAACTCTTCCTCCTCATGTGCGAGGCTTAGTCTCATCCAATTTAAGGTGCTGCACCGGGCCCACATGTCCGGGACTAGGATGAGTAGGTTCTTCGGGGGTGAGGACAGGTGCACCAGATGTTCGGGGAGTCCTGCGAACCACGCCCATATGTTCTGGGCATGCCCAGCACTGGAAGAATTCTGGAAGGGGGTGGCGGGGACGGTGTCGAGGGTGGTTGGATCCAGGGTCAAACCAGGGTGGGGACTCGCGATTTTTGGAGTTGCGGTAGAGCCGGGAGTGCAGGAGGCGAAAGAGGCCGGGGTCCTGGCCTTTGCGTCCCTAGTAGCCCATCGAAGGATTCTGTTACAATGGAAGGATGCAAGGCCCCCAAGCGTGTAGACCTGGATCAGTGACATGGCGGGATTTATAAAATTGGAAAAGGTCAAATTTGCCCTGAGAGGATCAATACAAGGGTTCTATAAACGATGGCAGCCTTTTCTGGACTTCCTGGCTCAGAGATAGGTAACTGGGGGGGGGGGGGGTTGCATTATTGTAGTGTTTATTCTGTAACTTTATAGTGTGTTAATTTGCGTTGTTGTTAAAATGCTGGGTTGTTCATGGGGATGGGGTTGTTAATATTATTGTTATTTTCGGTATTTTACTAAGGTGCATCAATGTTGTATAAAATCAAAATTTCTCAATAAAAATTATTTTAAAAAAAATAAATAAATAAACTCAGGGCCGCGGTGACCTTGATGGGCACCGGCAGTGGGTATCCTCCTCCTGGTGTGAAGTCTGTGAGGACATGGCACAGGTGCGGCACCATCCCCTTGTTGAGGTGGAGCTTCCTACAACACATTATGTCCGTCATCCGTTCAAAAAACCAGTAATTCCTGTATCGATTGGGCTGTCACTGGCCTGCCCCTTTGGCCCCTCCCTGGCCTGATGGGTGGCTGGGTCCTCAGTGTGCAGGGCGGGGTCTGTCGACGCTGCTGTTACTGCCACCTCTGGCGTCTGGCCTACCATCAGCGCTGCGAGGGCAGCCTCCGCGGGGTCCAAGATATCATCTGTCCTGTGTAATATCTGTTGGGAATTGGGGAGGGGTGAGACTGACAACCAGTGGTGTCTTCTATCCCATGACCCTCCATTCCCTCATTGCATTCCCACTCCCACATCCCCTGTCATCCAAAACGCCCAGCCAATGCACTCCCAGCAACAGAGGGGGCCCCTGGTCACCGACCCCACAAATTGCACACCAGACACCCGCACGTAACGTTACCTGGACCGGACGCTGGTCCCCTCCCCGATGCACACACCTACCCTCTGGTCACCGAGATGTCCCCGGTGCTGGGGCCCAGCCCCTGGGTGTTCGGATTTGTCGCTGCGTCCGTGGTGTTGCTTACTGCATTGTTCAGGCACAGTATCCATGCATGACGGTCTGATTGGGATGATAGGCAATAACCTCCACGTGCTATAAGGTATGCTTACCCGCAGCAAAAGCCTGCAGGTGTGGGGCCAAGGCCTCCACGGTCAGTAGGAGTTGTGGGGGCTCGGTGGGATAGACAGGCAGGGGCTGGCGTTGCCCCCGTAACAGGTGCACACGATCCAGGGTTGGCATGGTGGACCCGCGGGTGCTGAGCCCCCCTCCCCCTCAACCCAAGGTCGAGCCCCCACCCGAGCAGCAACCCCAGTGCCCCTGGAGTCGTTGCCTGAGAGTGTAAATGGCCAGTCACCACCTCAGGTCCCCACAGCAGCTATCTGCCAGCTTCACGTTTTTAAAAGGTGTATTAATCAGCGCCCAAATGACCACTTGCTGGGGAGGCGGTTAGATCACGGAGGCCGTTAGATTGGGGGTTGCTTCTGATAATTGTATGGAGATTGGCCTTAAGTGGCGATTATTGGTTTCACACCGCAGCACGGCGGAATCCTGATTTTGCCAATGGCAGCGGGCTGGTTAGCTTGCATATTGATTGAAGTCCAGCAGTTCTTGATTTTGGCCTCTCCCGCGATCTAAAGGCCGTGTCGCGCTCTCGCTCAAGTGCAATGCGGCAATTAAGTTGTGCCCATAATCTTTCACGTGCAGTACTGTTTCTTCTCTAGCCTACTGAACACCAAGATCCATAGTGAGCGAAGGTGAATGTCCACCAGCATCTCAAGCAACTGAGATTGAGCAATAAAAGCTGCTTTGCCTGCATCGTTTACTTCCCATGACACACTGCCTTTCTCTTACCTTCTTCATTTGTTTATTTGTTTGCTTTCTTATTCTGTTCTTAGTTTCTCTTTTGCTCTGTAGCCTCTTCTTGTTTGCCTTTTGCATGATTTCAAACTTTCATATTCATTTTATAGCAGATTTGGTTTGGCATTTGATGATTTCAGATTTATTGCTTTAAAAATAACATTTGGTTTCTGTTCCTTGAACCAAGGGCTAATGCTCTCTGCGGCTGCAAGCACATTGTAAACTTGTTTAAAACTTCCATAATCTGTGTCCATCTACACCATAGGTCACAGTCTGAAGGCAATCAAGAAGTTAAACCTTTTATTTTTGAACTTCCAGTGCTACTGTACACCTTAATGGTTTATCAATGGGAATTTTGTGCATTTCATTTTCCAGTTCATTAGCGCTGATATATATGGAGTGTTCTGTCGTGTGTTCTGTGACTTTGGAGACCAGTTTGAAGTAGCTGATCCGAATGGAGAAGAACCGAAAGAAATCTTCATTCAAAATATCACAAAGGTAATAATCTGCAGAAAATCACCTTCACTGACATGCAGCATTTTATGCTAGCTCACGATCCTGGTTATTCAGTGAAAATATAGAAAAGCATTGCATGGTGCTTCAGTGGTGATATCAAAGAAATTTGTTGAATTAGATTATGTAAAGAGATAAAGCTGACAGCTTTTTTGACACTGATTAGAAACAAGGTTATAGAAACTTAGAAAATATGAGCTGGACTAGACCATTCAGCCCTTCGAGCTTGCTTAGCCATTCAATATGATCATGGCTGATCGTCCAACTCAGCAACCTGTTTTTGCTTCTCTCGGGCCAGGTCAATCCTCTCATCAAGCAGGATTTAGAAATGAGATCCTATGGGAACACATGACCAATCATAATGGGCACTTCTTTGGCTCAGCAGAGGCTATGATTCGAAAAGTAATTAGAATGTATACAGGGGCTCTACTGCTCTTAAGTGCACAAAATTCTCAGTCATGTAGATAAGTATAGTATGTACACCATAGTGATAGAGGTCTACAGCACAGAAAAGGCCCTTCGGCCCATCGTGTCTGCGCCGGTGAGAAACAACCGATTAACTATTCTAATCCCAGCACTCCGCACGTAGCCGTGTACGCCTTGGCATCGCAAGGACACATTTAAATACTTCTTAAATGTTATAATCTACAGTAATGAAAATATCCAGTAATGATTGTGTATTCAGTATGATACAAGTTTGTTGAGAATTTGTACAGAAACATTGATACAGTCATTGTCGTGGTCCTACAAGGTTTTTCCAACTCTGATGGATTTGTGTATGAGTTTTTCAATATTATTGGTCACACTTGGTTATCTAAATTAAGATATTCATGCCAGGAGATTGCCCGTTCAAACATTAAAAAATATAATATTGGATGTTGTCATAACGAGTCTTGGCACAGCATAACTGGGTGCACATGTTAATGCCTTTGACCTTTTCATTCACAGTCCAATCCTGGAATTGTTACGTGCATGGACAATCATAATCATGGATTGGAAACAGGCCAGTTTGTGACTTTTCGGGAGATCAATGGAATGACAGAGTTAAATGAATCTGTGCAGCAAGTAACTGGTATGCTCTTTCACCAGTGATACTAATTTGAATGATGGTTATTTTAGAGAGGAATGTTATTGTAAAATAGAGTATTTTTATTATGAAATATTCCATTCATCCTACACATGCCATTAAATTTTAATTTATTGCATGATTACAACCTGGTGCATCCAATCTCCTAACTTTCCTAGGAAAGCATTCAGTTGTTTCTTCGAGTCTGGTGTGCTAGCTTTAGTCATCCTTCCTGGCAATCTGCTTCAGCTATTGATTGGACTGTGGAAAGAAACACATATTGAGATCTGTCCCGATACAACAATGATTCTGTGGCTGGCTTTTAGAAAGTTCTCCACAATATCTCATATACTAGGAGAAATTTTAAGTTTGCTTGCTTTATTTTCATTTAGTTCTCCCCAGAATTAACTATTACAATGCTTTTCATCGCTTGCCTTCTTTAATCTTACACTTATCAAAAACCCCTACCCATATGCTAAACTGGAACAAGTCCAAGTCACGAATTCACTCTTTGCTCACTGACCAACATTGGTTCACCAGTGACTTGATTATAAAATTGTCATTCATGTTTTTGGTTTCCGCCATGGGCTCACCTTATCCTATCTCTGTAACCTCCTGCAACCCTCCAAGATCTCTGCACCAGTTCTAGCCTTGCGAGCATCCTCCACTCCCTTCACTCAGCTATTGACAGCTATGTCCTAAGCTTTGATGTTCTCCACCACTCTTCCTTAAGATGCTTCTAAAACATGCCTCTTTGACCCAACTGTTAGTCAAATGTAGCAATGTCTCTTCCTTTGCCTCAATGTTTGCCACACCATGCTGCTGCAGGCAGTTTTTTAAAAAAAATGTAAAGTGCCCAATTCATTTTTAGGGGGCAATTTAGCGTGGCCAATCCCCTACCCTGCATATCTTTGGGTTGCGGGGGGTGAGACCCACGCAGACACATGGAGAATGTGCTAACTCCACACGAACAATGACCCAGAGCCAGGATTGAACCCGGGTCCTCAGCACTGTGAGGCAGCAGTGCGCCACCATGCTTCCCCCTGCTGTTAGGCAGCTTAATGTTACATTCCAGAAAGTCAGATGGTGAAGGATCGACCTGGAGTCAATCTTTACAAAATTGTATCTGTATATATTTACAGAGACACACATTCCAAACATGCACATCTTCATCTAAAAATTACAATTTCAGTATGTTCCTTTTTATAGGGGTGCAATTTTATCCTTGGTTAATGCCTATTACCTGCATGCAATTAAATACCATTAATATACAATGAACAAAAGGGTATTTTCCTCATTTTAAGGTACTATGTAGATGTGAATTGCTGTTGAACATGGGCACTGGTTATGGAATGAGCACCAGATCTAGCTATAGTCTGCATGGATTGGCCGCCTTAATCTGAAACGTTGTCAATAGTTTAAAAAAATATTGACACAGATTTTCCGACTGCAGTGAGATTGACAGCATGTATCATGTTGTCTAGCACACCAAACTTACTTCAGGATTGCTGTTTTTTTTGATTGGAGTATGAAATAGAGGTGAATTAAGCACTCGGCAGCTGTCCAAAAATTGAAATGGCGGCGGATTAGCTTTTTATTGCTGTGGGATGGTCTAAGTGAATAGAAATTTATTGAAAAGTTCTGTGCTTGAATTTGTGCTATCCAAATCCTTTCGGACTACAAAAATTTACGTGATGTATTTACCTTCCTCGAATTGATGGGCGTGAAATGTTTTTGAGGTATGTGTACTTCGTAATTGCATAATTAATTGAAACAAATTAGGAGTTAATGGAATATGTTGTGTCAGTGGCTTTAGTAAGGCTGAACACTGGGGAGAGGGTCATTTGCAGTACGTAGGGAGCATTGCCATCTCTGAGAATTGCCATCTCAGGGGTGCTGTTTTTCAGATGCGATATTAAATTGAGACCACAGCAGCCTGCTTGGGGATGTAAAAGATCCCATGGCACTGTTTTGAAGGAGAGCAGGGTAGTTGGCCTCAATCCTGGTCACTGAAAACAGATGATCTAGTCATTATCACGTTGCCTTTTGTGGGAGTTTGCTGGGTGATTAGCTGTCATGTTTCCTCCATTGAGGCAGCACAGTGGCACAGTGGTTAGCACTGCGATCTCACGGCGCCGAGGTCCAAGGTTCGATCCCGGCTCTGGGTCACTGTCTGTGTGGAGTTTGCACATTCTCCCCGTGTTTGCGTGGGTTTCGCCCCCACAACCCAAAGATGTGCAAGGTAGGTGGATTGTACACACTAAATTGCCCCTTAATTGGAAAAAAATGAATTGGGTACTCTAAATTTATTTTTAAAAAGTTTTCTCCGTTGCAACAGTTACTACACTTCATAAAGTTCTTAAGTGGCTGTAAAGCACTTTTAATAATTTTCTTTTTAAAATTGGCTGTGTTTGTTGGCAACGCCTTGCATGGTCAATTGTACGCAAGCCCGCCATCTTTGTAGGGGGTAATGTACAGAAGGATGCATGCACATTCATCACCCTGGGAATTGTAACTATTACAGTGCTGGCAGCATCAAATTAACAATCCCCTCAACCCACAGGTCACCAGACACAGGACTAGAAAGAGCAAGTTCCAAATGGGCGCACTGCTTTTGCCCATCCTCACCCCAACCATCAACTAAAATGAACATTATATTCATGTCTTTTTAGAAATTGATTAAAAGATGAAATATCAAACCAAATGGCTGTGGAGAGAGAGAAGCAGGAGAGGCAATGACCAAGAAATGGCTGTGCCCAAAGTCCCTGCCCACTTTGCGGATCAAGAAGCGTTGATTTATTGAAATTTTAGGTCAACCATTCATGAACTGTAATTCAGAGGAATGGTCTAACTGGTTTTTATTTGTGGTGTAAATAGTTTTCGGGATACATGGGAAATGAAAGAAGATTCATTATTAAAAGTTTGAAGACAGCCGAAAAGTACCAGTGACATTTAAGGGGCATCTTGACAATACATGAATAGGATGGGAATAGAGGGATACGGACCCAGGAAGTGTAGAAGATTTTAGTTTAGACGGGCAGCATGGTCGGAAGGCTGAAGGGCCTGTTCCTGTGCTTTACTTTTCTTTGTTCACTGTTTGTGGATGGAATTGTCTCTTGCAAATTGTCCTTGGATTCTACCCATGCACTGACAAATACACATGTGCAGACAGGTATCGCGACTATCCTGTGTTGGCAGGAGATAGTTCAAATTCATATTGTAAATGAGCACAGAAGATACGGCATGGCATATTAAAATTAGAGATCTCAGGTGCAGGAAGTTGATACTCAAAGATCACAATAATTTAAACTTTGTTGTATTACTTTTAACAACTGGAAGTTAAACATGATCTTGGAGCAATAAATCACATGGCTGCCAATCCTTTGAGTTGATTCTTTTGAAGTGACTATGATGTGAAAACCAGTTTAAAAACAGAAAATTAGGCAGGGGCATGACAATTATCGTTATTATGTTTTCAGCAAGGTTAATGGAGTAGATGCGGAAAACACTCAGAAAAATAAGAGGGTACGATTTAACCACCGCGTTGTGCTCGGCGCGGATCAGAGCGCGCCAGTTAAATAGCAGGAAAGGCCTAAATCGACTATTCGGTGTGCAACTTAACTGGCCCGCTATCGATGGCGAGTTCCGGATCTCTCCCAAATATGCCGAGAGTATCTGTAACCGTCATTTGCATTTGTTTCCATCTCATTAGTGAGATTTAAGTTGAATATAACGACCTCGGGGGGGGGGGGGGGGGGGGGGGCTCATTTGCCTCTGTGAGACCTTCAAGCCATCTTTAAATATTTTGGAAACCCATAACAGGGAAACTACAGCTGCTGCAGTCTGTCCTACAAATCACTTCCAGGGCACAGCCCTGTACTGGGTTCTATGCTGAAGGTTATTTAAATTCCTTTTGACTGTGAGCAGCCTCTAGCTTCACAGTTGAAGGCTATTGCTAATGAGGAATTGGCCTTGTTAATTGTGAGAGCCCTTTCCAGCTGCAGGTTGTGTTTGCTGCTTGCTACTGCTATAAATGCCTGGATGATGTAGCTGAGAATGTGGGTGCTGCTGCCATTTCAGCTTGCCTGCTTCTTCTCCTTGGTCTTGTTGCTTTCTGAATGAAGAGAAGGAAGAAAGAAGGTAGTTGCATATGAAATGAAATGAAAATCGCTTATTCTCACATGTAGGCTTCAATGAAGTTACTGTGAAAAGCCCCTAGTCGCCACATTCCCACGCCTGTTCGGGGAGGCTGGTACGGGAATCGAACCGTGCTGCTGGCCTGCTTGGTCTGCTTTAAAAGCCAGCGATTTAGCCGAGTGAGCTAAACCAGCCCCTGTCTCTTTAACCTGAAGGTGGTGAGAGCAGAATTTTGACAGGCCTACTATCAGGCTGAGGATGGAAGAGGACTTGCTCGGGCAGTCTGTGGATGTTTTTACATTTCTGTTTTGTGTGTTGACTTGTGTATTTTGTTCTGGTCCTGTGGGTGACCTGTTAATGCACTTGTGTTCCTGTGGCCCGGTCCTCTGACAGGGTGGTGATGGAAGATTGGATGCTGCGGGAGAGAGGGGCGACAGCCCGGCTCGACTGCGCAGCTCAAGAGATTGTGTCCGGATACTTTAATGGACTACGGGTGACTTTTTAAGTTCAGTAGCAATCTGCTGTTCCCATTATGGGAGCCTTGCGGGTCATTGGTGTTCCTTGTTTCCCTTTTGTTCTGCATTTGGTCTATGTTTGGGGGGGTTTGTATGATGGATACCATGTAACTGCGGCTTTTTTTTTTGCCGTTACAGCCCTTCCTGCCTCTGTGGCCTGGGAGTCGTTGGAATGAGGCACTGCCAGTGCTGTAGAGGTGGGGGGTGGGGGGATGGTTTTCACTTTCTCTCCCTCCTCCGCTATGCTCCATGTTGGTGCAATGTTCCAGTGGTTGGCTCAGCAAGTGCTTTTGCATTAATGCAGGTCCACTGTAGGGGAGGTTGCCTGCTGTGACCCCTCTCGCTTCTGTGGCCTGGTCCCCTGGCATGCACACGCACTCATTCATGCGGTGGTTGCTCTGTATTTTGTCTGGTTTATAATGTGCTGGACCTATTCTGGGCTGAACTGTTTCCCTCTCCAGTGGGGTGGAATGTTTTTCTCTCTCTCCTCCACCTTACTCCAGTACCTTTTAAAGGTGGGCTGGATTGGTGTGCCTTTCTGGTGATGTAGTTCAGGGGGAGGAGGAGGAGAAGGAGGAATGTATCTTTGGTGCCAAGTGATTGGTGTCCTCATTGTATTGTCTTCTGTATTTTGATACAGTCAATATTTTCAGGTTATGTTTGATGCTTGGTACTGCTGGTGGCTGCAAATGCCTGTATGCTGCTGTTGCTGTTTCCTTCCTTTTCTGAAGGACAATTTTTTCTGGGTTCTGATATATTAGGCTCAGGGGGACATATGAATCCAGAAGACAATCTGGTTTGAAGCAAAAAGACACTGTGGGACCTGGTGCCCGACATTGATCTAAATGGGCCACCTGATGACTCCTTGGAAGAAATGCTTTTTCAGATTGCTGATGCTTTTGTTGCTGGTGTGGTGAGTGCTGCATGTAACTGGCACATCACTGTGAGTTAAACATGCTGGAATTCAAGGATGTTTAACTGCACCTTGAGCGCCAGTGGAATATGTGGATGCCAGGATTTGGTTCCGGTGAGATTGGGCCGTGTGCGAGGGCTGGCACAGCTGCGGCTCCTGGACGGAGAATGGCACTGATACATGGAACAAGTAACACATTAATGGACAAATAATTTCTACGACAAGTTCTGTACATGATAACACATTCTCAGGCTTATCCTCTGTCTGTTGAGGAACAAGGTGCTACTGTTTTTATTTCTGAAAATGAGCTGATATAGGTTTGTATTGGTACCAATATGGAACGGTGACGTTTCTTGTTGTTTAATGGTTAGTGTAATATATGGAATGTTAAGTAGTTGATTTTCAAATCTTTGTTACTGTTGACCGTTTAATAAACAAAATATCATCAAGTGGCTTCTTGTGAGCACATGTGCCATGTCTCAGAGGATGATTAGCGCATCGCATTTCAGTCAAACTTCGAAGCCTGAACACTGCCAGAACCATAGAGACAGCAGCCAACAATGAAACACTAAAGAGCTGGGCTTCAGCACTCTGAATATTCCCGCGACCAAAGGATAAGGGTATGGATTGGGGGGATTGGAGGGAGAGCACTAAAGAGTTCTGGGATCTAGGGCCTCCTGATGTGGCCAGGGGTGAGTGTACAGAGCGAGGTTCTTCAGAACAACTGGTTCGCTAGATGGCACTCTGAGAGAAGGGGGACACGTAAGTGTGGGGGAGGCTTGGGGGATTTGAGGATCACAAGGTGGAAGCCGTAACTGATTGTTGGTCTCTTTCCTTCTCCAATTCCTTACCGGTGTAACAGTATGGCTGGTGTTGTTGGTCCTGCACAGGCTGCTAGCTTGGTGTTGGTGGCAGCCTCTGTGGCCAGACGCCAGAGAAGGCAGCCGCACTGACGCAGGCTGGAGGTGGCACCCCATGGGTGCGCGGTAGCACAGTAGTTAGCACTGTTCCTTCACAGCACCAGAGCTCCTGGCTTGGGTCACTGTCTGTGCGGAGTCTGCACTTCTCCCCGTGTGCTTGGGTTTCCTCCGCGTGCTCCGGTTTCCTCAAACAAGTCCCGAAATACGTACTTGTTAGGTAATTTGGACATTCTGAATTCCCCCTCCGTGTACCCGAACAGGTGTCGGAACGTGGCGACTAGGGGATTTTCACAGTAACTTAATTGCAGTGTTAATGTAAGCTTATTTGTGACAATAAAGGTTATTATTATGAGCAGGGGGCCACTGCACATCCTGAAGACCCAGCTGACCATCAAGCCGAGGAGGAGGCCAGCGATGGCCCAAGGTGTACAGGCGTTGGTCTTTTCGATGAGATAGAACATAGAACATAGAACGATACAGCGCAGTACAGGCCCTTCGGCCCTCGATGTTGCACCGACATGGAAAAAATCTAAAGGCCATCTGAGATGACAGAAGGCATGTGCCGCAAGTGACTGCGTCTCAACAAAGAGACAATGCGGCACCTATGTCATGTCCTAGCGGACTTGAAACCCTATGGAGGAGGAGAACACTCACTCCCAGTAGCTGTAAAGGTCACCGGAGCCCTGAACCTTTATGCAGCCAGATAATTCCAGGGCTCGATTGGGGAATTGTGCGGCATTTCCCAAGCTACAGCCCACCATTGCATCCGTGAGGCCACTGGTGCCCTGTATGTCCGGGCATCATGAGCTGGGGCCAGGCCCACCAAAATTCCTGGGCTGCAGGATTCGCCACCATCGCTGGGATGTCCAGGTCAAGGGGGAAATCGATGACGCGCATGTCGCCTTGCAGCACTGGGGCATCAGGGAGTGCCTTTTATTAACAGAAAGGGGTTCCACTCACTGGATTTTTAGCTCGTATGCGACTGCTGCCTCCGAATCACGCACATGTGTGCACGCTTCCCAGGGAGCATGCACGACAGCTACGTCCTGGTACTTTCGGCAATCCCTGGTCTTCAAGGAACACCCCGGGATGATGAATTGGCTGTTGGGTGGTAAGGGATATCCCCTGAGGTCCTGGCTGATGATGCCAGTGACTGAGGCAGAAACCCGATATAACGAGGCCCACGTTGCTATCCGTGCTTGAGTAGTGCATTGGACTGCTCTAATTGCGGTTCTGATGCCTGGACTGCTCTGGTGGTGCACTGCAGTACACCCCCCCCCCCCCCCCCAAATCCCTCCCTCCACCCCTATTCCCCTCCTCCCCACCCAATCTGTCGGTGGCACAGTGGTTAGCACTGCTGCCTCACAGCGCCAGGGACCCAGGTCAATTTTTATCTTGGAAGACTGTCTGTGTGGAGTTTGCACGTTCTCCCCTTGTCAGCGTGGGTTTCCTCCTGGTGCTCTGGTTTTCTTCCACCGTCCAAAGATATGCAGGTTAGGTCCATGAATCTGTAGGTTAGGGGAGGTTACGGGATGGGGCTGGGGAGTGGGCCTAGGTAGATTTGTAAGAACTGAAGGCAGCTATTGTCTCCCTGGTGGCAGGCGCCAGGTTGGCCTCTGGCGCTTCCTCCTCCCTGACAGTGCCCGTAGGGCCCTGGGTGTCTCCATGGGATGGAGGAACAGCTGAATGAGCTCAAGCGGCCTGAGTCACCTGGCTTTGCCAGTCCTGGCGGCTCCCCATTGTCTGCATCATAGTTTTGACGCTCTCAGTGATGGCCCTCAGTGACTGGGCCATGCTCTGCAGTGCCTCGGCAATATCCCCCACAAAGGTGTCCCTCAGGACATGTCCCTCAGCGACTGGCACATGATGTCGAAGCCCTCATCATGGTTCACACAGACTGAACCATGCCTTGGACAACATCACTCATGGCGCAGATGACCTGCTCCAGGCAGGGCCGGCCCAAGGTACCGGCAACTCGGGCAGTCGCCCGGGGCGCCATGTACTAGGGGGCGCCAGAGACTCTGGTCCCGCGCATGCGCAGTTGGGCCGGTGCCAACCAGTGCATGCGCGGTGGCCGCCCTCCCCCAGGACGGCCCCCTCCGCCCCCCGCCGCTCCCCCCGCCCCCACTGCTCCCACGCCCCCCCGGGCCACGCCCCCTCCCCCCGGCTCCGCCCCCTCACTCCCCCCGCCCCCCCCTGCTCCCGCCCCCCCTGCTCCTGTGGTATTCAGGAAATTGTGCCCCAGAAGTTTGTCCCCGGGGGGAGGTGGCTCCGGATGTCCGGCTCCTTCTGATGGAGATCCTATGAGACAATGGACATGTGGTCAGTGAGAGGGAAGGATCGTTTTTGACATGAACTACTCACTTGAGACAGGGCATCTAGGTGAAGGGGCAGTGGATCCTCAACTCTCTGGCACAGGCCAACCTTGTTGTCTATTACTCCTCTCTCCTCGGACAACCCCGTAAACATCAGGGCCTGTTCTCATAGGCGGTGAGGACTCAAATCTCTGGTACTCCAGATTTTAAAACTGTAAAGAATATTTCATTGCATGTTACTGTTGATTCCACTGCAGTTTGATCAAAGTGTGGATACCAAATGGTGGAATTTATAAACACAGAAGCTTTTTTCATAGCATCAGGATATTTTCCACTTTATTTCTGAGGTGTAGTCACATTTTCTCTGTCAGCAAAGTGTAAAACTGACCTTAATGCTTATCGCTGTGATCAGATCCACTTGTTTAGGCAGCATGGTAACACAAGTGGATAGCACTGTGGCTTCACAGCGCGAGGGCCCCAAGTTCAATTCCCAGCTTGGGTTACTGTCTGTGCGGAGTCGGCACGTTCTCCCCTTGCCTGTGTGGGTTTCCTCCGGGTGCTCCAGTTTCCTCCCACAGTCCAAAGACGTGCAGGTTAGGTGGATTGGCCATGATAAATTACCCTTAGTGTCCAAAAGGGTTGGGAGGGGTTGTTGGGTTGTGGAGATGGGGTGGAAGTGAGGGCTTGAGTGGGTCGGTGCAGACTCGATGGGCCGAATGGCCTCCTCCTGCACTGTATGTTCTTTGTTCTATGTTTCCTATTTCAAAATTGCTGAATTGTCATTAGTTTTTTTTAAAAGACATTCTTGGGATGTGAGCCTTGCTGGCAAGGCCATCATTTGTTGCTCGTCCGTAGTTGCCTTGAGGATGTGGAATTGGGCTGCCTTAAGTCATTTGTTACGATTCATTGGTTTGCTTGGCCATACCAGTGTGAACTTATGAGCCAACTGTGGGACTGGAGTCACAGATGAACTAGACCTGGGAAGCAGAGAGGGTTTCTTTTAATAAAGAGCTTTAATCAACTAGTTAGGTTTTTGTGCAACCCGACGGCTTCATGGCCATTTTTATTCATATTAGATTTTATTCTATTCTGAAACTGCCATAGTAGGATTTGAATTCCAGTTTCTCTGGATTAATAGAACAAGTGTCTGGACTGCTTATCTAATAACCTAAATTAATGTGATCAATGGGATCTTTTTTTTGTCTCGCAGATGGGGTCTCAATTTTTTAAAATAAATATTTTTATTCTCCATTTTCACATTTTCTCCAGAATTTACACCCCAACAAACAGTAAACAGTAACGAATACAATGTCAATCCCCTTATCAACAACAACGACCCCATCCTCCCACCACCCCAAACAACGGCCCACCTGACAACATAAGCATCAAATAAAACAAACCCTCCCAAGGTGGAAAAAAAAGGAAAAAAGGAATCAGAATTGCTTATGGTCACCATTCACCATTGACATATACAGTCCACACCCACCACTCCCCCAATATTTAATGCCATCCAATACCTGAAAGAGTACCGTGAATGATACCCATGAATTGTAGACACCCCCACACCACCTCCCAGACGCCTCCCCTCCATTTCCTCTTGTAAACTCCTCCCCCCCCAACCTCAGTTCCTTCCCCCAACCTTTCACACCGGCTAGACTCACCAAAACCTGTTCTACCAGTCTCCTATGGCCGCAGTCCCTCCCCACACCTCACTCCCGTTCACTGGCCGGCTTAACCCGGCCAGCGTGGAGCCCACGCCCGGGTCTCCTTTCCCGTGCCCGGTCCCAGGAAAACCAAGAAATCCCCTTGAGTACACAAACTCCGCATACACACCCAAGCCCCAAAGAACCATCATTGCAAACGGAAGTCCTATCTCTTCCCTTGTCCAATTATATACAGCGTCGACTCATTTAGTACATACACCAACACGCAGTGAAAAAATAAAGTTACATGAGCCTACATTGGTACACGACCATTTCTCAATTCTGCCACAGTCCTTCTGCCTTTGCAAACTCCTCCGCTGCTTCCGCCGTCCCAAAATAAAAGTCCTTGGATTTGTAGGTCACCCTCAACTTAGCTGGATATACTATGTCGCACTGCACCTTGCTGATGTAGAGTGCCTTCTTCACCCGGCTGAAGGCAGCCCGTCTCCTCGCCAGCTCCACCGTAAAGTCCTGGTACATGCATATACCACCTCCAGCCCACTGCACCACCCGCTTCTGCTTTGCCCAGCACAGGACTTTCTCCTTCACGTTCTACCTGCAGGAACACAGAGTTATACTCTTGGCGGCTCACTCGTTTTTGGTATAGGCCTCCACGACCGATGAGCCCGATCCAGTTCATATCGGGAGGGATCGTCCCCCTCCCCCAATAGCCTCGCCAACATCGAGGCAAAATACTCCGTCGGCTTCGGGCATTCCACCCCTTCGGGCAGACCCACAATCCACAGATTCTGTCGCCTGGATCTGTTTTCCAGGTCTTCCATTTTGCCTCGCAGACCCATGTTGGTCTCTATCACCCTCCGCAACTCCTTCCTCGTTGAGATGAGTTGACCACGGTGCTACGATAATGCCTCTTCCATTTCCTTCAGTGTCTCACCTTGCTCCCGCACCTCTGCCGCTGCGTCTGATACCGCCGCCCTCACTGGGGCAATCGCCTCCTCCACCAGCACTTTCAGTACCTGCCCCCATCTTCTTCATCGCTTCCATGTGTTTTGTGAACTGTTTTTCAGGTTCCACAGCCATCACCTTAGTCATTTCTTCTGCTGTGAGCGATGCGGCCTCCCCTGGTGCTCCAGCCTCCACTTTCCTTACAGTTCCTGCGCTAACATTTTCACTCCCCAGCGGACTTCCGTTAACCCCCTTTTTCACGCCCGTTTTTTTCCCAAGCTTGGGCATTTCTCCTCCCTGTGCCTTCTTACAGCCTTTTCAGCCTCTGTTGCCCCTGAGATCGGGCGTTCAAACTCCGTAATTCCTATTCCCGAGCGGAAGCCCTCCAGTGTGCGGCTGCCTCCCGCCTGCCGTCACCGGAAGTCATCAGATGGGGTCTCAATTGAATGTGTTTTCTGAAAGATGTGAGGTGGGATCATTCGTCCCGTCGCACCCCTTTTCTGTTGCAGCGCGCTCCCGCCGGCAGTGGGATCTATCGTCCAGGCAGCTGGTCAATGAAATTAAAAATGAAAATCGCTTATTGTCACGAGTAGGCTTCAAATGAAGTTACTGTGAAAAGCCCCTAGTCGCCACATTCCGGCACCTGTTCCGGGGGGGGGGGGGGGGGGGGCCTGGTACGGGAATTGAACCGTGCTGTTGGCCTGCCTCGGTCTGCTTTCAAAGCTGGCGATTTAGCCCTGTGCTAAACCAGCCCCTGGGATGAGGTTGCCAATGGGGTTTCTGTTTGTGGGCACCACCACGCTATCGGGAAATCCGCGGTGTGAGTGTGCTGCTGGCAAAGCGGAGGATCCCGCCAACGGAGACTCCAGCCCGGCATCTCCGACAAAGAAACCTCCCTCTGTACTGCACTAAAGTGCCAGTCTAAATTTATGTACTTGAGACTCTGGAATTGGTCCTTGAACCCACAATCTTCTGACTCGCACAAGAGTGCTGCCACTGAGCCATGGTTGACACCAGGAGCTGGATTCTCCATTTGGGAGACTAAGTCCCCACGCTGGTGTGAAAACGGTGGTGTTTTATGCCAGGAAAACTGGCGCAAAACGGCCAGTCGATTCGCCATTTTGCTGGGGGCTACCAGGGAGGCAGCATAGAGCTCCCAGCTCTAGCTGCCGATGTGGTCTTGTGCATTGCTGGGTCCATGACCATACATGCGCACAGCGGCGGCCTGCAGCAGCCGCGCCGTGCTTCATAGCGGACTCAGCCCGTGGACCCGGACTGCAAAATAGTACCGCCCTTTGGCCGCTCATGTGCCCCGGACAGCTCGCCCACAGTGCCCCTAGCCCCAAATGAAACCCCCCACCCCCCTCTGCCCACGGATTGGCCGCCCTCCGACTGTGGTGGCTTGTGGCCATGGATACATGGCGCAGCGTACTCCTAGAATACGCCACTTTTCAGTAGGCAGAACATCGCGAAAGCGGCGCCGCCCCCTCGCCGAACGTGATTTCGGTTTCGGGGAGCAGAGATCCAGCCCCTAATCTTTTAAACATAATGTTTTACTATTATCCAACTGAGCATACCTTTTGTATTAAGTTTCCAGTGCTGAAATTTAAAAGCAAAACTGTGCAATTGATTAGGATTTCTTATAAGTAACTTTTAATTAAGGAACATTATGTTTGTAAAGTGTTAAAATGATTCTGTTTTAAAGTGCACTTTTATGTGTTTCAGCAAAGTCATTGTGTGTTTTTTCAGTTTTGTCCCCATATTCCTTTAGTATTGGAGACACTTCAAATCTTACACCACACTTACATGGAGGAGTTGCTGTGCAGCTGAAAATGCCGAAACTGTTTACATTTGTAAGTATTCTTGTAGTTCAATGTAGAGCTTCACATTGCCATACCTATAAACCTCCTCTATATCAGACTTGAATGGGCTTTGTATTGTTTCTGGCTCATGTTCCTATCTGAAATGATATGTGTCCAAATGCTTGACCCTCGGATATCCAAATTGACCTTTTAATTCTTAAACATGGGCTATTTTGTGATGAACATATAACTAGCCAAGCAGGCAACATCACAAATGCATACAGAGGTTTCCACTGAGAGTTGACCTGACCATATTTTGGTGGATTTATATGAATTGTTACTGTATCTCCAAAGTGCACACTCTTTTTTTATTTGTGTGTTTAATTTTTCTGTTGGCTGTTGGACAAAGCCTATCATTTGCAGTACATGCACTGGTGGCTATTCTCAATAATATCAGTGAAAGGACGTGCACCATTTTGGATTGCAGCTCACTTCTAATAGATGAGGGTATTGACAGAAGTTGTGGTTTGACAATTTCAGCCCTGTTCTGCCAGGTGTGCCATGTGGAGGATGTTTGCATGGTAACTACCTAAGCCAATATAGTGGGAAACTTGCATAAAGGCGAACTCACTTTGCACAATATTGGAATAAGCCATGTATTGCCATTTTGCTGTTGTATTTAAATAACTTGTCCTGGTGAATTGACCCAGGCTAAGACTGTAGTCTGAACCCAGTAGTTGATGTTTTTCCCACAGTTGCATCTCTCTAACCATTTTTATATCTTTTGAACGTCATTATCTTTCCTAATTTCTTTATTTTAGGAAAAAATGGAGACCCAACTTGCAAATCCTCAATGCTTGATCGTAGACTACAGCAAACCTGAGGCAAGATTATTTTTGACTGTCTGTATTTTTGTTGCCATTAGTGTCAAAAAATTTAAAACATCTTTTTATAGAGGTAAACAGTATTTGGTTTTGTTAATCTTAGAATTCTGATAGTCTGGTTGAAACATAAATGTCTCCAGTTAATCTGGCTGGTAGATTATGTTTAGCTGGATCCAACTGCATAAAGGAAATACAGATGTGAAGTAATGGATTTCCACTCCGTAACGACTTACTGCGCTTAAAATGGCAGGTGCCTATCTTGCCTGACCTTTCTGACTAAGGCTGGCTGAGACTGAAGAAACAAAACGCATATACGACTCTAGTGACAAAGTACAAAAGGAGGGGAGCAAAGGAGGATGCCTCTCCTTTTTACAGCACTAGTTGTTGTAAAACTGGCACGGGGTCGGGTCCGGGGAGGGGTTTACCATATGTGACTCAGTCAGGGTCTTTAAAATCGTTACTCTGAAGCTAGAAGTGCTTTTTCACTTTCTAACTCTTTCAGAACAATTATGAGTTGAAAACTGGCAGAACCAACTGAAGTTAACGATTTAAATCACTTTGTAGGATGGTTTCCAGCTAGCGCAATTGTCCAGGGGAAGTAAGCCACTGTGGAACTTCCCCAGCGCATCTTTGGGGTTCTCCCCCGCCCCCTCAAATCCAAAGTTCGGGAGCCTGGAAGTTAAGGTTATTGTGTCAAGAGGAGATGGTTAGATTCTCTCTTGTTGGGGATGGTCATTTCCTCGCAGGTGTCAGGCACAAGCATTACTTCATCCCAAGCCTGAATGTTGTCCAGATCTTGCTGCATATGAACTTGCTTCAGCATTTGAGGAGTTATGAATAATGCTGAACATTGTGTAATCATCAGTGAACATTCCCACTTCTGATTTTATGACGGAGAGAAGAACCTTGATAAAGCAGCTTTGAAATAACTAAAAATATAATACAAAATATTCTTCAAATTATCCTTTTAATAATTCAGATTTTCAAAGGTTGGATATTCCAAAATTAACTCAATTTATAACATGGGAAACATAGTTTTAATGTTGTACTTCAGGCACTAAACTGAGCATCAGTAGTGATGAGACTAGCAGTTATCTATTTTAAACCCTTGAAAAAGATGAGAGTAGACACCAAATGGAACTATGCGCTGCTTAATACGTCATTGCATTCACCCTCAATATTTTATAAATCTAACCTTTCACTCCATGGAAATTCTCTAGCATGTAAAATGTGTCCATGTCAGCATGTTCCAATTTACATTAACACGACCATTAATTGATCTGCTGGCAGTGCAAGACTAAATATTGAATAGCATTTAGATTTTTTTTTGACAAGAAATGAAGATTTATGAGAATATATTGTTGTTTATTTGAGACTTATCTAGTTGCCAATACGCAGTTTAAAAAGGAGTGAATTAAAAGCCATGGAGTGAATTAAAAGTCATGTTTTTTTAGATGGCTGTGAATTATCAGAGCTTCTAAAACACGAGAAGAAAATGATATGGTTTTGACCAAGATTTTCTCATGTTTTTTGAACTGAATCAGGAAGCTATTAACCAATTCTTACATAATTTACTAAACTAAAAGATGCTGGCGATCTGAAATAAAAATGGAAAATCTCAGCACTGATAGCGTCTGGAGAGAATTTCAAGTCCAATATGACAATTCTTAAGAACTGAAGTGAGTGAGTGGGGGGTCAGGTAGAATAAAAGGGAAGGTTGGGTATAGGTTGGAGAGTGGGACAGATTAAATACCAAAGATAACATGGAACAAATTCAAAGTGGGTGGTAATGGAGCAATAAAGAACCAAAGCATTGTGTTACGACCCCCTGGGCTAGTGCACAGTCAATTTCAACCCCACTTGACCTGGAGCCGCAACACAATTGAAATTAATAAATATTTTCTAGAAAACCCCCAAAGTCTTTGCCCCCTAGCTGCCCAATGACTATAGTTACCAGATTTGTAAATTTACACACAATTGAGTTTATTAATAACAAGAATTATAATTAAATATGTAGCAAACCCAATAGGTTAACTATTATCCAGTTCCTAATCCCCCACTTAACCTCGTCCCACCCTCTACATGCACACACTAGGCAGACAAACACAGAGAGCAGAAGAGGGGTATAAAAATAATGAAAGTAAAAAGATAAGAGTCTTTGTTTCAGATGGTTGTTTCTATCATGCTTTTCTTCAATTTAGGCTTTCGGTTTGAGGTTTCCTGTTTCCAGTCTGTAATGGTTTTCTCTGTAGATTCATTCAGGTCTCTGCAGTTTAAGAAATACAGCAGCTTTTCTGGAGAAAACACAAGGGAGGGAGAGAGAGTAGGTCCTCTCCTTTGAGTGTCCAGGATTCAATCTACTTCCCCTGGCTTTCTGAGAAATATCCCACTCGGGAAGGATCCAATCATCGCCTAATACTGGGCAGAATACAGCCTTTTGGCCCCCCCCCACAATTCATTGGCTACCAACCGCCCAAATGAACCGAGTCCCATCGATCTCTTGGGTGACGAAAAGTCTTGAGTTCTGCTGTCTGAAGGCTAGCGCAGTGTTATGTTTTATAACTTTTTAATTCCTTTCTTCCCCTGCTCAACTTAAAAGATATATGCCCATTGAGCAGCCATGGGTCAAAATAATAACAGCAAAAATAAAGAAATGGGAAGAACAGGAATCAGCAGGAAAGGCCCTTACAATTGATCCAAAGTAGTTGTTAGTAGCAAAACAACGGTCAGCAAAAGCAATGAGTATAGTGGACTAAATTGTTGAAGTACAAGTAAATCGCTGATCTACCTGGAAGGAGTGTTTGGAGCCTTGGACAGTAAGAATCATAGAATTTACAGTGCAGATGAAGGCCATTTGGCCCATCAAGTCTGCACCGGCCCTTGGAAAGAGCAAAATACCTCCACCCTATTCCTGTAACCCAGTAACCCCACCCAATCTTTTTTGTACACTAAGGGCAATCTAGAATGGCCAATGCATCTAACCTGCACACCTTTGGAGAGAGGAATTAAAGGGGCAGGTGTTGGTTCATGTTTCTGCGCTTGGACAGCACTGACCTTTATTCTGCTATTAACACCTACTCGGGACCAATGCTTTTGTTTCTTTTCTACCGTTACTACTCCATTGTTCTATGACCCCCTTTGGTGTTTAATCTTCCTTGTCTTCACGCCTATCTCTGGCCTTCGCTTCTATTTCATTTGCTCCCCCCCCCACAATTCAGCAGCGTAAAACCCATCACATTTCTACTTCTTCAGTTTAGAAGAGTCATATTGGACTTGCAAGGTTAAATCTGTGTCACACATGCTGCCAGACCAGCTGAGCTTTTACAGCACCTTATTTTTAATTCCATTATATGATTTTATCCTCTGCATAACAGGCATGTTCTCTCGTGATCCTTTGCTCAAGACCTGACTCATTGTTCACGACTATTTGTGAATAATGTCCTGGGGAAATTAGTTGGTAATAATGGAACAATACCCCAGCATGAATTAGGAGAGGAGTGATAAGTGTAGAAGATTGTAATGAGAAGTATGCTTTTAAATCGCCTAATTATTTCAGATATGTTGACTTCAAAAGCTAGAATTTTCATATATGCTCTTCAATCTGATCTATAGTTGGGGAGAAAATAACTGTTGCCGGGCAGCTCCTTATGACTTCAAAAGGCTTGTGGGGTCAAGGTTAACAAGACCTCTATTATTGCTTAAGTAGGACTCATCAATGAAAGAGCAGTTGTATTTCTCTGGCCAACTGTACCAGTCAGATCTTGAGCACCTTATTAAAAATGGCATCTTCTTCTGCAAAACCTCCCTATGCATGACCAATGGCAATATTTCTTAAATTCCCTATTTTTACATTGCTTCCAAGTAGTAATGAATGGAACTATGTGATTCAGTGACACCATTAAGGATGCCAATAATGATCTTAGAATCCCAACAATGCAGAAAGAGGCCATTCATCCTATCGAGTCTGCACTGACCCCCTAAAAGAGCACCCTACCCAGGCCCACTCCCTGGCCCTATCCCCACAACTCCACTTAAACCCCGAGCACTAATGGGCAATTTAACATGACCAGTTCACCTAACCTGCAAATCTTTGGACGGTGGGAGGAAACCGGAGCACACGGAGGAAACCCATGCAGACACAGTGAAAACGTGCAAACTCCACACAGACAGTTGCCCAAGGTCCGTATCGAAATGGGTCCCTGCCACTGTGAGGCAGCAGTGCTAATCATCGTGCCACCTATGATGTAGGGTGAATATTTGTGTTACCAGAGATTTTTATTAGTGAGAGAAATTGTAGCTGTTAAAACGTCTAATTTGCAATTTAGTTTTTATTTTAATCTTCTTTACAAGTAAAGATGAATTACCATTTGTTAACAGTAGTTGAAAAGATTAATCCGGCTAAAGACACTTTGCTTGCCAGTTGTGTTTGAAAAATTCTTTTGTGCTTAACTTGTGTTGTAAAATTGATCAAACTGTTGATAATTCAAAATAATTAACACTTATCTGTTCACAATTATACGTGAAAGTAGCCCTGTGAGTGGACATCTTTCCAGTGTACATTCACATTACAGCTGTGGTGTTGATGCAAAACCATTTTGGCTTTTGCAGTTGCAGGGTCAGTGCAGAGTCAGACAGAGGACTGACAGACCTGATAAGCCTTTGATTCCCTGGAGAAAATAGTCTCACTTTGCTTTGCTTCAGAGTTAATACTGGCCTTCGCATCTGGTTTAATGGTGTGAAATGGTTTCGGTTTTGCGCTGTCACTAACCTTGTGAAATATCAATGCATCATTAGTCAACTATCCATTTGCTAACTCTGTTTATGGAGATCAGTCAACAGAACTGAAATGCTTTTGTTAATCAGTTTGGAAAAGAGTAGTAGCATACGAATCTGTTGTGATGAATATATTAGCATTGTCATTTTGACTAACACTATTGTACAAAGGCAAATTTTATTGGTCAGAATAGCGTAGCAGTAACGTGAAGCGAGCACCACATCAATATAATATATGTTCTAGAATTATAAGTTATGAAATGTAAATTAAGTTTGCATGAAGCCTTCTCTGGCTACATATTACACTGCAGTCTATAAACAGAAGGATGATATGACATTGCCAAAGGGCACGGTATTGTCACAGTATCTTGGTCAGGAACTAGAATTTCAGACAGCCAGGTCATCAGATGCGGTGTCCTGTTGAGCTTCCAGAGTAATACGATCGGTTTTAATCAATGCTGTGGTACTGGTGTTATGAATTAAATGGTAAAGATAAAAAAATGCAGTTAGCGTCTTTTTTCTGATTACATTTTGTGAGGTTGATATTTATATGGTACTCTTGCTTGAATGAGAGTCTGTATTTCCAGGCAGTCTGGAAATGTATGTCTGGAAATATCACTTTTTAAAACTAGGTTTATTTAAAAAGTCTGGCTTAATATCTTCATTTTCTTCATCAAAAGGTAAGTTGCGGTTACAAACGTCACCCTGGGAAGGATATTTTGGCCTTGGAGGGAGTGCAGCGTAGGTTTTCAAAAATGGTACCTGGGCTACGGGGTTAAGTTACCATGAGAGATTACACAGATTAGGCCTTTTATCACTAGAATTTAGAAGTTTAAGGGGTGATCTCATCGAAGTATTCAAGATATTAACAGGGAAAGCCAGGGTAGATAAAGATAAACTATTCCCACTGGTTGGAGATTCTGAAACTAGGGGGCATATTCTAAAAATTACAGTTAGTCTGTTCAGGAGAGATGATAGGAAGAACTTCTTTACTCAAAGGGTCATATAGGTTTGGAACCCTTCCCACAAACAGCAGTTGAAGCTGGAACAGTTGTTAATTTTAAATCAGAGATGGATAGATTTTTATTAAGCAAAGATATACCTGTATAGCGATATGGGCTAAAAGCAGGTATATGGGGCTGGATTCTCCGTTTGGGAGACTAAGTCCCACGCCGACGTGAAAACAGTGGTGTTTTTGTCAGAAAAACTGGTGCAAAACGGCCACCGATTCCCTGCTCGGGGAGGGGGTGGCGGGGCTAGCAGCCAGGCAGCGTAGAGCTCCCAGCTCTAGCTGCCGATACTGCCCAAGCATTGCTGGGTCCATGGCTGTGCATGCGCACAAAATGTCTACTGTTAGTTGTTCTGTGATTCGGGAGCAATCCTGAGTACAGTAATAACAACAGTAACAATCCATTAAGATAATCAGTCTATCTCATAACATAGCTCATTATACGTGCTAGAAACAACATACATTCATAAGCAGGGATCCATTGTCTGCAGACAAATGGAATTTTAAAGAAGATTTTGCCTTTTTTGAATTATGGGAAGCATGGCGAGCCTATACCCTGTTGTTTTCTCCATGGCAACGTCTCGGCCAATCGGAATAAATTTTCCCAACTATTCAACACCCCTTTTCTGTAGCATAAATTGTTGTGCTTGTTTAAAATTTGGTATTGTGTTTGTCCTGATTACTGCAAGATGAAAAGCGACATGTCTCTCTTTTCAGTAATTTCAAATATTTTCCTGTGATGAATGCAGGATTTTAGATATATTGGGTTATAAATATTTGGCAATTTAAGGGTTAAAACCTGGGTTAGTGTGTTTGACTGGAGTAGTCATGTTTTTAAAATAATCTTGTTTTCCAGACCCAAAAGCTTTTAGGAGCCAGAGGTGAAATTGACCCGAGTAACAGCCTGGGCTGATGCACTTTTGTTTGACTAGGGGGAGTCCCTGGGGAGTTGATGTGTTTTCAGCCTGGGGAGTTGATTTCTTTTCAGCTCGGGCAGATGATGTTGTTGCCGGGTGGAGCTAAGGTATTCAGACATTTTGTGAAAGTGTTTGAGTTGCCTTCTGATCTGGCTACCCTTTGGACCACAAGGTCCCACGGTAGGATAGTTTTTTAAAAAAGTATTAGTATTTAAAACCGTGCAGACTTGTCTGGGGGTGGGGGGTGGGGGAAGCTGAAATAAGTCTATTGAAACAGCTTCTTGAAGACATCCAGACAGAGTCTTCAGGGGTTCTAACAGGAGCCAAATCTCTTCTGAGAAGCAACTATTATCCTGTGTCATTGGGTTGTAAGATGGATTGAGAGCGTATGTTTTTTTATCTTGTTGTTTAATTGGGAATAGAGATAGTAATTAAGGATATTGTGTTTACTGTGTTGAGTGGTATTGTTTAAGGGGTAATTGTAAGCTATTTTTTAGGTCTGATAAAGAGTTTAATGTGTGAATAGTACATTTTGTTTTAAAATATCAAACCCCAATTTTTGCCATCACTCCTGGAGCAAAGTATTCTTTCCACTCAGCCTAACAAAATAAACTAAAATATTGGGGTTTTGGTCCAGTATCCTAGCCACTGTTGGGATCTGATCTGGGATTGTAATATTCCCTAGAAGGTAAAATGTTGCAGCTGGTATTCAGTCAGTCACAGTTTTAGAATGTGCTTTGCAATAACTGTAGAATTGAGACACATTCAGTCCAAACTGTTTAGCATTCTTGTATTTGATGTAAACAAATGTCACCCAAAACTTTCTTTCGCGCTACACACATTAGCCTAATTATTTTTTACTTTTAAAAAAAACAGGCGCCCCTACAGATTCATGCAGCCATGCTGGCCTTGGATAAATTTCAAGAGCAATACAAACGTCTGCCAAACACATGGTGAGTAATATACTGTGTTGCCTCGTTAAAGATAGAAGAGCCCAACTGTCATAAATGTGACCAGGAAATGAGAGAATTGTATTTGTTATGTATTATGAGAGACATCTTGGAGGACAAATGAAAAGGACTTTCCAGTAATGGCATACTTCTGTCATTTAGCAGCCCAATACAAAAAAATCCAGTAAAGTATAAACTCTTGGCATGGTTATTGATTCAGTACTTAGACGTTATTCGTCCACTGGTTCATGCTTGCTTTATTTCATGACTGCTCAATGTTCTGACTGAGGTTTAATTAGGTGCTAAAAGCAAATTACTGCGGATGCTGGAATCTGAAACATTAACAGGAAATACTGGACAATCGCAGCAAAATCAAGCTCAAGCTTTGACAAAGAGTCATCCAGACACGAAACTACTTCTTTCTCCACAGTTGCTGTCAGATCTGCTGCGATTGTCCAGTATTTTCTGTGTTTTTTATTATGTACTTATGGATGCTGATTATTAAAATTTATTTAATGCGTGTCTTACCTGCTGGG